>NC_051069.1:93590533-94241158 GCF_004664715.2 Peromyscus leucopus | reverse complement strand
TTCTGAATGGTTCACTGTTACTGAATGCAATGTCTGCATGCCAATGTCTTCACTCATAAGTACCAGCAGGGGTGTGAGATCCCAGACATGCCATCTGCTTCTGCTCCTCTGTGCATTCCAATGCACTCCTCTCTCTGGCTTAGAATCCCTCCTCTGCTTATTACTGGCCTTCCTGGAGATGCCCTCTGCATCCTTAGACTCAAGTTGTAAGGACTGAGAGGAGAAACATCCTCTGGTTCTGCTGGGAGATGCACACAACTCTGCCTTTCCGAAGACCATCTGTTGCTTTGATTACTAGATGTGGCTACTATATTCAGCGTGGTAATTATTTGCTTATATGTCAATATACAAATGCCTATGTGACCCTGCCTCATATGCTGTTTACTCCCTCAGGCTCACTTGGCAACACGGCAAAGCCTGGCGTAAGAGACACCTTTACCACAGACAGAAGATACATACTAGATTGTCTGTGACACACATCATTTTTACTCATGACTTGAGTGGGCCAGAGGAGCCCCTAGGTCATGGTCATTGTTATTTTCATCCACAGATGCTTTGCAATGTCTCCTCGATGTTCTTCCCCTTGTACCTGGTGTTATAGAGGCAGGATTTGACACAGGGCTTGACTTGTGTAGTAGTTTTTGGTGGTGGTGGTGATGTTTCTGTTGACATGCAGCAGTCAACAGGTAAATGACTGTCTGTCAAACTGAGAACAAGTCTCTCACCCTTTGCATTCCCAGATCTCTCACAGCAAATATTTCACAAATCCAGGTCCCTAAACAGATAGAAGATTAAGGTCATGATTAGGTGAAGATGCTAAAGGTTGGGAGGATGCGATGACTTTTTTTTTTTAAATCAAAATTCATGAGATGGTGTGGTAGGAGTGGGCAGCCTGAGCCTAAATGGGCCTTCAGAAGAATGTAGTAGGTCTGCTCAGACACAGGTGAGACTGTAGGGTTGCAGTTCCTTTATTTTGGCCTCAGGCCAACAGCCAAGGTCTGGTTCAGATGTCAGTATCCAGCTAGTGGGGAATGAATGCAACTTGTAAGCCATGGTCTTCTGAATGCCAGAGACTAGCTGCTCCATGGCTCAGGTGACCAAGTGGGACACTGAATAGGGAAGGGTGAATTCCTTCTACCTCTTGGTAGGCTGTTCCTTGGCTTCTGCCTAGAGTGGCCTATAGGGATCTAGAGCTCTGCACTGCTTGCTCTTAAGGGTGGCAGACTTGGCATAGATATAAGAATGTAAGGAGCCAGTTTGTGAGCTCTGCAAAGTCTGTTCTCTTTTGCTTGATGAGGTCTGCCATTCCCATAGCTTTCAATCACTACCTTCAAACCAATGACTCTCAAACATACACTGTCAGTGCACTGCAGCCTTGTATATCCAGTTACTAGCCAATGCCTCCATCTGGATGCCTTGCAAGCATGGCGGATTGAATGTGTGCAGAGAGAACTCACAAATTACACCCCCCCAAACTGATTCCTTTTCTAGTTTTGTGGGGGGCCATCCCACCCCCACTTTTCCCCAGGGTACTCTTGAGCAGGAACAGCAGAAATATTAGATAGAAATTTAGAGGGGAGAGAAACAGATAGCCTCGAGAGGGCCTGGATCCTAATCCATTTGGGCCCTGACTTGTCTCTGGCAAAGGCCTTTTAATGGAATGCCAAGGGGTGGAGCAAAAGACCTCCCGCCAGCACAGCCAAGTGCAGACCATCTCATATACCTGATACTCAGGCCTGTGATCCAATCATCCTCTTTAAGTAGACCTGCTGGGTAAAGCCAGTAGGAACCTAAATGGGCTCCAACACGGTTTCTCCATCAATCAACCTGAAAGCTCAGCCCATGAAACCTTATCATCATCTTCGTTTCTCCTTTCCTCCTCCTCCTTACCTCCTTTTCTCAATTATTTCAAAGGACTGTGTCTTTTAAAGGAAAAGAACTGAAAAAATGTACACACACACACACACACACACACACACACACACACACACACACTTAATGAAATGTTACAAGGAAGATGTCTTAGTTAAGGTTTCTATTGCTGTGAGGAAACACCATGACCACAGCAACTCTTATAAAGGAAAACATTTAATTGGGGTGGCAGCTTACAGTTCAGAGGTTCAGTCCATTATCATCATAGCAGGGAGCATGGCAGTGTGCAGGCAGATGTGGTGCTGGCTACATCTTGATCAGAAGGCAACAGGAAATGGACTGAAGCACTGGATGTGGCAATGACCTATATGAGACCTCAAAGCCCATGCCCACAGTGACATACTTCCTCCAACGCCATACCTACTCCAACAAAGCCATACCTCCTAATAGTGTCACTCCCTATGAGCTTATGGGAGCCAATTACATTCAAATCACCATGCTGGGTAATACGACAATGGCCATCTACATACTAGAAGCTAAGAACTGCATAGCTGTTCAGTCCATAAAGCAGAATCCTTCAGCAGTCCCATTCTGGTGCTGAAGACCTGGAAGATTCCTAGAGAGTCAGTCATCTGAGAGTTTGATAGCATCAGCAGTAACACAAGGACATCCCAGCAAGACGCAGAGGCAGCCAGGCAGGCAACACCACTTTTTCTCAGACCTCTGCATATGTGGGCCACCCATCAGAAGGTTTCCAAGGTGATATGTAACTAACACACTAGCCATTTCTCAAATAGTTATTAGACTTGCCACAATCATCCTACCATCTTCTCCTTCCTTATTGGATTATTGCAATAATAGCCTTCCAGTTTGTGTCCCATATCCGCTCTGACTGCCGTAATCCTCACTCTTTGTAGCATTCAGAATTTTCATCTCTAAATGAAATCTTACTTCACCTCAGTGAAGGAACATGGTTCTTTGCATTTGTTATTTCAGCACCACTACCAAACCCATATCTGGCACAAATGAGACCCACTTATGCTGTTGAATGAATGAAGGGTACTTCATCACTATTGGAGAAGTCATGGGGCCAGGTATTTTACAGGGGCAGGATGCTGTTATTCAGAACAAAAGATGGTAACAATAATGAAGCCAGGCTGAGACCGAGAAGAGCCTTCAGCTTGTGCTTCCCTTCGGCAGCCTCATCAACCTAAATCTCTTCTTCTACAGGTCCCTGGCAAAGGGAAGGTAAGAGGAGGGAACAGAAAACACAGGCTGACTAATTTCACAGTCAAGAATTTGAGATAATCTGGGCTAACAGAGCCTTGATCTCTGGTTAGGAAGATTTTTCTGTCCCTCCTGCCAGCTCCCAAATCATGATTCAGAGACTTATTAATTATGAAAGCTTTGCTGATAGCTTAGGCTTGTTTCTAATTAGTTCTTATAACTTAAATCAGCCCATTTCTATTAGTTTACTTTCTGCCCCATGGCTTTATTACCTTTACTTTGTAATGTCCATGCTGCTTGTTCTACATCTCCCCTTGTCTCCACCTTCTTCTTCCCAGTGTCCTCTCTGCCCTGAAAATCCTGACAACAATTGGCCATTCAGTTTTTTATTAAATCAATCAGAGTGACACATATTTAGAGTGTACAAAAAGATTATTCCACAATATTTCCCTTTTTGTCTAAATAAAAAGGAAAGGTTTTAACTCTAACATAATAAAACTATAAATAATAAGAACAGCCGGGCGGTGGTGGCGCACGCCTTTAATCCCAGCACTTGGGAGGCAGAGGCAGGTGGATCTCTGTGAGTTCGAGGCCAGCCTGGGCTACCAAGTGAGTTCCAGGAAAGGCGCAAAGCTACACAGAGAAACCCTGTCTTGAAAAACCAAAATAATAATAATAATAATAATAATAATAATAATAATAATAACAACAATTATCAAGTAAGAATTACATTTACAATATCCAGTCCATTTGTATTTGGTATATTTGGAGAAAATACTCCATTTTTATTCTATCTTGATGAGTCCAAAGCTCTGTACCTAATTTATCTTCTATCATAACTAACAAAAACTGCAACTATAACTACCTCATCTTCAACTCCATCAAAGACTCCAGAAGAATATAATATGACCTGAGTAACCAGGAAGAACAGAGCAAACAACTTTCAACTTGAATTGAATTTGGACTTTAAAAAGTTTGGCTTGTATCCCTGAAATGAATAAGACTCTAAAACTTGAGGGCACTCTAATTACCCTTCTCAGATATATCTATGTTGAGGCTCAGTATACAGAATAAGGTTTAGAGGTTTGCTGTATAGGCTCAGCCTCCCTATGTGAAATGACACGTTTTAGTATAGCACATTCTAAGACATGTGAAGAGTTTTTAGCTCCTTAGGGTAAATGGTTAGCTTGAGATTGCACCAAAGTTTTTAAAAGTTGTGAGGTTTTGTTAGTTTGTTTTGTTAAGTCAAGATGGGGCTGGTGAGATGGTTCAAGTTGTGAAAGCTCTTGGTGCCAAACCTGGTGACCTGAGTCTGGTCTCTGAGACTCACATGCTAGAAGAAAAGAACTGAGTCTTGGGTGTATATACATATACATGTAAATAAGTAAGAATGTGAAAAGGAAGACATGAGAGCTGGGGGTGCAGTGGCAGGGCAATCACTTAGTACCACAACGCTATGGGCTATGTCTAGTATGTGTGTGATTGTGCTTGTATACAGGCGTGTGTGTGTGTGTGTGTGTGTGTGTGTGTGTGTGTGTGTGTGTGTTATGAAATATTGAAATGCTGTTCATAGTTACGTGACACCCGAAGGAGCTGGAAAGTGGTCAGTGTCCTCGTGGTTGGTTTGAGAAGAGAAAGATTTAATGGTTTGGGTGTAGGAGTAAAAGATTGTGTGGAATTGAAAAGAGAAGGCAGAGATTTTACCCACTCTTGGGTAGGAATTTGTCTAATTCTATATGGGTAGCATTGAAGTCAATTGCTGTGATAAGATGAAGCTGCACTTTAATATTTCTGACTATTAAATATGACATTAAAAGTGGAACCATTTTATCGTGGTAATTATAAAATTCCTCTAACTGATGGGATGGGGAGAATGCTGTATTTGTAGGAAAGAAAAAAAAGTTACCAACATCCTGAGAGCCTGTAATTGAGAGGATGCAGAAAGATGAACGCTTTCTGAGTCACCAACATCCAACCTCATGATCTGCCTTCCTCACACACCTGTCCTCAGGAAGTGGCACCATGCATCCTGCTATTCAGCTAGGCACTTGGTGTTTCCTTGGTCCGTGTCTACGCTGTCACCATGTCCTTTCAATCTTATACCTAGACGCCAATCTCCTCTCTCCCAGAACCTTAGTCCACAGGCCATCATTACTTCTTCCTGAGTTTCTACTGGAGACAGATCTCCCAGGCCCCTGATTGTAATCTTTCAATGGCTTTCACTTGCTCTGGGGATAAGGAAGGCGCTCCCTGTCACCCTGTCATGAAGGGCTCTACTTGGTTTGGCCCCCATGCCCTTTCTTACTCCATGTTGATTTTGCCTCCCTCTGCACCGATGGTGCTCCCATCTACTTAGCCTGTTTCCCTGCTACTTCCTGGCCAGGGTCATCCCTCTACCTGTTCCTTCACTGTCTTCCTCTGGTTAACATCTGCTCTCCCTATGAACTCCTCCAGGGCTGGCAGCTTTCCCTGCTGAGCAAGTGCTCTCACACTGGGCTGGAGCTGTATCCCCAGCCCCCAGGCACCCCAGTTCTATGTCTAATAAATGCTCTAAAGAAACCTTGTGATTCTTCTTGGCTGTACCTGTCCTGAGCAATTCCATCCATCCGTGGAGCTATTTAATACCAACAGGCCCTAGACAATTAGCAACGTGCCTGTCAGATGTGGGGCACCGAATACAGGTTGATGGAAATGAATGGACGGGGGCGGGGGTGGAAATGGGTGTTATGAATTCTACCCTGAGACAGAAGTGCTTAAAAGAACCCTGGTTGTTAGGCTGTGTGAGGAAGAGACAGGATGTGACTCCTCTCAATTGTGCTTGTGTATGTGTTTTGTAAGATTCATAGGGCTAATTTGTGAAGAGAGCTTGGGATGGATTTTGGAGGTTACAGAGAAAATGAAGCATGACTTGTGGGGAGAATTGCAGGGAAGGGTTGTGATGTAATAGTAAAGCCAAATGAGAGAGGAAGGAATGAACTACCATTTAGAGAGCACACAGTTACATGCCCCTCTTTGAAGATCACTGTAACAATGGTTTCTAATCATCAAAGAGAATCATGAATGACTTCTTTGGCCCATTCTAGCCCTAAGATTCTAGATCAGTGGGCAGTGGAAAGATGAAAAGCACAGATGGATAGATTTTTATTTATCCAGTTGTAAAAAGGCCACAGAATGAGCAATGCTGCTCCAAAGTCTAAGATCGAGGAAGACAGACTCTAATGACTTTGGAGGTTCGGGTAGAACGCAAATCCTCCAGCAAGAGGGGAAATATAACTATGTCTAGTAAAGACCTCAGGTGAAAAGCTCATGTACCAAGAACTAGCTTTCCTGAGCTTAATGGACCACTGAATACTTCTATCCACAGCTTTGTAGCTGTTATAGCCCCTTCCAGCCTAAGGATAAAGAACTATGTGTACTGCATAGTAGTGAATGGATAGGAGCATTGGGGAATTTCAGGTTCTTTTGTGATGGTTTAACCATTAGCTCCCCTTCTCCCCTACTCGTTTCCATTTTCCCCCTGAATTCAACACTGCCAGTTTTCTGTTTTTCAGCGGAAACTTCTAAAGCTGTTCTGTTCTTACTGTTCATATTAGCACAGCTGTGCGGATCCACTTAGTGGACATCCGGACCATGGGCTGACTTCTGAGCTGTTAGCAATCCTGCCGTCTGTTTGTGAATTTTCCCCGTTTACTATCCTCAGCTGCCTTTGAAACACAGAAGAGGTGGCTGCCTGAACGGTTACTCTGCAGTCTAGGACCTCAACTGCAAAGCCTTGTGTGTTTATGAAGAAAGCCCCCTGAAATGCATGCTCATCAGATGCTCTGATGATATACCTGAGAAGACTTCAGTCCATAGTTAGTTCACTCATTGTAGGGGCCATCGGTGGGAGCGTTAGGCAAAGGAAACTCTTCACTTAACTGTGTCTGGGAAGAAGAGAGGAGGAGGGGTTGTGGCCTGGAATGTCCCCTTCAAGGGCATGACTCCAGAGGCCTGCCTTTCACTCGACCCTTCCTCCTAAGGGTTCCACCATCTTTCAGTAACGCCAGGGTTGGGGCTCTTTGATATATGGTTCTCTGGCAGAACTTCAGGATCCCAAATATAGAGGTTTGCTACCCGGTTTCACTCCTTTAACAGCTCACACACAACCCTTTCCTAACTTCTGTTCAGAACAGAAGAGGACATACTCTCCCACCTTGTACAGACAGCTCTGTGTCTTGACAGAAAAAGAAATGAACTTCCTACATATGTTCGACTGCTCAAAATTTGCTGTGAAAATGCTGAAATTATTATTTTTTGCTTGCACATCCTAATGGAAGTATGGTTTGGGAAAAATAATGAGATTGCACATTTTGGAATAAGGAATCTTATGTTTTTAATCGAATGCCTTACCTGTGCTGAGCACGTGGCCAGGCCCTTTAGTCTGTCACAAGTTAGTCCTCACAACCCTGCAGTTTGAGTAGTGTCGCCCTCATTTTGTGGGTAAAGAGGTGAAATAACTGGGTACTCAGATCATAATGGTGGCAGTAAAATTTTGATTCCAGATTAGGTGACAAAGCCTCTCCATGTGAGATAGATCCTCCCCACCCCTGCCCCATCCCCTACCCACCCTGCCCCCACCCCTCCCCACATCCCCCACCTGCCACAGCCACTGATTGGTTTTTTCTCTCCTTCCTCTTGGCCTTCTTTCCATTTTTCTTCCTTGCAATTAGATTTTCTTAAATCTATCAAAGATAACAGGTCTGGAGAGGGTGCTTAGTGTTTGGGGTGCCAACTGTTCTTCCAGAGGACCCGGGTTGATTCCTGCATGTAACTCACATATGGTGTACAGATATACACTCAGGCAAAACACCAATACACATAAAATAAATAAATAAAAATTCAAAGACAATAATGGTTAGAAATAGAACTGTGTAACTCTTGTGTTGGGGAAAATGTGTCCTTTTTCTTTTCTTTTTTTAAAATCAGGAATATGGATGGTGACCCAGACTTTAGAGATGTTTGCAGCTAATTCAATTTTTGGAAACTTTCTTGGAAAAAGTATGAGATCTGTGTTAGTGTTTCCTGGGAAAACATAATGAACAGGAGATAATCGTCTCTCTCTCATTTATTTTCTATCAAGATACTTACATTTATTATGAGTACTTATGATGTGTGTCCTCTATGATTATGGAGGCTTAGAATTCCCATGCTCTTTCCTTTGTGAGTCAAAGGACCAGGAAAGTTGGTGATTTAATTTGGTTCAAGGAAGCAGGCCTGAGAACCCGGAACACTGAAGGCAGGAGATGGGGGTTCTGGCATAGAGGGGACAATCATGCCATTTCCATGCTTTTGAGTTCTGTGTGGTCCTTTGTGGGTTGCGTGATGACCAGCTGTGTTGCTGCCCATATCCAGCCTACACGTTCACATGCTAATCTCCTCTTGAGTCACCCTCGAAGATGTAGTTGGGAATAGTGTCTTACCAGTCAGCCATCACTAGTCCAGTGAATTAACACAAAAACTTAAACATCAGAAGCTACAAATATCAAAGATGATACAAAATAAATACTTATTTAGAATAAACTGAGTCTCAACAATTGCAAAGTTGAGTGACAAATGCCACAGACATCACAAAATGTAGAGGATTAAAGTGGTTTTTGCTGAGTAACCTGAGGTCTCCTAAGATGATTTGTTTCCACTTTTGGGGGGTCTGAGATCTTTTTTTTTTTTTTTTTTTTTTTTTGGTTTTTCGAGACAGGGTTTCTCTGCGTAGCTTTGCGCCTTTCCTGGAGCTCACTTGGTAGCCCAGGCTGGCCTCGAACTCACAGAGATCCGCCTGCCTCTGCCTCCCGAGTGCTAGGATTAAAGGCGTGCGCCACCAACGCCCGGCGGGTCTGAGATCTTTAATCACCCCCTCACACGACAGAAATTTCCTAATATTCTTTAAATAGAGAATAGGAATGCAGACACTCTCTGGACATGGTTAATTTATATTTATTTTTATATTAAGTCTAGAAAGGACCAAAAACAAGCTTCTGGCTCTGTTTTCTTCTGCACTATCCACATCCTTCAGGTGCTGGATACTAAAAACACATTTACAGCACCGTTTCTGGCTCTGTGATTTAGTTCAAGTAGTTATAAAATTCCCAGTTGTCATTTCTACACCAGGGCAGTTAGCAATAACTTAACCATACCCACACTGACTGCAAACCAATTTATATATACCACTAAACCCAAGCACTATCTAAATGCTTTACCCGACTCACGCTCCTTTGAGTCAGAGCCAGAATATACCTGGGATCACTTTCATGGCATGGGATGGAGAAAAGTCAGCAAAACCAGCACTCCAAAATCAATTGCAATTCGAATAATCTGCAAATTTTACCAAAATGCAAGACTGTGAGAACATGCTAGGGTGTGTCCTTGAAACAGACTTTTGCAAGTGATGTTCCCTGAAGTCTAGCTTCTGTTGGTTTCCAAGAAAACCTGCCCTGGATGAGGGTATAAAAGTTATAAGGGGTCTTATACTGCAACACACGTGAGTCTATGTCGTAGATGCATCAAAAAGATGGCCTACGAGGTTTATCCTGAGTAACTGTAGTGCCCAACCTCACAGAGTGAAGTGGAGTCTATTTTTTTCCCCCAGCGTATTTTGTAAATAGAGTGATGTAAATTGGAGATGTTTTATCTCTGGCAAGTCTCAAAGGTTCTTGTCTCTCTGTCCCCATTTATCTCTGAAAAGGGATTTTTATTTGCAAAGGGATTGTTTGCAAATACAAATAGGTCTCAAACTCCTGTATTAGTTTAATTAATATTAAACACACCGTTTACCATTCTTTCAAGGAGGCCAGTTAACACGTAGAGGGTAAGAGCATGTTATTGCTGTTAAAGACCACATAGTAGAAAAATTGTGACTGCACTAAAGGAAGTCTTTAAAAATTCATTAAGAAGTAATCAAGCTTTTGCAAACCCATCTGTTATTTGCAATTATAACATAGTCACTGTAACCTGCCCGATACCCTGTAGAAAGTCACCTTTGTGTCTGCTTTTCTTCCTGTGCTCAATGCTCACGTCTTCTGAGGCCCAGCTCTTCCATGGGTCCTCTTCTTAGCAGAAACTCTCGAATTTTCTACCTTTATTGCATTTCTAGATAACCATTTTAAAAGGTAAGTAGCACTTCTAATTGTGTCTATACCATCGTTTGTGTTAACAATATTTATCGCTCAACTAGGCCATGGCTTATAATAAAAACAGCTCAGAAAACAAAGCAAATTATAGAAACACATCAGCTTTATATATCAAATATACAAGCTTGTGATTTTTAATTCTGTGTGTGTGTGTGTGTGTGTGTGTGTGTGTACACGCGCGCACACGTATGTGTAGGTATGTGCATGCCAGTCAACAGAGGCCAGATGAGTCAGATTCCCTAGAACAAGAGTTTACAGGTGGCTTTGAATCACCTGCTTCGGGTGTTGGAAACTGAACTTGGGTCCTCTTCAAAGCAGTATATTGCTCTTTTTAAAATTACATGTCAGATTCCCCTCAAACTAACGTTACAGGTGGTTGTGAGCCACCTTATGTGGGTGCTGGGAATTGACTCAGGCCCTCTGGAAGAGTGGCATGCTCTCTTAACTACTGAACCATCTCTCCAGCCCACAAAAAACTTTGAAATGATTGAATAGGGGCTGGAGAGATTGCTCAATGGTTAAGAGCACTGGCTACTCCTCCAGAGGACCTGGGTTCAACTTCTAGTACTGTTATGGTGGCTCACAGCCACGTGTAATTCTAGTTCCAGGGGATCCAATGCTCTCTTCTGGCTTCCAAGGGCACCAGGAAAACAAGTGGTGCCCAGACACACGTGTAGATGAAAACTGCATACACACAAAATAAAACCTTCCAAGGACACCAAATAGTGTAAACAATATCTGTATGTTATGCACATGTATGTATGTATGTGCTCTTTGACTAGTGTGAAACCTTTCCTCTTCTCTGTCTTCAATACAAAATTTACATAAAATGCCTTAAAATCCGTGTAGCTTCTTAATTGTTATATGGCCAACCCTTTTCATTTCTGTTTTATATCTTTTAAAATGAAACTATTTCCCTAGGGGAGGATCCGGCTTTAAGAGAATGGCATTTTCTATTTACTTTGTAGAAAAAGAAATCTTTCTTTCATCTTACTGGTCTGGCTAAAAATCCTGATAAGCTCTGGTCAAAGAGGCCTTGTTCCAAAGGGCCTGCCTGGAATGGGAGACAGAGGCTGCTTCACAGCTGCCTTCCAGCTCCAGCTCTTACTGTACCACTCCTCTTTACCTTTTGTCTTTATGGCCCCAAGTGTGGCTGGTGTGATCTGCAGAGGGGCCTACAAGGGAGAACCAGGATCCTTTTGTGATCATAGTTTGCTTCCCTCTCATGTTTTAAGATACGTGGTTTTAGGCCAATGCGCATCTACTTCAAAGTTTCAAGTCTTCCATGATTTAAGGATGATTTCGAGTTTTAAATGTGATATGCACCCTCACTGTTTGTTAGAATTAAGGACCATTATCATATCAAAATATTTCTTAGATGAATGTTTTATGCTTCTTGCAAATCAGTGCTCAAACCCAGGCATGCACTGGAATCACTCGGGGGACTAATTAAAACATAGATTACTGGACTTCACCTCCAGAGTTACTAATTCAGTAGGGCTGGATGAAGCCCAAGAATTTGCCTTTCTAACAAGTTCCCAGGTGGCAGGGATCCCACTTTGGGAACTACTGATGGAGGTCACTTGATGATGCATATTTCTTAGAATCAGAGCTGATAGGGGTTGCCATGCCTTCACAAGAACAGCCTGGGTTCCGCTTAGGAAGATGTAGTGTCATTTGTTAATGTCAGGGGAGCAGTAATGAGGACTTACAGCTTGAAAAGTTCTTAATTGACCATTTTCAACTACAGCAGTCCCATGCCTAGCATTACATAATACTTACTAATGCAAGAAATGATTAGGCAATTTCTTTGCTCCAAGCCTCTAACATACATATTCATATCTACTTCTTTCTTTTATAGATGTTTACTGATTAAACTGATAGGGCAACTGAGACTTTTTGTTGTGGATTTAAATTATGGGACATCAAAAGGATATAATAGTTGTCCTGTCCTCTATATGATCCAAACTAAAGACACCATGAAGTCTAAATATTAAAAAAATAATTTCCCTTGCCTCTACTACTCTACTTCATATGCAAATAGGATGTTAAAGACTCAGAACATCAATTTAGCTGGAAAGATGAAATCAGTATTCCTGATACTGCTGAGTGGCTTTTAGATCCTAGACATATGTTTAATATGTATTTTGCTGATTTTTTTCTATTGAGCATGTTAATGAACATGTCTCAATTACCCACTGAGTAATCAATCTCTCTAAAATACTTATCTCTGCTTATTTATTCCTAAGATTACACTCTCATTTTAGCAGCCCTTTCCAACTCTGAGAAGACAAACCCAAGGGATATCTGAAGAGCTTCTGTTTGGAGCATGAATTCCTCGGTAATGGCATTTGAAGGTTAAATACAAACAAGCAAGTAGATTGTAGACAATAACCGAGAACAACCAAGAAAGACAATGGCTATATAATTAAATAATACAGTCTTCGCTGTCATCAAAGGAGGTTCAGACAAATGGCCTAGCTTCAGGAATTAGTTCCTCTCAAGGTTGTCTGAGTCCATAATGAAATGAATAAGGCAAGACATGAGTAAAACAAGACAGTGAGCTGAGGGGAAATTCAATATGTTGGGTAGCAGCACACTGAGGAGATGTGCAGGAAACAGAAGACGGACATCCGACTTTCACTCTGGGCAGGAAGAAAACCTCGTGCAAGGAGCTTCACCTGTGTGGGCCACAGCTTTAATCAGCTCTAAGCAGCAATGGAGCTGTTTGCCTCACAGGGTTGTGATGACTGAGTCTAATCACCTCAGAGAATTGCTTTGTCTCTCCTGAAAAGCAATAAACAAGTTGGGTTGTTCAGTGAAAATTGATTTTTATTTTCCTTAAATTAAATGCTTTAATCAAAATGTGCAATGTTGGCATTTTTACCTTCCTAGCACATTTGTAATTTTCCATGATGTAAATGAGTCAAATTTGGAGAGCTCAGTGGTAAAGTATCTGCTTTGCATGAATGAGATTCATCTGAAGTACTCCTTCCTGTTAACAAACAAAACCTAGATTGGTCATTTACACGATGGAACAATAAACAATGCATGTAGGCTTTTTCTTCTTCTTCTTCTTCTTCTTCTTCTTCTTCTTCTTCTTCTTCTTCTTCTTCTTCTTCTTCTTCTTCTTCTTCTTCTTCTTCTCCTTCTCCTTCTCCTTCTCCTTCTCCTTCTCCTTCTCCTTCTCCTTCTCCTTCTCCTTCTCCTTCTCCTTCTCCTTCTCCTTCTCCTTCTCCTTCTCCTTCTCCTCCTCCTCCTCCTCCTCCTCCCTCCTCCTCCTCCTCCTTCTCCTTCTTCTTCTTTTTCTTTTTCTTTTAGACTGTTTCTTTGTGTAGCCCTGGCTCTCCTGGAACTACCTCTGTAGACCAGGCTGGCCTCGAACAAACAGAAATCTGCCTGCCTCTGCCTCCTGAGTACTGGGATTAAAAGCTGTGAGTTTAAGGCCAGCCTGGTCTACAGAGTGAGATCCAGGATAGGCACCAAAACTACATGGAGAAACCCTGTCTCTAAAAACCAAAATAAAAAATAAAAAGCGTGTGCCACCATTGCCTGGCACATGTAGGCTTTCTAAATACCCCAAGTACTGTAGGTTTTCTGTTGTGTGATATTATGTTTTTGCTCTGACCAATAAAGCTTGCCTGGAGATCCGAGGGCGGAGCTAGCAACTAGTTAACGTGATGGGCGGTGGTGGCTCACACCTTTCATCCCAGCACAATCAGGAAGTGGAGACAGGAGTATAAGGTGGGTGGAGACAGGCGCTCAGACCCCTGTTTCTGTCTGAGGAGTCGGAGAGGTAAGATGTCTCTAGCCTTCTCTGATCTTTCAGGTTATCACCCGATCTTCAACTTTTGGTTTTTATTGATAAGACTAATTAGGATCACACTTCAGTTTGCACCTGCTCTAAATTAGTTAATAAAAACTAGTTGATGTACGAATCCTACACAGTTAACTATCTTTAAGTTTGTTTGAAGAAAGATTATGTGAGGCAACAAGAAGGTACATACTAAATTTTATTTTTCAATTCAGTTGTAGGATCTGCCATTATAGTTACTAGTTAAGAAAAGAAAAAGAAAGAAAGGCCGGGCGGTGGTGGCACATGCCTTTAATCCCAGCACTCGGGAGGCAGAGCCAGGCGGTTCTCTGTGAGTTCAAGGCCAGCCTGGACTACCAAGTGAGTTCCAGAAAAAGGCACAAAGCTACACAGAGAAACCCTGTCTCAAAAACCAAAAAAAAAAAAAAAAAAAAAAAAAACCAACAACATGGGCTAGGGGTTCAGTGTAGTATTGAAATGCTTGCTTAGAGTGTATGAAGCCCCGAGTTTGAGCCTCAGTCTGGAAGGAAAAAAGAAAAAGGTGCCAGGGCACACAGCTACATAAGAAACAAAATGCCTAAATATCACCTTTTTTTTTTTTTCAAGAAGGAGGTAAAATTGTATGATTTTAAAACATGCCTAGTTAGAATTAAGAAAAACTTGTCCATAGAAACCATGATGTCAAGAGTCAAATTCTTGCTTTACTTGCTAGTACGGGCCTGAAAGAACATACCCTCTCTTTAGTCTTCCTTGCATCTTACTCTGTAGCCTCCCACCCACAGTGCCTTAAGCATTTTAAACGACTGGCATGACACATTGTCATTTGTTTGTGCTACAGGCCATGCTACATTAAACACCTTAAATTTTTATAGGAGTAACAGACTAAATCTTAACCTTTTTGTCGAAATTGTTTTTTTTCTCACTTAATCTACCAATTTGGATGCTTTTAGTCACAAGCAGCAGCAAACGTAATGTATTATCTCGTATTACAGGAGGCCCAGGTTGGTTGTTGGCTCAGCCACACATTAAGACACCTGGCTTCTTCCCATCACTACTCTGCACCCTTGCTGTTCTCTTGTCACTGGAGATGTGTGGGAAGAGGGACACTAAGGTGGTTGTAGCACTCACAAGCATTCACATCATTAGGAAATCTTATTCAATCTACCCTGAGGCTTTCAGTTGGTCCCAGGAAGACCTGAGAGCGTGCATTTCTGCAGAATTCACAGGTAGTGCCAGTGCTGCCGGTATCACTGATGCTGCTGAGAGCAGGGGTGCACGGAGAGACCTGGAAGGGCGTGGGCATTTGAGGGTCACTCATAATCTTCATGTGCTACATATTTTACCACTTGGAATACAGCACTGAGATCTCCTTACTCCCTACCCTCCAAAGGGCATGATGCCATTTCTAGTGTGTGAGACTCTTTTAGATAGGAACACTTCCACTTACAACACCAATAACCCCAGTGGTTGATGTACCAGTTTCTTTGAAAAGTTTTGTGTCTGGCTGTCTGAAATGGGGCCAGATGAAGTCCCAGATTTTTACTTCAGCTTGTTCCCAGATTGTAGAAACATCTCTACTACCCCGCCACCTGCAACTCCCCATTTCTTCCTAACAGAGGATATTTGGTAATGTTCAATTATTTTTTTAATATCTTCTAATAGAGTATGTTCAGGTCTTACCTCTTATAACCAAAAACCAAAGATAAAGTTACTTGAAGACATATTGTAAAGGCTTCTGATTTTCCATATAATCTTTATTTGTAGTGAAGAACTTTCTTGCCTAAAGGTCTTAACATTATTTGCTTGCGCTGCTCAAAACTCTTCCCTGCCAATTTTGAATTTGTGTTTCTCCCAAGCCACATTGCCAAGTTGCAAAGCCTCCTTCTAAATCAACTGTCTTGTAGACCATCTTTTTGATATGGAGTCCATATTTTGTGTAGCATGCTTACTGTCTGTAATAGTCTGCTTGCATGACTGATTTGGACTAAACGTCAGAATTCTCATAAGCCTTGGGCTATTTTCTGTCCTGAGTATCTCCCCCTCCACTTTATTATCATAATGACCCCTTTTTTCATTTATTTTCACAATAGGAAACACAGTAGAGAGAAATGATTTCTGTAGGGGGCGTGGAAGGACACAGGGCAAGTTCAGGCAGAGAAAAAAAAAAAAAAAAACCATACACTGACTTTTAATTGGAGTAGGAAACTTCCAAGTATAAAGTGTGCATTTTGAAGGATAAGGAAATGCAACGTTTCCCAAAGCTCTCCTAGACCAGAGCGTAGCAGGATAAAGAGACTGACATGTTTCCTATATGAAAACAAGAAAGCATCTGAACTGACCTACAGACATAATGCCAAACTCTCATTTATGACAACCAAGCTATACCCAGATATTTCTTTGGGCCTCCAGCTTACAAATAATGACATGGAGACTTCTTGCTAATTATGAAAGCTCAACCTATAGTTTAGACTTGTTCCTAACTAGCTCTTATAACTTAAATTAATCCATTTATATTCATCTACATTCTATCACGTGGCATTACCTCTCTTCCGTCCTGCACTTCCCATTTCCTCTCCATGTCTCCTGGCATCTCCTGTGCACCTAGATTCCTCCTTCTCTTCCTTTCTCCCTGGAAATCCTGCCTATACCTCCTGCCTAGCCATTGGCCATTCAGCTTTTTATTACACTAATCACAGCAATACACCTTCACACAGTGTATAAATATTCCACAACAAAGCTACCAGCAAATCTTCAACTAGAAGATATTCACCAGTGGCTATTCAGCTCCTCTAAGGTCTGTTGCTTGTTTTATTTTTTATTATTTTTATTTATTTATTTTTCTGAGACAGGGTTTCTCTGTGTAACAGCCCTGGCTTCCTGGAACTTAGCTTCGTAATTAGGCTGACCTCAAACTCACGGAGATCGACCTGCCTCTTAAAGGCGTGTGCCATCATGCCTGGTGGCCTGTTGCTCCTGAACAGCCTCCTCATCACTGTCTTGTCCAGGAATGAAGAGTATATTCCTTGATCCCAGAGACAATGGCTCAAATTTCCGCTGGAGTTTATCAGGCATTGACATGGATGCCATCAAAACCCAAAGCACAGGGGTAGCAGAAATTTCCATGCGCAAGAAAGTGTGCACCTCAGCACTGATAGCTTCTGATTTCAAGTGGTTCCCTGGATTCAAAATCTCCAGCAATCTTCTCTGTTTTGGGCAGTGCTTGATACTGTTCAGGACTTACTCCTGCTTGGATCAAGTAGTCCCACTTATCTGTTTTGCTTTGGAGAAGAATGTTACATTGTTACAACCTGAAAACCTCCTTACATTCTTCCCTCACCTCATCTGTTGCTCTACAGCAAAGCTCAGTAGCAAAGTCCAAGGTGAGATTACTTTTCTTTATTCCACAAAAAATACATACAATGACAATCTTTTATATTAGCATTTATTCAACAAATCTTCATATATCAAATGTTTTAGGCACAGAGATGAATTATGCAAGTTTGAAAATGAGATAGAATGGTATTTCTTTTCATCTTCTCCTTTATTTGGGGCTAGGGATTGAGCTAGGGCTTGTTGCATGCTAGGCTCAGGCTTACCAGTGAGCTACTTTACCAGTTCTCAGGATGGTATCTTCTTAAGTGGTTGCACTTACATTTCACAACAAATCTTCAGGTTTACACAATTTGGGATACTGTATGTCTATTTTACATGGAAATAATGAGGTTTTGGTTGACTCCTGGGTGGCTACTCACATTCATCTTGCTTTTCTTTTTCTTTTCTTATCTTCAACTGCACACCCTTGGCATCTTCATATCCAACCCAGAAGACTGGCAATATATAGTAACAATTCCAACTAACACTGTAGGTTCAGATCTGTAGAATGGGAAGTCATACTCAGCACAGACTTTAAACATGAAGATTAAGCCGGGCGGTGGTGGCGCATGCCTTTAATCCCAGCACTTGGGAGGCAGAGGCAGGCAGATCTCTGTGAGTTTGGGGCCAGCCTGGTCTACAAAGTGAGTTCCAGGACAGGCTCCAAAGCTACACAGAGAAACCCTGTCTCGAAAAACCACACACACACACAAATCCCTAGTGTCTTCTCAGGCTCATCAAATGTTTCACTTTTTGAATGCCATTAAAAGTTCATGAGGCTATGGAATTTTGTGGGAGATAAAATATTTGCCTAGTACTTAGGGACCTGTGTGCAATTAAACTAACCAAACACAGGTAACTTGTATTTGATCCCTTCAACTTTTGTTTATTGCTTTCAACTTATACTGTAGCACTGCAAAAACATGGAATCAAGCAGATTTACAGTAATTCTGGCTGGCGGCTGCTAGACAGTGATTTCATATGACATTCTTTGCAGTGACCCCATTTTTCTCAGACTTGACACTTCACATGCCCTTCATTGTATAGTTGGAGTACTTAGAAAAAGGGTTGTGTCCTTGTATCTTTTAGAAACATGTTCAACTTTGAGAGTCCGGGAAGACAGCTGTCAGTAATATGCTTGTCTTGCAAGTGTGAAAACTGAGTCCCATCTCCAGCTGAGCACGGGGCCATGTGCTTTAATTCCAGCACTAGGGAGGCAGAGACAGGAGGATACCGGGGTGGCCCTGGACCGACTATAGACCTGTCTCAAAGAAGGTGAAGGGTGTTTCTAAGGATGGCATCCAAAGCTAGCTTCTACACACACACACACACACACACACACCCTACCTCACGAGCATACATACATATACATAAAAATGCTGAGCAATTTTCTTTAGACCAGCTGTATGGGATAGTGAACTTCAGGGCACTTATCTTTGCCCACTTTATCTAGGAAGTAGGTGAACTATTAAAATTTGATGCTTTAGTTCAGATGATGTTAAAAGTTTAATAGAAGACATTAATTGAAAGAAGATTTAAAAGTAAATTTTCTTAAGTTTTAGTTTTAAAATCCATATTCCTTTATCATCTGGATTTATAAAAATGGCAGCTGTCATACTTGACACTTTGCATGTCCTTCCTTTACTGGGTAAAAAGATTAGTTGGACTAGGCTAACTTACAAAATAGGTTTTGTCTTCATGTACTTTTAAATGTTCAAATTTTATTATAATTTAACATTAAAAACGAGGTGGCTCATATCCTATGTAGAATAAGGCACAGTATGGATAAAATTGGAACATCATGACCATTCTTTCCCACTTTTCACCAACTATAATATTTCCCCAAGAAAAGAAGCCTCACAATTCTCCCTTTATCTCTCACTTTTCTTTCTCATTTCACCCCACTTTCTTTCTCTCTCTCTTTCTTTTCTTTTCTTTCTTCCTTCCTTTCTTCCTCCCTCCCTTCCCCCTCTTTCTTTCTTTCTTCCTTCCTTCCTTCCTTCCTTCCTTCCTTTCTTTTTCTTTCTTTCTCTCTCTCTTTTTTCTCTCTTTCTTTCTCTCTCCCTCCGTTCCTTTCTCTCTCTGTCTCTGTCTCTGTCTCTTTCTTTCTTTCTTGGTGGTGCTGAAGTTTGAACCAAAGTACCTCACCACTGAGGAACATCCTCAGCTCCTCAAATCACTTTTTGCACAAGATGCATTTAATTTTGTAGGTTAAATATTCAAAACAAAAGGAGTCAAATTCAAAATTTAGGAGGTTGATTTCTCAGGGAACTTTAGGGGGTTGACTGTAGCAGGCTTTCTTTTGGCTGCCAACCAGTTCCCAAATCATGACACAGAGATTTATTATTAATTATGAATGCTCAGCCTTATCTTATGCTTGTCCCACTGACTCTTATAACTTAATTTAACCTGTTTCTCTTCATCTACGTTTTGCCTTAGGGCCTTTTACCTTTCTTTTGTTCTGTATGTCCTACTCTATGTCCGGCTGACAACGGCCTGCCTGTCTGGCTCCAGGCATCTCTCTTTCTTTCTTCCTTGCTCTCTCCTCTCCTCTCTCTACTTCTCTTCTCTCTCCAGCCTACTTATTCTTCCTCCTTATTCTCTCTGCCCGCCAGCCCTGCCTATCCCTCCTTTGCCTAGCTATTGGCCATTCAGCCTTTTTATTAGACCAATCAGGTGCCTTAGACAGGCAAGGTAAAACAGCAACACATCTTTACATAGTTAAACAAATGCAGCATAAACAAATGTAACACACCTTTACACAGTTAAAATAATATTCTGCAACAGTTGACTGCAAGGAAACTTGGACATATTATATTTCATGACCATCAGTCTCGTTATAGCTAGTCTGCTTGGTTTTTTTTTTTCACATAATGAGCTTACACCTTGGCAATGCTTGTACTTTATATATTGTCTTCACTCGCTTCTTCAGTCCCTTCCAACAAGTTTGTTATATAAAGGGAAAAAGAGTACTTATATATGTGCATGCATTTTAGTCCCTTTCTCTCATGCTGAGGTGGATGGCTATACAGCACCTCACAGAAGGGTCCAGCATGCTCTGAGGGGGAAATGAGAGAAGACAGCATTTTTGAAATCTGTGACCTGCTGCTCTGGTTTTAATAGTATTAATTAAAGTTTTAATATATAAATTATATGTATATACATAATAAATGCTAACTTTCAATCATAGGAAGTAGAAGTTGATGTTACTGATGTTGGCTGATGAGGGGGTATTGATCTGGTGCAGAGTGGACATATGGATGAAACTCAAGGATAATCTAAAAGGTTGAACCAATTATTTCAAGGCTCTTGGCTGTCTCCAGGTCTAAGCATTTGAGAGATGACTGGCAGTGAATTAAAGACTGAAAAATATAACAATTCTTTGGCAGTATTGGCCTTAACTATTTTTTTTTCTTAACAGCAGGATAAAGATTTTCACAATTCAGTAAAACTTTAGTGTAAGGTACTGTCTGTAACTATTTGGGGGGTAACTTTGGATTCAGTATTAGTAGAATGTTCAGGGCACAATTGGAAATGCTGAAAAAGTTGCTTTGGATAAAATGTTTTAGGTCTGGGTATGTGCATGTAGCTCGGTGCTAAGGTACTTGCATAGCAGTGCATGCAACACTATGTTCCATCAAGCAACACACACATTCACACAGTTTTAGTTAATTAGTCCAATAACTAACAATACATATGTCCTGATTTGCTTTTCTATTGCCTTTATAAGACGACGACCAAAAGCAACTCGGGGAGGGAAGGGTTTATTTGGCTTACACTTCCCAATCACAGTCCATCGCTGAGGGAAGCCAAGGCAGGAACCTGGAGGCAGAAACTGAAGCAGAGCCCACGGAGGAACACTGCTTACTGGCTTGCTTTTCATGGCTCATTCAGCTTGCCATTTTATACAACCCAGGACCATCTGCCCATGGGTGGCACTCCCATAGTGATCCAGGCACTCCCACATCAATCAATTAAGAAAATGTCCCACAGACTTGCCTAAAGGGCATCCTGATGGAAACATTTTCTTGGTTGAGGTTCCATCCTACCAGATGTGTCGAGTTGACAAAAAACAAACAAACAAACAAACAAAAAACCCAGCACAACAATGAAATTACTTTTTCCATAAGTCTATATATGAATTTAAGTGTTTATATCATGTAGTCTACCTTACAAACATTGTTTTTAAATGATGATTGTTGTAGCATTAAGGTTCTGTAAGTACTATTAACTGTTACAAACTGATTTTAAAACTAAGCATAAGACGGCAAATTTATTATATAGAAGCCACAAACTTATGCCACTGGTCATACAAACATAATTAAGCATACAAACCAAAGTGGAGATAATAAGTATTATTATAGATTTCTAGATTATCCTGGCCTCGAACGTGTGGCCATCCTCTCCTTCTGCCTCCTAAGAGTTGCATAAACCACCATGCCTGGTCATTTTTCAAAATGAAAGTGTGTGTCGACCTCAAAGCTGTTCAGAATTTCTGATCCTAAATTTAGCTTAACTTACCAGGTACCTAACACAGGAAGACAGACAACTTGGTTCATTATATTGAACGTGTGGTAGGAAGCATGTTACAGGCCATGATATAAAAGAGTAACTTTGTAATAGTTATTTATTGATGGAAGAAAAATACCTGTAACATGTAGGGGCTTTTTCTTTGGAGCAGACTGGGGGTGGGAGGTGTCTTTGGAGGATGCTCAGGAACTGGCCATAGGTGTAGTTCTGCCCTCTAGTGGATATAGGTGAAAGATTGGCTCAATTGCTACCTGAGCTCACCAAGCTTAGCAATTATTCATCAAAAATCACTTACTAGTGGCTTGTGTGAGGTGCTAAGTGAAAGGCTGACTTGGAAAACGCTAGCGGCCGAGGCCATACCGGTTTTTCAGCTTCGATGGAGGGCGAGTTGCTATTCTAGCTATTCTGGTTGCATCCACTCAGTGAAAAAGGTCAGGAGTCCTGCCTCGAGCTGTCACTGGGAACCCTGCCCTTTTATGACACACGGGCTTCGGACACACTCCTGACCAGGGCAGAATTTTGGAAACTGGCTCCATGATAAGTGACCCTCGCAAGACCAGAGAAGCAGCCAGAGCAGGTGTTTGCAAGGGAGGGTACGACGCGTTGGGGCGGGGGGGGGGCGCTGACAGAAACACCAGCTTCTGTCTGTGTCGTCCTGGGAGATTGTGACGGCCGCGGGACGGGAGAGACTTCCAGGGCTGTGTATAGAGTGCCCAGGCGACTCAGGGACACGGCCATGACTGTGTCTGGCCCTATGCCTCGATCCCGCGGCCGCCTCGAGGGAACGTGTGGCCGAGGAAGGGGACGGGCATGCTTCCGCCCCTTGCACCCGGCGGGTGTGTAGAAAGCGGGCAGACACCATTCCAAGAGCTCGTGAGGGGCCGCGGGCCCTGAGCGCAGTCCTACAAAGCCTCTCCATCGCCGGACAACATCCATTGCGGCCCGCAGGCTCGGGCTCACTGCACTTCCGCTCACCCGCGCAGAGAGCCGGAGTGCGCCTGCGCGCGCGCCTCTCCCGGCGGAAGTGCTAGCGACAAAGCTCGGTGGGCGGCGGGCCGGGTAGTGCAGGGCGCGCCGGGCGGGCGGGCGGCGGGGAGGGGCGGAGCGCAGGAGGCGGAGGCGGGAGCAGAGCTGCTCGGCTGTGCGCGGAGACGCGCCGAGCCGACGGGCCGAGCTTGACGGGGGCCCCTCGCCGCTCCTCCTCTCCCCTCCCCGCCGCTGTCCTGCTCTATCTCCGGTTCTCCCCTGGACGCGCGGCCGCCGCGCCGCCAGCAGCGCCGCTTCGCTCGAGGCGCGTGGGGCGCCCCCGCAGCCCCGCGAGTGAGTCCTCGCAGCCTGGAGATGGGGGGGGACGTCTGGGGTGTCGGGGAGGATTCCGGGTATCCACTCCTGCCCCTATTTCCAGAAACTTCCAGGTCCGGTGGGAAGGGGGCGTCCGGGGAAATGCTGCTCGCCGGTAGGGGCGCCTCTCGGGCGCCGCCCGGCTGGTGTGAGGCGCTGGCGCTGCGGGCGGCGCAGGGGGTGGGCTGGGGAGGTGGCGGCTGGGCGGGGGTCGCCCTGCTCCTCTCCCCTCTCGTCAGCTCCGCTTCTCCTGGTTTCTCTTGCAGATGCTGCTGCTAGGGGTGGTGGGAGCAGCCGTGGGACGCGTGGCCGGGAGCGGGGGTGACAGCCTGGGATTCCGGGGTCTTCTCTTCCTTGTCCTCCTCCTCTCCTCTCTATTCCCAGTGTGGCCGTGGCTGACACTAAAGACTTTGTAGCCATCAACCCGAGTGCAGTTTCGATGGAAAATGAAGGTAAAGGCCCCTGGCAGGAGGGTTTGCAACGCAGAGTTAAGGGTGTGGTGGTTTGCTTTTTAAGTTGTCTGTCTTTTTCCACCTTTTTATTTTCATGATTATTTTTAATTGATCCCCCCCCCCTTGCATGTGAAATGTCTGAGGATTGCTTCCCTAAGGGCATGAAGCTTTTATTTTGGCAACATGGACATTGAGGGGATTAAGGTTCTGCGGGTGACAGCTTGATTCTGCTTTTCTGGGAAATTATTATTTTCTTTAGTATAGGGACTGGAACGGAAGTTTGCATTTGCGATAGCATCTGTGCACGTCCTTATAGCTCTTTGAAAGGAATCAGCGGATGGGAAGTGGAGATGGGAAGAGAAGGCAATGGATCGTATCTCTGTAGATTTGCATAGTAAGCTTTGTTAAAGATGTGCGACTGAAGTCAATTACACAGAAGATTTTAAAATAAATTCTAACTTTGGAAAAAAGCGCTTTTTTTTTTTTCCAAATTCACAGGGGAAAAAAAAATCCAAAAAAACAAACAAACCCTTGAGTTTAATGAAATCTTCCGAGACAGTTTCCCTTCTTAAAGTTCCTCCCTATTTCAAAACATCTCTACGAAGCTGACGGTGGAACCTGTTTGTTCCTATTACACATTATGTTTGGACACATTCAGTTGTTACATATTACTCAACTAGTTTGGCCTCATTAAAATAATGCTTTTTGTATATAGCCCTAATGTTTTAACAATTATTGAATATAGCACTGATGTTTTAAAAATTATTGAATAACTGAATAAATGATTTTTCTTCCCTCTTGAACCTGCCATGTTTATTGTTTGGATGACTTCTGGCTTGTGTGTGATCATTTTTCTTTTTATTTCAACCCTTCTTCTTTTGACGAGGCTGCAAGATGCTAGAAAAGATAGTGGACAAATGATTGCTTTTTTTTTTTTTCCCTTTCTTTCCTCCCTTGAATCTTTTGGTTTTAAAATCTTTGTCTGGTACACAGGAGCCGCAGCTAAGCTGATGTTTTTCCATTGTTGAGGACGTAAGCTTGACTGGCTAAGTAGGACTTGAAATTTTAGGATAGGTGTTTCTGGTGGATGCGGTCGGTAATCCGTTGTGCTATTGGAGAACTGTGGCATGTGTAGGAAAAGTGATGAGAGGCATGGGCTTGCCCAGCTGCATTCTAGAGGAGTAATTGGTGGAAGGCATTTCCTGACATACCAAGTGTGGAACTGCGGAGGACTTAATGCTAATTGGGTCTTGAAGAAAGCAGTTGTGGTTTTTTTTCTGGTGGTATGGAAATTTGTTTTTCCAAGCCCCTTTCCTCTTTTATAGATTGAAGAAAGGCAGATTTGTTTTTCCCAAGATAATATTAAGGGGTTTCTATTTAGAAATCTCTGGAAGTAAAATCTCCAAGTTATTGTACATCTGTGAGCTATTTTCAGAGTGTTACCAGATTTAGGAGGGTAGCCTGAAGTAGGTGGATACTTGGCTGTTGGTTTTCTTTCTTGGTGTCTTAGGCATAAGCGTGTGTAATGAAGCTAGCTTTCATCTGCTGAGGTAGAAGGGGGTGGTTGTTGGGTAGGAGTGTGTCTGTATTTTATGGCCACACAACAATGATGTGGCTTCATAGTAAAAGATTATAATGTCTTAAAACTTGAGGGTTTTTCTGCTACATCATTTTGACCATCAAGAGACTATTTTTGTTGCTCTCTTACGACGCTAATGTTTTTTTCCTATTTAAATATTTTTTAGAAAAACTTATAGACAGCCTAGAATCTTCAAAAGCAATTGACTATCTTAAAATAGGTTTGTATTTCTTTTCATTTTATAGTTTGTACCGTCTTTTGACCTGATTATTAACAGTTCAGAAGTGAGGATCCAAAATAATAAATTCTTGCCCTAATGCAAAACTGTATGGCTTTAGGTAAAACATTTCACCTTGCTGAGTTTCACCTATAAATTGGGATTGAAAATATGCAGCTCGCTGTGTGGTGGTGGCACACGCCTTTAATCCCAGCACTCGGGAGGCAGAGCCAGGTGGATCTCTGTGAGTTCGAGGCCAGCCTGGTCTATAGAGCGAGATCCAGGACAGGTACCAAAATTACACAGAGAAACCCTGTCTCGAAAAACCAATAAAAAAAGAAAAAAAAAAAAAAAGAAAATATGCAGCTCACAAAGTTGAAATGATGAGTGAGAAACACTGCAGATGGTCCTCTTGTGAGAGCAAAATCCTGGAATTTAAGAGCATGGCTTGTAGAACTAGGCATTTCACTGTGACTACTGCATCTCCACATTATTTGCCTTTGTGCAGATTATTAAAGCTTTTTGTGCTCTGGTTTCTTCATCTATAAAAATAAGAGTAATGGTAGCTACCTTATGAGGTTGTTGTAGGTGCTCAAAACAGCATCTGGCATACAATAGATACTCAATAAATGTTAATTGTGATAGCCTAGTTCACTGTTTGATGCATACTATTTATGCCACCTGGCATTAATGTCATGACAGTTCATTGTTGGAACTGGGAGTAGTAGTGGCCAAAATGCTCAGAATGAAGTTAGTAGTAGTTCAGTGTGGGGTGGCTTTAAGGAATTTTCTGTAGTAGGAGGGAGATAAGGTCCCCCCAGCCCCCAGATCTGACACTGTGCTTCTGAGCTTTCTCAGCTTCTAAGTTTAATCGTCTATGAATGGGATATTGGCATCTTGGAGGAGTATGGTAAGTGAAGGCAGAGGATGGGTTGACGCGGCTTTAATGAGTGATTAAGGCTTGCTGCTGTTGTCTAGATAGTTTTCCAGTAGGAGGGCAGATAAGTGGCACTGTTATGTGTGAACTGTGTAGGTTATCTGATAGTGGCTGTCTAGAGCATTGGCATGTTTACAGGGGTTAAATCCTGGGAGGAAATGGCTTTATCCATTTACTGTGAACTTCAATTGTAGAGGTATTTTCTTTGGCACGAGATTTTGATTCTTCTAGACTTTTTTTCCCAGGGCCCACTTAAACTTTGTCAGGAAAGCTTGACCTATTTTTAGCCATAGTCTCCTGGATGCTGCATGAATACTTCCTACCAGTCAGTAGCAGCATTTGAAGCCTTAATTTATTTCCTGGAATTTCAAGGATTAGTCCTAGACCAGTTGTTGGGATTTTTGTCCAAATCCCTTGAAACTCCTTTTAGTGTGCTTATTACAAGATAACTCTCACTTAGTAATCTGAGATAGACACATGTACAGCTTTTTTTATTTAAAAGTTGTTGATAGTTTAAAGGATGGCTTATTAGAGAAGCTAGAAGGTTTTGTGGATAATTTTTTTCCTTCCTGTTAACTGCTTTAGTCTTTGTAACAAATTTGGCCTTTTCTAAAGAGCTGGCTGTTTAATGTCTCATAATACTGTTTAAATGTGTCTTTCACTCTTAAAAATGTAGTAATCTTCAGGATTTCAGGAAATGCTACATCTAGCTAGAAAACAACTCCCCATCTTTTGATGTTGTTTGTATTTATACTTGTTAAAGTAGTTTATCATTCAATTTCAAATGGTTAATTGTTTTGGAATGTCTCAAGAAAGTACTTTGTTAGGACAGCTGAAGGGACTCTAGGATGGAAAGAACAGAAGGAAAAGAAACCACTTTAGTTTTATTCCAGTTTATAAAAGTATCTTAGTCTCTAGGTGTGAGAAACGTAGTTTATTTTATTTGCAGTATTGTCTCTAAGATATTCTTATTTGGTACTTGAAAAAGGCCTGAAATCAAGAGTGTCTAAAGCATTTTTTTAAAGAGCAGAGACTATTGCAGAGTTTGTAAGCTATTAGACTCAGTAGCCTTTAGAAATTTTTTGGACATGTATATATTGTGTACATGGGCTACAGCATGTGTGTGCAGGTTATAGGACAACTTGGGAGTTGGTTATTTCCATCATGTGGATTCTGTAGATTAAATTTAGGTTGTCAGGCTTGTTGGCAAGAGTCTTTACCCACTGAGCCATCTCAACAGACTAGCAAGTCTTTGATAGTTGAATCTTAAATACTTAATTTCTCTTAGGATTCATGTGTGTTCTTATGCTTGTGAAATAGGTACTCTATGAAGTAAAACATCTCCTGAGCTCTGGTTTGCCTTACTATTCTGACCATTTAATGTCATCAGAATCTAGCTCTGTTGATTGAAACATTATGAAACAAAATAGTTGTCTGGAGGACACACTCGTGAATCCCAAAGCTGGTACTCTTTGGAGATCTTACTTAACCAGAATGTTTACAAGGGTGAATTTTGTTTTAAAGGTGGCAGGAATACCTTGTCTTGCTGGTAAAGTAAGTTAGGGTGATTTTAAATTGCACCTTTGTTACAGGTAATACCTTAAAGATAGCTTATGATTAGTTCAAGAGAGTCCTGAATTTCCCTTGTTAAAAGATAGTCTTATATAATATTTTCAGGAATCATTGTGACAAGGCTCTTTCTGCTTTTCCTAAGGACAAATGTTGGTAAAAGGAAGTAAAACTGGTTAGCGAGTCCTCAGGCCAGTACCATAATTTCACACAAGAAATAATTTCTCTAACATTTTAGGCTACGTTGATACATTTCTGTATAAATTTTAATGGCTGGGGTTTATATTCACTAATTTTTATGCATTTGTTACTGTATCCTTTGTCTTCTGGCTTTAAGTTGCTGTTGACAAGAGCATACATTTTAGTATATAAGTAATTACTCAGATGGTGTTGGGCTAAACTTGTGATGCATTTAGAAAAAGCTGGAAATGTGAAAAGGTTAGTGGTTTGGACAGTGATGGGGCAGGGGTCAGGAACATTATCTCAGGGTGGTTGTAACTGGCGTCTGATTTGTCTCTGTTTGCTTTCTTTTCCTGCTACAGGTATTAGAGAATTTAGGAGTTGGACTTATGTACTGTACTTGTTAATTATAATTGCTTAAGTAAAACCTTTTGGCTTTGACATGTGGTGCTCACTTTGTAAATGTGCTGACCTTAAGTTGTGTGTCCCTGTTCTAGGATTCATGAAGTTAATCTAATGTGACGGACTTAGAGTGACTTGGTGGCATCCTTGTCAAAAAGTATTTGTATTTACTGGAGTAGAATTAGGCTGCGATAGATGCTATGCAGTTTCATGTTTAGTCCTTTACAGAAAAACAGAGGTAACATTGAAAGGTTTTGAACATCGCCTGTGGTGTCTTCAACAGCTCATTGCCTTTGGGCTGGGCTGGTCAGATCCCCAGCAGTCAGCAACCAGGAAGGATAACACTTTCCTAAGGAACACTGCAGTAATGTTTTAGGGCAAAGTTAACTTAAAATGTGTCTGTATTTCCTCTCATCCTGTCTGTCACCTTTCACTTGTAGCCCCTAAAACTTGGCTTTTGACATTGTCATTTCGTTCATACATGTTATGATGGATTCCCTCCCTCCCTCCCTCCCTCCCTCCCTCTCTCCTCCCTCCCTCCCTCCCTCCCTCCCTCCCTCCCTCCCCTGTTCGTGTGCAATGGCTCCAGTAGTCTTTGCTTGCCTGTGTTAGTGCTTCCTTAGTAGATGATTTGCTTTTCTTCATCTGAGTTTCTACATAGGCGGGAGTAGAAGTATTTGTCTCAGGCTTTCTTGGGGAGTCAGACCCTCCTTGTTCTATGGAGTGTCATTGCTACGTTTCCTCAGAGGAGGCAAAGCCTCTCGTGCCGTGAGTGCCAGAAATAGCATGTGGTGCATTTTGTAAAGGCGTGTAAACTAATCTCTTCTATGTCTTTTTCTTAATGCTGTGAGGGCTGTTATTACCCAGAGTTGATACCTGCCTTGTGAAACTAGAAACTAGTACCTGTGATCCTGTGTGAACTCCAGCTTCCTTTCCACCCCAGAAAAAGATGTGATTATTGCTGACTTCTCTTGTTTTTTTTTTTTTAATGTGTATGGAGAGAGGTTTTAAATCAGTTCCATTAGAAGACCAAGGCTCAAAGTGTATTCTTTTGGTAGACACCCTCAGGTTGTCTCTTACTCTGTTCGAGCAGGGTCTGTCTGGCACATACGTATTGTTGATGGAATGAAAAAGTTGGCTTTCACTCTGGCTCTTTCATCTGGGGGTAATTTCACACTCCAGAGAACATTTGGCTGTGTTTGGAGACGTTATTGGTAGTCACAGCTGCAGCAGTGCTTCTGGCATCCGGTGAGTAGACACCGAGGATGCTGATGAACATGGTACTGTACACAAGTTAGCATCCCTCATCCCTCCTCCTTCCAGGCATTACTTAGCCCAAAATGGTGGTACCTGTTGAGAAACACTTCTCTAACCAAAGGCAAGAAAAGCGCTTCTGAGCCTTGGTTTCCCACTTTGTAAAGAGGTGTGACTACTCTTAGGCTTGTCAGGGTTTATAGGGTCACATGTGCACAGGTGCCTGGCACCCAAAAGCTACAAAGCAAATGCAGATTTTCTATGACTTCGTTAAGGGAAAGGGAATTTTGTCCATTGCTACTTTAGCTTAGAATTCAAAGGCTTTAGTATTTGTCTTGAGTTCTAAGTTGGGTGTCTAGGAAGCCTATAGTAGCTTTTATAGATTAGTGCTTTTCTTTTGGTTTTATCAAGTATGCTGCTGCTTTGGTTTGGGATTTTAGTATTTTATAACTTAGTAGTAGAGAAAAATACTGAAATTAATGATTAAATGTCATAGCTTCTGCTTACTGGAGTTAAATTCTTAATTTTATTTTTAGACTGTAAATACATTACAGGTATTACCTGTTGCTTCAGAACTTTTTTTTTTTAGGTCAAGACTGAAGTATTAGAAGTTTTTTCTGTGTGTGTGTGTGTGTGATTGTTTGTATGTGTGCATGTGTATATATGTGCGCACATGAGCTTATATAGGCTAGGAGTTCAGGTTGGATGTCGTCTTCTTGCTTTCCACCGAATTTTTGAGAAGGGGTCTTTTACTGAACCTGAACTTGCCACTTCTGTTAGACTGGCTGGTCAGTGAGCCCCTGGGATCTACCTGTCGGCCGCAGCCCCAGCGCTAGGGTTATAGATGTGCTCAGCCACACCTGGCTTTTTACAGGGGTGCTGGGGATGCTAGTCTAGCAGGGACTTTACCCACTGAGCCATTTCCCCAGCCCTTCTAAACTATTTCTTTGTGAATATGCCAGACTACCAGGGTTTGTAATACTTTCTCCCTTTTACCCATTTACAAAGATTCCAGTTGACACCTCTTTGAGGTCAGAAGTTACTATGCATTTAATGTAAGCAAAAACACCTTCCTTCAGCTGAAACTGTGGTGCTCAGAGTTGACTGCTTTTGATGATAATCAGTTGTATCTGCTGGTAAACTACTTTTAAGGACTTAGTAGCTCCTCATTGCACCTGTAACTACACACTTGGCCAGCAAGCGGAAGGGTATCACAACGATGGCTGGTTTCATAAGGGCTTGGTTTGCAATTGCCTGCAAGTTAAGGCCACCAGTTAATTGCTTCATGAAGTGAATATTGTATAGAAATACTTCAAGAAAATACGATGGGACTCTAACATTTGTTAGTGCAGTTGGTGAGAGAGCGTGGCGGCAGAGGCTTCAGGTGCTGAATGTGTGGTGGTACAAATGAGTTACAGATTGAAAAAGGTATGGATAGCATGGCACACCTTCTCTCCACCAGATATCTTCAGTAATTCCTATAAACTGGTATTAATGATGAATGCCCATCTTGCAACTTGATTTTAAAAAAAACAATGCTATATTCTTTCCGTAGAGCAGTATAATTCAAGTGTGATTATCTGTTGGATATAAATCTAATTGCCAAGAGCTTTTCTAAATTGCTTAAACTTTTTGTGTTTAATTAACATTAACTTACACAAATGGTACAGTGCTAGTCCAAAGAGTTCCCAGGTGTCTGCTTCCTGAATTTTCTATGGTTGTACTGGATACATCATGGTGTAATTATCAAAACTAGGAAACTCACAATTACAAACTATCCTTTCTAGCCCAATTCAGGACCCGTCCTCCCGTTTAGTTGTCATTATTCTTGTCTCCTTCCATCTCTCATGTTTCTGATCTTTTACTTCCTCATTGTATGTGAGCTGGACACTTGAAGAGTGATGATCAGTTGTTTTTGTCTCTTGATTTTGAGTTCACTGGATGATTGATTACTCATAATTAGTATGTCTTATGACAGTAAAGTTACGGTGATCATTTCATTAAGATAGTGTCTGTTGTTTTCCATTGAAAGTCAGTTTTCCATCTGCAGTTCATAATACATATTATTTTTACCTTTGTGAGAGAACAGTTAATGATCTCTTTGTTATGAGCACTTCTAGAGCGGAAGCACTTTGCATCTGCGAGCTCTTTGTGCTTCCCTGCATTTTCTTAGGCTAATTCTCCCATCTGTACTGTTTCTTGGAGAGAATAGTTACTTGTGTGATGTTTTTTAACGACTGCCAGTTTTCTTATTCCTGTGGCTCTTTTTAAAAAAGATTTATGGCCGGGCGGTGGTGGCGCACGCCTTTAATCCCAGCACTCGGGAAGCAGAGGCAGGCGGATCTCTGTGAGTTCGAGGCCAGCCTGGGCTACCAAGTGAGTCCCAGGAAAGGCGCAAAGCTACACAGAGAAACCCTGTCTCGGGGGGGAAAAAAAAAGATTTATATATGTATGCATGCATGTATTTTATGTATATACCTGCTTTGTCTGCATATACATCTGCACACCAGAAAGAGGGCATTGGATCTATGAGACTACAGTTATAGATGGTTGTGAGCCACCATGTGGAATATAGTTTTTTTGATCAAATTATTCCTGTGTCCTTTCTATAATACATCCTGTTTTGACAGCACTAATATACTTTCTGGTGCCTCATGATGTTGGAGGTGCATCTTGGTTGTTTTGTTGTTTGTTTGAACCAACTATGGAATCATACCATTTTCCTAAAGGATCTGGGAGCATATGGAGAACAGTATCTAGAAACTAACATGTGTGGCGGGTGAGCTCAGTCAGTGGTCCTGAGGTTTTGTTGAATTGAGTTAGCAGGTCACATACAATAACATGTGTATCTACATGTTTTAATTTCCTTATCTGTCACTTGTACTATACATAATTTCTGTGAGTGAATACTGACGGTTGTTTCAACTGGTAGAACCAGAGTTTATTCTAGTCTAGTATTTGTTGAAGCCTCTCTCTCCTACTGTATCCTGTGCTGCTGGGGCCTGGAAATCTGCATAAGGACAGTGAGATAATGAGGAAAGGACAGACACACAGACAGAAAAGCTTGGGTCAGGTGGGCCATGTATGCCTTTATGGAGCTTCTCCAACTTTGCAGCATCCTGGAACCTCAGCATTAATTGTGCACAGCACTGAGGGGGTGTGGTGTGGCGCGTTAACTGGTATCCATAGGTGAGCAGTCTCAGGATGTAAACATCTAGGAGGAGGAATCTGGTTGCTAGTGTTTGCATTCACTGCCAACATTTGCACTTGGACTGAGCCTGACCTGGGGTGTGTGTGTGTGTGTGGGGGGTGTCTTTGCCAATTTCCCATGTGTCTGAGGCATCTGGATTTGGCCATTCTCATATCAACAATACATGTTCACCTAGGACTTCATTCACTCTTCATTTGTTCATTCAAGACTTCCTCTGCTCCCCACACTTTACTTTTTATGTCTTTTTTCAAAAGTCTCATCCACAGTAATTGATTGATTTGTTCAGTCCTAATTCACAACCATTTCCTCATAAGAAATACATTAAAAATGTATGTATGTATGTGAGTATGTATGTGTGAGTATTTGGTTGTGCATGCCATGTTACATATGTGAAAGCTAGACGACAACTTTGGGGAGTTTGCTCCCTTATCTTTATGTGGGTTCTGGAGATTTAACTCAGGTCACCAGGCTTGAGTGGCAAGTGCCTTTATCTGTTGAGCTATCTCCCTGGTCCAGGAAATAAATTTTAAAGTAGAACACACTATTTTTCATTAGCTTTGTAGTATGTAGGCAAATTCTCTTTTCCGAAGATCCTTGGCTTGGTTTCTTCCCTGCCTACTTGGGTTTCCATGTGCAATGCAGATTAGGTTCAACTTTTACAGTTGTATTCTGTTTTAGCCTTCGTCCACATCTTGTTTGATTTTAATTATTTTAAAATCTATTTGAAGTAAATGGTGACCGCATTTCTCTCCTATTTATTTGTAGTAGAGAGCTGCTTGTAAAAAAGACTAGATTTGCTTACAGTTGGGCAGAGCTGCGTTGTGTGCCCGCCCAGTAGCAGAGTAGAGTACAAGGAGCCTTCATTCCCCTGGGCTGGCTTGCTTGGTTCCCTAGCTACAGCTCTCCGTCTCCATCTTCCTTCCACATTGGGGAATTGGTACCAGCCAGAGTTCCATGACTGTCAGTGTTTGATGTTGCTTCCCAGATGAGTCTTCTTTGCTCTGGATGTTCTAGAGCCAGAGTCACCTAGCTGAGTGCTTATTCTCTGTTGCTGTAGTAAATCATGATTTGTTTCGTAAAACTTGACCTTTACTTTTTAAAAAAGATATAATCCATATGCCACACAATTCCGTTTTGAAGTGTAACTCGGTGTGCTTCAGCACATTTGCAGCATCCTCTCTAGTCTGATTGCAGAGCCTTTGCATTACCTCCCCAAAGAAACCTTTATCCTATTAGCATTCACTTCCCGATCTTTCCTTCCCAGCTCCTAGCAACTACTAATCTAGTTTCTGTGTTTGGATTTTCCTATTTTGTGCATTTTGTGTAGATGTAATCAAACAGTGTGACTTTTTATGTTTGGCTTCTTTCAATTTATCCATGTTTTGGTATGTATTAGTACTTTATTTCTATTTGTGGCTGAATAATATTCTAAGGTATAGGCATATCATATTTACTCATTCATCATTTGATGGACATTGATCTGTATTTACTTTGTGACAGTTATAAGTAATACTGCTGTGAATGTCATATATAATTTTTTAATGAATGTATGTTTTACTCCCTTTGGGTGCATCTGTGGTTACTGATCCATATGGTAATACTGTGTTTAGTTGAGGAACTGCAGCAGTATTTGATCATTTTCATTCTTTCTGGCAGTGCAGGTGTCAAAATAATGCCTTCACATCCTCCTACATTTTACTCTTTTGTTTTAAAATTGCCATCCCAGGGGGTATAAGGTGGTTGTACATTCTAGTTTTGGTGTGTTTCCCCATCACTAATGATGCCCAGCATCTTTTCATGTGCTTACGACCACGAGTATTTTTGGAGTAGTTCAGGTCTCTAAACCACTTCATAATTTTTTTGTTATTTATTTTTTAGTTAAGAGTTCATGAACAAGTTTTTATATCTCCCTATAAATATTCTGGATACTGGATAGGAATATATACTTTAGCTGTACTTATGTAAGAATTAATTGCACAATTATTTATTAGGACCTTATTGGAGGTTTTTTTTTTTTTTTTTTTTTTTTTTAAGTATTTTCCCTGTTTTGTGGGCTTTCTTTTTAGTTTCTTGATGTTGTGGTTTTCCTTGCATTTATCATAAGCTTTAAAATTGTGAAAATTTACGTTTTTGTTTGTTGTTTGTGCTTTGATTTTTAGACCATGATGATTAAATGTGATAAAGATTTATGTTTTATTCTAAGTAGTTTACAGTTTCTCTCTCAAACTTGATCAATTTTGAGATAAAAAACCAGCTGTATTCTTTGGCGGGGAATCTCATTATCCAGTACCATCCATTTAGAAGACTATTTCTTCATTGAGTTGTCTTTGTACCCTCAGTTTTCCATACGTGAAATTTATCTCCTGGCTTGGGGCTCTGTTCCACAGTCTGTGCTGATGCCAATGTCACAGTGTTTTGACTCCTGTATAGTTTGTAGTACATTCTGAAACTGAAGTATGAGACCAACTTTTTTTTTTTTTTCCCAGACTGTTTATTCTGCTTTGGTCCCCTTGCATTTCTGTGTGGGCTTTGAAATCTGCTTGTCTGTTTCTGTAAAAGAGTTAGTTGGAGTTTTTATAGATACTACACTGAATTGTCCTTTATTGAGATTTAAATATTCTTACATAGGTAGAAAAGAAAAGCTTTGAAAAAGGGATTTTGTTTATTTTGTCTTATATGTATATTTGAGTGCCTGCATAGATGACTGTGTACCCATGAGTGCCTGGTTTTCTAGGAGCCAGAAGAGGGTGTCAGATTCCCTGGAGCTGGAGTTACAGACAATTGTGAGCCACCAGATGCAAGTGCTGGGAACCAAAATCTGGTCTTCTGCAAGAGCAGCAAGTGCCCTAAACTGTTGAACATTTCTTCAGCCCCACAAGTGAGGGCTTGTAAGAGCTTCTGGGATATTTGCTTATGACCGTATTCTAGGTAGTGTATAAAGAGGCTGTGTAAAAGCTCACATGCATCCTGTTTTATTCCTCTTCTCTTTGCTGATGAATTAGCTAGTGTTACAAAGATGGTTAGCTGACCTTAGAAAGAGTGTGAAGTTGGAATAGTAAAAACTTAAAAAAAAAGCATGATGTGAAATCTCAAAATGAATTATATACATACTTAAATAATTTATAGAGGGTTACTTTCCTGCAGAAGACTTTAATCTATAAGAAATAGTAACTTGTAGAGAAAAAGGGCAAAAGACACAAGGAAGTACTTCACAGAAAGAGACTGCAGATGGCCACAAGAGCCATGAAAAGGTTTTCAGTGTTAGTGGTAAAGAAGTGGACCCATTAGAACAAGTACCAGCTGGATTCTGGCACACGTTTTCAGCTGAGGCAGAATGTTCTCCAGTTCCTTGTCAGCCTGAGTTACCTAACAAGGTCCTGTCTGAACCCTTCCCCACAATCTACACATTAATAATGATTTCCTACTCATCTGATTGGTAGCAGTTAGGAGTGTGGTGGTACCTGACTTAGCCAGGTTTCAGGCAGAGTAGAAACTCCTGAACATTATGGGAGAGGCTTGGCACAGTTTTTCAGAAGTCAGTTTAGTAGCAACTACCAGAATACCAAACACCTCAGTATTGTCTCTTCTGGGAGTATAACGGATGTCCATTACAGCATCTGTGGTGACATTAGGTCCAAGATGAATTGAGTTAAAAAAGTAATTGTAGTTGTTTGGTTCTGTTTGTAATGATGATAAGAAAGAAATGAAAAGTATTGAAGCATGTATCCTGAAGTTGGTGGCACCGTGTGGAGAGACAGCTTCCCTCTGGGCATAGGTGCATAACACTACCACATTTATCTCAAACTCATTTTCTTATGACTTGCCCCCTCCTTTTTTAAAAAATGAGCAAGAAAACACCATTAAAGTAATATACTCTACTTTAGGAATAAGATTTTTTTCTTTATGCACAATCCCTACTGATTTTCAGAGGTAAATGCATTTTGTTATCTATATTTGCAAATGGATTAGAATGAGCATTTATGTACAAATATTTTATAGCATTTAGGACCTTTTATTTCATTCCTAAGCATTGTAAGCATGGGAGAAAAAATGATTTACTAGATAGATGTGATTATACTAGGGTTTTGTTTCTGTGGTGCTGGGCACCAGTCCAGAGCCATGTGAATGCTGAACAAGAGCTCTGTCCCTGCGCAGTAGCTGTCCTGACGCTGCCAGATTCAGTTCCTCTGTGTAGAACATCTAAGAACTAGCCTGAATGTGAGCCCCATGGAGGCCATGCTCTGGAAGTTAGGGCTCTGTGTGGAGGGAGACATTTCATATCATCTCCTCAGAGGGGCCACCCACTCAAGTGCTGGAAACTTGTGTCACCTTGGGCCTTACCATGGGCTCACAGTGGCAGTGAAATCCTCCGATCTTGGCCAGATTAATCCTAGAATGATTGGGGTTAGAAGGGGGCCCCCTTCCTAGCCCACATGACGCGGCTCCAGTGCTGGCCTGAGGAGTTTCTGGCAACTGTTGGAGTTGGTTGTATTCATTCTGCTCTTCCATGGCATGTTTCCTATTCAAGTATTTGGCCGTTTCTGTCATGGTCTTTCTTTATAGAAACCTTAGTGGAATCCAGGTAATGGTCAAGCACTGCCCTTCATAAGTCTCTTTCTTTTCCAGGCCAAATATTATAATTCTTCCCATTAATATTCTTCTTTTTAAAAATTTGTTTCCCTTCAAGTCTTCTTTAAAATATTTCCAGAAATGTTAGCATGGTTTGACATGTTTTGGAGTAGGCTCCAATAATGCCCTACAATGCACATAGCCTCCTTAAGGCGTTTTTAGATTATTTCAAGTGTTCTGAGCCTGTTACTCCCCTGTTGGAAATGCAGTCTTTTTGGTGATATGGAGTAGGGTTTAGGACTGAAGTCACATTGAAGAGAGACTTTCCCAGCTCTTTTAAGTGGTGGATAAAGTCAGCTCCCCTTTATGTTTGTCTGAATTACTGTTCTAGAGCCGTTCTATCTGGTGCTTAGTAGTTGGTTTTTACATTTATGTGCAATACATACGTGCTTACTTTCGCAAAGAGGAAGTAGAAGTGTTTCGCTTCTACACATTGGTGCATCCCGGTAAGCTCCTTGGAATTTTATTTCCATATTAAAGTCTCACTGATATCATCTTGGAGAAGTGCTGTTTATCTGAGTTGTCAAAGTACTAAACAGTTTGCAGCCTAGTGGAACACCTAGTATACTGAGCTGTTAGAGCTGGAGGCTCACCTCACCAGAAATTACTTCAGTTTTGGCCTTGGGCTTCAGTGTGGCAGAATTGATAGGATGTCTTGTTGGCAGACAGTACAACCCTAGAGTCCTTGCATGAGTACTGCTTGTAAGTGATCACTGTGTACTTTGTATAAATTTCAGAAATCATCGCTCAGTCTATTAGAGGAATTTCAGTGTGTGTGTGTGTGTGTGTGTGTGTGTGTGTGTGTTAGGAAAAGAGAGAAGGTGGGAGGTGAAAACTCCGATTCTGACTTTGCTTTTAGGCACATTTTGTTTTCAGATTGTAATTAAAGCTAGTCTCACCATACTTAGATTAATTCTGAGTGTGATTTGCTTTTTTGAAGCTTTTGGGATACCTGATTAGTTTAAATACAGTTTCTGTGGGAGTTAAGAGTTCTGGGAGAGTCAGATGTTGGCTCAGTTGTTCATACTCCTTACTAGTCTTGTTAGTTTCTCTTTAGCCTGGGAAAATTATTCTTTTGTGTTTAATTACTCCAGCTATGAAATAGGAGAAATGGCAATACCTCCTTCAAAGGGTTTTCTTGGGATCATGTGGAGTAACACGGGTAAGGAACCATGACCACACTCACCTTCTCACACTCACTCCTGCTGCTCTTCCATGTGCACTTTACCACTGGGCTGTGCCCCAGCCAGCCGTGGCCTTCTGTTCTTTTTAATGTAGAGTCAGAATAATAGAAACACCAGTATATTATAGGTTTTTTAAGGACTTTTCAAATAATGGCAGATACCTTGGATGCTTTGGGAGGCAGAATTTGAGGCCATCTTGGTCTATATAGCTAGTTCCAGGCCAGCTGTGGCTACATAGTGAGAAGACCTTGACTCACCACCCCGCCATGAAAAGAAACAAACAAAACCAACTAAGCAAGCAACCACCCAAAACCAATCTCAGAACCATCATATGCCAGAAAACACATATCAGTTTCCTTTGCTTCAGAGGGGAAACAGTTGGTTACCATACAGTTAAAATTCAGGCTAACTGGTCAATGAGGAGAGAGCTGTTTGTCTTAGCTTGCTTTCTGTGTAACCTATTGCCTATAAAAACGTGTGTGGTGTTTTCTTGCCGTCTTTACTGTTAGCATTTATTTTTGACCGCCTTTATTCATCTTGGGGACTGGCTTTTCTAGACAGAGCTTCTGTTGATGTGCACTGATTGAATTCATTTCTGGGATTGTGCCCTTCAAATGGCCGTGTCAGCCATTGGTTGGCAGAAGCAAAGCACAGTGGTGGAGTCTATAAAGACCAAACTTACTGAGTAAAGAGTATTTCCCCAAACTCATGATCCGAGCATCTTGGAATTGGTTTGTTGGCTTTATGTAAGTCAGACATGGTTTAGTTGGATGACAGATGTTTAACGACAATTGTATTCAGCCCTAGTAGGTGGGAATGAATACCAAAGTCTGTTTCAGACTCTTGCTTTGAGTGCCCTTCGTGCTGGAAATTGAAATGTAGCACTTTTATTTCACTCTGATATTTATTAAAGCTGCTAAAACTTGGGATCAAGAGGTGTAATTTTACTTACACACATTTTTCTCAAAATGTTTTCTTGTGATATGTTCTATTTTGTTTTCTATTGTTGTGATTCTACTGTGTTGAACACCTCTATGTAAATAGAATCCTGCAGTGTTTGTCTTTGTGCATCTATCTTATTTTTCTTATAGTGGTCTTAGCATTTGTGTTCTAATATTTTGCAGTTTCCTTTTTCCAAACTAGCACCCCACTGTATGTATATACCACATTTTATTTATTAATTTGTTGATAGATATTTAGGTTGTTTCCACACCTGTCCCTGTTACATCATGAATAGTGCTGTGAAGAGCACTGGAATACTAATGCATTTGAGATCTTGATTTTAATTCTTTCTAATCAAGACTTAAAAAAAGTTGTTTCTGGAGCACTTGGCAATTACCTTTCAGGATTTTGAAGAGCAGCATACTTTTCCATAGTGGCTGTGCTATTTTGAATCATATCTGTGGTGGTTTGAATGAGAATGGCCCTCATAGGCTCATGTATTTGAATACTTGATTCCCAATTAGAACTGCTTGGGAAGGATTGACAGGCGTGTGTCACGGGGGTGGGCTTTGAGGTTTCAAAAGCCCATACCAGGTCCAGACTTTGTCTGCCTTGACTTGCCGATCAGATGTGAGCTCTCAGCTACAGCCCCGGTGCCGTGCCTTCTTGCCTCCCGCCACACTCCCCATCATGATGATCGTGGACTCACCCCTGAAACTGTAAGCATGCCCACAACTAAATGCTTCCTTTTATAAGTTACCTGGTTAATGGCATGTCTTCACAACAATAGAACAGTAACTAAAGCGATATCCTGTAGATGTAACTCTAAACAGTCTTATTAAAGAAGAAACACAGAGCCAAATAAAGAGTTAAAAGCCCAAGAGGTCAGAGCTTGGCCCTACCGGATAGCCTTTAGCTTACCAGCCGCTGCTGTCCTTCCCCTGAGAAAGAGACCTACTTCCTGTGTGTCTGTATTTTTATTGACTTTCTGTTCTGCCTTCTCATTGGTTCTAAACCCAACCACATGACTTTTTCGTCACTGTCTGTCTATACAGACCTCCAGGTCTCTATGGTTGGTATTTGGATTAAAGGCGTGTGTCACCAAGCTGGCTGTGTCCTTGAACACACAGACTCTGCCTGCCATGTGATCGGATTAAGGGCATGTGCTACCACTGCCAGACTTCTGCTAAATGACTTGCTATATTAGCTCTGACCCCCAGGCAAACTTTATTTATTAACATACAAATAATATCACATTTCAGCACAAATAAAATATCACCATAATATCCTGTTAGTTACTTTTGCACAGCTGTGCACAGATCCTCAGCATAACTTGAAGGAAGATGTATTTTGGTTCCTGGCTTCAGAGGATTCAGTCAATGTCTTTGGCTTCATTCACTATGATGGAGGAACATGTGGCAGAGGAGGCTGTTTACTTTATTGCAGCAGGAAGCAGAGAGTGAGCTAGGATGGAATTAGGGATCAGATACAGTTTTCAGAGGCATGCCCTCAATGCTCTCTGCCTTCCAAGTAGGCTCTATGTCCTAAAGTTTTTAGAACCTTCCTCCAAAACACTTAAGGGTTGGGACCAACCATTCAACACATGAACTTGTGGCAGACATTTCATATTTAAACTATAAAACCAACAGTGTTCAAGGACTCACTGACACTTGGGTTGTACTTTGTTAATGTTTTGTAATAATCTTTATAGGTGTGAGATATCTCACTGTGGTTTTTATGCAATGCCCTAATGATATTGAGCATATTCATATGCTTATTGCCCATTAATATATATTCTATGAAGAAGTATTTGTTTATATGCTTAGCTTATTCTCTAATGGAGTAACTAGCTTTTATACTTACTGATTTACTAAGAATTCTTTTTCTGTTTTATAGATTAACTTGTTGCATGTCTATAGTTTGTAAACGTTTTCTCCTGTATCATAGGCTTTTTCTATCCTAATAGATTTTCTTTTCTGTGCTTACAGATTTTGCTTTTTAGTTTGATGAAGTCCCACTTGCTTATTTTTTGTTACTTTTGTTCTTGATGTTAAGTGAATGAATTGTTAAGACCAATGACACAATTTTCCCTCTGTTTTCTATAAGAGTTTTACAGTTTCTGATCTTACGTTTGGGTTGGGATTCCATTTCTGTAATATTTATATGGTGGAAGATGAGGAATGGATTTACTCTCTTGTACTGCAGATTAGCAGTTTTCCTAACACCCTTCCTACTGTATATTTTTGGGATCCTTGTTGAAGATCCAATTATAGTATATGCACAGACTTGTTTCTGGACCCTGTTTTATTTCAGTTTATGCATTTCTTCTGCGTTATTCAATTTATTAGTGGATAGTTATTGATAGTAGTACTCTGAATTATTTGTGTCTACAGGGTTATAATGGTTCTTTTTCATTTCTGACTTTTAGTCTTTTTTGTTAGTCTAGTAAAGGGTGTGTCAGTTTTATCTTTTTGAAAGCCAACTCTTAGTTGATCCCACCCATTCTTGTTTCATTGTTTCTGTTCTAATGTTTGGCCTAACTTTGGGCTCTCTTCTTCCTCTCCTTCCACTCTTCTTCTTCCCTTTACCCTTGTCTTCCTCCCCTTCTTCTCTATTCTTTGTCCTCTTGTTCTTCTTGTTGTTCTCTACACAAAGGCTCCTGTTCCCCAGGCTGGCCTCAAACTTTCTGTGTAGTTAGGTACAACATTGAATGTGGTTTTCCTGCGTCAGCTTGGGTTTTGTGTACACTGGACAGCAGTTCACCAGCTAAGCTATATTCTCAAATGTTTTTTCTGTTCTTGAAGTATGAAGTAAGGTTGTGTCAGACTTTTTTCTTTTAAATGTATTATTGCCATCAACCTCCCTTTTAATACTACTTTTGCTACATCCCATAAGTTTTGGTACCGATGGATGAACTCTGACAGTAGAATGTATATAGTTGATTTCTCATTGCATTGTTGAAGAAAAAAGTTCAAACTTTAAAGTATACTAGGAGGGACTTTTATTGAAGGGAATATGTGGAAATTGTTGTTATATTTAGAGGTAATACAGCAAATTGAGGTAAATTTTATAAGGGTCAGTGATTTTTTTTTTTGTCTACTGTATTACATAATAGGGTAAAACATATATTGTGTTTTGTCAAAGAGAACAAAGAATAGTTCTATATATCAGTGTAGTGAAATTGCCAACATTAATTCTAGGGTTAAAGAGATGTAATGCTTCAGAAAAAAAGATGTTGCCACCATTTTAAAACTTCGGTTGTGTAATGGACTGGATGTATAGAAAGGAAGATTGGTGGGATTTTAGCAGTAACAGTATTTACTGTTTTATCTTTTTTTATTTGAAGAAGATGTTTAGCATTCTGACTAGCAAGAACTGGCAGATTAGCTGGAATAGAGGAGAAAGATAAAGTTGTAATATGTGGCTAACTTTTTAATCACCCTAAAAAGAAACTCGTAATTTCTCAGTCTTCTGTCCTGGTTACTACTAATGTGTTTCCTAGTTAACACAAGTGGGATTGTACGTGTTTCTATTGTGTCTGGCTTATTTCAGTTCACGTAGTATCCTTCCAGAGTTCATTCTTATTATGCTATGTGTCAAAGCTTACATCTGTTTTATGAATGGAATACGGTTATGTACCACATTGTCTTTATTTATTAATCTGTGGACAGACAGGGTTGTTTCCACTTTTTGGCTATTAGAGAAATGCTGAAATGGACCTTAGAGCCCAAGTATCTGGGTCTTTTTAACTGTATTGGCTATATACCTAGAAGCAGAACTACTATATTTATATATATATATGGTTATCCTGTTCAGCCTTTTGGTGTCATTTGTTTGTTTTTTGACACCAAGTGTCATGCTCTGTTGGCTAGGCTGGTCTTGTACTCTGGACATAAGTGAAACATTGTACAATTTTTTCATCATGTGCTTAATTACTGAATGCCATAAAGTTGATAGAATTATGCTTAATTATTGAGTACCATATGGTTAATAGAATTAGGTATTAGAGTTCTTTCTTAAAATACTGTCATTCTTAAGAATGACTCAAAATATGGAACTCATATAAAAGAAGATTGCTAAATTTTATTAAATGAAAATGAAAATTCTGTATGTAAAACAAAGGCAGTAGAGCTGTCAGGAGAAAATGTCTGCACTAGATTACAGATAAAGGGTAAGACACCTAATATGTAAAGTGCTCTAACAATTGAAAAACTGATAAATGTTCAAAGTACATAAAAGATAATTCCTGTAAAATACTAAAGTCAACTCTGCATGTAAGAAAAATAGTTTAGATTCACTCAAAGCAATACAAGTCAAAGTACAAAGAGATGACAGTTTTAGCTTTCCATTAGTGTAGTGGACTAGCTCATTGACAAGGCTCCAGGAGAACAGATGTTGGAAGGAGAGAACTGATGGCGTTAAGTTGTCCTCTGACCCCATACATTTGCTGGGATGTGTGTCCATGTAGAGAATTTGCCCGTATTCAATAGACTCTGCAGAAGGCATTCACCCTTGTCTTTTGTCTTCCATCCAGGAAATTTCTTGAGCTAGACCTTCAAAATAAAATGCATGTTTTGTGGTTCATAGTTTGCAATTGTTGATAAAACTATGGTTATTTAAAAACTTGAAGTAGTAAGAATAAGGGAGCTTTTTGAATAGTTGAGTGATGCTGGATATATATACTATTAAGTAAAAAGAAGGTACCTATGTTGAGTGTTACCCACAATCAAAGAGGAAGAAATACCTTATCTGTGCAGAAGGAAACAGAGGAAGGATGTGTTAGAAACAGATTGGTTGTAGAGAGATAGAAAGAATGGAGGTGGGGATACAACACTTCTGTTTTTGAATAGTTTTTACACTTAGAAGTAAGTTATGTTTTCATATATGTTTTCAAGATTAACAAAGATGGTGTGTGTGTGTGTGTGTGTGTGTGTGTGTGTGTGTAAAAAATTCTTAGCACTCTGTAGCAGTGCTCTAGAATCCATAACACTTCTGAATATTACTTTTCAATAAAAGGAACCAAAGCTTGCTTGAGAAATGGTTAAGTTCAGTGCTGTAGCTAAGAAAATACAAAGGTAATCTTGGAACATCTTGTGCTGGAAAATAAGGAAGTTCTCAAAAATTGGTGAGCACAGGTCAAAGGGACTTATAAGCCAGTCTATTCAGTGCTTCCTGTGGGCCACAATTGGGACATTTTGAGCAATAGGATGATTGTGTGATGTATTATAATCCATAGAATAATAGGAAGTTCATGACATAAAATGGGGCTATATGTGTGTTTAAAGCCACACACAGAAGTAGGAAAGAAATCCGAGGAGTTCATGTTAATTTGTGTAAACAGAACAATTTATAATAGTACTACTGGAAATAAGTATCTATTGATTAAAGTATGATACAATACTTGATATTTTACATAGTTTCAAAGTAACTAAGTATATGAGATGTATTAATTATACATCCCCAAATAATAATTTGATAGCCAAAAACCCCAACCTCACAGGTACTGTTAACAGGACAGTCACGTTGTGTTAGTATGCCTGAGCTGCTGTGTGCTTAAACAAAAATGACTTTCCTACAGATGTAAGGCTAGAAGTCCAAAGTTACCTGGTTACAGCACTGGCCTCTGGTGAGACCTCTCTTTCTTGCTTTGTCTTCCATGGCTTTGTCTTCTGTGTGCTTATACTTCTGCTCTCTCTTTTTGTAGAGCCACCATCATCTCTGTAATGACCCCATTTCTAACACAGTGACATTGGAATGCTGTCAGTAGTCACATTGGAAATTAAGGTTTCAACACAGGAATTCTGGAGGGGCAGAGGGACACAGTTTATTCCATAGAAAGCTGTAAGTGGACGTTTGTTTGGATTTCTGACCATAGAAAAGAAAAATAACAATAAACTTCCCTTCTGATTTTTCATGTGCAGCCAAAAGTTAAGCATTGATCTAGTTTGAGAATCACCACATTCCATCCTGCCCTGTAGATTGTCAGACAGAATTTTTATGTTGGTAATTTTGTCAGGTACAGTTGGCAGGCCATCTGTCAGCTTGAATACTATAGAAACACTTGTGGATGTTCCTGAATATTTTGAAATCTGCCAGTCTCTAGACACAGGTGGCCTTGGCCTCCTTCACCCATGCATTATTTCGTAATAATGTATTCACATGGCCTTTGCCATGCTGTGCTCGCATTTCCTCGTGGAGACTTGGCCATTCTGAGATACTTGTTGACCCTTGTTAGTCCTGTGCTAGGGTGTAATCCTTGAAGAACCCCAGTTAGATGAGACTTGACTTTCTGTTTGCACAGCTGCCAGTAAAACAGTGTTTGGTGGCTGCAAACCTTTATCTCAGCCCTTCGAGTGGACTCATAGCTTTGCCTGTTCTTTGTAGAAAACATCTGTAGTCACAGGTGACGGAGGGTATTTTTCAGATCAGTTTTCATCTTTTGTGCTTCCAGTGGAAGATCATTTAAAAGGTGCAGGTCAGTTTCAGGATAATATTCCCTTTCTGTTTGCTGCGTAATTGCCTATTAAGACAGAAAAGCCTACTGATTTTCCCCCTTGTTAGTAGTTTTGGTGTTATTAAGAATTTTTTAAGGTTGTGTGGCTGGTGGTTAAGAAAAGTTATTACGAACTTTTCAAGGTTGTGTGACTGGGTTGGTGTCCCAGTTGCTCCACTGGAAGTCTTGCCTGGTCACAGGAGATGGATGGCTGGTTCAGTCTGTGTATCCAGTAGTGCTTGGAGTCTTAGCTGGGGTCATCCTTGTAGATTCCTAGGAGTTTCCCTTGCACTAGGTTTCTACCTCACCCTGAATTGCTCCCATACAACCTTTGACCTATAGTCTGTCCTACTCATGGCATGTGCTGGGGTTAGGATGGCAGAGATTGTGGGAATGGCCAACCAATGACTCGTCCAGCCTTAGACCCATACCATGAAAGTATTCCCACCACCGACACTGCCTAGAGTGCCAGGACCTAGAGGCTGTCTGACCCAGAGACCTAGGATAGAACCAAACACGCCTGGAGAAAAAAAAAAAATGTCAGTGTAATGATGCCTAATGATATTCTGCTGTACTCATAGATTGGTGCCTAGCCAGTTGACATCAGAGAGGCTTCATCTAACAACTGATGGAAACAGATGCAGAGACCCACAGCTAAGCATTAGGCCAAGCTTAGGAAATCCTGCTGAAGAAAGGGATGAAGGATTGTAGGAGCCAGAGGGGTCAAGGACACCACAAAGAAAAACAAAAAGAAATAAAGAAAAAACAAAAAAAACCACCCCACGTAATCAACTAACCTGGGCTCACAGGAACTCACAGACTTAATTGACAACCAGGGAGCCTGCATGGGACTGGTCTAGGCTCTCTGCATATATGTGACAGTTGTGTAGCTTGGGAGCAGGGAGGGGCTGTCTTTGACTCTTTTGTTGCCTTTTGGGACTCTATTCCTTATATTGGGTTGCCTTGCCTTAATACAAGGGGAGGTGCTTATTATTGCAACTTGATAACGCCTTGTTTTGTTGCTATCAGTGGGAGGCCTGCCCTTTTCCAAATAGAAATGGAGCAGGAGATGATTGGGGGTGGGGTGCAAAAGGGAGGTGGGAGGAGAGACTGGGAGGAGAGGAGGGAGGGGAAACTGCAATTGGGATGTAAAAATAGATAAATAAATAAGAAAAAAAAAAAAAACTTCAAAAGATACCAAGATGTCAAAAACACGGTTAAACCCTTCTGAAGAGAAGATCTAGAATGGGACGAGGCATATGTATTAGTGTTCCCTGGAATTTGAATACTTCTCATATACTCTGATATACACCTTCCATAAACAGTTTGACTTTTATTCCTCTTGAAACTAAAATAGGTATTTTTCCCTGAGGGAAGGAACTCAGAAGATTAAACAAGTTGTTTTTGGTCTCCCAGCTGGAAAAACAGACATGGAATTATGAATTGAACTTGATGTAGTTTGACCTTGACTGTAGTGGTGGTTCTCAGGTACAGTCCCTGGATCAGAAGCATCACTACCACCTACACCTTGTTAGGAATGCATCTTCTGGGTCTTACTCAGATCTGCTGCTTCAGAAGTGCTGAGGACTCAGTACAGTGACTTGTGCTTTGTAAATTCTGCTGTTGCTTACTAGTAAGCAGTGAGAGCAATGGACTGAAGGATTCTCATTTCCTTGTCTTTTAAAGCTGTAAAACTCTTTGCTAAAATTTAGCTTTTTGTTGAAGTCAGAGTCCCTGTATTTGACTTTGGGGGAGCCTGCTGTGTTGTCCTGTCTTCAGCTCGGAAGTGTGGTTTGACACTTGTTACACCATGCTGTTATCTCGTGCAGTGGAATGTGGTACAGTGTGGGCAGGAGTGACTGACTCCTCAATCAGAACATTAGTGAAAGGAATTTGTGGGCGTGGGGTTAGGAATTGTTTGGATATTTTGGGACCAAAATTTTACTACTTTCAATGATAATGTATGGTCCTTTTTGTATATATTGTTTGCATCTAGCTATCAAAAACACAAAGTCTACCTGGATTGTATTCATATAGGTAATCTCTGTTACTTCTAGATCAATTTATTTATGTCCTATGCTTTGGACTTTGATCAACAAGCAGGTTTTTTTTTTTTTTTTTTTTTTTTTTTTAAGTTGGGATCTCACGTAGCCCAGGTTGTCCTTAAACTTTCTCTGAAGTTGAGGATGGCTTCTTATTTCTATCTCAGGAGTACCGCTCGCTATTCCAGGTGTGTACCAGCATGTGGTTCTAGAGATCGAACCTGAGGCTTCCTACCAATGAAGCTGTATCCCCAGCCAGTAAAGCAGGTACTTTTGAAACTGAGTAAGTCAGCTTGGTTTCTGGAGACAGTGTGGACTTAAGTTCTTGTTTGGACCTGTGCTCATCTTGTTTCTATTCTTCTGTCTATAATACGCCTTCTTCACATGCATAAAATGGAACTGTGTTTCTGTCCTGTGAAGTCAGTGATTATTAACTTTGACTGCATGTTAGACTCAACATGGAGAATTTTAAAAAATAAATATGTTTTGGTTCCACTTAAGACATAATTGCTTATGCTCTCTGGAGATGGTGACTGCATAGTTATGTTTACAAAAACCATAAAAGGCCCGGATTTTAGCTCATTTCTGTGGATGCAGTAGAGTATGGCAGACCTCATAGGCTTAAACAGCAGACATTTATTTCTCTAGGTTCTGGAGGATGTGAGAAACCCTGCCTGGAGGTGGTGCATAATGTAGTTCCAGGAGAGGGCTTCCTCTGCTCATCTCCTCACATAGAGGGGAAGGGAGAGGTGTTCCTGTCTCTCTTTGTCAGGCAGTAAACCCACCTTGAAGACATTATTTTCAGAACCCACTTAACTTCCTAAAGGGACTCTCTAAATTCCTTCACTTTAAGGGGTTGGGACTTCAATGTGAGTGTTAGGGGCACAGTTCAGTCCATAGCAGCTTCTGCATGATTCTGATGTGTCAGATTAGAAACTGGTATGTAGCAGGGCTTACCATTTAAAAAAAAAAAAAAAGAAATTAAATCTTGTACTCTTTGTAAAATGAAATTCTGGCTTCAGTGGAACTCTGAAGAAGTTATATAATGCATATAAGACTGACATTTAATTATTTATACACTAAATATTTGAAAGGTTCTGCAGTTTTTGATAAGTGTGCTTGTGTGTGTTTTTGTTTTACTTGATTCTTCTCTTGAATTAATTTCCTCTGTAGGATATAGATCATGGAAGGAGCGGCTGTACCTGTGGGCTTTTGTTTGTAAAAAGCTTGTTTGTTACATGAGTTAGTGGTCCAAAATGTAGTAGTTTAAAAAATGGAAGGCTCCGAGGAGGAGATTTAAATTGAAGCTCATGTGCCTTCCCCATACCTCACTGAAGTTAAAACCAGTCTCAGCTGCAAGGCGGGCTCTACCACTGAGCTACCCTCCCTCCAGCCATTAGGATACATGTGAGACTAAAGAGGAGATCAACATGCTTGACAGTTGAGGTCATACGACAGTGACTTCTTTCAACGGAGTGTAGCAGTCACAGTAGCTCTTAAGATGCATTTTTGTTTGTTTTGTTTTGTTTTGCGAGACAGGTTTCTTTGTGTAGCCTTAGCTATTCTGGAACTCACTTTGTAGACCAGACTGACCTTGAACCAGAGATTTGCCTGTCTGTGCATTCTGAATGCTGGGATTAAAGGTGTGCATCACACCACCTCCTGGCTTGAATTTGATCTTTTTATATTTTGTAATTTTCAAAATTAAACCCCAATTTATTCCAGTGCAGTAAATATGTTAGAATGTAATTTTGAATAGCATGTGTCTACCTACCAAGTTTTTGGGGGTGAACTAAGGCAAATGCTCAGAAGAACAAACTTAAAAACTGAAAATAAAATTTCTCAGTTAAAGACAGAGGTTTTCCAGAAAGTTCCTGGACTGACTGGAAGATTATAAGGTATTAAAACTGTGTGTCCTGGACTCAGTTTGTGTTAATATATGGGATAATGAGATCGTTTTCACCAGTATGGTTAGTTTCTGTCCTTTCTTAATGTAGACAAAGTCAGCATTACCAATATACTACTCTTATCTTTTAAGATCTGCTTGTGGGGTGGAGTGTCACATGCTTTTAATTCCAGCATTTGGGAGGCAGAGGCAGGAGGAGCTCTTGAGTTCAAGCTAGCCTGGTAGAGAGAGACACTCTCTCTCTCTCTCTCTCTCTCTCTCTCTCTCTCTCTCTCTCTCTCCCCCCCACACACACACACACACACACACTCTCACACTCACACACACACACACAGTCACACACAATCTGTCCCTTAGATTAGGCTGAAACCAGGATTTCCCAGGAATGTTAACAATATGCATCCATGCATGGATAAGCAGCTGATTGAATGTTCATACTCACAAAACAAGCTTGTGCACCATGGAGATCAACTTCCAGCTCAAATTTATTTTATGCCTCTATGTCTTATCTGTCCTTTCCCAGTTTCTTATCATGCAAAACCTTGTAAATACTGGAATGCACTTGTACCCGAGGCTGATTACTCAGTATTTCTGTCAATGAAATAAAGAGACTGGAACCATTAAACAGGTGTGTATGGTGGATATAAAAACACAAGTATGTACAGATTTTGCCAGAACCTTATGCATCTACTCTTTGAAGGCTGCTTACTTTCCAGATCAGGTTGTTTTGCCCATCACCCTGTTATTGATCGCTAAAGCAGGGTGAGCATTTCTACTTTTGTACCTGGGTCTTCAGAATGAGTGTGGAAAGTGAATCTGATTGAAAACAGATGGAGTAAGCTTACACTGAGAGTAAGTTCCGGTTGTATGATACTGTCTTTAAGATTTACTTTTGGCTTTTTTTTTTTTTTTTAAAAACAGAGAAACTAGCATTTTCTTGGAGGAGGAAGATGGGGCCTGAGTAGAAATTACTGTGACTGCACCTGAAATTTGATAGGCTTGCCCAAGAGAGAAACAGGCACTCAGATCACGGAAGGACAGTTAGCTACTGTCTGAGGCACACAGTTCACATGCCTTGGTGTGTTGTAAAACAAAAGCATGAAGCTCTTTCAGTTCTTCCTAACATGAGTCTCATCCTTAAGAAACTCATGGCTGCCTTCTCTGTCTCCACAACAGTGAGCACCTCTGCACTCGGGATGCTGCCTCTTCATGGTCATCAGTGGGGCCGTTGCTCTCGTTCCTCAGTGGATTTCCCCAAGTGGTTCCTTCTTTGGGGTGGTGTCTGTTTTATGTTCTGTTTCTGTCTTAGGGGTGCCTCTGTTCAGCAGTTAGGGTAAGGCATTTGGAGACAGTTTCCTCCAATGGGCAGCCTCCGTTCCTTCATGGAGGTTCCTCATGCCTTGTTGCTCATTGTCTCCTTGTTTCCCGATGAGCGTCTGTTGCTCTTTGCCTCCCTGAGTGCTCACTAGGGTGATGGCAGTAAACTCCATCCAGCATTCGGGGCAGGGCTTGGATGGTTTTTTTTTTCTAGTTGCTTAGTTCTTCACTTGGGGACACACTCGAGACAGTAGCTGTGGTTACAGTTAGAGTCAAAACAGCCTTAGAGAGATGTCATCACACCCCTTACTGTCTCCTCCTCTATTAAGTAAAGTCTCACTGCTTGAGATTTTCAGCTCGTTTGGGCCAGTGGAATGCCCTCGAAGGGTTTTGTATGAGAGTGCTTGTAAAAATGCAGACCCTTTATAGGTACCATTTGCCAGAAGATTACTTGAAAATTTTGAATAAGACTCTTATACTGTGTATTAAGTGTTAGTTAGCCATTTTAATAACTTTGTTTTTTCCCGTTGGGGGCCTAACCCAGAGTCTTAAGCATGTTAAGCATATAGCACATACTCTACCACTGTGCTATACTTCCAGCCAGTAGCTTAATGATAGAATACATATTTTAATTGGAACATTATTGTAAGTTTAACTTATTTTGAAAATTAAGTTCTGTATAGACATGCATGGGCTGATGATACAAGTGGATGAATACATATAATAATTGAATAGTTCATGTGCTTTCTTGGTGTGTGCATTCATGTGTGTGGGTGCATGATGTTTGGAGGACAGAGACCAGCCTTGGGTACAGTCTACTTTGGCTTTTGAGGCAGGGTGTCTCACTGATGTGGAACTCACCAGTTAGACTAGGATGACTGGCTCGAGGAATCGCCTTCCCACCTCCCTGGTTCTTGGATTCTAAGTGTGCACTGCTTCACCGGCTTTTCTGTGGGTGCTGAGGACTGAACTCAGGGCCTTAAGCTTATAAGCAAGCAATGTCCTAAGCTGTCGTATGGTTTCTTGTTGCTGGTGGATCACATGTTACAGTAGTTGAATTCAGCATCGATAATCAACTCCTGTTTCTGTTTTATATACAAATAAACTAAGGTTCAAGAATTTTAGAAATTAATCTCACTGTTATGTTTAATTAATTTAACATAAATTAATAAATTAATTTAGAAATTAATCTCATTGTTATGTTAAATACAATTGATCTTTAAAATTTTTGTGTGATCTTACAAGGTAAAGTATAATAGGTTTGGTTCTCATTACATTTTCTCCATATTTCCCTTGAGATGGTTCAGTAAAGGCCTGTGTTAGTTTGTTTCATGAATTTGAAACTAGGGCATTTCAGTGGTTCTAGGAAATTCTCAAATTTAGTCTGTTTTTTAGTTTTATGAAAATATTATGCTACAAAATAATTTCAAGGCTTTTCATAAGAGTAAGTCAATCTATAATTTCCTCAGAATTTTGTCACTAACATTTCTTTATTAGAAATGAAAATTATTGCTACTATTTGCTTTAAGTTATTTAAACATTCAGTAATGCCTTTTTAATAACTGAGATTAGGAAATATGTATTCCTCTCTAGAAGTATGATTATGATGATGGAATACTTTCTCCCTTTCTTAGCTGTTTACTTGCTCTTTGGGTTTGTTTGTATTAAATCAAAAGAATTTTATACACACAATAGTAGTGCAGTGTATAGATACTAGTAGTAATAGAATTGTCCATTATTTTTTGATCTCATTTGTTGTTTTAAAGAATAGTTACTTAGAAATTTTAGAAAATAATTTTGTCCTGAAAATATTGATCATTTCAGCTTAGAAACCCATGTCTTAGCAGGAACAGAGGTCTTTTAGTTTCAGTATTATTTCACCAGGTGGCTCGGGTGTTTGGCAATGGATGCTTTTCTAAGTAGTGAGGCGCCTATAGCTCCCTTTCCCTCCTTCCGGTCTGTATCTGTAAGGATCTCCGTTTAGGACTAAGGCAGATCTGAACTGGATGTTCGTTTCTAGAATTGGGAGGACCACTGTTGATACTTGGAAACTGCAGCCTTCATCATTGCTGCCGTTTCTGTGACTGCCTCTGTTCCTGACCCACTAGCCAGCCTGTGCTGCCTCTGCTTGTCTGGTCTCGTGAGTGGCTCAGTTTTCTCCTGGTTTGAGGAGGCTGTTAGTCTTGCATGCTGTTGTGGTGTGTGGAAGGGTACCAAGTGTCCTGAAGAGGGAAGTGAGCATGGGAGCACTAAAGTGGAGAAAGCTTAGCAGTTCTTGTTCCTCGAATTAAACATAATGAGTTTATAGGATTATGATTGTGCATAGTCATCAGAATCTGCCAGGAAAGACATCTGTTTTATTTTTTAATCTTATGTTGATGGAGAAGTAATATCTTTAAAATATGTAATGTGAAGATTTTGTATTATACCTTGTGTGAACAGGTATCCAAAGTTTGCTTTCAAGAAACTGTTAGTATCAAGTTGTCTTAGATACTCATTATTAATCTGAGTATACTTTCCTAAGTGGAAAATAAGTTGCTGTGAATATCAGGATTTTCATTTATTACTCTGGACTACATTCTAGTTGTTTAGTATATTCAAGTAATTTTCCTTTGTTTTTATTCCTAGGTTGCACGTTTTCAAAAAATACCTAATGGTGAAAATGAGACAATGATTCCTGTATTGACATCAAAGAAAGCAAGTGAATTACCAGTCAGTGAGGTTGCAGGCATTCTCCAAGTAAGTGGCTGGTGAGGAGGCGGCGGCGGCGGCGGCGGCAGGTGTAAAGCAGCCATTTAGATGAAGTTAGTGCTGACCTATTGCGTTTTCTTGGCTGATAGAAGCACTGGTCGGTGCTGTCTAGCAGAATAGCCCCCAGTTACATGACGACACGACAGGAAATGTGGCTGGAGTCATGGAGCAACTGTGTTTAAGGAACGGCGTGTGGTGGCTGGGCAGTGCAGCTCGGGAGCAGGAGTATGGCCAGCATCTGCTTGCACTGCTTATCAGGGGGAAAGTAATTAATTTAACTAGTACCATAGTGGGGTTAGGATCTTTTGTTTGTTTGTTTTTCCAAGACAAGGTTTCTCTGTGTAACCCTGGCTGTCCTGAAACTCACTTTGTAGACCATGCTGGCCTCGAACTCACAGAGATTTGATTGCCTCTGCCTCCCCAGTGCTGGGATTAAAGGTTTTTGCCACCATGCCCAGCAGGATTTTTTTTTTTTTAAATAGATTTTTTTTTTTTAAGGTAAAGTGAAAGCTAAGTACAAGTGTGGGTTTTCAGATAAGTATTAATTATGTAATTTTATTCTCTTCCTAATTTTAAAAAGTACTGTGTAGTCAAACATGACAAGAGAATTTTTTTTTCCTCTTTTTTTATTTTATTTTACAATACCATTCAGTTCTACATATCAGCTACGGGTTCCCCTATTCTCCCCCCTCCCACACCCTCCCCTTACTCCCAGCCTACCCCCCATTCCCACCTCCTCCAGGGCAAATCCTCCCCCGAGGACTGCGATCAACCTGGTAGACTCAGTCCAGGCAGGTCCAGTCCCTTCCTCCCAGACTGAGCCAAGTGTCCCTGCATAAGCTCCAGGTTGACAAGAGAATTTTTATTTAGCCATTTTAATTGTTGTTTTAAAAACACTGGTATCCATTTTTGAGGGATTTTTGTTTTGGTATATTTATACTTAGTTCTAAAACCACTTATTTTAAGTATATTTACGTTTTAGAAAACTTGATTACTGAACTGTTGCCAACTTTGCTGGTGAAGGAAATTAGCTGTTTCTGAGATGTTGTAATTTCATTTTTTTCCCCCACCCAGAGCCGAGAACTGAACCCAGGGCCTTGCGCTTACTAGGCAAGCGCTCTACCGCTGAGCTAAATCCCCAACCCATAATTTCATTTCTTATGATTGTTAAAATCATGAGAGTAACTGAAGGACTTAGATGATATTGCCATGTCCCAAGAAAAATTGTTAACTCTGTTGTTTTGAGTAATTTAAGACACCCAAGTTTTCATTCTGATACAATAACATAATCTAGAAGCAAAAGAAAAAAAAATCTCAGTGGTTTAATAAACGCAGAGAACAGGAAGGGCATTTGTAGCCCACTGAATATTCTTTTGGAGACACTAATTTTAGAAAAAAAATTAAAGACCAATTAAAATACATAGGAATTATGGTTTCCTTTTATTATTCCTTTTCTTCATAGAAAAAGAAAAACACTCTTGTTGCTTATTGAGATAGTATTTATATAATATCAGTGTGCTTTAAAGAAGTTAATCTGAGATTTTCATGCATGGGTATAACATATTCTGGCTACACTCACCCTCTGCCCTATCCTGTTCACCAGCCTCAGTCGTCTTCCACCAGATCCCACCCACTTCTGTGCCTTTGTTTTTCTTTGTGGCCCACGTGGTTTATCCAGGACCAGTCGGGCCTGAGTGTTGCTGTAGAAGAGCATGGTGGCAGCTCACCAGTGGCAGGCAGCCTCTGACAACAGTGACGTCTCTGTCACCTCCTGACTGCCTTAGCCCCTGGGCAGGGTGCTGCCCCACCCTGACTCCTGACTGCGTGTTTACTGACGCAGGGTTGCGCAGGGCCTCATGAGTGCCATGCCATGTCCCATGTCTAAGTAGTTCTGTCATGCCTCTAAGATGCTGTTTCTGGGCTCTCCTCTCCTCAATTGGCTCTTATGTCCTGCCCTTTGTTGCTAGAGTTTTCCTGCCTGCCCACAGTCAGGACAAATCTCCATCACCCGCCAGTCCCACAGCCGCTCAGACCCAACCAAGTAAACACAGAGACTTACATTGCTTACAAACTGTATGGCAGTGGCAGGCTTCTTGCTAACTGTTCTTATAGCTTAAATTAATCCATTTCTACAAATCTATATCCTGCCACGCAGCTCGTGGCTTACCGGTGCTTTACATCTTCCTTGTCCTGGCAGCAGCTGCAGGCAGTGACTCTGTCTGCCTTCCTGTTCTTTTATTTCTCCTCTCTGTTAGTCCCGCCTATACTTCCTGCCTAGCCACGGCCAATCAGGTTTTATTTATTGACCAATCAGAGCAACTTGACATACAGACCATCACCCAGCACAGCCAAGTGCAGACCATCTCAGACACCTGCACTCAGGCCCGTGGTCCTAATCATCCTCTATGCGGACCTGCTGGGTAAAGCCATGAGGAACCCAAGAACCTAAGGGGTGATTTTTTGGGTGTCCTGTTTAATGCTAGACACTCAGAAGTCACTTAGTCTCAAGACCGTGACCAGCTATGAAAGTTTTCGTTTACTGCTGCTTGTGGCAAAGAGAAGATCAAGACTGAACATAGCACTAGTTGGTGGATATAAATAAGTATTTAAGAGGCATTTATTAAAATCCATTTATCAAAATAAAAGTAAGTTCACCTTACACTAATTTTAAGTGTAAATTTTGACAAAGTGACCATCACTAATAAAACAAGCTCTTACCCTGTAGCTCAGACTGGTCATCTAGAACTCCTGGTGTTATCTCAGTTGTTTTCCAACATGAGATAATTCTCCTGCCCCAGCCTCCTGAGTATGCAAGTGTGAGTAGTGTAATGGTATTGTGAGTGTGAGCCGCCATGCCTGCTAAAATATAGAACATTTTTGTTCCAGGAAGCTTTTCCATGTCCCTTTATAGTTAATCTTGTCTGAATATTATGGCTGCGGGTCCCATATAAAACCTTTGGGAGACGTTCTGTGATTAGTAGGGGCTGGAGAGATAGCTCAGTGGTTAAGGTCACACACTTCCTGTTCTTGCAGAGGATCCAGGTTCAGCTCCCAGTACCCCCACTCAGTGACTCTCTATGTATGTGACTCCAGTTCAGGGGATCTAGTGCCCTCTTCTGGCCTCTACAGGCAATGTAAGCATGTGTTACATAAAACAGGCAGACTATTCATATACATTTAAAAAAAGCTTCTTTTAATGTGGTCATATACTATGTATTCTTTTGTGTTTTGTTTACTGTCTGCTAACATTTTGAATAACTTTTAATGTAAAATTTAATAGGCTGATCTTCAGAATGGCTTAAACAAATCTGAAGTTAGTCATAGGCGAGCCTTCCATGGCTGGAATGAGTTTGATATTAGTGAAGATGAACCACTATGGAAGAAGTATATTTCTCAGGTGAGACACTTTCCCCTCCATTTCTGCTGTGTAACTCACATTGACTTTTATGGTTGTGAATATCCTGAGATTGGCCTACAGAGAAAAGAAATCATTTTTACAGTGTCCCCCCCCCCTAAAAATTTACATGTAAAGTTGGAATTTCTATAGTTCTGACTCCTCATTTGATTTTGGCAAAAGACTGACGAAAAGTGAGTGTAACTTAGAGGGCAGCATTTTCTGTATTGCTGGGTTGTCAGCAAACACTAGACAGTAGGCTCTTTGTGGATGCTGACCTCAGGCTTCCTAGTTATGGGAGGATGATATATTTGCAGGGAATCTTGGCCAGCTTAGAAAATTATTAAATTCATAATTAAATCCTAACTACCAGGGTATAAGTTATACCTTTCTTATCAACTCTGTGATTTCCGTTGGCCTCCATTGGTGATGACCTCAGGAAATAGTAAGCTCAGAGTAGATTATGGCCATTCATAATTACCTTTATTTTAATTTTTAGCAAAGCCTTACTATAGCTTTAAAAATTTGGTAACAATTACATTAGTGTAAAAAGTTGAATCATTCTGTGGCTAGTTTTAACTAGTAAAGTTTGGTCTGCTAAACAAAGAAACACTGAGTAGAGAAAACTTTTGTGAAGGCATTGAAACGAAAGTTTGTATTTAATATGTTTAGACGGCATCATCAGCTAATGAGATAAGCTTTGTGCATGTGGTTATGTACAGTCGCCCAGCCAAAGCTTTAAGGGTGACAGGACTGTGTGTGCCTTGTTTCATAGAGCACTCCTGTTGATGGCTGTAACCTCACATTTGCACCCCACCGTAAGAAAGCCTAACATAGTTCGTTTGACCTATCCTGCTTGACTTATCAATTGGCAATGTGATTGAATTGTTCTCTTTCTTGATCCTGCTATCCAAGCCAGAGTACCCGACTCCTGGGATTCCTGTAGGAGTTAAACAGTGCCTGGGATATAGTTAAGCATAAGTAACAGTTACCATCAAGTAGCAGTTATTAGTCGTATAATATTGGATGGTTCTTCTTTAGGAGAATATTGAGTTTGTTGTTCTGTAAACATCTGTCTGGTACTCTCCTTGTGAAGTGGCATCTTAATTAGAACCATGGCAGAGCTTTTCTTCGGGGTGGCAAAAGGCTCTGCCATCAACGTGTGGTGGTTAGCAGCTGACATTAAAGAGGGTTCTCTGGGTTACCTAGTCCTATAGTCTCATTCTTAGCTACTACAGATTCCTTTATCTAAGGTTCCATTGGAAGATTATGGCGCTTAAAATTATTTTAAGTTACCACACAGGTGACAGCTGGAATCAAAGCCAGTTACTTTTATTCAACCATACACTGTATGGCAGTTATATATTTAACCACACACTGTATGACAGCTATAGTTTTATTTGCTATCAGTCTTTAGCCTCAGTATTTAGGTTAAAAGCCATTTCTTTTTCTAGTTTCAGAAATTCAGGCACCTATCCTTGTTAAATTAATACAGTACTGCAAGCCAGGTGTGGTAATGCATTCCTATAATTTCAATACTGGGAAGCTTAGGCAAGAGGATCATGAATTTGAAGCGAGCCTGGACTACGTAAAAACAAAAAACAATCAAAAATTAATATACTGCTACAGGTATATACATACTAGAAAGAATTAGCGATTTTGTTGTTGTTTTTGGAGACAGGGTTTCTCTGTGTAGCCCCGGCTGCCTTGGAACTTGCTCTGTAGACCAGGCTGGCCTCCAACTCATAGATCCACCTGCCTTTGCCTCTCGAGTGCTAGAATTAAAGGTATATGCCAACACCCAGGTTAGCCAATTCTTTATTGTAAATATTGATATTTAATTTTCTTTTTCTGAAAAGGAACTGTTATATAGCTTTTAAGCATGAGCACTACTTTTTTTGTTGCTTGAAAATAAAGCATATATAGACTCTTGTAATTTCATAATGATGTCCTTTTTTGAAAAAGCCTTTATTGAGATAAAGCGGAATTGTCCTTCATATAGGAATGTTGAATTGTTTGTTTTAACTTCCAGTTTAAAAATCCCCTTATTATGCTGCTTCTGGCTTCTGCAGTCATCAGTATTTTAATGCATCAGTTTGATGATGCTGTCAGTATCACTGTGGTAAGTAAACTCCTTTATTTTTTAAATTTTAAATTCCTTGGTTATTCGTATCAGTTGGGTTTGGTTTTACTTTGGAAATTAAAGTGAATCAAAATGAATCAGATTAAAAGATAATTATCTAGCTGTAGTAATTTTCTTTTGTTCTGGTTTGAGCTGGAGGCCTTCCTGTGTTCCTCAGGCTTGCCCTCCTGGCCTCAGCTGTGCTGGTGTGTGAGCTTCCCAGGTAGCTGGGATTACAGGCGTGTACAGTCAGCTTCACAGATAAGAAATAATTGATGATTTTCTAGTTCAACAAAAATTCCTGTTGCTTTTCAGTTGAAAATATTTTGACTAACAATATGTCAAAACTATTTTAACAACACTGACTTTTTCTTGTTTCTGTATGCTTTTTGTGTTAATGGCAAACGTTATGATGTATAGACTGTCAAAGCTTTAGCACAATTGGAAGTGGCCTTAAGCTGTGTCAGTAGTCATTGTTGTCTTTCGTTGTCCTCTTTAGACAATTACAGCCTCTGGGTTTGGGAATGCACACCACTAACACCAGCTATGCTGCTTGGGTGGCAGAGGGAGGATAGCAAGTCCCAGGGTATGGTGGGCAACGTAGTGAAGGAGACCCTTCCTCAGATGTCTAGAATGTTCTTGATAGAGGAGTAAAATGAATTTTATAATTTCCCCCCTGAGTATATATGTTTTTACTAGTCTGTGATGAATGGGAAGCATGTATAGATTGAAATACAAGTAGCTGTCTTAAGGAAGGGCCATTGTGAGGTGAACCAGCCTTTTACTTATAGTTGGAAGTTCTGACTGCCCACTTCCCATTCTGGCAGCTTCTTCCAAATTATCACATAGAGACTTAATATTATATATAAATGATTGGCAAATAGCTCAGGCTTGCTACTAGCTAACTATTAATTACCCATATTTCTATTTATGCTTTGCCACGTGACTCCTGGCTTGTTGCCTCATTTTCTATGTGTTCTGATTGCTCGGTGGCTGGCTAGTGTCTCCTCTGACTCCGCCTTCTTCTTCCTAGAGTCCTGTGTTTTTAGCTGCGCCACCTATACTCCCTGCCTGGTTACCTGCCTGCCAGTTTTTTATTAACCAGTGAGAGTAATATATATTCACAGTGCACAGAAGGATTATTCCACAGCATTTCCTTAAAAGAATAATGTTGCTAGTGATAAGAATAGACTTTCAAGTAGTAATTAAAGCTACTGTAAATTTTTATGTATTACCATGAATTTTAGATACCTTTCAAGTATTTAAAACTTTAATGACATTAGTAGTGATTTTAACAGTTAATAAGTTTAGAAATATGTCAGCATTTATACTTGAATAATTAGATAAACCAATATTTTCCAAATGATTTATGTCTGAGATTATCAAATTTCAGTAGGAAAAAGATAGATGAATGGATTCAGTTGAAAAAAGGTAGATAATAGAATTTAATGTGGAAGATTATGAAAAGTTCAATGACACAGTTTTGCATTTTACAATACTTACTTTAAGTAATGTTTGTTTAGTTTTAGTGTGGTAGATAAAAATGTCTGTATTCTGGAAAGGCAAATACTCCTTCATTTACCAACTTTTTTTTTTTTTTTTTTGGTTTGAGGCTTGATTTTTTTTTTTCTCTCATAGTTTATTAAATAATTCTCATGCTGCTTCTACCCAACAACGTACCAATTGGATTCCAGCTTTCTGTAGAAAAAGTAGGATCAAGGTTAACTCATCAATAGAGAGAGCCCTTGCCTTGCCCACCATGTGTTTGACAAATCAGCACTAGCGGAATTTGGCCAGTTTTTTAAAACAAAACAAAACAAACTTTTTTTTTTTTCTAGGAAAAGCTATTTGTGTTAACATGTATCGGATTTTTAAATTCTTTCCATAAATTAGTGTGCAGAAATTAAAATTAAACAAGTAATTAATGTGTCAACCATAACAGATGTTACCCACATAAATAAAGCTAGTCTTTAATTTGGGAGGACTTGGGTGGATTCAGAAAGTTTTGGAAGCTATCATGGGGATGGTTAGCCATTTAAATTCATATTCTTCCCTCTCAGGTCCTAAGACAAACTGATTTCTTAGTGCAAAAATCCATTCTCCTGGGACTGCACAGCCAGAGAGACACAATGTGGCTAAAAGTTATTTCTTGTTAATGCCTGATTTAAAAGGGTGTTTGTTTTTTAGGCAATACTTATTGTCGTCACCGTGGCCTTTGTTCAGGTGAGTAATCTGTTTTGCCAGGTTAATAGTGGTATATTAGTTGATTACTTAAACAATTAAAGTGATTTATGGGAAATAATCTGAACATACTGGGTGGTAGTAGATTCCTAATAATTTATTATTTTAAAACAATTTCAGATAATAGCCAGCTGTGGACAGTTGTGAGAAGAGGGCACTGCTTTGATTTAGTGAGTGAGATGAACATAGTTTTTTTTTTTTTTTTTTTTTTTTTTTTTGATAGAAACAGATGGAAACAAACAAACAAAAAAAGCGTGGCAATATAAATATAATCCAATAAGTTTAAAAAAAATTTTCAGTAATAAAACTAGGCCACTACCCATTAGTGCTGAGTCTAGATGAACAAAGAAAAAGTGAGTATAAAATTGAGTGGGCAGTTTATCAGATGCCATCTGAAGAAGACTCGGTAGAATGCTGAGATTGGTTCTCTTGGCAACAGTGGACTTTTCACTGAGTTTGTTTCCTAGCCTTATTAGTCTTGTTTGGTAATTAAAGTTATTTTCTCGGTATTGGTGATCCCTTACTCCTCTTATTTTCCTCAGAAGGGGTGATCCTACTTCCTGTTCATTATGAGTCATTCAAACACCAAAAGAAACAGATAAGAGGTCTCTTTTAAAGATGATTCTGAATAATGTGGAGGTGGTGTCATGATTTCTTTCTTTCTCAGCACTCAGGTAGAGGCAGGAGGATGGTCAACTCAAGGCCAACATGGGCCACATGTTAAAACCCTACTTTTAGACAAAGAAGAAGGGAAAGGAAAAAAGCTGAGGATGGAGAAGAGAGGGTCATAACACACCAGGCATGGTGTCAGGTTAGCAAGTGTAGGAATAAAACACACATAGGCTTAGTTTATAAACTTCTTTTATGTTTATTTAAATGCTTGGAACTTCTGTATATTTTAGAAGTATCCAAATTTTATCAGTCCTCACTTTGAATATGGCCAGTAACAGTAGAAGGATTAATTTACTGTAGGGAGAAATGTAATGATGCTGTATGTCCCTAGGTCCATGCTCTGATTCTTAAATTATGCATCATGTATAAAATATTTTCTGATGATTTTTATCATTGTCCTGGTGTCTTACAATAGTTCCTGATACAGTAAGTTTCTAGTTCTGTAATAACTGAGTATAGGAGGCCAGCTGGAGTCTGATTACTTGGAAATTTATGAGCTCCTTTAGTAGACCACCAGTGTTCTTGTTCATGGTTGAAGGGTCAAGGGTGAGGCATCTCCTTAGGACAGCCTTTGGGCTGTTGGAGCTGGTAAGTGTAGCATCAGCATGTCAGGCTGTGCATCCTCTAAGGAACTTACTCAATGTAGCATCAGCATCCAGGCTGTACATCCTCTAAGGAAGTTACTCACTCCAGCCAAGTGAGTGGAGTGCTCTATACTGGGCCAGCAACTGGAGGCCTCTCGTGACGCCTCACCCTGCATTGTGGCAGTCAGCTCCCTCTTGGGTTTTCACTAATACATAAGACGTATGAAAAGCTCTCGCAGCTTGCCCTCTTTGGAAAATAAAGGGCTCCCATCCTCAAAATACACCATAGAGTTCGAGTTTTAACATAATCAATGTGGAGTTTTACATGGAGTGGGTTATGTATTTTAAATGTAGCTGGGATCTGTTGCTGATGTCTCAATAGTGGTTTATTTGATGCTGCATTAGCTGCTTTTTTCATTGTTGTGACCCAGTATCTGACAAGGAGTAACTTGAGGAAGAGAGTTGAGTTTAGGGAAGGTGTGGTGGCAGGAGGCAGGAGGCAGGAGCTTGTGGTGGCCACTTGCATTTAAATCTGCAGGTAGGGAGCTGAGAGCCGGCAGCAAGTGGGTTAGAATACAAACTCGAAGGCCAGCTTTAGTGACCCACATCCTCTAATGAAGCTCTCTTTCTAAAGGTTCTACACCTGTCAGATACAGCGCCCCCATCTGGGGACCAAGTGTTCAATCCCATGAGCCTATGGGACATTTTACATTCAATCCACAACAGCTGAGAAAGAAAACGGCCTCAAAACATGAAAAGCTTCATTGTTAATTAATAAGTATGTTTTTACACAGGTTTGACCCCTTTCCTCAAACATGTCTAAGAAAGCAACAAACTATTTTAAAAGCAAATTGAAACCATTCTTCCCATCATTTTCCTTCTGCTCAGTCCTTCAGGTCACTGGCTACCCTGCGTTGTCATAGAATGACCCCTCCTACAACAGCTTTGCAAAGACAAAGACTGCTAGCTTCTGTTTGGTTAGTTGGTTAGTGTTTTCTACCCTTAGAGAATTTTTGTATAAAACTTCCAAATTCTTCACTGTGGTTGGTGGATTGAGAGGCATGCCTAATACTTTTTATATTTGTAGATTTTGCTTTCATTTGTCCCTCTTGTCTGGGCAGTGACTGATACAGTTCTGAGATACTGTTACCTAGAGTATCTCATTTGCATTCTCATTTGAAGCAGTTGATGATGGGTAGATTTGGCGAGTGCTAGTTCACACGGCAGGTATTTTCAAGACTCTATCTTTTATTCCTGCTTTTGTCCCCCACCTTTAACTTCAGGCCAAAAGATTAGACCCGAGGAGGCCTTGGTGCCATATGAGACCCACGGCTAAGGGAAGCATAGGCTAAGTAGTGCAGCGCGATGGAGATGTTTCTGACCCCAAGCTGTGGGTCATGTGCATGGCAGGTGATGTGAGTGCAGAACAGCATCAGGGCCTCTCAGAAGCTTCCCTTTCATATGATTCAGCTGGACAAGAAAAGGGAGTGTCAGTAGCAGCCACATTGTTATTTCCAAGCAAATTTAGTCTACAAACTAGTATAGTTAGTGTGGGCTTACGTCTTCAAAGTAAATATCACATATAGGTAAATAATGACTTCGTTGGTTGCTAAACCCAAATGTAAAATTATCTTAAAAATCAGGCTCAATTATGTTAACTTTATGTACTCTTTGGATGCAGTAATTGGCTTTCATTTTCTTCTAAGCAATCTTTGATTTGCACATTGACTTTTAAAATGTATAATTGGGAGTATTTAATTTTTATAATTGTTTGATTACAGTAATTTAGGGACAAGGTTTTTATGAGTTAAGAATATAAAGATAAGGCCGGGCGTTGGTGGCGCACGCCTTTAATCCCAGCACTTGGGAGGCAGAGCCAGGCGGATCGCTGTGAGTTCGAGGCCAGCCTGGGCTACCAAGTGAGCTCCAGGAAAGGCGTAAAGCTACACAGAGAAACCCTGTCTCGAAAAACCAAATATATATATATATATATATATATATATTGTATATATATATATATATATAATATATATGTAAATCAAGATATGAATTGGGAGAAAATTTTAAGTAGTAATGATTAATATTTAAGTCTAAAAGGACCATTTGAATTCCTTTGTGTTTTGTTAGTGTTAAATTCTACTTTTTCTCTAAATAGGAATATCGTTCAGAAAAATCTCTAGAAGAATTGAGTAAACTTGTCCCACCAGAATGCCATTGGTATGTTATTTTATTTGAAAGAGATTTTTACACCTTAAAAGATAGAAACTGAATGGCACTAGCACTGTAAGCATTGTTGTTCCAGCTTCGTTTTAACATAAAGAAGAGACTACTGAACATGACAAGAAAAAATCTGATCAGTGTAGCTAACATTGCATTATTGATGGTTTTGCCACAGCTTTGTTCAACAGGCTTTTTTTCTTAATTGTTCGTGTATGTGCATGTTCGTATGTGTGAGTGGGCATGCGTGTGCTGCCACGACACACCTGGGACGGTCAGAAAATTTCTTGAGGTGTTGGCATTCACCTCCCACAGTTTTTGAGGCAGATTTGTCTTGTTTGTCACCATGTGTGCTGGCCCTTCCGGGGCTTCTCTTTATTTCTGTCTTCCTGTAGGAGGGCAGGGATGTAGCTGATGGTACTATGTTCGATTTGGCTCACTTGTGCTTTAAGTGGAGGCTCTTTCTTATGTATGGAGCAGTGAGTGTATGTTGAACACTCTTCTAAGTAATTGATGAAAGTAGTGTAATGAAATATATCTCAAGATAGCCTCAGTGTGAACATTTGAATAGCTAATCAGGTTTTCCAATAATTTCCCCCCGTTACCTGTGTAATCTAATAAGAGCACACAGTATGTCAAATGCTTAATTTTTTTTTTTTTTTTAATTTAAGACAGGTCTTACTATGTAGCATTGGCTGGCCTGAAACTTGCTATGTTGACCAGGCTATCTTCAAACTCAGAGATCTGCCTGCTTCTGCCTCCCAAATGATCCCTAGCTTTTTTTGTTTTGTTTTTAAAGATGAATTTTTAAAAATCATTTTAGATTATTTGTGTGTATGTCTCTGTGTGGGTATGTGCATATGAGTACAGGAGCCTGAGGAGGCAGGAAGTGTTGGATTCTCTGGTGCTGGAGTTCTAGGCAGTTGTGAGCTGCCTGATGTGGGTGCTGGGGGCTACACTTGAGGCCTCAGCAAGAGCAGCATATGTTTTTAATCACCGAGCCTGTGCTCTGCGTTTTTATGTTTGACTTATCTCTTTGGAAATAATAGTGTTTTTCTTAAGACAGGTTCACTGAAATCAAATGTAATCCTAAAGAGAAATAGTATGGTTTTTCTTACTGTGATGTTTTCTGTTTCATGCTACAGTGTGCGTGAAGGAAAATTGGAGCATACACTCGCCCGAGACTTGGTTCCAGGTGACACAGTTTGCCTTTCTGTGGGAGACAGAGTTCCTGCGGACTTACGCTTATTTGAGGTAAGGTGAGGGTGTATGGATATTGATTAATGGAAGGGTTAGCAGTTCTAATGATGAACACATACTTTATTTAAAATATTTAGTATTCTGACTGAATAGTGACAAGTGTAAGCATATTCTCCCTCCCCCTTGATATATATCTGTTCTGTAATGTCTTTAGAGGTAACCACTTAGTCAATTAGCATACCTTTATGACAACCTGAGGTAGGAACTGTAGCAGACAGAGATGATAGAATTATGTTGATTAGGGAATCCTGTATTTGTGAGCATAGATCAGTATAAGATAGAACTCAGTAACCAGGTATGAAAAGTTAAAAGATAGAAACTGAGAGAGGAGACATTACTTCTGACGTAGCAGCAGAGAATGCCTCCTCAGGCAGTGTAGCCCTGGTAATTGAAAAACAGTGTGGGGCAGGAAAGGAAAAGAGTCTTAACCTCTGTGAGGATGGATACAGTAGAGGTGCTCCTTGACTCAGGGTGGGGTCATGTCTCCAAAGGCCCACTGAGAGTTTGAAATACCGTGTCAGACATAATCGCATGTGCCTAACTTACTTGAGGCGCATAGTGCTCTGTACTGTCTGCTGACTCAGTGAGCTGTATGTCAGACTCAGTGAGGCTGTGTGTCTGACTCAGTGAGGCTGTGTGTCTGACTCAGTGAGGCTGTGTGTCAGACTCAGTGAGGCTGTGTGTCTGACTCAGTGAGGCTGTGTGTCAGACTCAGTGAGGCTGTGTGTCTGACTCAGTGAGGCTGTGTGTCTGACTCAGTGAGGCTGTGTGTCTGACTCAGTGAGGCTGTGTGTCTGACTCAGTGAGGCTGTATGTCCGACTCAAGAGTGCTGGCTTCCCACACTGCCCAGAATCTCATCAGAATCTCATACTGCAATCTTAGAAGAGAGCAAAGGAAAAAATGGAAGGATGGTTTCTATTGAATGTGTATTTGACTTTCTCAGTGAGAGGCGGGGTTGCCTACAGAGCATCCCTTCTCTGGAAATGCATAGAATCATCTAGGTCATGGTCTGGGGGCTCCAGATTCTGTGTCTGTGACCAGTTCCTGCCAAAGGTGCTGCTTCACCCACCTCAGTACACATCCATTAAAAACCCACTTTTTCTGTTTTTGAGACAGGTTCTTTTGAAATAGGTTCTTAAAATATAGATCTGCTTGGCCCTCTCTTTCCTCAGTATATCATGGGTTTGAAGCCACCATACTTGGCCTGAGTACTTTTAGACATATGATTCACATATGATAAGATACGCATAAGTGAAAGCTAACATTTAGTGGTTTTCAGTCTATTCAGAGCTGTGTTCCCATTATCACAGTCTATAAAGTTTCATCACTTTCCAAAGAAAACTCCTTATCTTTTAGCGTTCACTGTGTTCTTAACACTGATAGCCACTAATTTTTTGACACTAAAGTATGTTTGCTTATTCTACTAGACATTTTATTAATTTAAAGGGGTTGCATAATATGTAGGGTTTTTTTTGTCTGTCTGTTTCACTTAACATATTTTCAGGTACTTCTAGTACTTTATGACTTTTTATTGCCATATAATTTTCTGTTTTATGGATATGCACATAGTAAGTTTGATCCACTTCTGTTTGAAGTGTTGCTTGTAGGGAAGGGCTCCTGCTGTCTCAGTGTTCACGTGACTGCAGTCCTGTTATCAGTGGCGATGTTTCCAGACCCCTCCACTCATGACTTCTTTTTGCCTGAGAAAATTTTTGTGGCTTCGAATGTAGTTATATAAAATATGTCTGCAAATGAAGCATTAGCAGATAATAAATCACAAAACAACAGTTCTTCAATATGCATATAATTGAACATTTATTGAAGGGAAAACAAGTTTACCAATGCGATGGAGATACTTTTTAATTTTTACATAAAGAAATAAATTTTGGACTGGAGAGATGGCTCAGTGGTAAGAGCACTTGCTTCTCTTGCAGAGAGCTGAGTTTGATTGCCAGCAACAACATGTTGGCTCAGAGCCATCATTAACTCTAGTTTCTGGGAAGCCAATGCTTTCTTGTGGCCTCTGTGAGCACCAGCTCATGAATGTATACACACACACACACACACACACACACACACACACACACACACACACACACACGGGGCGGGGGTGTGGGCATTTATTAGAACTGCTTACAGGCTGTGGTCTAGCTTGTCCAACAATGGCTGTCTGCCCGTGGAAGGTCCAAGAGTCCAGTAGTTGTTCAGTCCACAAGGCTGGATGTCTCAGCTGGTCTTCAGCATACGTTGGAATCCCAAAGAAGTGTGCTGTAATGCCAGTGAAGGAATGGACCTGTCAGCAAGAGACATAGCAGGTAGTGAGAGGACACGCTTCATTCTTTCCTGTCCTTTAGATAGATAGACTGCCAGCAGAAGGTGCGGCCCACATTAAAGGTGCCTCTTCCCACCTCAAAAAATCTGGATTAGAAGGAGGTCTTCCCACTTAAAATGATTTAATAAAGAAAAAACAAAAACAAAAACAAAAACAAAAACCCTTACAGGTGTGTCCAGCAATTTGGCTTTAGTTAATTCTAGATGTTGTTAAGTTGACAACTAAGCCATCCTACCACCCCTGTTACATTCTTATGGGTCATCCCAAGAAATTTTGGTTTTAGAGGGGTGAGTGCTCCTGCTGGGAGCCACCACAAACATTCCATTGAACTGGAAGCTCAGACTTCTCCCTGGTAGGAACAGGAAGCAAAAATTTTCCTAGTAGGTCCCTAGGGGTGATAGTGAGTGGAAGTATTCCTTTTTCACCCCTTGATTTCTGGACCTTTGGATCCTGGCTATGGGCGAAACCATACCATATATTGGATGCTGATTCATAGCATGTGCTGCCTGCCTCCTGGAGAACCCTACCCTCAGCCCTATAGGCTGTTGCCATCTAGTTGACGCTGTAACTCTGTCTTTAAAAGTCTGTCTGTCTTTCTTTCAGTCCAGCTGCTTTAGGATGGCAGGAAACATGGTAAGGCAGGTGGATTCCATGATCTCACATTTCTCTGGCCGAAAAGTGAGATCCTTGGTAAGAAGCAATACTGTGTGGAATACAGTATTGTGGTAGATCAGGCATTCTCTAAGTTCCCGTATGGTGGTTTTGGCAGATGCATTAGGTACAGGAAAGGCAAATTCATAACCAGAATAAATATCTACTTCAGTAAGGACAAAGTGCTGTCGTTTCCAGGGAAGAAGTGGTCCAGTGTAGTCAAGTTGACAACCAAGAATAGCCATCACAGCATACATGCAGGCAAACATTGATAAAAACAAATAAATCTTTTTAAAAAAATTATAAATCCTCCTGAGAAGTTGATATTGCAAGATCAACATTTTTCAGAATTGATAATTTTTTTTTTTTTAAGCAACTTCTTTTTCCTTTTATTGAGATCTCTATGCCTAGGAATATGCTCTAACACTCTCTACTCATTTTACCCACAGATATCATATTGCCATAATATCAGTTTATCTAATCCAAGCATGATAACTCATAACAATTGTATCAGAACTATTATTTTTCTTTTGCATACTGTGGCTTGAAAACATTATTTGATATTTGAATTGTTTCATGATATGAAGATAATACAATACTATGATCAGAGCAGTCTTATACACAGAGACAATATTTGTTAGCAATCTACTGTGAAGCTCTATAAATGAATATATCCATTGCAGCAATGGAAGTTGGATTTTAGTATGTTATATAGTCAGTATAGCTAAAAGTATGTTTTAGCATGTTAAGCTAGCCTAACCCATCACAAGAGAAACAGACACTAAAGATAAGAAAACAGAAGACATATAGTTGTATGACCTCATACTTGTTTCACGTAGACTTAGTTTTCTTCATTTTAAAAAATGATTTATGTTTATTATTTTTGTGTTTTATGTAATGTAGTCAGTACTTTGTAGCAAGGTGTGAATTCTGAATATTTTTATTTTATAATCATTGATGCTGAGAATGCCACTTTGCATAAACATATAACACAAGGAGTATGTTTAGGGTTATTTCTGAAATTATTGAAAAATTTGCCCTAATCTCAAGCCAAAATTTGTCAAACAATTTTTGTGAAACTCATGTCAACAATTTACATAGTAATGTTTAAATTCAAACATTCTAATATACAACCCAAACCTATACCAATTTGATACCTACTTGTTAAGGAATATTGTCAGAAAATATTTTTCCTCATTAGTAAACTATTATGTTTATGTAACAGCAAAAACTTTTCTATGTGCAATAAAAGCCTTCCAATTCATAAAATACTTAGGCAGTATGTAGGGTCTGTATTCAAAGTGCATGTTGTGTGTTCAGAACCAGGTAGCAGTGAAGTTGCACAGTTCAGCATGGGTGAGTCCTGGCAGAAAAAAACTCAGATTCATTATGCATTTGGTGTTGAATGTTTTTATGGTTATTGGATGTTCAGAAATCTTTCACTGTTGTCAAATTTTTTATGAACCCTTAAAATTAATGTGATCTCAATGTATGCTGTGACCATAGTTTAAGAAGTGTGCTCCTTGGGGCTGAGGAAGTGGTTGAGTGGACTAGAGTACTATAAACAAGAAGGCCTGAAGTTGAATCTCTTGGATCCATGGTAAAACATGTCTGGAACCCCAGAATTATGGTAGAAATAGGCAGATCTGGATGCTTGCTGGACAGCTAGCGTGGACACATGGTCTTAGTTTATTTTCCTGTGGAAAATACTTGGACAAAAACCAACTTAGCTCATAGTTCACTGTTATAGTCTATCATGGCAGGCAAGTCAAGCTCTCAGGAGCTTGGAGCAGCTGACTACATTATGACAGAAAAGGGCAGTGAGGGTAGGGTATGCATGCTAGCACTCAGCTTGATTTGATTTCTACAGTCTTAGACTGTCCTGAATCCTCTGCCTAGGGAATGGTGCCACCTGTAGTGGGTAGGTCTTCCCACCTCAGTTAATGTAATCAAGGTTATACCCTATGGCAGTGGTTTTCAACCTTCCTAATGCTGAGATCCTTTATTATAATTCCTCATGTTGTAGTGATCCCCAACCATGAAGTTATTTTGTTGCTACTTCATAACTAATTTTGCTACTGTTATGAATCATAAAGTAAATATCTGATAATATAGGATATCTGATACACAATCCCCAAAGGGGTCATGACCTACAGGTTGAGAGCCACTGCACTACAGACATGCTTAGAAACCCATCTCTTGAGTGAGTCTAGATTCTGTCAGGTTGAGAACATTAAGCATCACAGTGAGCTTTTAGGTTTAGTGAGAAAAATAGGGTGGAAAATACATTCCATCTCCAAGCTAGGAAATAAGCCTAGCAGTTTTCTGAGAACCAAACTCCAGTCTCCAGTTAAGAGCAGTAAGTCCTCTTAACTTCTGAGCCATCTCTCTAAACTCCTTTTGTGGACTTTGATAAAAATTGGATTGTTAATGTTTTTGTGACTCTCTTATAAGTGATAGAACTTGCTTTTCCTACTGTTTTCAAGGTTTTTTTGTCATCTGCCTGCCCAGCATTTTTTAAATTATTGTCTCATTGTGGATTGATTGAGCTTCTTGATTATGTAGATTTGTGGTTTGCATCAAGTTTGGGAAGTTGCTGGCCCTTATGTATATAGTCAGATAGTCACTCTGCCTGTCTTGGCTTTTTTTCTATAACGTGTTGTTTTCCTTGATAGTGTCGCACACACAGATCCTTCATCTCTGTTTTTTTTTTTCTTACTACGTTTTTCATTCTGATCTTTAGACTAGTGATTTCTTAAGCATTTATTTATTTTTATTTAAAATTTTTATTGTTATCTTATTTGTATGTGTATTTTACCATCGTGTATGTTTGGCTACCAGGTAGTGCCCATGGGGGTCAGAAGAGGGCATGTGACCCTCTGGTACTGAAGGGTATGATAGATATGTGCCTTCAAATGGGTGCTAGGAATTGAGCCTGGGTCCTCTGGAAGAATAACCAGTGCTCTTAACTACTGAGCCATCTCTCCAGCCCCCAAGCCATATTTCTTAGTTATGTTTTTGTGGGGTGGTGTCGGCTTCTCCCTGGGGATGGCAGAGAGAAGGCATGTTTTCAAAGATCACTTAGCAAAATTGCGGGGACCCTTTTCTTCATTAAGCACTTGAGTTAGAAAGTCAGCAGTTTATAGACAGGGAGGAAATCAACTTAAAATGTCCTTAAAGTGTGTGTGTGTGTGTGTGTGTGTGTGTGTGTGTGTGTGTGTGTGTGTGTATGTGTATGTGTGTGTATGTATTCGCATGTGTGCATGCATGCGCGTGTGTGTCCATGTTTTTGCCCATGGAGGCAGGAGATCCACCTTGGATGTCATTCCTCAGATGCTGTCCACCTTGTTTTTTCAGACAAGGCATCTCACTGGATCCCGAGGCTCCAGATTAGTCTATGGTGGCTGGCCAGTGTGCATTAGGCTCCTGCCTGCACTCCCCCAACACTGGGACTACAAGCCCCTGCCCCCATGCCTGACTTCATGTGTGGTTTCTGTGACTTCAGATCCTCCCAGGGCAAGGGTGGGGAGGAGGCTTTGCCATTCCTTGGGGTGAGGCTGTCATCCTTAACATGGCCTTGTGGTCAGCACTCATCCATTCAGTACTGCATTCACGCAGGGCTTCCTCTGCTCCCCATACTCGGGAGATAATTGTTTGCAGGTTCTGCTTTTAGAAACTTATCCAGATCACATAAGTAGCATTTTTCTCACCCCAAATGGTATTTTCTGTGCTTAGAGAGGTGAATACTTTGAGACATGGCAAAACTAAGCAATAATGTTTTGTTAGGAAATAGCTGTAGTTTCCCCTGGTGTCTCCATTTCCTTAGTTGTGTTTAGATTTTAGACTAACCCATTCTTCCGGTACGCATTCTTTGTTGCATGTGCCAGGTTTGGTTGACTTCATTGAATATGTATGTTTGTACTGATCTAGTCTTTTGTCATAAAGTAATGGACGTAAAACAAGATGTAGCAAATGGCTGAATGTGAATACTGGAAGAAGTGTGGTGGTCACGAACTCTTGAAATGTGAAAGCTACCATAAGTTTCAATTTATGGAACACTTGTTTTCCAAGGCTGTGGATCTTTCCATTGACGAGTCCAGCTTGACAGGCGAGACAACTCCTTGTTCTAAGGTGACAGCCCCACAGGCAGCCGCTGCTAATGGAGATCTTGCATCCAGAAGTAACATTGCCTTCATGGGAACACTGGTCAGATGTGGCAAAGCAAAGGTATGGTTTTCTCTTGAAAAAAAAAAAAAAAAACAGTTTCTTCATTAAAATTTTTTTTTTCTATTCTTTAAAAACGTTTAAAATCTATCTGTGTGTATATGTATATGCATGTATAGGCATTTGGGCACCATGGCATGTACACGGAAGTCAGGACAACTTTGTATGGAATCACTTGTCTCTAGCTCTGTGTAGCTGCAAGGGTTCAAATGCAGGTCATCAGACTTGGCAGCAAGAGCTTTTAGTTGCTGAGCTATGCCACTGACCCATCTTTTTTCTATTCTCTTTTTTCCCCCTCTTTGGTTATTTTTATTTTTATGTTTTAAGTAGTACTGTTATAATATTCTCACTATGTGTTTTTTACCTAAGGATGTATTTCAACTATTTTGTTTCCTGGTTTCTAATAGTTTACCAATATAAAAGGCACCATTTGGGCTGGAGAGATGGCTCAGTGGTTAAGAGCACTGGCTGTTCTAGAGGTCCTGAGTTCAATTCCCAGCAACCACATCGTTGCTCACAACCATCTATAATGGGATGTGATGCCCTCTTCTGGCATGCAGGCATGCATGCAGACAGAGCACTCCTACCTAAAAGCAAAATACATAAATAAATAAAATTTTAAAAAAGGCACCATTCACTGATACAAGTGGGGGTGGAGTGTGGGACTACTAGAAGCAGCATTATATGTTTATTGAGTATAAGACATTTAAATTTTAAAATTTGGGCCTCACATTTGGGTCAGTTTGTTTCCAGGGCCTGTATTTTAAAGGGGTAAATATTAATAAGAGTAACATAAACATGTACATTTGCAAAGGGAATCTTGAATATATATATATATATCTCAATATGTGTGTATACACACACACACACACACACACACACACACACACACACACACACACACACACACACACACACACACACACACGTCAATCCCATATCTGGGGATAAGACTGAAGAAAGGAAGTAAAAGATCTTTGTTCTCTACCTCCCCCCTTTCCTTTTCTCTTTCTTTAGTTCTCAGTGATTATGTCTGAATATAAATGGATTTCCCTGGTTTCCCCTTTAGGGTATTGTCATTGGAACAGGAGAGAATTCTGAATTTGGAGAGGTTTTTAAGATGATGCAAGCAGAAGAAGTGAGTACTGACTGTCAGCTGTTTGCCTCAATCTCTGATTTTCTGTCTTATGTGGTGGAAAAGTAAGGAGTTATAGATTCTTGCATGTACTGCTGAAGACTGTTTTCTTCAGGATATTGCTAATTTTTTTCTTACAAACACAATTGGAAATCCTAAAATTGGAAGGGCCTGAATTTACATTGTCATTATTATGAAAGGCTTTTATTTTTATTAATTGTTTATGTTAGAAAGAGATTCATAGCCATTGGATAGGTGTTATTGTTACAGAAAATGGTTCTGTTCTGTTATTACTTGGGGTGAGGATTTACCCTAATGTGTAGCATGTGCTCAGCACATGTTCTGCCGCTGATGTGCACCCTCTGCCCCTAGGATTACTGTTGATGTGCTTTTAACTCAGGTCATGTCCTCTACCCCAAATTTTAACATAATTTCCTGTGTGTGTGCGCGCGCAAAATGCACTCTGTAAATGCTATGTTCTTCCACAATCATCTGGATTTCTTAGCTAAATTAGCAAAACTCCAGTTTGTGGCATTATGTGGAACAAGGAGCTTGGTGGGGGAAGATCAGTAAAGAAGATTCACAGATCGGGTAGGCACAGAATAAAACAAAAACTTGGGTTACTGGTCATGGTTGTGAGTACAGAGGGGAAAACTGGAGGATGGCAGGAATAGCTGACAGTAATGGGAAGTCTGGGAGACAGTGACAGGAGAGATTTTGACTTAGTGGGAAGCATAGCGAGAAGCCTTTTCACGGAAGCCAGGTCTTTAAGGGGACGCTTTCACTGCTTCCTGCGTGAGCTACACCAAGTGAGCATAGGCCTCAGTTTCTTCAGGGAGGGTGGGGTGTTAACATCTAGAGAGTTGTGGGCTTAACTCAGGAGTGTGCATCCCAAGTGGTTTGCAGAGTTCCCGGCACCTGGAAAATGTGTCCAATTGAACTTACTGTGGCAATCTTCTCTAATTTGTCAAGGCACCCAAAACTCCTCTGCAGAAGAGCATGGACCTCTTAGGCAAGCAGCTGTCCTTTTACTCCTTTGGTATCATAGGTAAGAGAAGAGTGAGTATGTGTACAGTTTTTACCTGTGTTTTCTTTTCTTCTTTGGACATACTTACTTTGAACATACATGGATGCCAGAGGACAACAGTCCCTCATCGGGTTCTGGGGATTGAACTCATTGTCCGGTGTGGTGGCAAGCCCCCTTCCTGTGCCATTTCATTGCCTTCTTGGGTTTTCTGTTTTGTGTGTTAAGGGTAGAATTACTTTGCTCCCATGTTTCCTTTTAGCTTAATACTCATTTTTTAAAATTATAAAACCAACTCTGGGGACAGAGATAAAACCAGAACTGTGGAATTTCTATGTGTAGTCAGTGAGTATTCCTCTAAACATTTTAGTATGTCTTTCTAGTCATGCTCGTGTTGATGGCTCTTCTCAGTCTTGTCTCTCTTTCTCTTTCTTTCTTTCCTTCCTTCCTTCTGTCTTGAATGCTCTATCATAATGTTTTGTCATTAAGTTGATAATGACCTAAGCAGATTTAAAGGTAGTGTAGTGTTCTGTTTTCTTGATCTATAATCAGGCATCTTTTCAGATATTTACTTAGATTTTCTGATTGGTTTTAATTCATATGAATTATTCTTCCAGTGCAGATCATTAATAACTTATTATAACCATTGTTCATTTCTTTGGGATACATTTTTATAAGTAAAATTATTGAAGTAACAGCTGTCCAAGTAATTAAGTTTTTGATCATCCTAGGAATATCCCATCCTCCCATTTATAAGAATGTGTACTTCAAGAATAGTGCTACAGGGCTGGAGAGATGGCTCAGATGTTAAGCGTACCGACAGCACTTCCAGAGGTTCTGAGTTCAATTCCCAGCACCCACATGGTGGCTCACAACCATCTGTAATGAGATCTGGTGCTGTCTTCTGGCCTGCAGGAATATATGTAGACAGGACACTGTATACATAATAAATAAATAAATCCTTAAAAATACAACAAAACAAAGAAGAATAGTGCTATAGCCAGGCAGTGGTAGCACACATCTTGAATCCCAGCACTCAGAGGCAGAGGCAGGTGGATCTCTGTGAGTTCAGGCCAGCCAGGTCTACAAAGGAAGTTCAGGACAGCCAGGACTACACAGAGAAACCCTGTCTTGAACCCACCCACCACCACCACCCTCAAAAAAATTGTACTATAGATTAATTTCTTCTTGTTTAGCTTTTCACTTTGCTTGCTTTTTGGTGCTGGTGATTGAAACCAGGGCCTCACACATGCCAGTCAAATGTTCTACTATAGAACTACTTCTAGTCACTATATAAGTTTAAATTTTAATGCTCAATTTTACTACTATGGTAACATGTAAACCATGGTGACTTAATACTTATTTTGTAGCCAAAGATGACCTTGAACTCCAGGCCTTCCTATACCTCTCAAAGGCTGGGATTGCAGGACTATGATACTGTGCCTGGCTTACTTTTCCTATTTCATTTCAAGATTATCTGCTTCATAGCAAGGTACTGATGCCTGGAACTGTAAGTCTAGAGGAGGTCATAGGCTAAGTTAGAGGAGGGCCTGCTGCTGTTATTTGCTAAATGGACATAGTATCAAGCTGCCTTCTGAATACTTATTCCTATACCCTTAGACGAGTGCAGCTCTCATCTTCAAAGAGAAGCTACTTTTTTGTAGTAGACAGTGATTAATAGACCCATCTGGTCCAAGTGCAGAGTAAGTGGCTGGAGTGCTCATCCCTAAATGAGACATCTATAGCATACTCCCATGAAGGCTTAGGGAGGATTATAGAAGAGGAAGCAGAAAGTTTGTAAGAGTCAGAAATAGTCTTCAGAAGGTGACAGAATCCAGTGATCCTGTGTCATGAATGCAGAGCAGCTATAATTACCTGAATGAGACCTGAAAGAGATCAAGCCATTGAACATTCTGATACGGAAAGGCTCATGAAGTTCCTCTGTCTAACTGAAGAGCTGTTGGCAATCATGGCTGCTGGGTAGAGCCAGTTTTCTTCAAGGGTGTGGCCCCTGGTAGGTTGTTCACGCTTTAGTGGATGGCTGTTCATCTATGTGCATAAGAGCAACACTAATTTGGCTCAGTGGTTTATAAAAGAAACACAGACTTGAAGCTGAGGGGACATATGTGTGGGAGTATGTATCCAGGAAGGAGCTGGAGGGTAGCTAGGATAAAACCACATTATATACATGTGTGAAATTCTCAGAGAACAAATAAAAAATACCAGAATGAAATGGTAACTGCTTAAGGAGAAAGCTATGTTTTCCTTGCTTTAAACATTGTATAATATATAGATGGCATCAAAAAATTGCATGGAACTGTGTAAAAACACCTTCTGTTTCTATACCATCAGTTAATTTAAATTTAAACAAAATACTTATTTTTAAAATTATGTAGCTTAAGTTAGAGTTGTAACTTTGTTACTCAAAAGTTAATTATTCAGATACTATTACTTTTATAATCCATTACTTATTTACTGTTTTGAATGACATCTTTATCATATATACATGGCACATATATTAATTTAGAATTTTAATGTGGAATTTTTCCTAATTCTCCCACTGTTTTAATTATTATAGTTCTTAGTGTTTTAAAGTCAGTAATGCATTTTAAAGCAATTTTTCCCCTTTTGTAGTTTCAATGAAACAATCCCTAAAATATCTGTTTTATATCTATATGGTGATCAGTTGTCACCTTAGGAGGCAGGAAGGTAATGCTTTTGCTTTTAACTGGTTTATATTCCTATAACTGCTTTTATTTGGTTATTGCCATGTCTTTGTGCTTCTAGTGAATTTGTTAGCAAGAAAGCTCAGTCTCTGTGAGGTAGTCCTAAATATATACCTTCATAGGAAGTACGTACTTCATGCGCGGTATCTCATATTGATTTATGTAAAGTTAAATTACAGTGTTGTTTGTAAAGTTGAGAGTCAGTGTGAGACCTATGTGTTTATAGCTCTGCCTCCAATTTCGTCCTGTGAAAATGCTGTCAGTGTTCTTTGAACTGTTAGTTTCTGTTTTGAGAGATGAGTGGGAGCATCAGAGGCAAAGGAGAAACTGTATTCTCTGCATATGCCCTTTCAGGACATCCTCTAGGGATATGCTTTCCCTTGTAGGCATCCTTGAGCTGGTTAATCTGTCCTCTGTAGGTGATTATATAGAAAAGGGAAAAATAAGTATTTGATCTTGTTCTAGGTATCATCATGTTGGTTGGCTGGTTACTAGGAAAAGACATTCTGGAAATGTTTACTATCAGTGTAAGGTAAGTTCTAGTATTTGTAGATTCAGTTTCAGTTGTAGATTCTTGTCTCTTCTCTGGTGGAGTTCATTTCGTTATGGAGATTGATTTTATGTGGAACCCATAAGAATATAAAACATTTCTACTATGTTTCTACTTAAATAATTTAAAAGCCAGATTTGTTTTTGTTATGTGTATACTATATGTATACATATTAGATATACTATATAAATATATTATAACTATATACATATGCACACACATATATACTATATAGTTATAATGTTTGCCTCACAAAAGCTATATATTCAAATGATCTCCTGGGAAAATGGAAGCATACTTATTTGTCAGTGGAGAAAAAGCATACTTGACTGTTAACTCACTATTACATTTTTGCATGTAGGTAGACAAGGAATGTTCGAAAGCTCATGGTTTGCAATAGAAAATCACACTGTATTAATTGAATAATCAGCCTCCAAAGAAAAAGAAAATCTCTAACATCAAGTATCCTTTGTCATCCATGGAAGAGGGACAGGTTATTATAGAAAAGCATCAGAGAACAAAGAATTTCTAGAAATGTAAGATCTTGATTGCTGAAATTAAAAATTCGGTATGAAGTTCAAGAGAGAAAACAGAAAAACAAAGAAACAAACAAAAAAATCCATGAAAGAGATAATAGTAACCCATAATGAGATAGAAACAGAGAAGAACAATGTCAGGAACTGTTATTTCCAAAGGAGAAGTAAGAGAAAACCATGCAGGAAACAGTGTGGGTATCTTCTCAAGATAAAGTGCAGTCTGGGTCTGTGGTGACTGAATGAATTCATCGTATACCTAGCTAGATGGAAAAGGTTGCAGGCTACACACCGTGCATCATGATGAGGTTGAGGAACACAAGCCATCTACAAAAGAAGTATAGTTAGGTTGTCCTCAGACTTGTCATTGATCTATGGATTCCCACTACAGGTTGTACTAAACGCTTTAACTCAGCTCTTCACAGACCACATCCAGTCTCTGTGTCCTGAAGACAGCAGGGCCAGTTTAGAGTGTCCTGCAGCAGAGCAGTAGCCCTTCACTCGGGCACACAGACTTGGCGGTTCTGAGTTCTGGGATTACCCTGGTTACAGTTAGCCTCATTCACTGCTGTGTGCTTGCAAAGATGCAGGTGTAGTTCAGAGTCACTGTATCTAGATATTATATAATTTTGACTTCTTGTAAGATAATTATGATTTTCTTAGACCAGGGAAGGATTATCAGCCATCTCCTTTATTATAAATGGTGTGGCCCAGCAACAAATTGGACAACACTTCATTATCAGGTCACCAGGGAAACAGAATTAGAAAGTTAATCAGGTGAAGAAAGGGAAACATTTTATTTACTTTTCATCTGTAGCAATATCAGATTACATTGTAAGATGGTGGGACACTGATTATCAACAACAGAGGAAAATGATTGTAAGTCTGAAGATTAGGCCTAGCCCTAGTATTAGTTCGATCAGTTAAAAATAGCAGATGCTCAGGATATTTATGAAGGGAAGAAAAGGGGGAAAAGATGATATGTGGGTATGTAAAAAAGGATAAAACTCACCTAGTCAACTTAAGGGAAAGAAATTCTGAGTAGCTTCTCTGTATAGTAGACCAGGATGGAGAAGTTCAAATATTAAAATAAAACAAAAATTAGTATTTCCAAAGGACAAATTGTGTACATTATAAGGAATATATAGGAAGAAGAGAGTGATATCTTCTCTCAAAGGTCTTTGTGACAAAGTAAAGGAGCTAGACCACAACCTGAAACTTGTTTTAAAAAGTGTGTGTGTGTGTGTGTGTGTGTGTGTGTGTGTGTGTGTGTGTGTGGCATTAAATATGAAATAAAAATGGGGAATGTGTTTGTGATACTGTTAGCATATGATAGGGCCAAGTTTAGTTCTTTAATTTTTTTTTTTCTTTTTAAAGTAATTCTGGTCATAAGGATTCACAGTATTACTTTTATTATTTCTTTAGGATATGTCAACATTCCAAAAATTAAAAAAAATTAATAGAATAAAAACTGTGGTTGCATTGGACTCAAGTATAAATATATGATTCATGGTGGAATCTTTAGTGATCTAATTTTTTTTCATTTCTTGAAACATTTTGCTTTTATTACTTTAATAATTTGTTTAACAATGATTTCTATATGTTCCAAAAATGACTGATGTAAAAATGTAGAATGATAGAATTGCCTAGAAGTGGAAGGTTGGTGTAGTAATAAACCTTCAGTATCTTATAATCCTTTAGGGTTTTTTGATTAGTGTATCCCATTACCATATAAGAAAGTATAAAATAAATCTTAAAGATGGTCTTTATAGGTTTGTGGGGTTTTTTTGTTTTTATTTTTATTTTGTTTGTTCATTTGTTTTTGAATCCCCTAAATTTTTTTCAGGCATTCATTGAACTAAAGTGAGAATTTTGGAGTTGTGCACTATAATAGCAAAGAGGAAAACTGACAGATGACTAAATAATTACCAGACAAAAGAGAATGCAGAAAACCAGATAGAAATTCTTTAGGCTGTAAAAATGGGTGAAGTTAACCATGCGGTTGAAGTATCAGGGCTATAAACTCCTGAGGTGATGAGTGAATTGTGTGTTTCTAGGGACAAAATGAAAAAGACCATTTCTCCTGGTTATTTTTGCAGCAAGGATATTATCATGTAATGTCTCCAATATGAATCTAGACCATCCCTTTTTACCAAAACTATATATGATGATAGTCTTTCATTTTTAATGATGCTTATTTTGTTCACTTCATACTTTATGTGTAAGTGGAAAAATATCTAGAGTATAAAGGTGATTACAAACAAATGTATGCAGAAATGGGAAAATTACCCTATAATTGATGTTTCAAAAATCTAAGAACAGAAATATTTCAGTTAGATAAAATAACTGCAAAAGTAGCTGGTTGGGTATGGTGAATCATGTCTGCTACCCAGCTGAGGCAGGAGGATCATGAATTTGTAGTTAGTCCTGGGTAATGAGACCCTATCTCATAAAAAGTAAAAGCAACCCCCAAACCCAAGCAAACACACAAAACCACAAGACTGAACCAGGATTCACAGAAGAACCAGGATTGTAAGTTAGAATCTGCTAGGGATGTGTTTTGAAATGTTTACACTGCATTATTTTGCAGTTGAACAGTCCACTGTACCTCAAGGATGTTACCCACTTCAGGTATATAGACTGTCAAAACAAGGAATAGTTTTGGATTAAGATTAAAGAACTCTAATGAAGTTTTTCATAATCTATTCTTCAGTATGTTATTTGTAAAATGACTCAAGAGCAAAAGCTTGAGAAGGCTTGTTAGGTATGGATTATAAATGATGATGTGCATTGTTGTTGTTGTTGTATAGTAAGACATAGTGGAAGCAGGAGAGCAAAGGATTTCATTTCACCATGCTCAAATGAGAGACAGAAGGTGTGCACGTGTTTAACCCTTCAGGGTGCTCAGTCTGCTAAATATTTTTGTAAATGTTGCTTATTTTCAGCCTTTATAATCAACCTGTAAACAAAGAATAAAAATGTAAATTATGATTAGAGAAGTAGAACGGAATGTTAATGTTAGGAAGTAGGAATAGCAATATTGTTGTGACGTTAGTCAACGTAAATTTTAATACTGTGTATCCATTGTTTATAGTTTGGCTGTAGCAGCAATCCCTGAAGGCTTGCCTATTGTGGTCACAGTGACACTAGCCCTTGGGGTTATGAGAATGGTGAAGAAAAGAGCTATTGTGAAGAAACTGCCTATTGTTGAAACGCTAGGTAAGTGCTGTGAAGAGCACTGAGGTAGTGAGCCTTAGTTCACGTGGTGGAGTCACTGCACTTTATAGTTTCTCTGTTCCTAACGTTATAATGATGTTGGGGTCAAGCAGTGATGGACACAGTTTTAACAACCCAAATAAGCAATTAAAAATTCATTTCTTAATCTTCATGCATTATGGAATATGCTAATGCTTAGATCATATTTTTTGATATCTATATTGCAAATGAAGTCTTAGAGCAATATTAATAGAATTTTTTTAATATTGATAATTACAGAACTCAGTTTCCTGCTTAGATTGACTTTGTTTATAGTAAGAACAATAAGTATATCCTGGTTATATTGATTGAACAACTTTATTCTCAAAATATCACAAAACTTCTTTTAAAAGTAGTGTAGCTATCCAAAAAATGTTTTTAAGTTCAATTTCTTGTTTATAATACCTTGAAAATCCCTGACTGAAGAAATTATGTGGATTCACATGTCAGAATCTTTTAAAATTCCTAGAAAATGTATTCTGAAGTCATTGACCAAAACCAATATGAAGTAGCTTTGTAGGAACTAAGAAAAAGTAAGCATCTAATTTTTCTTTCTAACTTCAGAAACTTTACCTTATGACGAAGCAAACATAATGTAAGAAATTATAATGACCAATGACTTGGGAATTCAGAGTAATAGAACACCGTTTCTAGATGTTTTATTTCTTTTCTAAGTTGACCTGCTTTTCCCTTGATTCTTGTGGTGACACCCTATGATTTATTTTTAGGCTGCTGCAATGTGATTTGTTCAGATAAAACTGGAACATTGACAAAGAATGAAATGACCGTTACTCACATATTTACTTCGGATGGTCTGCATGCTGAGGTATTGAATTTTTTCTTTTTAAAACAGTCTTCCCTCTTAAAGAAACCCAGTGTTTAAAATGCTTACCAATTCTAATGTTTTTATCTTCAAAATCTCTTTTTTTTGGTTTTTCGAGACAGGGTTTCTCTGCGTAGTTTTGCGCCTTTCCTGGAGCTCACTTGGTAGCCCAGGCTGGCTTCAAACTCACAGAGATCCGCCTGGCTCTGCCTCCTGAGTGCTGGGATTAAAGGCGTGCGCCACCATTGCACGGTGTAAAATCTCTTTTCTTTACATGTGATCTTATCACTTGTTTCACGTTGTGTGTACAATTTAGAGTCTTGGATCCCTTGGCATCTCTTTAAATCACCCTCCATCCACTCATCACCAAGTCTTGCCAGTTTTGACCTCCTAAATTACCTTCCTGGGTTTCTATCTTATAGCAGCCAGCTTCTCCAGGCCATGTTACACGTCTCTCACCTGGCCTTCCGATACATCCTTTTGACTAGTCTTTCTGTATTTATTTTTGGTTCTCACACTGTCTGTTCTTTGAGAGCCATGTGTAGAGATATAGCACATCACCCCCAAGTTAATTCAGTGGTTCTCCACTGTGCAGAGGATTCTGAATTGTGGCTCTTAGGGCTCTGTGTGGCCTTTTTCTTCCCTTTCTAGCCTTAGCTATCCCCCTTCACTCCCCTGTGTATGGTACATGGTATACTAGCTTCATAGTTCTTTCTGTGTGACAGAATTTTCCCCATGACCTTTGTTGCTAGTCCACTGTGTCAGAAAGCTGAATGCCTCTTTTTCTTCAGTATTGATTCTCTGCACTCTTCAGGGAAGTCTTCCTGAGCACTGAGAACTGGCCCTGTGCCTCATGTGTTCTTTGTATTCCAGTCTTTATCCCAGCTGAAAATTCCTTCCCACTTTCCTATTAGATGATGAGTTAAGAGCAGGAGCTGTGTTGACATATCACAGTAAATACTTGAATGAATCAATAATGAATGACTTTATAAACTTACATATTGACAATCTCTGTACTGTACTTCTTCCAGAAGCTGGTGGAGGGCTACTTTTAGGCCCTCCTGGTTTTTGCAGACTCTCTGATTAGAATATTCTTTTTTTTTTTTTTTTTTTTTTTTGGTTTTTCGAGACAGGGTTTCTCTGTGTAGCTTTGCGCCTTTCCTGGAACTCACTTGGTAGCCCAGGCTGGCCTCGAACTCACAGAGATCCTCCTGGCTCTGCCTCCCGAGTGCTGGGATTAAAGGCGTGCGCCACCACCACCCGGCTAGAATATTCTTAATAGTAGTTATTTTTTTAGTAGATTTTTAAAGTTTACAGGTAATTCATCAAAGAAAACAAACATTAGAAAAATTGACAGAAGTCTGTACTTAAGTTTGTTTAGGTCTGTTTTACATAGTCCTTAAAGTGAGATTGTTGAATGCAGGTTATTAGGTTTGGTCAGGGATACCTAAAGCTATATGTGTTCCTTTTTCAGAAGGGTGGCTGGAGTTACCTGTGTTTGTATGCATGGCAGACAGGATATTAGTTTCTCTTTAGAGTCTATCATTTTATGTCAAACATTAATGATTTGTCTTTTTTTTTTGTTCTAAGCTTTATTATTTTCATTATGATAGTTGTTTACCTAGATTCTAGCCACTTGGGATACTTGGCTTGTTTCATGTATGATTTTTTTTGGGGGGTAGCCTTGTATTGTGCTGTCAGAGCAGCCTGTCATTTCCAGGGTGAGCCTTTCACTGTCCCTAAGGCCATTTACCTGGAAACCAAGTTCCAGCTAGTACCTGGTCTCGGGTATGGTGAGAGGCTAGACATGGTAATAGTGGGTTCGAGTTTTTTTTGCAAGCTGTAATGTATTGCTATATAAAGTTAAGCTCAGTTATATAGAGATTTTCCATGTTTTTTTTTTTTAATCTTATTTTTGTAATGAATCATTGAGCAGACAAAAATATCTTTTTAGGTTAATTAATATCCTAAATAGGATTTCTGTTCCTGTAATATTAAATTGTCTGTTTTAGATTTATTTTATTGTTAAGCATTTGTATTACCAACAGTATGACTAGAAAATGACATGAATATAGCTCAGGCTGTTATTTGATTGCCATTAAGTCTTATTACTGTACTGTTTGTGTTATTAATCCTTAGGTTACTGGAGTTGGCTATAATCAGTTTGGTGAAGTAATTGTTGATGGTGATGTTGTTCATGGATTCTATAACCCAGCTGTTAGCAGAATTGTTGAGGTAAAAATATATTCATGAAGTTAACTTAGTGCCTAATGACTTAAGCCAGAGTGATGCCTTTATAGTTGATATGCATTTCTTTTAGGCGGGCTGTGTGTGCAATGATGCTGTAATTAGGAACAACACTCTGATGGGAAAGCCAACTGAAGGAGCCTTAATTGCTCTTGCGATGAAGGTATGTATTTAGTATCTTTGGCATGTGGGCTATTACCCTGCTAGCAGAATATGAGGCATTTCAGATTCATCATTACTGTGGTTTTAGGTATTCAGTAAGACTCATTTTCCATTTTTTTTTTTTAAACTGGCATTGGGGATCAATTAAATATAGAGAACAGACAGTTTCAGAGATAGATGTGTTTTTAGTATTGAGATCTGTATGTGAAAAGCTTGTAAGTGTGTGTAGTTGCTGTTAAATACTTGTACATGAGTAAAAGATAATATTCTGGAATACTTTTGTACTTTTATATTAGTAAAAGAAAAGGTTCTCTAACTACATGTAACTCATGTATAAGTCTTAATGCAGTTGTAGGAAATCAGTTTTTTCCTTCTAATCTTTGCTTCCTTTCATCCATTTCTCAAAGTGAGTGTTATTAAAATCTGTTTGGGGGAGGAAGTATTGTTCCTCTAATCTGTTCAGATTGAGCCTACCCTAAATTTACATTTCTTTCAGTGAGAAACATGGTATTTATATAACTAAAACAGCCTTTCCCACTTGTAAGAATAGTTTGAGAAAACACTGAAATTTAAATGAAACAGTATTTTTCAATGTGCAGTTACTAGGAATGAGAACCAGCATACAGTTGCAACTTAGTGTAGCTTTTAATTCAGAAGATGATCACTGGATTTGCTTAGTCATTTGTTCATTTTAATATATATATATAAAATAGAGATCGAACCCTGGGCTTTCTAGATGCCAGGCAGGCACTCTAACTCTGAGATAAACCACTGCCTAGTAGTTTTAAAATATATGTTTTCTCTATAGAAACCTGTAGTTTTCTATCATTTGGCCTAAAACTGAAAAAAAATGTATAGCTTTTGGAAGATTAATAAAAACATGGAGCAGGTGTCAGGTTATTTCCTGTGTTTCTGTTTAGCAAGCTACTAGCTTCTTCCTAGAGGCATTAATCCTGACATCCTTGGAACGAAGAAAAGGCAGAGCAAGATAGTTAAATCTAAAACACTGAGCAGCCATATCTGTCTGTCTGTCTGTCTACATATCTTGAACAATGCAAGTGGAGAGCTGGAGGCTTGATGTTAAAGGACAGAGAATGTTTAGTGAGGATAGCTAGGAAGGAGCTAAAATGAAAGCCCGAGGGAGGAACTAGGCATGGAGTGAATGGGTCATGGCTAATTGTCTGGCTAGTGTGAAAGGAATGAAAGGTGCTTGTGTAAAGAGGGAGATTGTTAAATAGGCTGTAGTTTGGTAGTTATATGAATACCAAGAGAACTCTGAACATATTTCTGAAGAAAACAGATGTTAATAACATGGACTTTTGACTAGTTGTAAAATACATGTAGATATTTGGAAAAAGAGGCAAAGATATCAGAAAGGATTAAGAGTGAGAACAAATACATGACATTAGCAGTTACTAGTTATAGTGGGGCGTGTTGTGTAACAAAACTTCCTAGAGAGACACAACACACACACATACACACACACACCCCAGATAGGGAATCCATGGTAGATCAAACTACAGATACCACCAAAGTCCAACTCGGTTAACCAATGAGTTTTATTGGGGTTACTTACAGGAATATGGGTGAGGGGTTACTTACAGGAGTAAAAATAACTCAGACAGCTGCATCACCAAAGTCCACGCTAGTATGGGTACTGGGAACTTGGAGCACCCTGCACAGCGTACAGGCAGATCAACAGGCTGGAGAGTGTCCTTTTCAAGTGCGTCTGATCTAAACCTCTTCTAGGCAGCTCAGCTGGCTTCTGCTTCTAGGCAGCTGGTTTGGTGTCAATCTTCTTTACAGCTTGGCTTGTTTGAGGGTGTCTCTCAGCAATCTTTATTGTTTAGTCTGGGAGGGAGGGGCCTAGTGAATCTGCTCAGTTTCAGGACTTAAAGCAATTTTGATTTGTTTGCCTTGCTGCTTAAGGACTCAGTGTTTCAATCTGGAGGAAACTATTACAAAACCATGGGCTAAAGGATTAGGATGAAGATGATAGCAAAAGACAAGAAAGATCCCAGTTGCCAATAAGTGAAAGTTTCAATATGAAACTTTCCTTAGTTGGGGAAGTTCATCTTTAGTATTGGTCAGACACTTTTATTTATCTGTATATTGTTTTCTTCCAGAATTTGAGCTTGTCGAGAGATTAATATAACTTACATGAAGGCTTGGTGTATAGTATTCTTTCTATACATTCAGGCTTTCATGTTGAAATTGTATGCTGCTCTTCAGGGAAATGCAGTCCACAATAGATAAAACATTGCTATTCTTTCACCAGTATTGGAAAAGGATCCAGTTATCTTAACTCACCATGTTGTAAGTTGTGACTTGCATTGCTTGTTAAAGGGAGAAATAACCATGTTGGTTATAATTAATTTCTTTACTTTGTTTTTACAGATGGGCCTTGATGGACTGCAACAAGACTATATCAGAAAAACTGAATACCCTTTTAGTTCTGAGCAGAAGTGGATGGCTGTTAAGTGTGTACATCGAACACAGCAGGTATCTGTCTTTAAAAATATTTAGGCATAATTCCAGCATTTAGGAGGCTGAAGTAGGATTGCTACAAGTTTGAGGTCAGCTGTACAGTGAGTTTCAAGCAAGCCTGAAACTGGGTTATAGGGTGAGGTTCTCAAAATAATAAAATAATAATAGAACACATCTATTTCAGCTTGGGTGACAATTTTTCCTTTTTCTTCTTCTTCTTTTTTTTTTTTTTTTTATAGTTTACCATTAGTTCTACTGAATTACTGTTGTCTTAGAGCAGTGGTTCTCAACCTCTGCACGGTGACCTCTTTGGGAGTTCAATGACCCTTTCACAGGGGTTGTCTAAGACCATTGGCAATCACAGATATTTACATTACAGTTATAAAGTAGCAGTAAAAACAATGTTATGGTTTTGGGGTCATCACAACACGAGGAACTGTGCCCAAAGGTCACAGCATTAGGAAGCTTGAGAACCAGTAATCAACAGTGTACTTGAGTCTTTATTATATTTTTTATGACACTCTTTATAGAATTTGTGTATTGAAATATTAAGTGTTTGTGAGCCAAGAGCTTGAGTGGATTATAGCCTGGTCTTAGGTATGGAGGGAGGGCTTTGACATCCATTTCTTTTGGTATGATTTTCTTCTCACTGATAGTTCATTTTAGGTCTCTGCTGATTTTATGTTGGACTGCTCTTCATAGAGGGAATGTCTTATCCTTCAAATAAATAACATACTAATTGTGTGATTGTTCTCATTTTCCATCCTAAAGACTTCCTGCAGGATGAAAGCAACCAATGGAATGAACATACAAAACCTAGACACACAAATAAGACTCAGTAGATGTGGAGGGAGATAGCCTGACACAGATTGGACAAACTTGCTGGCTTACAAATAACTAGAATGGCTCAGTTAGTTTGTTTTAGAAGTGTCTTTTGAATATCATAATAACAATATTTTTTCTCAATCTCTGGAATAAAGGATAAAAACCCACAAGTACTTTAAAGGCAAGTCGTAAGACAGATAATGGGAGGGAACGTTGAGAGTCTAAATGAGGAAGCAGTAGGAAGCCTTCTTCCCCAAACGCCCTTTCTGCCTCTTCAGTTAGGAGCACCAGTGTCCCTTTGTCCCTGTGGAATACAGGAGATCTGAGGAGGACAGGAGTGGAGCAAGCTTAACCCCGAACGCTGAGCCATGGAAGTCATAAAGGACAAGCCTCTAGGCCTCAGTTCCTCTCTGAGTGTGTGTGGCCAGGCCCTGCCTTACCCGTGTTCCCTTGGAGTAGTGGAGAGTTCTGGAAAAGCTCTCTGTTCTTTTCAATAGCAAAGACAAAAGCTTCTCTACTCTTAGGCTTCCCCTGCCCCCTGCAGCAAGGTCCGCTAGCTGACCAGTGTGACCAGTGCCCAGGCAGCTGCCAGTTTTTCAGTTGTGAGCTTAAGTGGATAGGCAAGGCTTCTTTCTGGTAACCAGGGAAATGTGTAGTGTAAAGCTGCAGAGAGAGGCTCAGAGAAGCAAAGGTAGTGGCATGCTGAGGGAGATTCCTAAAGACCCTGAGAAGTGACAGTCCAGTGCTGAAGTACAAGCTCTAGGTAAGGAAGGACTCTGTCAGAAAGTAGACTAGAAAGTGGGAAGTAGCTGTAGAGAAGGTAAGAAGATCAGGAAATGAAGTTTTGGAGACCGAGAGCACAGGTTATTGTGGGACTAGCATAGAGGACAAGAAATACGACTGTGCCAGGCTTGCTGCGCACACCTTTAATCTCAGCACTCAGGAGGCAGAGGCAGGGGGATCTCTTAAGTTTGAGGCCAGCCTGGTCTGTGTATATCAAGTCCTGGGACAACCAAGGTCTACATAAAGAGACCTGTCTCCAAAAAATTAACAGCAAAACAAAAGAAAACAAAACAAAAAGAAGAAAGAATGAAATTTTATCAGATAATGCTAGAAATATTTCCAGAACAGAAAGATTGTAGGTTTTATATTGCAATGGCCTCCCCAGCTGCTCGAAACTATGTTAAATGGAGGATAGATAGAGTGAGGTGATAAGCACAAGGAGGCACACTCAAGAAAGGCTGCTCCCTTAGAGTGTTGAAGAGTGACGAGATACTTGGGGAAGCATTTGTGAAGCATCCAGAGATGTTTGAAATAGGAGGCAATGCCATGTGAAAAGGTGAGGGAGGGGGCAGTCGCACAGAAGGCTCAGGGCTAATGTGGCTCCGTGGTGCTTTGTGCTGCAACCTTGGGCACGGGGATTAAAGGTGTGCGCCACCACTGCCTGGCAGACAATGTGTAAAATTGTTAACAGAGGAGTCACAGTATAAATGTGTTAAAAATTCAGAGGTCAGAACCAAAGAAGACAGCTGAAAGAAGTTGTAAGTTGGCTTGCCTTGATGGGAGAGGGCCTACAGTGAGAAGGGCAGATAGAGACTGCAGGTTTTCCTTAGAAGGTTCTGGGGATTATTTTGTATTGTTTTTCCCATGTTGGGGATTAAACTTAGGGCCTTGTATATGCTAGACAAAATATTACTTCTGCTGTGATAAATGGAAGAACTCTGTTAGTACTCTCAATCTCAAGGTGGTTGCGAGCATTAAAGAGCATCATAGGTAGGTCGACATAGACACTGGTACATACATAGTCATTAGTAAAGAGCCCGAAACCTTACCCTGGACGGATCCAGAATGCATTCATTTCCCTGCTGCATGATGTAGAACCGTGTCCCAAGTCTCACAGTGCCTATAGTGTAAGGTATGGGAGGACAGGTTTTTTTTTGTAGAAATATATAGAAAACTCCCACATGTATTAATAATCATCAGAGTTTAAATGTTACTCAAAGCATTAAGTTTGAATAACTTTGCTAAGCATTATGAGAGATTGATGTCTCTTTTTGGATTCATGTAGAATATGTATATAATTTGAATGTAAACTTGGTATATTTTCTTTTTAGGACAGACCAGAGATTTGTTTTATGAAGGGTGCTTATGAACAGGTGATTAAGTATTGCACTACATACAACAGCAAAGGGCAGACTTTGGCACTTACTCAGCAGCAGAGAGATCTGTACCAACAGGAGAAGGCACGGATGGGCTCGGCAGGACTCCGAGGTGAGCCTGGTGGAGCACAGCCCCTGTTCTGGGGACAGAAGGCCTTCTTTGAATTGCACTGGGTCCCCACTTCACTTGGAGTTGTCCAGTCCTGCTCCAGTGTCAGAACCGTTGAAATTTCTGAGGTGTCATGTTTTTATAATTGGGGAACTGGCCCTCAAATGATGGAAAGTCAGCAATACAGGTTTTATTTTTTAAAAAAAAGGTTTTTCCTTTTAATTTTTTTTTTTTTTTTTTTTTTTTTTTTGGTTTTTCGAGACAGGGTTTCTCTGTGTAGCTTTGCGCTTTCCTGAGCTCACTTGGTAGCAGCTGCCTCGAATCACAGAGATCCGCTGGCTCTGCTCCCGGTGTGGGATTAAAGGCGTGCGCCACCAACGCCCGGCCCTTTTAATTTTTAATAGCTTAAAGCAACCCTGTATCCAGAAGGTTGTGGAACCTTCAGGATATGGAACCTACCTGGAGGAAGTGGGTCACTTCAGGGCAGAACTTAAGCTTTATAGCTCATCATCCTGCCTCTTTCTCCACTGCCCTGGAATATAGAGTAGCAACCTTGCTACCTTAAGCCACCCCTAGCCCCATAAACAGAAGTGGTTTGCCTTCAACTTTGATTTTTTTATTCCTTCATATTTTCTGCTTGAATAAGAATAAGTACTACTTTGGTCTCTTTTGTGACTTTGCAGATTTACTCTGAGACACTTAGGTTTAGTGTGTTTTTCTGGATACTTTAAATGTTTCGTCTAATAGTTTCCCTGATGCAGTTATGTCCTTTTGATTTATAATGGTAGTGACCAGAAGTTCCAGACTTCTGAGAGTAAGCTGAGTGATATTTGGGAAATAATGATTACTTTCTGTTATATTTTGTTGCCCAATCATGACAGAAAACTAGACAAAATGATAGTTATGAGCTCTTAGAGACCTAAATGAAGAGCAAGAAATGCTTGTTAATGTTTGGAGGAAGTGAAAATAGACTTTGTGGATATTAATGCCCTTAATACCACTGTATAGATGAAATTGTCTTTCTAGTGTTTAGCATGTATGAAATTGTATATACAGGCTGTGTATAATTCACAGATCAAGATATATTAGAAGCCACCTTCCAAGGGGTCTGTTTACTTAAATTTGACTTTCAATGCTTGATAACCCATATTTTCCCTTAAATGAATTGTATTGTCTAAAGAGGTAGTTTCTTTGGAGGGTAGCTTATTGTGGTTGTTATGGAAGAATGTTCTTAATTCTTTCTCATTTGTCTTCTCTGCTTAATAGTTCTTTGGTTTTATTCCTTTTAATTTTTAATAGCTTAAAGCAACCCTGTATCCAGAACCATTGAACCATAATGTGTTGGTTTGTGATAAGTTTGAGTTGTAAATAATATGCAGTAACTACAAATGACATTATAACTGTAAATGATTAATTATCAGCTAAGTTTGATGCTTTCACAACCAATACTTTCTGGTTTTGTATCTTGTTATTTTCTAAGTCCTTGCCTTGGCTTCTGGTCCGGAACTGGGACAGCTGACCTTCCTTGGCCTGGTAGGAATCATTGATCCTCCTAGAACTGGTGTGAAAGAAGCTGTCACAACACTTATTGCCTCAGGAGTCTCCATCAAAATGATCACCGGAGATTCACAGGAGACTGCAATTGCAATCGGTATAACTGAGCTGTTGCATTTTGGTTTTAATAGGTTTTCTTAAGACACTGCAGTGCATAGTTTTATGAACATTAGCTAGGAAATAGGTTTATATACTACTGAGATTATATAATAACTAACTTGTTTTTTTCTCAAACTTATAAAAGATAGGTAAATAGGATTTTAGTTTAAAAAGAATATTGGAAGCATGTGACTTAACTCATTGTGAAATCATTTGTGTATTTATTCACAGAAAGGTAGTTGACTTAACTTGATAGTCCACTTGCTGACAGGTCTAAAACACCAGTGTAGAGATGTGAAAAGAAGGATGAATTGAGGTTTTCCTTATCCATTTCAGTATAACTTTCAAAGCAGACTTGAACATAAACACTAAGAGGATACCTTTTATAGACTTAGTTTTTCTCATCAGAGATATACTTATATGGTTTGAAAGGTAGTTGCAATTACTTTCAGAAATGTAAGGTGGAGAGAAGCGTAAGTGCTTGAGTTTTGTTCTTGGAGCCTGTAAAGTATAATTTCAACATTTGCCAAGTCTGTTAATTCTGATTTTATTCATTTGTGATAGGTCTGGACTAAAAGTTTCAAGCTTTGTTACTGAAAGGAGCATTGGAGTGGTTGGGATGGGGATATTGGAAGAATGGCTTTTCAACACGTGTTTTCATTTCCATGCAACTACAAGATTGCATGCAACTAAACCTGCCAACAGTTTCTCTGGCTTCAGTTACTTGGCTTCTAGTACATTCTGATTATCATTAGAATTGAGCTGCTGAGCAGAAATTGATTAGTGTAGTTTTCATTTTTAGGGTTTGCTGGCTTAGCGACAATACTTTGTTCTTAAATTTAACAAAAACAAAATCCTCAAGCAGAAAACTTGAGACTCGCTATGAATTTAAGATAGTTTGTCTTACCAGTTATTTGTCTTATGACTCCTTGATAAACTGTTTAAAGAGAAGTAAGTTTTAAAAAATCATGTCAGATGAGCATAGTTTTACTGACTCTTCAAGCAAATAAATTTAATTATGTATATATTTTTGTCTTTTTTACTTTAGCTAGTCGTCTGGGATTGTATTCTAAAACTTCCCAGTCGGTGTCTGGGGAAGAAGTGGATACTATGGAAATCCAGCAGCTTTCACAAATAGTACCAAAGGTAAGCCTACACAAATCGCCACTGAGAGCCCTTATTCTAAACAGCAGCCGTGGCTACTGACTCTCAGTGAAACTGCTCACCTACAAGTGAGACACACCCACCAAATTTGCTGGTCCAAATTATGAAGTTAAATTTCCTTGAGATAAACCATATTGTTATTTATGATGAGATCATTATGAAAGTGTTGTAAAATCATTAACTGACAAAAACTGTATTTCCTCTGAGAAAAATACTGTGGTAATCTAGGACTTGTATGTATAAGTTAGAAAATGGAGAGAGAACAGTTAGTTGATACTCCTTACACTTTAGTTCTGTTTTTATTTTAGCTTGAGTTTGTACTTTAAAAAAAAATAAGGTGTTGGTTGCAGATAGTAAAACACACCTATTCTGGGTTATAGTTCTGAGTTTGGACAGATTCATGATGTCTTACAAACCTTGTCACAATTAGGATACAGAAACAGTTTCTTCCCACCCTCAATTCTTTCATGACCTTTTATATTCAACTGCTCCCCTAGGTCTAGAGCTTGGCAGCAGTGATTCATTTTCTGTTCCTATAGTGTCCTCTGTAATTGAATTCTGTAAGAAGACGACCATGTAGTGTGAAGCTTTTGAATTTGATTCTTGATTCTTTGACACGTAATGCTTTGGAGATGTAACTTTGCTGTGTTGTGTGACTTAGTACTACTCCTTTTTATCTCCCCCCCCCCCCTTAAATTGCTGAGTAGTGTTTGACTGTATGGGTGGACTGTAGGCCTTTAGTTCAAGGACAGTTGGGCCATTCAGTGTTTGCTGTCAGGGAATAAAGCTGTGTGTATCAGTTTCTTTGTGAAAGTCATGTGTAAATACTTGAATATGGCTTCATAAGAACTTCACTTCACTCCAGGTTGGGTGACAGGATGGCTTTGCCATTTGAAGTGTGGGAATGTTCCGTTATCTTTAATCATACCACCTGGTGAGTGGTCAGTTCCTTCACCGCCTTCTCATGGTGTATAAGAAGACTTCACTGTGGTTTTCATTTGCATTTCTCTCAAAAGCTTGTAATGTTAAATATCTTTTTTCATGTACTTGTTGGCCATATTATGGTCTTTGTTACATAGTCTGAATATTTTTTTAAAATGACATTATTTTCTTATTTAATTCTGAGATATTAAAAAAAAACATATTGTGACCCCTTTCATCCTGTTTTCTGGTGTGGCTATAGGGAAGTATTTAATTTGATGAGGTCTGGCTTATTAATCTTTACTTTCGTGGATCATGCTTATAATTTCTTATTTAAGAGCTCAATCTAAAGTAGGATTATAGAAGATTTTCTCTTAGAAGTTTTTATTTTTTTATTTTTCCCTGAGATAGGGTGTCTTTGAGTAGCTTTGGAGCCTATCACTCTATAGATCAGGCTGGCCTCAAATTCACAGAGATCCACCTGCCTGTGCCTCTCAAGTGCTGGGATTAAAGGCATATGCTACTACTGCCTGGCTCTCTTAGAAGGTTTATAGTTTGGGTTTTTTTTTTTTTTTTTACTTTAACCAGTGATCATTTTGAATTTTAAATTTTATGTGTGTTGCAGTGGTCACGATTGGCTTTGTCATGCATGGCATTCATTTGTTCTAGCTCCATCTGTGAAAAGATGATTGTTTGGCATTGGAATGCTTTTTAATCTTTGATTCTAATGTTTTTTTTTTGTAGTAAATTATAAGAGGAAAAAAAAAGAGACATTCTGTTTTGTATAACCTAGTAACTTCTATAAATCCAGTTTTCCTTGTATGAAATTATTTTTATTATCTGAATCTGCTTCATGGAGGCCTTATAGAATCTGGTTGTCATGCACACAGGCACATAGGAAGTTGGTCTCATGAGAGTTGAGCAGCGTTGGTTCTTCCATGTTGTTAATATTTGTGTGTATGTATTTCTGTGTCTTTCAGAACAAGTACTTACCTGGCATTTATTTGGTTAGCAGTTTAGCTATCTGTTGCCAGTAATAATAAAATGTGCTGCTTCCTTTATCTCAGTGTACTTAAAAGCTGCCTTTGCAGAATATGGAATTTCCTCCAATTATCTCAACATTTTAACTTAGGGCTTTTTACATATACATTATATATATGCATATATATTATACTTCTTCTGATTGGAAAAAATTCAATAATAGCATATACTTATTGTAGAAAAATTGAACAGAAGGTACAATTCAAACTATTAGTAATGTAATCCAGACACTCAGAAGTTACGTGCCCACAGAGCATTAGTATAATAAGTTAACCTACTGTGACTTTTAAAATACATATTTAACAAGAACATGGATTGGACTTTATATGTTCACAGGATTAATAATATTCATTTTATGTAATTTCAGTATTTCTGAAATCATGATTTAGTACTAGAAAATATGCCTTTAATGGCTATACTATATTTTGTGTGGCTGTCTACTGTGCATAAATCTATGAACACCTGGTACATATGTTTTTATATAGCCATTTCCTTAGTGAAGTTTTAGTTTATGTATTTTTACTGTGAATAATATTTTAATGATAACAGTAGCAGCCAGGGGTGCATATAGATAGTACACATATCTTACTCTACAGTAGGAGTGCATATATTACACATATCTTACTTATTCTACAATCACCTTCTAGAGAATGGATTACTTAAAGTTTTTTTTTTGCAGTTAGTAGACTTTGTTATCCCAAGTTTTGATTTTTAAGAATAATTCAGGAAATAATCCCTACCCAATCTCTGCCATTTCTAGGTGTTTTGATAAACGGGTATTTACTTTCCCCACCGTTAGTTTTATGTAGAAGTTTGCTTTAGGAAGTCTTGGTAGCTCACTTACTTGTTCTTTATGCTTTATGAATGTTATGGGTTGATTACAGAGCCATCCTGAAAAGGCTACTTATAGACTAAGCTAGATACAGTTGCTGTTTCACCAAGCCCTGGATTGAGAGCTGGCTTATTACTATGACTCTTTTTTTCTTCTCTTTTTGGTTTTTAGAGACAGGGTTTCTCTGTGTAACAGCCTTGGCTGTCCTGGAACTACCTCTGTAGACCAGGCTGGCCTTGAACTCACAAGAGATCTGCCTGCCTCTAACTCCTGAGATAGATGTACCCATCTGGCATATAATTCTTACTTGAATATATGATGATGATGCTTCATTTTGAAGGCCATCTTGGTTACTTCCATTTTGGGCATTTATAACATTTGGTTGATGTCTTAGAGCCAATGAGAGTGGGATGACATTGATAATAGAGCCCATGTCTGTTACTCAAAAAGTTCACCGTCTGTAACTTGTAGTTCTGAACATTACTGTACATGCAGCATCCAGATACAATTACTTTTGTAGACCAGATTCCTGCATCTGAAATGATTTGACCAAGGTTCAGTGCATTGAGAGACCTCTTAGAACTTACTGCTGACCTGTCTTATGAAGAGATTTCAGTTTATATTTTCACAGTCTATACTTTGTGCAGTGGTGTTGAGCTGATCTAGACGTCCAGCTGCACTTTCTTCATCTTCGAGTAAACTGATTGGGATGTGGTTGCTAGCAGAAATGCACTGGTTTGCTCCGCCAAAATTAGAGTTTAACCAAGCTCTAATCGTTCATGAATATTCCTTTCAGATCATCCAGGGCAGAATAAACATTTTCTTTGTTTGAGATTAAGGGAAGAAAGTTTACATATTTGGATAGGAGCTTGTGTATGTGTGTTACCTTATAGTTTATTTATGAAAGAATAAATTTTGTATTGGCCTCTCCAGGGGTATGGGCTAGAGTGTATATTACTAAGTGATTGTAAAATCTATAGTTAATTAAACATTTTCCCATTAGACCTTTGTTCAGCTTTTTTCTAGAGCTGCCTGCCTTATATTTGCCTTTTCTAGTTACTCCTGTTTCTTTGACAAAATGTTAATACGTTCTGGAAACAAGCCTAAAAGGTATTTAGAGAAGCAAGAAGCAAATCCCGAATTACATCACTAGCCTGGAGAGATGAATGACATCATCTTTCTTTTCCAAATTGACAGTGTGTTAATTATGGCAGATATACTGGCACTATTCTAAAGAGACTTAAATAAAATAAAACCCAAGCCTTGAAGTCAGTTTATTGAATCAGCTAAATGCATCCAACTTAAAAGAGGAATTGAATAATACCATGACTTTCTTACAGGCTCTTAATGTGTTTTAAGTGAGTCTGTTCTCCAAATACTAGTGACTTTTGTAACGAGCAGGACTGTTTTCCTCCCACTTTCCCTCCGCTCTTCATCTTGTGTTCATGTAAGCTTCTGACAGCTGGCAGGTGAGCTTATCTGCTGTTGTTTCTGATTGGTTTGTAGAGCCTGTTTTCTTAGTGGACAGATAAGTGTTGGAAATGACTAGCCTACTAGTTTTCCCACATCTTAACATCATATGATTGTTTGTCGTTTCCCTATTTCATTTTCATAATTCAGTAGAATACATTCCAAATCTTCCGACATCTGTGTGTGGAAATAGTTATTACCTAGAACCGATTAGAAAGCATTATGGAGGATGAGTTGTGCCTGCTTTGTGAGGTATACCTGAGAGTTCTTAGCATTTTCCATTTGTGATACATTTTAAAATGCGTCCTGTTCTCCATAGATAGAACTGAGTGTCCTTGTTCATTCTTTGGTTTCTGTTTTTGATATTAGTACTTCTGTTTGTTTACTGAGTCTATTAGCAAGTCTTCATACTCCTGGTTTGTGCATCGTTTCATTTTCTGTAGGTCACATATTTTTATTTTAATCACCTACAGTTTATCCATTGCATCAGTAGGAAATACTGTAGAAGATTTGAGGACCTTTGACAGGTGGTTCTAAACTCTTTCTTCATTAACCTCTGCTTTAATGGTTTCCTATTTTCTCCCTAACTTCCTTTCCGAATCACACCTTGTCAGTTTATGTCAGTCTAAAGAACTGTGAATGTTGACTACAGCTTCATTACCCACAGCAAGGCTGAGAGGAAGAGTGAAATGCCCTTGCAGAGGAGTTCTTCTGAAAATAGGGAAGCCTTTTGTGGATTTTCCGTCCCCATGTTTCCCTGTGTTCTTTTCTTTTATGGTGTAGCTTTCCACTGTCTTGTCCTCCTGTCTCCTCACTTCCTAACTCCAGACCACAGGGATGGTATTTTGTTCTCTCGCTACTCCTGTTCCCTTTTGCTGAGTCTAAGAAACAATAAAATTCAAAAGCTTATTTATGCAGTGTGTTCAGTTATCTTTGCTAGCTTTAAATTGTGAGATAGTGATACACTTCACGTTCTAGTAATTTCTTTTGCTAGTGTAGGATGCAATTTCTTCAGACCTTAAGTTTATATGCACTGAATTTCAGTGTTTTTACTCAGCAAGTTAAACTCGTTCTCATGTTTTAAGAACAAGCTTTACTTTCTTTGGTGATATGTACCACGTGTAAAAGACCCAGTAATCATTGCCAGTGTGGTTTGTGGTTGATTTGCTTGGTCTGAAAGTGGCTGCTTCTGTTTTTGAGGTGAAATCAGAAGCTTTGAAATGTTAAAATCTTATAATAAGTAACAGATATATTTATTGTGTATCAATAAATGTACTAGTATATAAAGAGTGCATCTGCAGTCAAACAGTTGGTGGCTTTTCCCTTTTGCTAACCCATAATAGTTACAGAGAGGTGTCTTGCCAAGTTTGAAAGTAATTATGTGGAACAAAGGCACAACATAGTGTATAAGTACTCATCATCAGTCTTTATTGGAATATAGTGTATATTCTATGGCTTTCCCCAAACATTTATGTTGCATTTCAGTACAATGTATGCTTCATGATTAATTTAAGAATAATTAGGAGCCGGGCGTGGTGGCGCACGCCTTTAATCCCAGCACTCGGGAGGCAGAGCCAGGCGGATCTTTGTGAGTTCGAGGCCAGCCTGGGCTACCAAGTGAGCTCCAGGAAAGGCGCAAAGCTACACAGAGAAACCCTGTCTCGAAAAAACCAAAAAAAAAAAAAAAAAAAAAAAAAAAAAAAAAAGAATAATTAGAATTGTTTACATAGGTAGGTACAAGTATGTTTGAGTATATATGTAGCTTAGTTTTCTTTGAACATTCAAGTGTTACAGGGATGACCACTCAGACACAGTTTATAGCCAGTTGAAAGTCTTTACTCAGGCATTCGTGACCTAAGTGTAGCGCCAAGTGTTTAGGGTTGGGGGTTTTAAGACAAAAATCACATCCTGGTATCTTGGTTAGCAGCTGCTAGGGCAGGTTTTGTGCAAGCAAGCAGTTTAACAGAAATTAAGATAAACAGTTAGCTGGAGGGGTCTTGCACAAGCAGGCAGTTTAGCAAGCCAAGATAAGTTAGCTGGAGCATCTTGACCTTGGGATCCTAGAATAGAGTTGGGTAATTTTCCATGGGAGTCTCCATCAAGGGATCAAGTTCTAGTTAAATCTAAAATGGCCTCAGTAAGAATACAAGATGGAGGAACTGATCTATACACTATCTGAATAGAAATTGAACTTTACTCTTGATTTGAAGAATAATTTTCAAATATGCATCATATGATTCCTGGACCATATGACATTGGGCCTAATCAATAATGGATACTGTAGTTTAACTGAATCCCTTTTCTAAGAAAATAACACTCTTGTTTTAAGACTTTAAAAGAGGATCCAGGAGCAGTATGACAATGCCAAGATTCATTCAGTCGTTTATTCATTTAGCAAATACCTCAAAGCACTGAAGGTGTTGGACAAAACCATCGCTTTCATGGATCTTGTGTTCTAAGATAGATAAAAATCTTACAAGAGGGATGAATGCTGCAACACACCCAGAAACAAACAGGCTAAAAGGATAAAGTCTGGAGAATAAGATTGAAACTTCAAGATAGCATGACAATGATGACAACGAATGGAGGAGGAGGAGAAGAGGAAGAGGAAGAAGAGGGAAGGAGAGGAAAGCCAGGATAGGAGGGCATGGAATGTGAGTCCTCACCTTTAAATGTCAGGACAAACTCTGCTCAGTGAGAGGGAAGAATTTTAAGAATTTCTGGGGTGGTGATCTCAGGTACGTGAGAGAGGATTATCAGTGTCTGTCTATAGTGAAATACTGGGTTGGTTCTAGATACATAGTGGGTGGCAGGGATTGGAGTGTTTTCTTTGAAGTAGGAAATAAAGTTGGCAACTGACAGCAAGACTGGAGGCGGGTTGGACTGGAGGAGGCAGGAGAGAAAGCTGCCATGAAGTAGACCCCAGGAGCACAGAGAAGAGAATAGTGTATTCTGTGGGTGTAAGAAACACTGTGGCTTTGACGTACTGGAAAGATTGACCACGATGCTGAAATTGAGATGCTTATGAAATGAGAGGTTGGAAAATTGGGGACATGAATGCTTACAATTAGTGAGAAGTATGAGCTCCTGTGACATTTATAACTGAGTTTTTATGAAGGAGGAAGGATGCCCTGCAGCTCCCTTCCCTCACGCCCCCATTGGTACTTTGTGAGGGAGCTGTAAGGGCTGGCACGGTTACCTAAAAAACCTGGGCTAAAGCAAGGTGAAAGTTAAGGATGCAAGACACACTGTGCTGGCTGCCATTGGGCACAGTGAAGGATCACACAGATGAGTCATGAGGAGATGAATTGTGGCTGGAGAAATCTGATCATTAAGCAGCTTTGAATTACAGTTGAAGAGAGGCTTGTGAATTATTCCAAACCAAGAAAGAACACTGATGTGGCACTGTAGAATGGCTCTTCAGACACTGGCATGCAACTGTTCTTTTCTGAGACAGACCGAAGAGAAAAGCTGTTCCTGTTGTACACTAGTGTTGTGAGGACACAGATAAAGAAAAAGAGTTCTCCCTTTTTCATTTCTAAAATTCTGCAAGAATAAAGCTATTTTCTCTTCATAGCTTTAACCTAATTATATAAATTAGACTATCACTTGTTTAAATTATGTGTTTCCTATGATGAATGTAAAGGTTGAATCCCTGTATGAGGTAGCTATCTTGGCACATATATGGCATTGACTAATTTCAGCCTTTGTGCCAAACTAAGTTGTTAAAAATGCCGTTACTTAGAAGCACTGCTACTTGTAAACATTGGAGATTTTTAGTATATCTGTGTTTTAACAGGTTGCAGTATTTTACAGAGCAAGTCCAAGACACAAGATGAAAATTATTAAGGTGGGTGTCTGAAAACCAAATTATCTTAAATTCTCTTTACAAAATGTTGCTACTTTGTCTTTTGTTCATTACAAAGAGTATTGATAGAGTAGCAAAGTTTAAAGTATGAGACAAAACAGGTTTAATTCTGTAAGAGCTTAACTGAGAAACAATAAGAGTTTAGTTGGCATAGAAAGACATAGAAGAAACCTACAAAGTATTTTTCAGTACAGCCTCTTTAATCAGAGTGTAGAGAAGTACATTATGGCAGGGATGCATAACTAAATCATCCCAATGTGAATAGTTATAGTTAGACACTGTATAAATGTAAGATGTTTTGTGAGCATGAACAGTATCAAGAAGGCTTATTATTTCTATCAGTTCATTAACAAAGCTATGTTTTCATTATATAGCATGTTCCACAAATAAGTGAGCAGTATGTTGCAAACCAATACCACTTGTATGTCAATAGGCATTAGCAATGTTTCAGCTCTACCTGCTGATATGTGATGCATCATTGACTGAAATATTTTTATGTACTATTTGATTGATGTATAAATCAGCTGAAATTGTATCTAACAGTTGATAAGCAGATTTAATTACATATAGTGGCCAGACATTGTATAGTTGAGAGCTTCTGAGTTTTGAGGTTGTTAACATTTTAGGGTGGGTTATTTGTAGCTAGGAGTGATATTTTGGAATATTTAGTATCATTCTTAGCTCCTTCCCAGTAGATGCCAGTGGTGTTCTGCAACTTAAGACAGTCAAAATGTCACCAAATGTTGTTAGATGTTCTCAGGAAAACAAAATACCCCTAGTTACTAACCATTGTATAGCTTACTGTCACATTTCAGATGTACAGTTCTCTTGAATGGGAATGCTAGTAACAGTATTTTCTAAGCTTTATTTTATAAAGATATTCATGTATTGAAATTGACTGAAAATGAGGTTATATTTTTTATCCTAATTATGTGAAAAATGGTTGATAATATTTATCCCATTATCTGATTTAAAAAAAAAAAACAAAAAACCCTAACAGTTCTCTCTGCTCTACTTTTCTGCCCCCTCTTTAGTCTCTACAGAAGAATGGGTCAGTTGTAGCCATGACAGGAGATGGAGTAAATGATGCAGTTGCTTTGAAGGCTGCAGACATTGGAGTTGCAATGGGCCAGACCGGCACAGATGTTTGCAAAGAGGCTGCAGACATGATCTTGGTGGATGATGATTTCCAAACCATAATGTAAGACATTTGTTTTCCTTTGCTACATGCATCTCACCTTGAGATAATTCAGCTTGAAAAGAATTAGTAGGATTGGACAGATTAAAACATGATTTTGTTTTGAATAATCTTGTTTTATGTAATTCAAGAGAAAATTATTTGTGTGAATGGAACACATAGTAAATGACAAGCCTGTTTGTTTAAGAAATAGTCACTGAGTGCCAGCCACATGTCATACTTTTCTGGGCATAGAATAATGGTACAATAGTGACCCTTCTTCCAGAGTCTTTATTTTAGTTAAATTGAGGTTATGGGAGACATGTATGCAGCGTTAAGGATTAAGTTCACATTCATGAATATTTTCTTACATTAGTAAGTGTTCTTGTTGCCCTCATTACATGATACAATGTCTTAGCCCTGAATGCCTTTGGTAGTCCATGTTTTCAGTTGATTGAGAGTCCAGTGTAATGCCAGTGATGGGGGTCCTGTGATTCTCACTTTCTGTAACGCATTGAATGACCTGAGCTTCACTTCTTACAGTGATGAATTCTAATCATGAGTCCTGCCATGCTTTAGTATCCAAATATGGCCTAAAGTAATTCACTTTGGAGCATAGAACTCTGCATTTGCTAACGTTTGGCAAGGAGAGAAGTGTTTTTAAACCCCATTCTTGAAGTTATCTAAAAATCTTGGAAGATGCAGTTATTTTAAGAATTCAACTCTGCCGGGTGGTGGTGGCCCAGGCCTTTAATCTCAGCACTTGGGAGGCAGGGGCAGGCAGATCTCTGTGGGTTCGAGGCCAGCCTAGGCTACAGAGTGAATTCCAGGAAAGGCTCCAAAGCTACACAGAGAAACCCTGTCTCAAAAAAACCAAAAAAAAAAAAAAAAAAAAAAAAAAAAGAATTCAACTTTGCCTAGATTGAGCCGAGTGAATTCAAGAATTCCTAAGTAAATTTTTGTAAATCACATCTTTAATTTCTTCACAGGATATTAATCTAAGTGTTAGGTAGGAATAGTAAATAAATTACATAATTCTTATATAACTCAGTACCTTTAATTTTTGACATGTGTTAATTTAACCTACTAAGAAAAATGAGCTGTGAAGGCTATCGAATGTCATTGTTCTAGTATCACATATGAGTAGTATTATCTTGTGTGGAGAGGGATAATATGTTTTTTTAAAGATTTATTTTTAATTATGGTTATGAGTATACATAATAGTGCAGGTATCTGTAGAGGCCAGAGGTGGCATTCCCCATCAAGCTGGAGTTAGAGATGGTTGTGAGCTACTTGACATGGGTGCTGGGGATAGAACTCAGGTCCTCCGCAGGAGCAGTGTACCCTCTCAATCACTGAGCCATCTCTCTAGCCCTAGCTCTTTTTTTTTTTTTTTTTAAAAAAAAATAAGAATTTGGGCCTGGCTATGGTGGAGCACACCTTTAATCCCAGCACTTGGGAGGCAGAGGCAGGTGGATCTCTGTGAGTTCGAGGCCAACCTGGGCTACAGAGTAAGTTCTAGGACAACCAGGGCTATACAGTGAAACTCTATTTCGAAAAGCAAACAACAACAACAACAAGAAATTTCATATTTTCTAATCTTACTTAACAATAGATTTTTTTTAAAAAGTGCTAATTGTTGTTTAGTTGGAAACTTAGTTTCAAAATGTTTCAATGTAGGCATATTTTATGTGATATTTTCTTATTTTTAAATTTCAGGTCTGCAATTGAAGAGGGTAAAGGCATTTATAATAACATTAAAAATTTTGTTAGATTTCAACTGAGCACGTAAGTTTGCAAGAACTTTTGCCCATGGGTCTCATAGAGAAATAATCGAGGAATAAAACTTAAGCAGAGTGCCTAGAAACTTCTGACCTATATTCTTGAAAATTGCTTATAAGTAGTTTTCTAAAAAGAAAAAAAAAGTTTTAATAGCTGTGAACATACTGTTTAGGTCTAGATATCATCAACCATGTAGGGATGATTTAAATTATATAATAGGAGATGTATAAATAATAGGTAGATATTTTGCCATTTTATACTCGCCATTTTGTCAAAAGATCGAGAAACATTATGATGCCATTTTCATATAAGTGACTGGGACCTTGGCATTTGAACGAGATCCTGCAACCAATTCCCATGAATACTGAAGGATGCTTGCATAAACCTTTGGGATTTATTTACTTCTGACTTCTGAAAGGGATATGTCAAATATCTGTAATGTTTCGTGGTATCTTTTTCTAAAAGTAGAATAGGTTTTCTTTAGTCAAAAAGTTGTTAAATATTTCTGAAGCTGTTTGTTTGTAGGTTTTAAAAATCTTTCCTCTAGTCTGGGCTTGGTGGCACATGTCTGTAATCCCAGCATTCTAGAAGGCTGAGGCAGGAGAATTTAAGAGGCCTGGTCTGTATTACTTAGGGAGAGCCTATGTTAGGGTTAGGAGGTCTTTCTGTTTTTGCCTAAGAAGTTTTTTAAAAAAATCTTTTGTTAAAATATTCTTAACTTGCCGGACAGATGGCTCTCACTTTTGATTCCAGTACCTGGGAGACTGAGTAGATTGTTGTTGGAGCCAGCCCAGTCTATATAGCAAGACCTGGGCTGCAGAATCAGACTCACTTTCAAAAAAACACCTCTAAGCTTCTTAACAAAATACTCATATGAATGAAGCATATGTCCATATCTGTGTGCACATGTATGTGCTTGTATGTAGAACCCAGATGTTGACATTGTATGTTTTTTTTTAGTCATCTCCTATTCCTATCTTAATTTTTGGTAACTTGTCTCCACTGAACCTGGGCTCACTGATTAGCCAGACTGGCTACCCAGCAAGCTTCTGGGACCTTGCTGTCTTTATGTCCCCAATACTGGGATTACAGGTGTGCACCACTGCCCCTGACTTTTCACTTTGGTCCTGAGGATCTAAACTAGGTGCTCATGCTTATTTATTATTATTATTAGGTGCTCAGAAAGTAATTCACCAACTGAGCTGGTTCCCCAGCCCCAGTAACATGAGGCTTAAGTACTAGTAAAATGTATAAAATTTATTGTGCTAATTTTTAAATGAATCTTTTTCAACAGGAGTATAGCAGCATTAACTTTAATCTCATTGGCTACGTTAATGAACTTTCCTAACCCTCTCAATGCAATGCAGATTTTATGGATCAATATTATTATGGATGGACCCCCAGCTCAGAGGTAAGTGTCATGAATGAACTGAAAGGAGAGGGCGAGTGTGAAGAAGACCTATCAAACCTTCCTCATGGACAACTTTTCAGCAACATGCTTCTTATGAATTGTCATGAGTGCATATCACTTATTCTCTTTATTCTCTTTGATTGTCCATTCATTCAGCATAGATCTGATTGTTTACACTGTGTGAGGTGTCAGCTTTTGGGTAAGAATAGAGCAGGGAACAATTTCAGTTCTTTCTTGTCCTTAGGACATAAGCTGTGTTCTAAGAACTGGGTATGATGGAGAAATTTCGTGCAGTCAGTTTGAACACATTAACAATAAACTCAGTCACCACGAATGCATTGAATTTGCACTAAGGAAAGGAATGAAAGTCCCTCCCTTCCCCCACTCCTCATCATTGTTAGTGTTATTTATCCAAGAGCAAGCCAATACTTAAATTCTCTGCTTCCCTTTCCCTGTGTCTTCTGTCTTATGACTGATGACTGAATCTATTAGCTCAGACTGTAAAAGTTGATTACATGGGACATCCAAGGCAAGATTGGTTTCGTTACTGTTCTCTGAAATGCAGGTTACACATGCTGAGTACATAGTAGGACATCAGTTGTTAAGTGACCTCACAGTGTGTTGTTAACTCTGCTGAGGTCCAGCAAAAGGTCCTGGCTCTTAGTCTGTAAGAGATACTTTCATAATTCTGTATCAACACCATCATCCCACATTTTAGATCTGAATTCTGTTTAAAAACCTTGCTAAAACACATGTGCAGAGATTTCAGTATCTTTTAGCTTTAGCAGTATGGCAATTGAATGACATCTGTCATGGTCATCCTAGTAAGTCCTCCTGATCAAAGACATCCTTGCATAAAGTACATTATTTCCTTGGTAGGTTATGGATGTGAAAAAACAATTTATATGTAAATGAAATTGGATGTTTCTTTTGAAAATTGCCTATCAGTTGCCTGTCATACCATGCCGTAAAGCATTAAGTGTAAGAGTTCAGAAGATGACAAAACCAGTAGTCTTCTTGTAGTCTTTCTCACTTCCCCTTTTCTTCCTCCCCTCCCTCCCTTCTTCCTGTTAGTAGTTAGTACTATAGACATATGCAGCATGTCCAGCAGTGATAGTTTTCAAGTAATCATGGCCAATGTCTTCTTTATGCTTCAACAAGATGTTTTCAAAAGAGAGCATTTAGTTTTCTAGATAATTGAAGCTAGTTAGATTGTGAAAGGAAGTGCAAACAACATTTCAAAGTACTTTCTTTGTTCTTTTTGTTTTTAAGCCTTGGAGTAGAGCCAGTGGATAAAGATGTCATTCGCAAACCTCCTCGAAACTGGAAGGACAGCATTTTGACAAAAAATTTGATACTTAAAATACTTGTTTCATCAATAATCATTGTTTGTGGGACTTTATTTGTCTTCTGGCGAGAGGTACATTCACTGGATAAACTGCTGTTACCATCCATCTGTGTAGTAGGATTCTTAGTTATTTGGTGTATTGTACAGATGGTTGGCAAGTGAAGAGCCTGCTGAGTGAAAAATAAAGGTTGAGGAAGATAATCTAAAGTTCTCAAGTGTATAGTAAAGTATCATGTGCATGGAAATATAGGAGAATCAGAAAATAAAGTCCTTGCATAGCTGTGGTAAAATAGTGCCAGTATTTTAATTCCTGGCTCATGAGATTTTTTTTTTTAACTTTAATGTAGACTATATTCATTCACTAGGTGGTTTTTAGAAAATTCAGAGAGTTTCAGTGTCATGTTTAGACTGATGCTATTTTACTTTAAAAGCATGCAGTGTTTATCCATTTTATTCAGCCACAAGGAAAAAAAAAGAGGTCATTTTGTCTTTCTTCTTGGCAGCTTCGAGACAACGTGATAACACCACGAGATACAACAATGACTTTCACTTGCTTTGTGTTTTTTGACATGTTCAATGCACTAAGTTCCAGATCTCAGGTATGCTGAAGTGGTCTTACCTAATTCACCTGTTGAGAATGTGTTCATAAGAAGTAGACAGAGATTATGACTATTTTAGCTTTGATTTTGTAGCTATAGATTACAATGCCATACATCTTTCTGTATAGATGTGCTTATGGTCAACAATAAGGATGGGATGTTTGATCTTAGAGGGGATCCCTGTCTTTCTTCAGTTATTAGCTATAGCTACAGGATAGATTTAGGCTAACGTCTATTTTAGTTGGTGTGTCTGTTGCTGCAACTAAACACCATGACCAAAAAGCAAGTTGGTTAGGAAAGGGTTTATTTGGCTTACACTTCCACATTTTTGTTCATTACTAAAGGAAGTCAGGGCAGGAACTCAAAACAGGGCAGGAACCTGGAGGCAGGAGCTGATTCAGAGGCCAGAACCTGGAGGGAAGCTGTTTATTGGTTTGCTCCCCATGACTTGCTTAGCCTGCTTTCTTATAGAACCCAGGACCACCAGCCCAGGGATGGTACCACCCACAATGGGCTTGAGCCTTCCCCCATTGTTCACTAATTGAGAAAATGCCTTACATCTAGATCTCATGGAGGCATTTCCTCAACCGAGGCTCCTTCCTCTCTGATGACTCTAGCTTGTGTCAGGTTGACACACAAAACCAGCCAGGACAACATCTGAACATAGGACAAACCTCGCGGGGCTGTAAGGATGATTTTAGTCTCATTTTAGAAAGCCTTGTTATAAGGACAGTTTGTTCCTCCTCACATCTGAAATTATGTTAAGGTTTAGGATTTTTTTTTTTTTTTTTCTTCTCATGTTGTACATTAAGCTGTGTTGCATTTTGGTAGAAAATAATGTGCTAGCACCAGAGCCTGGGGTGCTTCTGAGAGTATAGTGTCCTTGAAAACCAGTCCCCTTTGCATGGCCATTCACTGCAGTTGCAAAGCACTTCATACACTCTGCTTTCCCTTTGGCTTCTAAAAGTCTTTTACCCTTTGAAGGCCTTTACCCCTTGTGAGTCCTTAACTGTATCTGTTAGCACCTATCACACTAGAATTTTCAAAGTATAGTGACTTATCACTAATTCAGACTACTTTTTTTTTTTTTAACGAAAGTAGTACTTGTGTTTGTTATATGAAAGGTGTTTTTACTTTTTCCATACACACATAATTAGCTATATTTGTTCGGAAAGGGTTTGGGCGTGTCTGCCTTAGTGAATGGTTAGAAAAGATTTCCCAAAATATGAATAAAATTTATTAATACTTTGAGGGTACTGTCTTAGTGTTCTGTTGCTGTGAAGAGACACCATGACCAAGGGAACTCTTAGAAAATGTTTCAGTTGGGGTCCTGCTTACAGTTTCAGACTTAGTCCATTGTTAATCATGACAGAGAGCATGGTGGAAGGCAGGTGTGGTACTGGAGAAGTAGCTGAGGCTATATCCTAATCCACAAGCAGAGGTGGGGGGGTAGGGGAGAGACCATCCCCAGTGACACACTTCTCCCAACAAAGCCACACCTCCTAATCCTCCTCAAGTAGTGCCACTCAGGTGACTGAACATTCAAGTATATGGGGCCATTCTTATTTAAAGCACCACAGGTACTAACGTATTTTTCTTTTTATGGATTTATTTTTATAATTGATGCTTCTTAATAAGTGCCCTTTTTCTTTTGCTTTTTTTTGGTGAGATGATGGCCTTATATGTATCTTTTTTGACTATTTTTTGAGTCTTTTGTTGAACCTGGAGCTCAAAGATTAGTGAGATTGGCTGGCCAGTGAGCCCCTGAGATCTTCCTGTCTCCACCTGCCAGGGCTGGCTGAGGTGTAGCCAGCACTGTCACTCCTGGAGATCTAGACTCCCCAACCAGCAATTATCTTCCTTTAATTTTAATTAAAATATAATTACATCATTTCCCCCCTTTCCATGCCTCCCTCTAGACCCTCCTGTGTACCCTTCCTCCAGTCCTTCATATCCTCCCACTCTCTTTCAAATTGGTGTCTTTTTATTGGCTGTTATTGTTATGTACATATATGTAAAGATATAGATATGTAAATATAACCTGCTAAATTTAATTTTTTTATTATTTGAGAATTTAATATATTCATATAATATGTCTTGGTCAAATCTACTTCTTATTCCCTTCTTTCCAGATCCTCCCTTATTGCTTCCTCCCCGCTTCATTTTTTTTTCACATACTGAGTCTGTTTAGTGTTGCCCTTATACACATGGCTGTAGGACCGTCTTACAGTTTCTCAGGGGCCATATCTGTGAAGAGAACTTACTGTCTTCCCCCAAGCAGCTATCAAGTTGCCAGTTGCTTTATAGCTAGGGTTGGGACTTGATGAACCTTCTGTTCATGCTGGGGTTTAGCTGTCTGGCTCTTGCACATGCAGTCAGATCTGCTTATGAATGCATGCGTGCAGTAACCGTGATATGTGTGCAGCGGTCCTCTCATTATCCAGCAAATGCTGTTTTCCTACAGATATCCACTACTATTGGTTCTTAAAATCTTTTACCCTCCCCCATAAACTGTTTCTTGATAAATAAAAGTTGGATTAGAATTTATCCTTAGTCTATATGGATTTTACAAAATAATAAAGTTAGGACATTTTGGGATGTTGACATAATAGAATTCAGTGATACTGATTATTCAAAATTGGGCCAAGTATAATCATGGTGTCATTTCTGTGACCACGATGGAATAATTAGAACTCTCTGTTTTGCCAACAGACCAAGTCTGTGTTTGAGATTGGACTCTGCAGCAATAAGATGTTTTGCTATGCAGTTCTTGGATCCATCATGGGACAGTTACTTGTTATTTACTTCCCTCCACTTCAGAAGGTTTTTCAGACCGAGAGCCTAAGTATACTGGGTAAAGAAATGTTATCCATGTACAGTAGATAATTGTTGTATTTTCTAATGTGTGTATCATAATAAAAAGCTTTTTTAACATAGGAAATAGAAAAATAACTGACTTGACTTGTAACAAAAGGTCTTTTATGTTTTTGTTTCAGGACATTCAGAGGAAAACTTATTTTCATTTATTTGACTCACCCCACTCTTTACATGTTATTGGTTGTTAAAAATCATGTTTGGGTTGGGGATTTAGCTCAGTGGTAGAGTGCTTGCCTAGCAAGCACAAGGCCCTGGGTTCGGTCCTCAGCTCCGGAAAAAAAAAAAAAAAAAAAAAAAAGACGAAAAAAATAAATTAAAAAAAAAAAATCATGTTTGGAGATTTGGAAATACAGCCATTCATAAAACCTGTTGTAGATTAGTTGTAGTTTATAATATTTTAAACAATTATGGACATTTCTTTAGTGAAACGAGATAACTATATTTAAGCTCATATAAAATCAAATTGTTCTTAACACAATCATTTTTAAATAAACTTAGTATTTCACCATTCTTATTAACACAGTTTTATTTCACGAAATCTCCATCTGATCCAGGAGACGTTAACTTTTATAATGTTCCTGTGGAAGTATTATTCTTTGATATGCACTGAGTATATGGTACAGTGCTAGGCATGGAGCTCACCGGTGATAGGTGTTGGCTGGGAAGCCAAGGCCCTTGGTTTTATCTCCAGCACACAACCAACCACCGCCGTCAAAATACATCCAAAATTGATGTTCTTAAGTATGTAGAGAATATATTTGAAAATGTGTCCTTAATTCCTAGATTTTTTTAAGTTAATTTGTATATTTATGAAGTGAGTTTTATGGTCTCCTATTTTTTGATATAATTTTAGTGTTTTTGGTATAAGTTGAAGTTTACCTTAAAATTTGAGCTAGTTTAATTTTAATATTTCAATTCTATATTCACATTGCTTCCACTTTTTAAGAAGCAGAATTTTAAAAGACAGCTCTTGTTTTAAGCAATAATTAAGAGCAGAGATTGTGTGAATACTATTAAAAGACAGTTTTCTAGGCTCAGAGATGTAACATCTAAAACTTTCAGTCACTAGAAAGGCACTTTTAGTCAGATATCTTGTTACCATTTCTTGAAAAATGCTTTGCAAAAGCCTTGGTCTATCCAATAGGAAACCTTAATGTTATCATTAAAAGTTAGTCACGGGAGCTTAGGATTCAGGATAGGTGGTCAGAGAATTTGGATTCTAGTTCTGACTGCTTTCTCTTAGCTGGGTGACTTTGGGTAAGTTATTTGAGCTTTCCCTTTCAGATACATTTTAAGAGTTCTATTATTGGTGTGTCTTTGTATTGTGTACAGACACTTGTGCTCTGTACACATGCAGAGGTCTAGACAACTTTCAAAGTTGCTTTTAACCTTCCATCCTGGGTTCTGGATTGAATTTGGGAGGTCTAGCTTGCACAGCAAGGCTTTTACTTAGGAGCCACCTTGCTTACCCTCTATTTCACCACTTTAACTTATGCTACTGATCTCTTCCTCATGAAATGCTTGTGTATTCTAGTACGTAAGCTGCTGCTATGCCTTTCAAAGAATTGTAAAACTCAGTTTCTTTTCTCTTGTAGATCTGTTGTTTCTTTTGGGTCTGACCTCGTCAGTGTGCATTGTGTCTGAAATTATAAAGAAGGTTGAAAGAAGCAGGGAAAAGATCCAGAAGAATGCTAGTTCAACATCATCATCTTTTCTTGAAGTATGATGCATATTGCATTTTTTTTTTTAATTTGCAAACTAGGAATTGCAGTCTGAGAATCATTTAGAAGGGCAAGTTCAAGAGGATAATGAAGATTTACGGACTTTTTAACTTTCCATTGACTAAAAATGAACATTAATGTTAAAGACTTGATTTGAACCTTTAACCTGTTCGTAGTCCCAAATGAAATTATGCAGCTTTGATAACATATTCCTTGATTTCAATTGGCTTTTGCAATTGAGTGGAACTTTATACACATATGGGCAAGTACTGAATTAAAAAAATACAAAAGGCAAAACCTGAACCACCTTCTGCACTTAAAGAGTTCTAATGTACAAATACACTGTCTGTCTTAGATGGATATAAATATTTTTTTTATTTTTAAATATTGTACTATTTATGGTGGTGGGGCTTTCTTACTAATACACAAATAAATTTAATCATTTCAAAGGCATTCTATTTGGTTTAGAAATTGCCAGGAGTGCCGTATTTCAGCTCCCGTGTTTCCTTTTTCCTGCAATGTAAGCAGACTGATACCTTGTGCTACCATTTTTGTATTTCAAGTTGTTTTTGCACAGGATGCGACCACTGTCTGATCACTTTCTTTTCTTTCTTTTTGTGACTGAGAAGCATATACTGCAATCGAAGAAAATGTTCTTTGTAAGTGTAAATGGTTGTTTTTTGTAGTTGTTTTGTTTTTCATAGAGGTGTGAGTCTTTGATCTAGCATTATTAGTTCAGGGCTGTCACTGGTATTACAGTTAGTGTAATTGTAGTTAACGCACAGTGATAGAGTGAAAAACAAAGCTGGGTTGGAATTTATAACAGATTATATTAACATGTCTTTGTCTCCTTTTTGATTTAATACAAATATACTTTGTCAATATCATTTTGTCATTCCTTGCTTATAAATCATACACTTCAGCTGAATAATTGACCTTTATTACTGTTTCATATGTATATTTTTAAGCCTATTTCTTAGAGAGTATAGACTATTATACTTACAGAATAAAAAGTCCCAAATTCAGATAGCATATGAACCAGGGTGGACTTGGGAGATCCTGTGCTGGCCTTGCTCCTCTGAATCTTGTAGGCAGCTGCTTTGGCCTAGATTACAGCACAACCCTGAGTCTATTCCTTCTCCATTTGTTTGTGCTCTGTCTTCTATTTCATTGGGCATGCTTGGAAATTGATGGATTTGCTTTGTGTGATACCATCAGTTTTTATAAAAGCTTGACAAAATAAAGGTAAGTGTTAAGTTTTGTATTTCATAAACTGTCAGAATAAACTGTTCCTAAGCTTGTTAATTTTAATATTAATGGTGAATGTTAACACTGATGTGCTGTCATTGATAGGAGAATTCTGTTGTTTGAGTCTTTACTACTGAGCATGAGCATAAGGAGCCAGAATGTCTGCACTTTGTTCTTATTCTTTCGGGCTGAACTATCAAGTGTACATTGTTCTGTCTGATTAGATGGAACGTGAAATCATTGTCTCATCAACTCTTAGAGGTTTGTTGTCTCATAGCTAAATTTTATAATGGTTTTTACATTCTGTTACAGACTTGAAAAATACGTATTAAGTGCATATTCAGTCTTCTTTGTTCTACATTATAGGTTGAGAGTATAACTCATGAAATGAATGTGCCTATCTTCTCACTTGGTTTTTGAACTATAAAAATAAAATGATTTTTTTCATAAGTTCATTAATGACTTCCCAGTTAGTATTGTTAATACTAAATTTATATCTGTGTATGCTGAAAGATACATTTTTATAGTTTTGAAAAAAAAATTAAATGTGTAATACAGATCCAGATTTCAGTTTTCCAGATTCTGTTAGTCCAGATTAGCATAGATCATTTAACTGTGTTAGCATCTCACTTTTAATTTTCTCCCCTTCTTGTCCTAGGACTTGTCCCTGGCTGCATCCTCTCTCCCCCCACCCCCATCAAGACTACTTCTTTAAGTTATTTGCTCCCTTAGTAGCTAAACTTCAAAGAAGAAAAGAAATGACGTTAAAATAATGTTCCAGTTAGGTAGACAACTTTTAAGTGCTAAAAGCTGAGTATACCTGTGCAAGACACTGGGAGATCCGGAGGCAAAGTGACAGTGAAGTTACATAAGCTAAGGAACCCCTCAGGGTGTGGGAGTTTTCCAACAGCATTAACTACCTTCATGAGGACAAGACATGTTGTTTTTCACATTTTACACTCATTCACTGTACCTCTGATACCATGGTGATCTCTCTGATGTTGTACATAAGTAACTTGAGTTTTGTCCACATTTAAAGTAGTTTTTCTTTAAATGAATTGGTAGCAACAGTAACTATCCATTCATGAATTGATTGACATTCCACTGCTTTCTGCTTGTTGCCTGACAATGTATGTGCAGTTTGTTTGGCTGGAATAACTCATCCAAGAAGTGAGATGAATTGATTACTTTGTCATTCAGCTTTTACTTAGTAACTGAGTATACTAGGAATACAATGGCATTCTTGCCCTTCAGTACTTCTTGGACAGGAAAAGCAGATTAAAAACTGTTAAAAAGCTATTTTATCAATGTTAATAGTGATCTTTGTACATTTATTTAAAAAGTATACATTAAAATAAATACAGCACACATTTCACCTTAGCATTTGAAAGTCTTTGAAGTGGCTTTTCAGACTGAGGTCTGCGATCTAAATAGCAAGTGGTGTGTACACTAACATATGAAGATATAAAATATTAATCCCACTTGTCTGTGGCTGAATAAACAGGTTATCCCGATGAGCTTAGTTGGCATTTGATGTGACTGTTGAGTTCTGTTAGACTCTGGTTTGGTAGTTTTACTTTGGCTTGGAGTTGTCAGAGTTGGTTTTTGCTGATAATGGGTAATGTATTGATTAACAGACGTAATTTCCTGTAAACATGGTTGTTGTGTTAGATTTATAAGTAAGTATCTAGGCTGGGAAGCTTTTAGTTCTCACACTGGAGGCCAGTGTGAAATCCACCATCTAAAATATTAGTGAGTGAAGGAGAGATGACTTGGTGGGAGGATGGTGTCAAAGAAGTCTCCTAGGACCAGTGGCATATCACTAGATCTTTCGACGGGGAGGTGCCAGTCAAGAGGTAGTGGGCCTCTGCAGCTGGACAGTGGAGTGTCCAGAGAGGGGTTGATAGGGAGTAGAAGGAACATTGAAACACACAGAATTTCTGTTGTTAAGGCTGCAGGTGTGGTGTGAAGTGCTGGAGATGGTGATGGGCAGAACTTTTTCACTGTGGCATGCTGGAAGATACACTTTTGAGCTATTGAGACAGTAAACTAAGCTGAGCAGGCTTTAGTGGGACACAGGCCTGAGAAGCTCATAGTATCTTGGAAGTAATAAAATGAGTGGGCTGGCAAGAAGGCTCAGTGGGTCAAAGAACTTGCCACTAATCCTGAAGCGTCTGAGTTCAATCCCCAGAGCCCACATGGGAGGAGGAGAGGGCTGGTTTCCACGGGATGTTTTCTGACCCCCTTGCCACACAGCACCTGTGCTCACACACACCCATATGCAAATAAAAAAAGAAATGCAACAAAGCTCAGCTTAACAGAACATGATCCTTGAAAAAGTTGGACATCGCTAACACATTAAAAAGGCAGCAAGCACTAAGGACCGCGAAGTCTCCTTTGCTGCAGAGCTTTTCCCACTGAATCTTAGTAAGGCCAGCAAGCTGGGCGTGCTGGTCCGAACCATTGGTAGTTCCTCTTTTGAGTATTGGTAGTTAGATTCTCTCAGGAGGTGAGGCAGGGAAAATAAATGAGTGTGTGTCTGAATCAGAGAGTCCTGTAGTTGAGTTTGCTGTGTGGTAGACAAATGGGATTAACACTAGAAAACAGTGATGTGCTCTGACAAGTTGTGGCAGGAGAGCAGAGAGCTTTGTTTCCCTGGTTAGCCAAGGCCCTTTCTAGCCTCCTCTCTTACAGTCCTCCAGCACTACATCCAGTTTTTGGGATAATACTCATTAATCTTAGTTTTGAGAATTATAAATTTTACCTGTATTTAAAGCCCAGCAGAAACATCCGCTTAAAATGGTTCCAGATTGCTTGAAAGCGAAAGAGATATGTGTGTGATGGTTCTGTTACTACATCGTATAGATTGCCAAGGGGAAAAATACAGCTATGAATTTGAAGGGGAAATATGTAGTCTCATCTTTTAGAAAATGTTAGAAATGCAAGTCCAAGTCACTTGGTTAAATCTAGGCAGAAGTTGGCAAAAGAACTTTTATTCAAGATCGAGTCATGTGATGAAATTTGAGGGGAAAATTGAAAACAAACTGAGTCATAGCTTTTGTTCTTAGTGGTTTCATTTGAGCCGGTCCGAGTTCCTGTTTACAGTACACGAGTGTATACAGGGTAGAGTAAAGGTCTGGTCCAGGTCATTGTTTTTTTGGTGTTACCCTCTTCTGCTTAATTCTAGCCAAACTGACAAATACTCTCCGTAGCTCACATTTCTGTAATGGCTCCATAACTGTTAGGCCCATCAAAATTAAAACTTTTCTTTCTTTCTTTTTTTTTTGGGTGGGTGGGTGGGGGGTGGGGTGGGGAGTGGCATTGAGACAGGGTTTCTCTGTGTAGTTCTGACTGTCCTGACACTTGTTATGTAGACCAGGCTGGCCTCATGCCTCTGCCTCCTGAGTGATGGGATTAAAGGTATGCACCACCATGCCCAGATTATTTTAAACATATTAGGTGCATTTCTTCCTCATGGTAATGCTTCCTGTAGAAACCACATCTCCCAGGATCACTGAGCAGAAATTGGCCAAATAGAGTTGTTTCAGAGGTTTATTTTGTGGTGCTGTATTTCTAGCATTAGAACTCTGACAAAATGTGATTTTAAATAGTTTAAAAATACTTTAAAATACTTATACCACATTGTAGGTAGATGATTGGCTACTGAAGTTTTCCTGTTGGAAGCATACTGAAGTGTGTATTAGTTGAGAAGTGGCATTTTGGTGCCATCTTATGGTCATAAAGAAAATACTATGCCCTGAGTAGTCAGCTCCTGTTTGTCAAGTCTGCATCTTATAGCAGAATATGAATGAGGCTGATGTAGAAGGCTTATAAAACATTATCCATGAAGCAATACAGAAAAAGTTACTATTACATAACTGATTGTGTAGAGAAGAATGTTTGCCTGATAGATGTGAGGAGCTGCATCTCACATATGTAAACCTTAGGAAGTTATATATTAGTGTGTGCATCTCACACACATAAACCTTAGGAAGTTATATATTAGTGTGTGCATCTCACATGCGTAAACCTTAGGAAGCTGTATATTAGTGTGTGCATCTCACACACATAAACCTTAGGAAGTTGTATATTAGTGTGTGCATCTCACACACATAAACCTTAGGAAGCTGTATATTAGTGTGTGCATCTCACATGCGTAAACCTTAGGAAGTTGTATATTAGTGTGTGCATCTCACATGCATCAACCTTAGGAAGTTGCATATTAGTGTGTGCATCTCACATGCATAAACCTCAGGAAGTTGTATATTAGTGTTTTGTTGCCTCTTTCTTCATAGCCATCGGTATAGTCATGTAGTAGGATCGCATTAGATTTCACAAGTATCTTTCCATGTGGCACTGGTCTGGAAAGCCCATAAATTAGCTTGAGTGTAAACATTAAGTGGTTTCTTTTCATCCTCTTGTATGGCTTAGTGGTTAAGAATACTTATTGCTCTTCCAGAGGACTCAGGTTCAATTCTGAGCACTCACAGGGCAGCTTACAACCATCTCTAACTCCACTTCTAGGGGATCTGATGCCCTCTTTTGACCACTGAAGACACCAGTCATGGACATACATACATGCATGCAAAACACCACACCCATCCACATAAAAATAATATTAATTAATTAAAAATAATAAAATATTAAAATGCCATTTGGTCCCTTATTTAAAATCTTTGCCTACCAATTTAAGTATCAAGAAGAAAATAGGTTATGCATATTTCCCTCATTGGCAAGGCAGTGCACTAGTTTATTATGCACCTGCCTATCTCTAAGATGCCATTCTATGGCAGGTTTGATGTTAGTTTGCGTGCCAGACTTTCGTGTGGAAAAAGTGTGTCTCAGCCTGTCGTCAGCTCAGCAGCAGGGTCTGCCGGCCGTTACCATGCTTCTTCTTACAGTGGGTTGGGTGTTTTGAATGCTGCACCATTGCACGTGGGGCCAGTCTCCCTCCGGGTGTTTCCTCCTCCTCCTCCCCGCCTTCCCTTCATCCAAGCTTTTATCCACTGATCTGTCTTCTCCTGTCTGATCATCTGCTCTCTCCTACCCACTTCAGTGCATAAGAGAAAGGGTGACTCTCCAGAGACTCCAGTTTACTTTGAGGAAGCTAAAATTTATTATTTTGCTTAGAAAAAACAAACTTCAATAGTAGAAATTAAACTAGCCTGACAGCCCAGTCCTAGGAAAAAAGCACACTTACCTCGTTTTCATAGACCATTCTACCCCAAAATGTGTTCATACCGCTTTTATCATTTCTAAAGTAAAACTGTTACACTTTTCAGTGAATTATTACCATTCTTTTCTCCCCATTACTTGTTTACAAAATTATAATTATTTAATTATAATTAATTAATTATAGTAGAGCAAGTTTGTTTTCTCTCTCTCTGGTGTGTGTGTGTGCGCACACGTGTGTGCATGCAGACAGGTCATCCTCAGGTATCATTCCTCACATGCTATTTGACAGAGTTCACTGACTTGGAGCTCACCAAGTAGGCTAGACTGGCTAGTGAACCCAGGGGTCTGTCTATCTGCATATACCCATGCCTGGAATTACACTACCACACCTGGCATTGTATATGTGCATGTACTTTAAATGTGTGTGTGGATATTACTGCCCATTTTTCTATGTGAGGCCAGAGGTTGGCACTAGGTGTCTTCCTCTGTCATGCTCCACCTTATTTTTTAGACAGGTTCTTGACTGAGCCTAGAGTTCACTGGCTAGTCAGCAAGTCCCCCAGGATCCACTTGTCTTCACTCTTTCAGTTCAGGGTTATGTAGTGGGTAGCCATTCCAACTTGGTTCTGGAAGTTCCAAACCCCATTGAGACTCTGGCAACTGTCACGCTACGAGGCGGGGGGGGGGGCGGGGACCGAGAGCTGGATGGGCAGCGCTCGCTCTGGCACTCTCTTGCAGGCGCTGACAGTGCAGATTGACTGTGTAGAGCTCGGAGAACAGTTGGACTGCATTACACCTTCCCAGACCCTGCGACCTACCATTACTTAATTTGTGAGTTTCGCATTAAATAAATATCCTTTTAACTACGTGGAGTGGCCCAAATAATTTCTCCAATAGGGTTACAACTGCATGCAGCCACATCCAGCTTTTAATGGGTTCCGGAGATCCAAACTTAGGTCTTCATGCATGTGTACCAAGTGATTTTCCCACTGAGCCATCTCCCCAGCCTGGATTTGTCCATTGAAAACTTCTATGAGTCTGGGTGCTAAAAGGCCTACCGGAGTTTGTCGTTAGAAACTTGGGTTTGGGGATGTTCCCATTTGTAGATTTCAGCTCCTCCCTCACAATGTCTACCTTTTTGAGGCCAGGCAAGAGGGATTACAAGCATGCTGGCTTTTTGTTGTTGTTGTTGTTTTTAAACAAAACAAAACAAAACAAAACATGGGGTCTGGAAATTGACTAGATCATTCTGCTTGCAACTAGGCTGTCTCCTCAACCTTGTGCCCACATTTTTCCAAAGCATATTCATCTGCTAACATGTACATTAATCCAAATTACTTATCTTTCATCATTTTATTTATTTTTATTTATTTGTTTGTTTGTTTTGGTTTTTGAGACAAGGTTTCTCTGTGTAGCTTTGGAGCCTGTCCTGGAACTCTCTGTAGCCCAGGCTGGCTTTGAACTCACAGAGATCCTCCTGCCTCTGCCTCCCAAGTGCTGGGATTAAAGGTGTGTGCTACCACTGCCTGGTTTGTAAGATACACATTTTTACAACCACCAAGCAGGAGATGTTCTGTCTGCTATTTTTCATCCTAATTCGTTGATTTATAAAATGCTGGCTTGGGGTTAGAGTTCACCTCAGTAGTAGAATGCTTGCATAGCATGTGCAGCGCCTTGGCTGCATCTCCAGCACAGCAAAACTCAAAACCAAACTAAAGGTGTTTGAGCCCTTGTCAAAACCTAGCATGTGGAAGACCTGGAGTTCAGTGTTGATCTGAGATTTTCATTTCTGCTCAGATGAAGCAGCTCAGAATACTGTTTATGTTTGTGGGCTGTTGCAACCTCTGCTGTAAGACTTGGAGTGTACCTATGCATTTATCAATCATATGTAGTCTAATTTACTGCATTTCTAACCTGTTTTTTTATGACCTGGAGTTTTCAAACTTAAATTTAAAAAAAGTCCTTTTTTTTTTTTCTTTTCTGAGACAGGGTTTCTCTGTGTAGCTTTGGTGCCTGTCCTGGATCTCACTCTGTAGACCAGGCTGGCCTCGAACTCAGAGATCTACCTGCCTTTGCCTCTCAAGTGTTGGGACTAAAGGTGTGTGCCACTGAAGCTTGGGCAAAAAAACCTTTTTAATGAAATTATTACTACCAGATTTTGTGGTAAATTACTATGTAAGATTTTTATTCTTAAGAAAATAGTTGGCTAAGCTACTGCAACTTAAAGGCTATAAAGTACTAAATGTTTGCTGAAAAGGACCACGAGGAGTGAAAACATGCTTAAGAAATTGTGGGGCGTTTACCCACCAACCCCACAGCTCCCCAGAGTTTTCTTGAGTGCGAGCAGCAGGAAATATTAGATAGAAGGATTTATAGCGGAGAATCTTGCGGAGATGAACAGATAGAAAATAAAGGACAGCCTCGAGAGGGCCTGGAACCTATTCCAATGGGCCCTGTCTCTGCCCCAGGGTTTTTATAGAGATGCCAAGGGGTGGAGCAAAAGACCTCCTCCCCCAGCACAGGCAAGTGCAGACCATCTCAGACACCTGCACTCAGGCCTGTGGTCCTAATCATCCTCTATGCTGACCAGCTGGGTAAAGCCACGAGGAACCCAAGAACGGGCTCCCACAAGAAATACAGATGTTTCTGGTCCAGCAAGATGGCTCAGGAGGTAAAGCACTTGCTTTTAAGGCTGACAACCTGCTTGATCCCTGGAGCACACATGGTAGAAGAGAACTAACTCTCAAGAGTCGTTCTCTGATTTCCATACAATACCATGGCTCTCGCGTCCCCAACACACATAAAGTGAATAAGTGATGATAGAGACATTTCTTAAATCAGGCTGTATTAAAAGTAGAGTAAAAAATATCTTGGAACTCATATGGTCTGTTGTAAAGGTTTATCCCATAATTGGCTAGTCCTAAAGAAAAATTAGTTTCAAGGGAGGTAAGAGAACTGTTTTTAAGTTAGACCCACCAGTCTCATATGTTATAGACTGTTTATTCAAGCTCTGAGGTCTCTATGGGCTGCTCTGAGGTCTCTACGGGCTCCTCCAAGCCTTCAACCATTAACAGCCCAAAACGATTGCTTCTGTCACCCCAGTGCCTGGTGTTTGAAGTGGTTACCACTTGGCTCTTTGACTGGCTGCCAGCCTTTTTCTTCTGCCTCTTCTTTTTTGAGTTTGATTGAGTCTTTGGTAAAAACAGTTCAGCTGGGGCATATGACCTCGTGGCATTGAACAGATGTTCATAAAGTTGCTTTGCCTCAGGACACATGTTCAGGAGGCTTTCTGCAGAGGTAGATGCTAGCAGTTGCTGGCAGAGTCCATGCACCAGGCTTCCACTGTACAACCTGTTCAGTGGGAGAACAACATGGTTTGAAAGCATCAGTTCAGTGAGGTGGGACAACTAAGATGAACATTTTCAACAGAAGTATCTAAACACTCAGCTTACTGCTCCTATATCATCAGTAAAATTACTTACTGGAACTGAGTGGTTAAAATGAGTACTTTGGCTGGGACATAAAACCTTGTGATGATGCTAGCCTGGAGTTAAATAGGCCTCTCTAACACTTCAAAGAAAAGGAATTTAATAAAAGGGCCTTGGTAAACCAAATAGGCAGTTTATTACAATATCAGCAAATTGTAATGGTATCATATGTTGGTCATTTGGATAACAACCCACTATATAAATACAAAATGGGGTTAACTAGAACCTGTAAATGGGATGACTTATGGCCAGGGTTGATCAACCTGGTGTACTCTGGCAGTCAGTGTAGAGTCCTCATTTAGTAAGTGTAAAATCAGCATTTCAAAAGTCTTGATTATGCTGTGATGCAAGAATAATCCTGCAGAAAACATATTAGAAAAATCACATGAGTGATACTGCTATTTCTGTTTTGTTGTGAACTGTGGCATGTGGTACCCAGAGAGGATCCAGTTAAGAATGACCAAAATTATCAAAGGAAAAGGAAAAAACAGCCCAAAGATCAAAGGCCAGCGCATCAGGCTTGTGTGGAGGGTCTTGTGTTAGCTCAGATACGAGGTCCAGAGATACATTAACAAAAGTAGGGCAGGGCCTACGCTGGTGGTAGAGGGCTTGTCTGACTTGCACAAGGCCGTGTTCAGTCTTTAGAATCACAAAAACACCAAGCAAGCAACCCTTTTACTGCTAAACTTTATGGTGCCACATGTTTTTACTCGCTGAGAATATGCCGGGTTCTGGGGCTTGTTCTTGAAGAGTTTGCAGGGAATACAGATGAAGCGTAGATAGAGTTTCAAATTCCATTCTCTAGTCACTGCCTTCTCACCTTACTTTCCTCTAGTACTTCCTTGATGGACAGTTACCAAGATGCCTCATCCATTGCTACCATCACTTGTCCATGGGCCCGCATCTGTCCCACCCCCTGCAACTCCAGAGTTCAACTCTGACACACAGGTTCAGCTCCCTTCTTCCAGTATTGTCTGACAAGACAGAAAGCTCCAAGAGAACAGACTTTTCTTTTATTATCTCACCCTAGCACACTGAGTAGGCATTTAATAACTACTTGAGCAAATGACAAATGGTAAGAAATGTATTATATATATATATAATACAAAATATACACCAATATCAAGATGTGCCTAGGGGTAGAGTGGCAGAAAAAGTCTTCATAAAGTAATAATTCAAACACCTAAAAGAACTGCGGTAATTAGTTATAGCCTACTGATTTCTGAGAACTTAGATACAGTTGAAACTGGAAATGTTTTCCGTTTCCAGAGCTTCCGTTACAGCTGTTCTGAGACTGAGCATAGAACACTGACTGTTGTCAGAGCACTTGTTTTAGATGCAAAGACAGGGATCTATGTGTACCGGTCCGAACCAGTTTCCCGCGGTGCTTACTGAGTTAGGTCCGGCTCTGGCAGAGGAGTGGACAGCAGCTGGTTGAGGTACAGCCCCATCTGGAGGCAGCACTGCCACTGACAGAAGACGTGAGCGGTGTCCAAGTCCAGCCTGGCACCCGGCCGCGTGGCCGTCTTCACCCGTTGAAACTCTTCAGACAGCGTCTTGGCACCACCTGCCCGTGGACCTTCCTCACCTAGACAGAGAAACCACCCAAAGGCAGCATTTCCCAAAAACACTGCATCAGTTTGTACTTTCCTTACATGCCAACATCAAAGCCCCCACAGACAATGAGTTCGAAAACTAGTTGTTGTCCGCTTCTGGTTTCATAAATGCCTCCCTCATTATAAAAACTGAAATATTTACACCAAAGGCCCCTTTTCATGATGACTTTATTCAATTCCAAATTATTGATTTTTCCCTGAAGTAAAATCTCTCCCATAGTATGCTACCTAGCCTTAAACAAGTCTGCATGGAAAAGATGTGTGTCTATGAAAACATGACATGAAACACCATTCTCTTCACTGTTTTTATTTGCTCATTCCTTTCACGGGTGCACCCATGGGGTAGCACACTTGTTTAAAGACAGCTTATATAGGTTCAAAGCACATTTTGCCTGTTTTACAGGGGGAACTAAAGTATGAATAGTTCACTGCTTAACAGAAGGGGCAAGAAGTAACAACCTTAGCAGATGCAGCTTCTGCCAGCTGCTTTGAGCAGAGGTGCACAAGATAACCTTGGGACCAACTTGAAAGTAATAAAAGGAGGCCCACCTTTCACAATTAGCAGGAAGCAGAGCACTGAGCCTGCCTGGCTGCGGGGTCCATATTTCCTAAAAGAAAACAAACAGACATGCCCCTTCTATAGGACTCACGCAAAATCTTAATGGGCTCATGCTATGGGAATTTCTGTATCTATTTAAACAGAACGTAGCTTCAAAATATGTTCTTAAAACCACAGACCTGACTTGTTTTGATTGTCTTATACCAGTGGTCCCTCTGATGGCTACTATCAGATTTAGGCCTGAATGTTTGAGATGTTTTGAGTCTATACTGTTTCATTCTTAAACTCATGGACTACACCAAGGTAGGACTGTCTACAGAACTCTTGCTATGATGAGAATGTATTGTCTCTGTACACACATGGGATTCATAATCTTTTAAGGAGAAAGTTGCATTAAAGAGCTAAAATGTTCCAATGCTTCATTTATTTCACCCAATATTTAAATGCAGACAAAACTGTCCAGGCTATTTCTCTAGTGGAAACAAGTTTTTATTTTTTCTATTATTATTCACATACTAGTGGAAACTTAATAGCCTTAAAGAAAGACAGAAAACAATTTGAACAAGAATGTTGTGGTTGAAAGTACTGAGAAGTTTCATTTTCTGGGCAAGTGCAAGTAGGTTTATTGTGCTGCTGCTGCTGCTGCATTGGTGGTGACGGGGTCGCAGGAATGAATAAATAGAAAGTGCAACCGGCAAAGCACTGTCAGACTTGAAGCATCAAGTGTCTCAGAGCAGACCGAGTTAGGCAGGACTAGTACATCCCAGCTCTATGCCTGGGGCCGAACTCCTGGCTCCCAGTTCAGCACATGGAACTACTAGGAACATTTACCAGTGAAGGGCACTGTGGCACCTTCGCTCCTGTGTTCTGCTGTAATGGGGGTCAACTGTTTTTCTCTGTGTGAGTTCTTGAGGACATACAGTTCATACACAACTAGACGAAACATTCCCGGATTTCTAGCACCTACCAGGGCAGTTGATGATGGCATGCAAAGGCTCCATCAGCATCCCCAGCAGTAAGGCCTGCAGATGGTGGAGCTTTGCCTTGGCCTCTGTGGACTGCAACCAGTAACAAGTGACAGCAATGGGCAGCTGCAGCAGAGGAGGGATGGACTCCAGGACGACCTGTTTGACCTTCAGGGCTTCGAACAGAAGCATCTGCCGCCTAGCCAAGGGGAGCTGAAAACATCAAATGTTCTGCAAATTAGGGATTTGTGTGTGTGTGTGTGTGTGTGTGTGTGTGTGTGTGTGTGTGTAACATGAAGAGATTTAATTCAGCTGTGGAAGTTAATTATGATTGGTTCTTTGAAGGAACGTACCTTCTATGCCCTCTAAATAGCTTTTCTTGTGTTTCTGCCCCATCTCTCTGTAGGGCGGTGAGCATATTCAGTACACACATCCCTCAGGAAGCTTGTTAAAATTCAGTCCTGAGGTCCTACCCCTTAATTTTGATCAGTAGTCTGAGGGGAGCTTAAGAACTTGCATTTTAACTGGAACCCACATACTTTACTGTGGGAAACAAAGATCCACATCAACCCTGCCCTTACTTGTTAGTGTGGATTTGGTACCATTTTCTCCTGATGCCCTAAATGATCACCTCCACAAAATAAATTACAAACCCCCTGGTATGTGGCTCCTCAAGGATTAGAGATACATTAAAGTCAGGCAGGACCATCTTAATGACTTCCCACACTGCTTGCAGTACACAAATGCACTCACTTCCCCTTATGCTTTCCATTAGAAGGTACTTCAAACACAAGCTGAGAAGTGAACAGCCCTGGGAGCTCTGAGCTGCTTGTTGAATTTCACTCAAATGAATCTCAAGATGTTGGGAATCCTAAAGGACCTTACAGGCCACACTTTGATAAACACTTATGAAAGGAGTTATACTCCTGGTATCTATGCAGTTAGAGAAATACCCTCCCTTCCAGAGGATGGGACAGTGGGGTACATTCTTAGCACCTAATGGGTGGCTAGTGTGACTGATAAATGAGATGAAATGTTAATTCACACAAAAACACATCGTAATTGACAAAACAGTTACATCATTAATGTCTGAGGCCTTTGGGTAGTACAACACTCTATAGTTTCAATAACAATATTGTTAGTTTCAGTAATTTAATTTTATAATCAGAAACAAACGAAGCTCTTCATAGTATAGCAGCAACCCCTACTAGAAGTAGGCCTCACACCTTAAGCGAAAACAACTCTAAACTTCAAGTTACAACTTTAATGAACAGAGTGGTCTAGGATTTGACGTCAGAGGTTCTACCCTCAATAACTGGCTTTGGGCAAGTTTCTGAGGGCTTTTCTAGTCTGATCATCTGTAACACAAGCCTCTCATGTTGGAGTTGCACAGGGTGGTTTCTGAACGGCTCAGTCCTCAACGCCTTCTAGACAAGGTGCTGCTCTGCTTGTAGCCCCATGTGTTTTGTCCCCAGGCCTGTTTGGGACTATCCCATTGATGTTTTTCTGTTGGCTTAGAGACTGCACATGAATCTAGTGATATTTTAATTATCGTCTGCTGCCGCACAGCCCCTGAGTCAGTGCCCTGCAGGCCATGGCTTGGTGGAGCTTCTGGTCCTGCAGCCACGGATATGTAGGTTTAAATTAAGTCTCTATCGTTCTATTTATCAATAAGGCTCAGAAGTCAAAGGCTGGGGTGAAAACCTGCTAGCTCAGACTGGCTGAGTAGCAATGAGCTGACCTTGTTTCTTGGCCTGAGACACAGCAAGAGACAGGTCTCTTCCCTGTCCCAGAACCAAGATCGCTGAAACTCTAGTCCCAGCCCTTTCCTTCCTGTGCGACTTCTCTATCCAAATTGCTGACTTCTCTCTGGCCAGTTCTGGTCAACTAGTCATTAGCTCCACTTCCTGATTCAAGGTATCCCACAATATCCCATTTGGATTTGGTGGGAATTCAATGAGCCAATATGTAAAGTCTCTATCATGAGCTGTCACAAAGCTGAAGTACTATTACATCGTGTTAAAAGCAGAGATGATCACAAGGTTTCTGTACTTGAACCTGCATTTGTGTCTGGAAATAATTTGTACCTGGCATCACTTAGAATTATGGGCTAATTAGAGCTTAAAACCATTGAGCTAAATACAGAACTGATTAACTCATGCCAAAGGCAAGCCAAATGGTACAAAGTGTATGAAAAATCTCCTCTTACTTTGAATACAAAGTGCTAAGGACGCTTTAGTTATCACTCATTAAGAAATACAATCAGCGCCGGGCGGTGGTGGCGCACGCCTTTAATCCCAGCACTCGGGAGGCAGAGCCAGGCGGATCTCTGTGAGTTCGAGGCTAGCCTGGGCTACCAAGTGAGTCCCAGGAAAGGCGCAAAGCTACACAGAGAAACCCTGTCTCGGAAAAAAAAAAAAAAAAAAAAAAAAGAAATACAATCAGCATGCTACATCTCATTGACTGGATTAGATTTCATAGGAAGAAAAGTGTCCTCATCCCTATTTCACACCCTGCCTCTTGTGGACAGATTGTAGAGGTAATGTGAAAGGAAAAGGTAACTATTTTCATAATCTTGGGAGTAGGTAGTAATTTCCTAAGAAGATCACAAAAGCGTAACCATAGGTAATAAAAACCTAAGTGACTTTACTAAAACTGTTTAGTAGAATATACTACAGTGAAAATCAGAATGGGAGGCTCTGGCAACAGTGTCGATTGACAATGATCAGTAGGCGAAAAGCCCAGAAAGATAGGCAAAAGACTTCACACAGAACATCTCACTGGCTAATGAACACAAGCGAGTCATGGGAGAAATGCAGATTGCCCACCCAAGTGACTAAGATGATACAACCCCAACTAGACCAGCCAGAACCTCTTCTGGGCTAATAAACACCTAGTAGTGGAAGCGCACAGGAAGAGGCACTCTCCTGGGCAGCTGCGGGCAGTGTTAGTGGGTCCACTGTCAAGACCTTTGGGCAAGACTTCTAACGAGCTGAGCACAGTGCCTCTCCTACCCGGCCCAGCAATTCCACGTTATGTGCAATAGAACTATGCCCCCAGGTTACAGGTGATGTGCACCTCAATATTCATGGCACTGTCTGAAACAGCACAACTGGAAACCACCCAGAAGAAAAGTCATTCGCGGTATATTCATTCCCACAATGCAGTGAGTATACAGCAGAGAGAAATGAACAAGTTATAAGTGAGCCGGGCGGTGGTGGTGCACGCCTTTAATCCCAGCACTTGGGAGGCAGAGGCAGGCGGGGATCTCTGTGAGTTCAAGGCCAGCCTGGTCTACAAATCGAGTTCCAGGAAAGGGGAAAAGCTACACAGAGAAACCCTGTCTTGAAAAAAACAAAACAAAACAACAAAAAAGTTATAAGTCTCACAGATACACTGAATAAAAGATGCCTGGTGGAAAAGATTCATTTATAAAGTGTACAGATTAGATCCGGAGGGGAAGAAGGCTTTTAACTGAAACTCTGCTTTCTCTGAGATATAAATAACATTGTCAGAAAATTCACCTCTTTAAAGTACACAATTCAATAGTTTTAGTATATTTATAGGCTTGTATAGCCATTATTAATTCCAGAACATTCTCATAGCCTCCAAAAGGAGCACTGTTCCTATTAGTAGTTAGTTCTCAGTGCCAAGGATGCTTTTGGTGCCCACTTACAGATCTTCCCTTGTGCTTATGCTGTCACTAGTAGAGAGGCTAAAAACGCACAATGGGCATTCTGGGTCACCTAATTCTTTATTGTGAAGTGACAATCTGTTCATTCTAAGAAGCTTAACAGCCTTGCCTTACCCCACTAGATCTCAGTGGCAACTCCACCTTCTCCACTCCCTAGGAAGTGGCGATCACTATCACATATCCCTTGGGATCACACTGGCGGCCAGTTAGGTCTGATCACCAACAGGGAAACTGGCTGCTATCCTCCACTCTTGAGTAGGCTTGAGCCAATGACCCTGTGAGTCTGAGAGTGAATATTTAGTTGGAACTAAAAAACAAACCCAATGGGCATTGCAACTGGCTTTATAAGTTCATTTACATTTAATTTGTATGTTTAATTGTGTTATCAAAATAAACAGTTTCATATCTGTTATTCTTAATATATTTACATATTATCAAAAGCCTAAAAAGAGGCCCTCATTAATAAAAACAAAACCTTTAGACAGAAGCATCAGTGTCAATTCAACTGAGATAATCTAAGATGCTGTTATGCCCACATCAAATGCCTATATATATGCACACTCCTTTTACAGTTCGGGATTTTTCCTTTTCCTTCTTTAAAAAAAAAGTCATATAACCCTATTTTAGTTGGGATCAACATAGTGCAATAAGTGTAAAGGAAGCAGGTTACTGAAGAACACTGAGAATAGCAAATTTAGCGCTACAAGAGCTAGGTTTGAGTCTTAGTACTAACACTAGCTAAGAGATTACCTAGATCACTGGAGTTCTAGTTTTCACACACAACATGAAGACATGATGGGAACCAATGTGTTATATTAAGAGAGACAGTACCTATGAAAGCACTTATAATCTCTAAAGAGATTTCTAAGAATTTTATTAGTCTTACAAGCTTACCTCAGTCAATTTGCTCAGGTCAGAATGATCCTTGAGTAGTTGCTTTGCATAAACAACTGATATTTTGATATTTTTATTAACTCTTTCCACTTCATTGAAAGCCAGAGGCTGAGAAGGCACGGTATTCTGGGATATATCTTCTGGATGTGATGAGGCATTCAAAAGAAGCCCATAGATGACTTGCCGGATGGGCTGAGCTATTCTGTGGGCATTTGGTCGCTGCATATTTTCTACCTGTGTGTGAAGAAAGGTCCTGTGGAGCACCAAAGCATCACTGATGAAAGGTGGTAGCTGGCCTTTGGCTAGAGCTACTTGTACCCACTCTGGTAAGCCTAGATTCAAAGCGTCTGGACAGACGTAAGTACCACAATGGAAGAAGTCCTGCAGCTTCACCCGAGAAGGCTGGTACTCCTCCATGGAACAGCAGAGAAGTTCCTTGACATCTTCTCGACCCTTCTTGGGGAGATGCTTCAGGACATGATCTAGTGCTTCAGTGGGGTCATCAAAATGAGACAACCAGTTCAGAAGTCCCACAACTCGTTGATACCTCCTCCCCTTAGAACTAAGAGGAAGACGTGCTTTACTTAGGAATGTCTCTATGATGGGCAGGTTAACATGGTCATTTCCACATAGCACCGCAAAGAGAGGTAATAGAGCTTTGTTCATGTTGCTGAAGTAATGGCAGAATGCATCAAGGGAAAAGCATTTGGCAGGAATATAGTAATCTTGTGTAGTCTTAACAATGTTCAGATTTCTCCACTGAAAGCTGCTCAGTGGGCAAAACCCACTTTTCAGGTCAAAAATGCAAAAGTCACTATCTGATGATAGCACAGGACAGTTCCAGTGATTGGCAAGTGTCATAATGTCCCGATCTGCTTCTGAAAAGCTCTGGACAAAGCATACGTTAAGCCTAATCAAAACCTGGATGAACACTTCTCGGATGAGTAAGGGACACACATTCCCACCCCCACCAACAGAAAGGGAATGGGCCGCTTGGATCTTCTCTCTAGCTCGATCCTTCAAAGTTGTAAGCTTTTTATCTGAAATGTCACATCCTCCATCCAATACAACATATGGACAAATATGACAGGCAAACAGTGATTCAAAGAATTTCTGTACAACGTTTGCAAATGAATCATAGTCCCCTCCATACCGGAGTTCCAAGTTTGAATTGAAGCAAAGTCGGTGGAAAAGAGAATAGCCATCAATGATGATTTTTGTGTCTCGCAGTTTCAAATCAGTGAAGAATTCATTACTATAGTCTTCCACGAAACTCATGAGTCCTCGGATGCCCATGATGTCTGACAGAACTGCCTGCTGAAACAATAAAGACACAATTTCTATGGATGGTGCCTCTGATGGCTATTCTTGGTTGCCAATTTGACTACATCTGGAATCAACCAAGACCCAAGCTGCTGGGTATACTGGTGAGGGATTTTTCTTAATTGGATCACTGGAGGTGGGAAGACCCACCTTAAATCTAGGCCCCACCTTCTGGTGGCAGTCTATACAAAGGATGTGGACAGAGGAACTTCCTGCTCTTTGAGCACCTGCTCTAACTCTCCTCAGCAGGTCCGTCCCTTCCTCAGCACTAGAGCCTACTTCTTCAGCATTCTGGTGGATCCCGAAGGCCAGCTGAGACATCCAGTCTCGTGGACTGAACAACTCCCGGATTCTTGGACTTTCCATTGGGAGACAGCCATAGTTGGAAGAGTCGGACCACTGACTTGAAGCCACTCTAATAAATCCTGTATGTGTGTTTGTAGACAGACCCTACTATCGTTCTGTTTCTCTAGAGAATCCTGACAAATACGGTGCTTTTAGGGGCACCAGATCATTGCTTCAATAGAAAATGAGACATGCTCTTTAAACAGACTATACTGGGTGTCAGCATATCTAGCTGAGCATTTTTCCTTGTGTGGTATAAGACACAAACTCAGTTGTTTCATGGGATTTGATCTTGGTTAATGATGGAGGCTACTCCTGGCCTCACCAGAACACTATGGTCACACCAACATAGATTTTTTTTTTTTTTTTTTTTTTTTTTTTTTTTGTTTTTTTGAGACAAGGTTTCTCTGTGTAGTTTTGGTGCCTGTCCTGGATCTCACTCTGTAGGACCAGGCTGGCCTCAAACTCACAGAGATCCGCCTGGCTCTGCCTCCTGAGTGCTGGGATTAAAGGCGTGCGCCACCACTGCCCGTCCCCAACACAGAAATTCTATGGATTTTGCTACTGATGTTTCCACTTTACAAGACTGAGTATCTGGTGAGGGTCAAGGCAAAAAGTCCTAAGCTATAAGAATGACACCCTTGTCAATGTTATAAACCTCAGTGTAGGGCACAGAAGGATCCAGTTTTTCTTTCTTATGGATAAGACCCTTTTTACAGGTATTGAGTGTGGGGCCATTAAATAGCAGTTTGGGGTAAGAAAAAAAAAAACTACAGCTTTATGCTTCTAAGACCCCAACTATCCAATTTCAACCCCAATTATTTACATCCTCTTCTGGTCTATCTCTGGCTAACAACTCATAGGATTGGTTGGAATTACTGGTTTTCCCTCTTGCCTCAGACTTCAGATATAGCTAAGTGTGGTACTATAACCAACCTTGCTTTGTTTAAAATCGTGAAATTTTTGCCAGTCTTGGAATTTTTGCATTTTGACTTTTAGAGATACTACATAAAAATTCATCACTCTGAAATTTTTTTTTTTTGGCATCTGCTAACATTTCACCTCACTTCAGACCCACCTCGTTCAACATCTCAGCACTTTGAATTCCAAATAGTCATTTCTTTCCGGGTCTGTCTGGTGGTTTCTGCAAACTCACGACTCGTAGTAAGCTAATGGCACGACCTTGCATGGCGTAGCTCAACAAATGCAAGCCAGGCAGGGCAAAGGTGACACAGACCTTCCTACCCCAAGCCACCGCGGCCCTCTCAACCCACCTGCTGCTTCCTCCCGGTGGCCCACTCCCTTCATCAGCGGCTGGCGGGAGCCCCGGAAAACTGGCGGGCTGGCAGGTGAGCTGAAGATCGCGAGCGGAAACCGGAAGTACCCGGGGATGACGTCACCGGGAAGCCTAGCCCCGGGAAGCTAAGGGCGCTGCCGGTAGATGAAAGTGTTGTCGGGCCGGTGGTGGTAACTTGGTGTAGAAGGCTGAGGTGTTTGTCTCACGATTGCGGTCACTTCCTCAGGGAAGCTCGGCCCGCCTCGCCCCCAACCCTTCGCTCCGCCTCATAGGGTCGCCGGCGCTTCCGCTGGCCGGGCGGCCGAACCCCGACTTCCCAGCAGCCCCCGCGCCGTTTCCGTGGCGACGGTGTCAAACAACCACGCCCTCCGAGGCAAGGAGCTTTAAGCATGGCCGGGCGTCGCGGGTCCGGGACCAGGAAAGGTAACAAGTGGAGCTGGGGCAGCCGGCCCCGCAGCCCCCGGACCCCATTCCCCCTCGGGAGAATAAACGCCCAGCCCCTCGATATACATTCACCTGCTTTGCGAAAATCAGTTTATTTGCTGGAGAGTCAAGGAAGTTGTTCCTTTAACCTCAGGGTTAGAGTTTACCACTCAGGTCAGATTTAGCAGAACCCGAAGTCAGGGACAGCTTCCTAGTGCTTGTTATGTGGACATAAACCACTCAGTTCCCACCCGTGATAAACACTTGGCTTTTTCTTGGCCTGCCCCAGCGGGATGGGTCGTTTTCCCTAGGGATGGTTAGCACGAAGTGGGCATCTCTCCGCTCTCTCCAATTCCCATCCTGCTTTCTTTCCTTTTTTTTGTCTTTGGACCACATTTGGTTTTTTGGACCCTTCCTTGCTCTCCAAACGTTTACTGATACTGTATATCAACTGTTAGCCAGGCACCAGGGATGCAAAGATAAAGTGTGTTCCCAGCACCCAAGTTCATCCACCGCCCTAGTTTCAGATCCAGGCTGCAGTATATGTCCATTCTGTGGTTATGGACAGGGATGAGAGTGACAGAGTCTGTGAGATTAGCCTGGAGGGACTGTTCACACGCTGCTGCTGGATTTATTTCTGCATCACAAAGAGAAGCTCCTGGCCCTCCATCTTGAGTCTGTCCTCCACCAAACTTTAATCTCCTCTCCACACTAAAGAGAATTATTAGTGATCTAAAAGGCTGTGATTAGGCCTTGCAGTTTCCCAAACAGCTTATTTTATCTAGAAAGCACCACTTTTCTGCCAAAGAGCAATCAGAAGGTACCTTTTAGAGATCTACTCTTTAGGTGCTGTAGATTTTACTAACATTCCCTTGAGGAGGGCTATTGCTCTCCCTGGGGCTGGATGAAACAACAGATTAGTACATTATTTAAAGAAGACAGTGTTACAACTTGGTTTTATGTTTGTTTTTCAGATTTTCGTGTTTGATTGCCCTGGTAGGTTTTGTGGTACATGTCAAACCTACAGGTCATCATAACAATGTTTTTTCCCAAAAAAAAAAAAAAAAAGAATGTGGGGCGGTGGTGGCGCGCGCCTTTAATCCCAGCAGAACCAGGCGGATCTCTGTGAGTTCGAGGCCAGCCTGGGCTACCAAGTGAGCTCCAGGAAAGGTGCAAAGCTACACAGAGAAACCCTGTCTCGAAAACCAAAAAAAAAAAAAAAAAAAAGAAAGAAAGAAAAAAACAAAACAAAACAAACAAAAAAAACAATGTTTTTTCTTGTTGCTTTGGAGTTGTTGAATACAAAAACCTAGGGCCAAGGCATACATGGTTTTCAGTGTAAAATCATATTTTCATACAGATTTAAAACAAGAAAAAATTCAATAAAACATTTAACACTTGGGTGGTATAAAAATATGTTCTGTTCATGAAACAGTTCTGCCATTCACAACTGCCATACATTTCATAGCTCCTTGAGGAATTACGGTTTTACCTATACATTTATATTCAGCTACCTTTAAAATGCAGTTTTAGTTTTGAGTTGCATTTTGTTACTTCTAATCCAAGGAGATTACTCTGTATCCAATATAATAGAAATGGGATCAAGTTTTGCTTAGGATGAAAGGGAGACAAAAATACTCTGAATTAATATCCCTCCCCATATCGAGTCTAATAAATAAACTGTGATTTAAAGTCTACGTGGAAAAATGCAAGGGAACGCCGAGTATGCTCATTGATGGTTTAGTCCCAGTTTACTCTGGTTATAAGCCAGAGTAGACATAGAAGGAAGGCAGCATCCAGGGAAGCCATGGTCCTGTGCTTGGATTTTTCTTTTAAGTTGATGGGGAGTATAAATATTTAACAGAAAATTATAAGACAAATACACATTTCAGATGTCAGTAAAAACTGACTGTAAATCTAAGGAAGGCTGTCTTTCTCTGAGAAAGTGCCTTCTAGAGTTTGCAGGATTTTCACCACCCTCCCTGACACACGGGCTTGCACACGGGCTTGCACACAGACACGTGCTAGCTGGTGTGATAACACAAGGTACAGTGCAGGCATCATTGTCAAAAGCTTCTACTTTTTTGTAGGAGTTTTATAGCTGCTTTTAGACATCATCTGTGGATTTTCCATATTTCTGGCATCAGTAAACACTTCCTGCCTGACTCTGACCATTAACCGGGAGGCCTGACTGTTTCTGTGAAAGAACAAGTGAGCTTTACCTTGGAGCAATGCTGAAATTTCAAGAGACTGCTAAGTGCCTGAGTGGCTCTACAGCCATTTCCAAGTGTCCAACTACCTTGATCGCAAGAAGATATGTTCTTCAGCAGAAACTTGGCAGTGGAAGTTTTGGAACCGTCTATCTGGTGTCAGACAAGAAAGCCAAACAGGGAGAGGAACTGTAAGTAATAAATGTTCAAATCTGGGCGTAGCCACAGGCTAGGCTGAATTTAAAACATAGTGTCATATCTGCTCTGTACTTTATATTAAACAAGAAACTGCTAGTCATAGAAAAATCCCTTCACTGATTTTTCTTTAGATATCCCCACCCCATTTTCTTTGAAGTCACAGGGTTTTGCTCTAAAACTGAGCTACACTCTCTGCCCCAGATAAGATTTTAAAACAACAATATTCATTCCAGACCCAAATAAAATATTCAAATGACCCAGAGAAGGTAAATAGGGTAGATTATGTAAAAGGCAAAATATTCCCTCTGACCTAGGTTGTGGACTTCCTTGATGAGGAAAGCTGAATTCTTCAAGATGGTGACTATTTTTAGAAATGCTACAGAATGAAAATAAACAGTATTTCACATGCCAGATAAATGGGGTGTAGTGAAGGAAAGATGCTTTTTTCTTCGGAATCTGTAGTCAGAAGCTAGACATTTAAAACAAACAGATCTTCTCATTCAAAACTAGTTCACATTCATGGTACCCTTGTCACCTTTAACTTTGCTAGAAAACTCTTGATACCACTGCCTGCTGCTCTCTCACGGTGAAGTGTCCATTTTAGGTGAGTTTGTTTTCTATCTGTTGCAGTTAAGAGTTAATTGTAACTGAAGTTAGTCTGGCATGGTGGTTCAGCTGGCAAAGTGCTTGTCATGTGGGCATAGGACCTGAGTTTGATCCCCAGGACCCACATAAAACAAGCTAGGTGTGGTGGCATGTGCTTGTAATCTCTGTGCTGGAGAGTCAGGGACAGATGGGTCCGTGGCTAGCTGGCGGCCAGCCAAGCCAAACAGCCAAACTCCTGCTTCAGTCAGAGAGGCCGTCTCAAAAACAAGGTGACTAGAAACGGAAGAAGAATGACGCCTAAGGTTGACTCCTGGTCTGTCTGTCTGTCTGTCTGTCTGTCTCTACACACACACACACACACACACACACACACACACACAGACAGACAGAGACAGACAGAGAGAGACAGAGAGACAGACAGACAGAGAGACAGAGACATAGAGACAGAGAGACAGACAGAGACATAGAGACAGAGAGAGACAGAGACAGAGACACAGAGACACACAGAGAAACAGAGACAGTGACAGAGAGACAGACAGAGACAGAGAGACAGAAACAGAGACAGAGAGACAGAGAGAGACAGAGCGACAGAGACAGAGACAGAGGGAGGGAGGAAACATGGGAGGAATTCAAAACAGAAGAAAGAATGATGCACCCAAGAAGCTCTTTGCCCCCGAAGATCAAGTTTCTGTCCTAGTGTCTTTTAATCCACAGCCTCTGGCTCCTGTCACCCCTTCCAGCTTTTTCTTGTTGGATATTAAAGTATGGGTTGAAATCAGCATGACCCATGACTTTCTATGTCTTGCTAGGTTGTAGGAGTTATAAAAGTGTTACCAATGGTTTGTTTTAAACATCAACTTTTGAAATGGTCTCTGTGTATAACATTTGAACAAGTTGTTGTTATCTAGACTTCTGAGTTTTCAGTCAGTTCCAGCATGAAGAAGGGTGAAAGCTAGTGTTTTTGTGGGTTCTCAGAGCATGAGGTATACAATGTATTTGTTAGTTTTCTCGATGCTATGACAACATACTTACAAAGCGACTTGAGAAAGGAAGGTTTATTTTCCCCCGGGATTGAGGGGATGCAGCCCATAATGGTAAGGCATGGCAGTGGAAGTGGGAGTAGCTGGTCACGTTATCTCCATAGTCAGGAAACAGAGCGACATGGGTGCGGGTCTCAGCTCTCTCCAGTATCTCTTTATTGGGGCCAGAACCCCAGCTCATCAGATGATACTGCCCACATTGGGGGCGAGTCTTTCCTCCTCAGCTAAAGCCCTCTGGAAACACCCTCTCAGACACACCCAGAGATATGTCTCCTAGGTGAATTCTGAATTCTGTCAGGTTGACAATAAAGATTGAGCGTTGTATGTTCTTTCTGAAAAGGACTTTCTCCTTCAATCCTAAGGGTAGTCTTCTAGTCACCCTCCTAGTTCCTAATTTTGGCTTATATTATTTTTCACAATGACCTCCTCCCCCCATACTTTGGTTTATGAGCAGGCTACCTCATCAGTACCTCCCATTATCCCAAAATTTGATTATTAGGTAAGGTTTTGACCCTTGCTTTATGTACTGGACTAAAAACAGAAGGAAGTGATGTTATAACTAGGCAAAGGTGAATGCTTGCTAAGAAAGACGATTTCTATAATGTTATGACTACTGTTTCTTTAGCTGATCAAAGCAGATCTCCCTAATATTAAATATTAAAATAATTGACTTGAACAGACCACTGGTCTGAATTGGGATGTAAGACACTTATTATTGGTTCCTGTGAAATACAGGTTTATGTAATATACTCTTCTACATACAATGAACTTGACAAAATGGACCACAGCTTCTGACCCGCCCAACAAAGTCCTGCAGTTCATCATATTGCCACTTGGGGGCACCACACCATCATTGACATTTTGTGTATACTGGGAACTTTAATTACAACGTAAATGTAAATACCACATTCCTTTAAATTTTTATTGGTCTCCCAACTAGCTGTGGGATAAAAATAAAAGCTGCAGGAATTACAGCTTGATTAGTGCATATTTGGAGAGAGTTTCCTTTGGGCACAGATATCTGAAATTCTTTTTTTTTTTTTTTTTTTTTAGTTATTACAGTATTAATAAGATTAAACTGTTACATTGAGTAGTGAATGAGAAAGCTGTTTCTTCCATTATGACATTTGCATCATGAAATTTAGAAATATATTTTGCCTAATGTTTTTCTTTCATAATTATAGACACTCGGGTCTAATGGATGTAATTATGTTCTAAAAGAATATTATAGCTCATAATTTCAGTTTATATTTTCATGAAGCTGCCAAAGCATTTTTTAAAAGAAAATCCCAAGGATTTTTTTTTTTTTTTTTTGGTTTTTTCGAGACAGGGTTTCTCTGTGTAGCTTTGCGCCTTTCCTGGAACTCACTTGGTAGCCCAGGCTGGCCTCAAACTCACAGAGATCCGCCTGCCTCTGCCTCCCGAGTGCTGGGATTAAAGGCGTGCGCCACCACTGCCTGGCCCGAGGATTTTTTGATGCATCAAATTATGTGTATCTATGGGATACCATGTGATATTTCAGTATATGTATACATTGTATAATGTTCAAATCAGGATAAGCATGTCTCTCTCCAAATGTTCCCATTTCTCTGTGGGGAATAATTACATTTCTCACCACACAGTGATTGTCATTATGGTCAGTCATCCTGCCACGGAATAGAACTTGTTTCTCCCTCTCGTCCCCATCGCTCCTGGACTTTCCCAGTCCCCTCCCTTCCTCTGGTAAGCACGAGTGGGCTCTCTTCACTACTTCCCTGAGGGAATCGTCTGAATTCCACATTTGTGTGAAATCCTGTGGTGTTCGTCTTTCTGTGCAGGGCTTAGTCTCACTTCCGCTTCTGTCCACGATGCTGTATGGCAGAACTCCATCCCTTTAAGACTGAGTCGTATTTCATGTCTGTAAGTGTCATACTTTACTTCAGTTGATGGATGCTCTGCTTGGCTCCATTTCTTGGTTATTAGGAATACTGTTGCAATAAACATGGGAATGCAGATGTCTTTTCGAACTGATTTTTCTCTGGTTTTGTGCTTATTGGTGGGATTGCTGGGTCATAGAATAGTTCTATTTTTTAATTTTCTGAGGAACTCCACATTATGTTTCATAATAGCTGTACTAATTTACATTCCCAACTGGAGAGCATGTTCTTTTAATCTGTATCCACATCATCACTTGTTTTCTTCTGTGTTTTTTATAATAGCCACACTAAATAGAATGAGGTAGTATCTTATTGTGGCTTTAAGTTACATTTTCCTAGTGACTAATGATGTTGAGTACCTTATCATGTATCTATTGGTGTTTGCATGCCTTCTTTTGAGAAATGTCTCTATCTCCCCTGTGCAAGTCTATGGGGGTATGTGTGTATGGTGTAAGCATGTGCATGTATGTGCAATGCGCATGCCCATGCATAGGCAAGAGGGACAGAAGAGGATGCCCTGCTCCATCTGTTCACCTTGAGATAGGACTTCCTTGAGACAGCGTCTCCATTTTAAACCATATTGTTTCATCATTATTTTTTGCTATCCAGTTTTTCAGTTTCTTATAAATTCTAGATATTGACCCTTCAAAAGATGTAAAGGCAAACACAAAGATTTGGGGGGGGGCTAGCGTGTCACTTTGATTTAATACAGTGAACAGAGTTTAGAAGAAAAGAGATGTTAAGATGTTTCAGTTATCTTCCTTGTTGTGCAACCAAAGGCCTCACAGAAGCAACTTAAGGGAAGGAGGATTCACCTCATGGTTCCAGAAAATGCAGGCCACGATGGTTAGAAAAGTATGACAGAGCTCATGGCAGTGGGAACATGTGGCTAGGACTCTTCACATCTCCACAGACAAAGATTCAGAGGGCTCCTCAGGCTTCCTCCCTCTTTTCTGATTTTCAGTCCAGCACACTAAAGCGTGGCATGGTGCCACCAGCATTCAGGGCAGATCTCTTCCTCTTCTAATCCTCTCTGGAAACTGGCCTCACACACATCCAAAGGTGCTCCCCACTAATGCTGTAGGTGTTTCTTAATCCAGTCAAGTTGGCAGTGAAGATTAAGCATTACACAGATTTAACCTAAAATTCATGACTAAACGCATGACAATTATGGCTACTGCTGCAGTGAATTTCAGTGCTCATCAGCATTGAAGGCTGATAACTACAAGTAATTTTTTAAAATTTCATCAGACTTTGTGGAGTTGCTTTCTGCTCTAGTCTGTTTAAGTTTGCCAGCTAGCAACTATTTACTGTAACTTAAATGGTGAACTTTGCCCTGGACTCAGCCCCAGAAACTGAGGCATTAGGAGATAAGGTCTGCTTCCCCTGACTTGTAGGTTAGAAGAGAGATAGAATAGACATACATAAAATGGCTCTGGAGCAGGACAAGGCCTCGGTGTCTGTGAGGTAAGCTGTTCTCAGAGGAGCAGGGTTGCTACTGTCCAGTTCTCTTTCTAGGCATTTTAGCCATTGTCTTGCTAGTTGCCATGGTTACATAAGAGCTTTAATATTTTCCCATAATCCTGTCCATGCAAACACCAAACACTTCCCCCTTAATTGTGATCTGGTCCTTTGACCAGTGCGAAATAATATCGCCAACTTGGCAATCGTGGAGATACTTGCTCTTTTCCAAGGTCACTTCTTCTTCGTCTCCTATGACTACATGAGCTGAGGACAAGAAGATGAAAACTTTCCAAATCCTCAAAGAGATGTCCTCAGTGCTTCAACCTCCAAGGCTCTTAGCTCGCTGGGGAATTCTTGGCTCTGTAGTGGTTTTTTCAAAGTCGGAACAAGCTGATTTCCCACCCTGTCAGGCACACCAAATGGAGGAAAGGCAGAAGCAGGAGTAGCTGCTGGAATGAACTGGAGAGTGACGAGAGAGCGAAGAGATGGCAGAGCTGGAGATGAAGAGGGCGAAAAGCAAATCAGCCAAGCGATCGAGCAACCGAATCCAAACTTTGCTATTATTTCAGAGACAACTAGAACCAAACTTTGCTATCGGTCCATTTCTCCAGGAGACATCTCAGGCTAGCAACAAAAAAACATCAAAAATCAGGCTAGCAACCAAATCCAAACTTTGCTATCAGTCCATTTCTCCAGAAGACATCTCAGGTTTGTGTAGTGTTGCCGTGAGATACAATCACTTTCTGGCATGAACTCAAAGGAACCTAGGTCTTTGAAGAACAGACCATGTTTGAATCACTCTCTGGAATCCAGGTCTCAGCTACTCATCTAGTATACCGTTCCGGGCCATGTTGGGTGTTGGTGAGGCACTTCTGGTGTAAGCCATGACAAGGGAAATCCGGAACTTTAATATTAATTGAGTTCAAAGCTTACATTGAGTAGCATCCCTCTTCCTTATTTCCTGTCAACAGTTCGGGGAAATCCTAAATATTCGGTGAGAAGTGAAAATTTTTCTGAACAGTCAGTGGGATAATTTGACAGTTATACCAGGTAGATATTGCCTTCATCATAATGCGAGACTTCATCCATAGTTCTGTTTTTGTGCAAATTCTCAGTGTCTGGGTCTTATGAAAAGCTCTGCCTACACACACAGGTGTCTTTCGGGTCCCCATTCCCGAACTAAAGTACTGTGTGTACATTCTGTGTGAAGTGCAGGAATGCCTGCAAAAGTAGAAGAATAATCTACACACCTTTGGTCTCTTTCTGTGTGGACTGGCGAGTAAGACAGCATGACCTTGCCTGAGAGATGACCTCCGAGAGAGCAAAGGAGACTTACTCTTCACTGAGAACTTGGTGTGATTTGGCAGTTTTCTATTATATCCAATATGAAGGGGGTACTCAAAAAATTTAAAAGGAAAACACACACACACACACTCACTCACTCACTAAAAACCAAGTTAATACATACTGGTTACCGAATCCTCAAGAAACTGGAGTGCATAGTAGTGGTTCTTAACTCTGTCTGAACAGAAGACTCACATTTCAAAGGTATAGATGCTTGAATCATGCAGTAGATCTGGTCTGGCCTGGGGTTTGACATGGGTCTCTGAATTCTTGAGTACTTGCAGGTGGTTTGAGTGTACATCCAGTATCAAGAGTATCCAGTCTGAAGACACTGATGTTATAACCATAAGGAAAAAGCTGGGCTATCTACCACTCTGGGGGATTAGAAAGTCTTGGTTGCTGTGATATAACACAGATTTGTTGAAGCTTGCAGGCTCAAATGTGAAGCAAGTTTTCCTGGGAAGGATTATTTCATGTGAGGCCTGAAGGATTCATGCCTTATTGGGTATCAGAATTGTGAGGAAGGCTTATAAAAAATACATAGCTGGGCTCCTTCCTCCACCAAGGTTTCTGATTGAGTGGATCTGGTAGGAGAGGCTCAAGAATGTATGATGCTGGGCTGTCCTGATTGTGAGAACAGTACATGTTGAAGTACACCGAACTCGGCGCAGCTGTGGAGGAGTGATTCCATTCCATGCACAAGACCCTAAAATAGTGTAGGGCTTCAGTGCATATCTAATTCTGCATCATTTTTAAAGCACTAAGATTTAAAAATTTTCCCAGGTCACTAACTACTGTGGAAAAGCATCACTTTAAGGGGCTGGAGAGATGGCTCAGCAGTTAAGAACTCTGGCTGCTCTTCCAGAGGACCCAGATTTGATCCCCAGCACTCACATGATGACTCTCAAATGAGTGTAACTCCAGTTTCAGAGTTTCTGATGACCTCTTCTGGCCTCTGAGGGCACCAGGCACACACATGGCACGCATACACAGAAAACACCCCATTTTAAATTCCTGCGTAGTGATTTACTGTGCTGGTTTATATCATGTGAGCCCCTCTGGCTGCATATCCAGGTCTTTCCTTATATAGTACTGTTAGTTGTACCTGTCGAGTCCTTGGAGAGGGTATATTGTGCCTCTTCTAGCATGCTCTTTCTGCAATGCATAACTGCAAGCTAATGAGAAACTCTGCTGCAGTCACTGAAAGTCACTAGGCATTGTTCAGTGGATGTATTTGAGAATCATATGTATATTATGAGTATATTTGCCAGGAGACTCAGTTGTAATTAGAAATAAAGCACTTCATATGTTTTCAAGTTTATTTATGACACACTAGGAAATGGAGAAAACAGATTCCAATTGTAAGGAGTGAACTGAGATACCCTCCTTTCACTGTGTGAGACTTCACTCTTCATAAAAAGGACATTATTTCTTCTCAAAGGATTAATAAATTGATGTTAGTAGCTCAATATCACCAAATCCAATTTTAAGTGAATATTCTTTCCCGAATGCATAAAATTTATAACACCGTAAGTCAATTTTCTTTTTAAATATATTTTATTAATTATTTAAGAAGTCAATGCAGTGTATTTTGATCATATTCACCCCACATTCCTTCTCTTCACTCCTCTCAGGTCCACCCCCACCTTTTTATTCCCTCTCTTTTTAAAAATAATCCACCAAGAGTCTAATTTATGCTGCTCAGATACTCATGGCTGTAGAGCCTCTCCACTGAACTGTGGTCAGCCTACCAGGGCTCAGCACACTTTAAAAAACTGACTCTTCCTTCCCTGGAAGCCATTAACTGTGAGTGGTTCCTCAGTTGGGGGGGGTGTCTCATGAGCACCCCCCTCCCATGCTAGCATGTTGACTGGCTCGATCTTGTGCAGGTCTTCTGCAGGCGACCACAGCAGCTGTGAGTCTGTGAGTACAGCATCCTGTCATCTCTAGAAGACACTGTTGCACTCTGATGCTCCTCAGCTTTTGGCTCTTAAAATCTTTCCACCCCAACCTCCATGATGTCCCTGAGCCTTTGTTCAGGATGTGATATAAATGTCCCGTTTGTGGCTGAACATTCCGCTTGCATTATTCTCTATGCTTCAGCCAGTTGTGAGTTCCTGTGTTACCCACTGTTCATTACCCAAAGAACGTTCTTTGATGAGGTCTGAGTGCTGCGCTATTCTGTGAGTATTGAGATAAAAATTTAGAGGGAAGTTCCAACCATGGATTATTGATCCGACTTAGAGTGCCAGGCATGGATTTCCTCCTGTGGAATGGGTCTTCAGTCCAGTCAGAAAACAGTGCCATCTTTAAAACCTTTGTGCCACAGTTACATCTGTAGGCATATCTTGCCAGGTCTTTATTATATAGCTCAATGTTCACAGCCGTGTAAGGCTGTGGTTGACAGTTTCCCCACGAGTAGCCTGCACAGCACCTTTGGGTACTTGGAAGCTAGCCATCAGGGAAGAAGCTTTTTGGTCAGTAGCAGCTTGACTTTTTCATGTTCTATGGCCAGTGTGTTGTGTGTTTGGCAATATGGTCTTAGCATCAAGTTCTATTGGATAGCCAAGAGCAATGGTAATAGCTTATGTTGTTTTGGGGATCTCCAGAACACACCTGACCAATAACTTTAGGGGGTATCCCGCACCTGGCACTGGGCTTTTTATTTAGCAACTGTAGTAGGAATCTTAAAAGTTCTTATTAATAAAATCAGACCCGAGGCCAGTTATTGGGGTGAATACTGGTAGATCAGAGAGACAGAACAAACCACAGCTATCTCACCTCGCCGGATCCTCAGCTGGTCTTGTCTCCTCAGACTGGAGGCCTCTGAGTCCTCATCCGGAATGGGTCTCAGCTGAATTACTGCTCAAAAGCCTGAATGCTTAACCAGCCAAATCTAACCAGCCAAATGCTTCTAGTTTCTCATCCTCACGCCTTATATACCTTTTTGCTTTCTACCACTACTCCCTTGGATTAAAGGCTGGCTTTCTGGGATTAAAGGAGTGTGTCACCATGCTTGGCTATTTCCAATGTGGCTTGAACTCACAGAGATCCAAAGGGATTTCTATCTCTGGAATGCTAGGATTAAAGGTGTGAGTGCCACCATTTTCTAGCCTTTGTATCTAGTGGCTGTCTGTTCTCTGACCCCAGATAAATTTATTAGAGTACACAATATTTTGGGGAACACAATACCACCACAAGCAACCTTTAGTTTTTAGGAGGAATATAATCCTGTTATGGTAACTCCAGTTAATCTCTCTGTCTCTGTCTGTCTGTCTCTGTCTGTCTCTGTCTCTCTGTCTGTCTCTGTCTGTCTCTGTCTCTGTCTCTCTCTCTCTCTCTCTCTCTCTCTCTCTCTCTCTCACACACACACACACACACACACACACACACACACACACACACCAAGTATGTATGAACCTTATAAAGTGCTACTATGGAAATCAGTGTTCAGTTCCTCAAAAAACTAGAAAAACAGCTACCACATAATCCAGTTATTCCACCCCTGGGCACATAACCAAAGGAGGAGTCTATTTCCTGCTAGAGAGACGCATGCGCATCCACTTTCATTCTTGCTCCATTCACAATAGCTAGGACTTAGACACAGCCTCAGGGCCCACCAACTGTTGAGTGGACAGTGAAGATGTAGTATCTGCGTACAGTGGATTCTGTTCAGCTGTGAAGAAAAAGGAACTTGTGAAATTTTTAGGTAAATGGACAGAGCTGGAAAATATTATTGTGAAGTAACTCAGACCCAGAAAGGGAAACATCCCATGTTCTCTCTCACTCATACCATAGTGTTAAATTTTTAGATTTCTGTGTTCAACTCAGAATCCAGGAACCAGACAGACACCATGGGGAGGAGTGGGGAAGTGGGTGGGATAGTGGAGCATAGGTGATAGAAGGGGTCATGAAGAAGAACAGAGCAGGAGGGCTAAGTGGGGAAAGGGATGAGAGGGCAGGGCCGAGGACGGGTGAGAGAGGAGATAACTAACAAGTCAGTTAGGTTCAGCACCTCCGTGAGCAGCCATCAGCAAAGCCAGTGCTTATATATTGCGCCCACTAATACTACTTAATGGATTTTTCCACCAGGATTATTTAATCATCTTAACATGTGCTTACCATTTTTGAGTCACTCTAAGAAAGCATCAGAGGGTTTAATGGTTCAACTTTGAGCTCATTCCATATACATTATTAAAGCTATCATTTTTATATTATGGCCATGTCTCTGCAGTGGGGACTGTAAAGGAAGACTAGGGTTGATGAGTGAGCTGAGCTAATTTAATAGTGGTTTATGGACTGGAGAACTATGAAAGCAAATTAGAGGGAACTCAGGATTTCTTTTCATATCGGCTTGCTAGATATCAAAACAGTTTTCTTCAGTTTTATTTTATAGGGATCATTTTTCAAAAACATCAGTCCTGTCTTCCATGATAAATTGTAATATGAAAATGTACTAAAATTGTCTGTAAAATGCTGACGTTCTTGCAGTTTCTTCCATCGGTAATCTAGAAAGGTAGACTTGGCTTCCCTTTGGTCTTTGCCAGTTCCCTGTCCAGAGAAGGCTCAGAACTGAGCGGCGGCCATCTTGCAGTGTGCAGAGTTTGGGATGGAGTGGACCAAGAGAAGAAAATGCCAAGTCAGATAGTTATTTTCACCTACTTCAAGCATGGTAAAGAAGCCAATATTGTAAGACAGGATTTCCTCAGCTCCCCCACTGCGTAGCTCAGGGTAGAAGAAGCCGTGCGCCTTTCCTCCTGTGTCCATAGAACGGAGATGCTAGTGAACAAAATCTTTTAGGGTGACTAGGATGCAGGGAAATTCTTGGTTTCTTTTTGCCTGTGGCAGGAGGCCAGAAAAGCTTACTTTGGAGACAAGACTCAAGCATCCTTTTCTTCCTTTTGACAGGGTTTCTCTGTGTAGTTTTGGAGCCTGTCCTGGATCTCGCTCTGTAGACCAGGCTGACCTCGAACTCACAGAGATCCGCCTGGCTCTGCCTCCTGAGTGCTGGGATTAAATGCGAGTGCCACCACCATCCAGCACATCCTTTTCTTTAAAACAAAAATTAATGTTACTATTGTGAAAAGGAAAGCAAGTGATTAAGTTTAGACACTGCACTCATATCAGTGTTGACAATAAAAGTGCATTCAAATTACTATAGAATATTTCGATTTTCAGACTTTAAATTCTTTATGCCATTTGTTCTCTCAGTGTGCTTGTTTTCTGAATTTTTGAGTAGGGAAGTTAATGGTCCTGCCAACACTAAATATATCCCCAAAGGAATTAGAAATATTCATTTAAATATATGAAATGGGGGAGGGGCTGGGCAGATTGCTCAGTCAGCAAAATACTTGTCTTGCAAGCATAAGAAACTAAGTTTGATTCCCCCAAACTCTCTAAGTATGCTGAGCACGGTTGCCCCATGTAACCCCAATGCTGGGGAGGCAAAGACAGGCAGATCTCTGGGGTGCACTGGCCCAACCAGTCTGGCATAATTGAGGAGCCTCAGGCTAAGGAGGGTGAACAGTGTTGCTGAGAAAAACACCTGAGATTGTTCTCTGGTCTTTACGTACATATGCATACATGTAAACATAAACTTCAACTGTAAACATTAACACAAGAACATGCACACACATACATAAAAATAAGTGCATGAAATGAGACTGTGTATGCAAATTTAATGAATGATGTTATTGGATATACTAGTCCCTTCTTGTCCTTTTTGACTACCCAAATTTAAAAAAAAAGTGAGGTTTCTGTGTAAAGCCTATTATTTTAATTGTTATTTTTATCTCAGTAAATATAATATTTTAGAATGAATACAACATATTCAAGAACAAAATCTTATAAATAGTATGGCTCCTTTTTTTTTTTTCCATTTTTTCCCCTCACTTAAAGAAGACAGAATGAGAGAGCACCTGTTTCAGAAGAGAATGTCAAAACAGGGCTGGGTATAGCAGAGCCTTGGCCCAGCCTCATTGCTGCAGACAAACAAAAACTCAACAAAGGAGAAAACCAAGATCAAGCATGCTACTAACAGCCTCTTGCTTAGCTTTCCCTAAGCTTAGCTGTGTTTTTGTTTTTGTTTTTGTTTGTAAGTGTTTATTTCCATGGGAAGTAAACATCATTAATATCAAAGAGTCTAAAAGTAGCCTGTGTCCTCTGCTTATTCTCCACTGCATAAATACTCTCACAGTATTGGAAACAAGCACTTAATATTATGTGACTTTATTGCTTTAAAACACCAAGGGATTGGTCATTTGTTCATAGCCTGCAAAGAGCACGGTGGCTTCTTATTCCTCAGCTGCCCTTTAAAATCCTGTTACCATAAATCCAGTACTCATATATATGAAAAAAAATAATTGCACCCCTTTGATGTGCTGTAGAACATACTGAGAGCTATATTTAGGTGGTTATGTGAAAACCTCAGCTAAAGTCTCAGTTGTTAAAAAGCAAACCCTGGAGGGCAAAGTTGAGATCAGTTGGTACAGTGAGTGCCTAACAGTCATGAAGCCCTGGGTTCGAATCCCATAAACTAGATATGGTGGTGCACACATGTAATTCTGGCACTTGGGAGGTTGAGGCAGGAATATGCGAGTTCCAGGTCATTCTCAGCTACATAATTAGTTTGAGGTTAGCCTGGGATCTTACACTCTTCCTTAGGGGGAAAAAAGATTAAGTCCTATGTATGAGGAAACTTTGGGTTTAATGGGTATTCTGTTCTTATGACTCTGGAGATTTGGAACATGTGTGTGTACATCAAACTCTCTAAAACTACACACTTCACATATGGACCATGTACATATGTGTGACATGTACTGGTGCTACAATAATAATTACCATTTGAAAATCCACACTCTGATACCTGAAAGCCTTCAAGAATGTTCATCTGGTTAAATTCTCCTGGATAGTTGCTAATGGTGATCATTATGAAATTTAGTCGTTTCAAGTGGTATTTAACCTTAAGGTCATTCTAATTAATCTTACTGTTTTTAGTTTAGTGAAAAATTATAGAATTTGTCTTATATGACCTTTATTGAGCATGTGGGACAGGAAGGTTGAAATGTAGGGATTTTTATCATATGTATCCTGAGTTTTGAAGAATAAACACTTTGGAATATTGAGTCTCTTATCAGAATGTGTTTGGAAGTAGGATTTCTTAGCCTTGCCCACATGTGCTAGTCACTTAGCATTTTAATTAAACTTTGGCCCATGCTTTTTCTTTCTCATTAGTTTCATTTGCAGAAATCCTTTTAAACCTGATCACTTAGCACTCCCTGCTTCCCAGATGTGTGGCCCAGCTGCCCCCACTCTTTCCCTCCAGTTCTTCCATCTCCTGGGCCTCCTCCAAATGCATGTGCTGCGAGTTTCCAAACAGAGCAGCTGGTCCACTTCTTATAATATTTGATTGGCTGTTTAGTGATCAAGAGCTTTTCAGTTGTATTGCTGGTTAGAGATGTGAGCGCCATGATTGCTGCACTTCACCGAGTCCTAGTGTTTTCAGAGTGGTTTGCAAAAGGAGAGCTGTGAAATAGTGCCAGCTGACAAGAAGGCTCCATGGGGAAGGTGCTTGCTATGCAAATGTGAGGGTCTGAGTTTGGACTCCCAACACCCAGGTCAAAAGCTGGGCATTGCAGCATGTGCCTGTGAACTGCAGGCAGAAGCGGAAGGATGGGAGGGCTGTCACACCTGGCCCAGGAGTGAGCTCCAGGTTCAGTGAGAGACCTTGCCTCAAAAAAATAAGATGGAGAGCAATGAGGGAAGACACCCACTGCTGACCTCTGGGCTCTACGTGTGCAGGCACAGTCGAGTATACCCACATGTTCAAGGACACACACACACACACACACACACACACACACACACACTGGGGCGGGGGCAGACAGAGATTAGAAGATGGATTAGTGACAGACATTCAACAATACTTATGGAGTGAAACATTTGATCCTTCAATATGGATTGGACTTAGCACATTGAAGCATTTGAGGTATGCCTTTTTATCTTTAAAGGAGTTGAATATCAAGCTTATTAAGAACAAGTAAATATTGAGAGTTCTGAAAACTGAAAGCAATAGATAATTTCCTCCATAAAGCTTATTTTGACATTGTTTTGCTAGGCTCAAATGATCATGAAAATGTGTGTGTATGTGTATGTGTGCACGTGCATGCTCTCACACTTGAGTTTGTGTGTGTGTGTGTACTTATATGAGTCTTGTATGCAGTCTCCATTCTGGAGTTTTTCACTTTACTACTGGTTCCACTGGCAAAGCTGTACTTAGCATATCAAATCCGGTGTTCTGGTGGTGGAAGGGGGCGGGGCTAATATTTCCATACCACACATGGACAGGCACTACCAGTACCCAGTGGGAACTTCTACTTCATGAAAATTCACAAGGTGTTCATGTGGCTCCTCCTTGAGAGGCTCATACTGAGAGGAATTAACTATAACTACCCACACCTCAAGCAGCAAGGGCTTTTGCCAACGTGTCCCCTTGGCAGCTGCCTCTGGCTCCTCTTAAGCCATTAACCAGGCTCCCTCCAGGATTCCTTGGAAACTTTGTGCCTGCCTGAATAATTGATCACATAATGATCAATTATTCATAACTCATTATTACAACTGGACTAAAACCTAAAGGTGGATTCATTCTACCACTTATGAATATCCAAGAGACCATCAGGAGACCGCGGTGGAGTTCAGGTCCTTGCTGTCCCTCTGCCTGTTTATTTCTCTGAAGGGATTCCAAAGAGAACAGCCTGTGAGAGAGAATCAGAATTCATGAAAGTGACAGCCACCTCCCTGCTGGTTCCCACACTGTTTGTCTTTTGAATTCTGGCCTCATTTACACCTACAAATAAAATCTTAGTTTGAGGGAATGTAGAAGACATTTATAGCTCTCTTGGTTTATGAAATTATTTTTAGGAAGTCCACAGAGATATAAAAGTTGCCTATGGACTGTCTTTTCTGAGGTAAACTAACAATGGGTTTTATTATAACATTTTCATGCATGTATACAATATATTTTGGTCATATTCATCCCTCTTCACTCTGTCTTTTCCTCCTATTCCTGTTGTTTCTCTACCTTTTCCAATTAGTGTCCCTTCTGTGTTCGTATCTTTTTTTTTCTAATGACCCAAAACATTTCATCAGAGTTCCTGTAAGCATCTGTGTGAGAGGTTATTTCAGGAGCATCATAGGCACCTTCTTAGTGGCTCCACCACTGAAGGAAGCATCTCTCAGTCCAGTGTAACGTTAACTGCATAGAGATCTTGGAGGAGGTGGGGCCCAGGGAGCCCTCTCCACTCTGCGGCAGTATGTTATCTAGGCGGCAGTATGTTATCTAGGCCAGTCTTGTGTAGTCCTTGAGCAGGTAATCATAGCTCATGTGAGTTCAAGAATGCTAGACAGCTTTGAAGTGGCCCGGTTACACACTAGACCATATATGGTGTTCCAGAACTCACCACTTATGAGTGTAATGATTTAGTTTTACTGTTATAAAAGTATATGGGTAATTTTAAGACATATGTGAATTATCACCCCCTATATAATAGCCTGTCTCAAAACTAAACAAAACTCAAATCAAATCCATTAATTAAAAACTAATTTTTGAATATAGATGCTCCCAGAACTTATGTATACACACACAAATACCTTCAGAATATTGAGTCTTATTTTCTATTTTCCCTTATGAGAAATTCTAGCATATTAATAGTGTTTGGTGCTTTTTAGTCTGTCAAAATATCTAGAACCCACCTCCACCCCACCCCCCCACCCCCCACCCCCGTCCCAGAGCCATTATTTGGAATTTCCTGGGCTGCAGGGATGGCTCAGTGGATAAATGCTTGAAGCACTTCAGTGTGAGAACCAGAGTTTGGATCCACAGAGCCCAGATCCATTAGCGCAAGAGTCTGTCACTCCACTGGAAGCTCCTCAGCTAGCCTGGCTTACCCAGCAGTGAAAGGCGCTAGCGCAAACAAGGCAGAAAGGCAGGGACTGACACCCTGAGTTTGTCCCTCCCCCGTCTCTGTCTGTCTGTCTGTCTGTCTGTTTGTCTGCTCTCTCTCCCTCCCTCCTCACCACCCCCACCACGGTCCACACCTATAACTGCAGTGCTCAGGAAGCTGAGGCAGGTAGATTGTTAGTTCCAGACCAGCCTGGGCTATATAATAGCCTGTCTCAAAACTAAACAAAACTCAAATCAAATCCATTACCTAAAAATGAATTTCTGAATATAGATGCTCCCAGAACTGATTTATATACACACAAATGCCTTCAGAATATGGAGTCTTATTTTCTACTTTCTCCTTATGATAAATTCTAGCATATTAATGGTGTTGGTGCTTTTTAGTCTGTCAAAATATCTAGAACGTTTCCCATGTCTGTATGTGGGGAATACACTGTTCTTTTTTCTTTGTCTTTTTTTTCTTTTAAGCAGCTCAATAGTATGTTCCATGGGAAGATTGTAGAATAACTATTTTTCTATTGCTGTCATTTGGATTATTTTAAATCTTTTGTTATCACAAACACTGCCACAGTGAACAAGCCTGGACGTTTGTCATTTCACAAATATGTCACTATTTTTTGCATGGATTCTTAAGATAAAACATGAGATTTGGGGGACATGCCCTGCCAGTCCCATTCCAGGGGGACAAGCCAATCCTCTGCTGTTGGGGGTGTTTTGCTGGAGAACTTGGAGATGCCCACTAGAGACTGACTGTTACTGAGCCTGATGGCAGGATGACTGTTCACTCTCTTAAATGTCTCCACTTTGGAGTGACGGTGACAACAGTCACTTTGTCATCCTGTTTTCCTGGTTATATAAGAAAAGGTGTAAGTCTGGTGTCACATTATTTATAAGCAGAGTCCATGTAAAACTATCTTCCTTCCTTGCAGACATTTGCTAAACTGTGACATTTAGAGCTGTAAGACTTCAGAACCAGCTCTTAAACACTAGAGCACCCAACACTGTACTTTGGAAATTATTAGTATAGTTTCTATATTTTAAAAAAAAGGTTTCATGGTGAAACACATTTGTTAATCACCAGATTTCACAGAGTCAAGGCCGATTCCTTTCCAAGGGACTCTGGATACTTAGATCTACTCAGGCAGGCTGTGGCTCAAAGACCTGGACAGATCCAATGGCAGTTCCCAAACTTGTGTGACCAGCTAGCTGTTCCCCCACCCCAGGTAAACCGGGCTGGTAAACTGAGGAGCCACGCTGGGCATTACTGACGGTGCTGCACACCCTGTGAAATGAGAAGTCACAAACACATGCAGTGTTGGTAAGAGACGGAGCAGGAGAAGTAAGAACGCAAGTCCCTGTGTTAAAGCTGGCCATGATGAACAGCAGATGGTGGTAATGCGACATGCAGATCAACTGTTGGGACACGGCAGGATTTCTAATGGCAGCATTAATTCAAGGTTCAAAATGTCTTTATTTAATTAAGGTCTACCAATACTTTAGTTTTGCTGACTAAATGAATAAAAGGCTAAATGTGGGTCATTAACATACTCTAGGAAAAGCACAGATAAGCTGAGGAATAAGCTTGGTGAAGTCTTTTTATCTTCATAGACCATTTTCTATGGGATGGGATAGATTTGTGTTGTCATGCCCTCTGTGTATTAGATGGACATTCCTACCTTACATGTACACACAGATATATGTGTGCTCTCATTCTCTTGAAAGAAAAGCTGAAGTCTCCACTTGTCCACAGAAGGGCAGAGAGCAGTTGCCTTCATTCATCAAGCAGCTAGTTGGTGCTGCGAAGGACACTGCGATCTTAGTGAGGAAACAGTCATGTCAGTTAATGGGCCAGTGAGGTGAGACAGATCAAGACATCTTAGAAGCTGAGAGGCATAGATCTCACTTCCATTCTTTTTACATAACAAACTGTAACACAGGACAATGAAATGTTGACTATACTTTAAATATTTACATTAAATAAGATGAAGACAGAAATACAATGCAATTTGAATATATTATTAATAAGAGGACTACTATGAATTTTAATTCATAGTATATCAAGGCTAGGATATTCCAGAAATGGGTCACCCGTTTAAACATGTGTGGTGAATTAATTTTCAGGCTATCAGTGTGTCTACAACAGAGGGTGTGTCCTGGGCTATAGGTCTTATTAAGAATGAGCATTTAGGGGCACAGCAGGTAAAGGCACTTCCTGCCAATCTGCTACTTAGTTTAGTCCTCAGAACCTGCACAGTGGGAACAGAGAACCAACTCCTGTAAGTTGTACTCTGACCTCTATGTGAGTACCATGCCACATCCTCACCTACCCCAACGTGCACACCATGAATTAATAAATGTAGTAATAAGAGAACCATTTGGGGCTGAGGGAGATGTACGGCTTAGTGAGTAAATTGCTTACAGTGCAAGTACCAGGACCTAAGTTTAGTTCCCAGAACCCATGCCATCAGAAGCCAGATGTGATGATGTGGACTTATTCCCAGCATTGGGGAGGCAGAGATACATGGATCCTTCGGGCTCACTGGCCAGCCAGTTTCAAATTGGTATAGCCAACTTGGTACACTCCAGACTCAGTGAGAGATACTGTCTCAAAAAATAGGTGGAGAGCGATTGAAGAAAATGCCTGTTGTTAACCTCTGTCCTTACACACACACACACACACAGAGAGAGAGAGAGAGAGAGAGAGAGAGAGAGAGAGAGAGAGAGAGAGAGAGAGAGAGAGAGGAGAGAGAGAGAGAAAGAGAAAGAGAGAGGGGGATGAGCATTTGAAGCCCTAAGTCTGCATCCCTAAGCAAAAGATGTTTGGCTACATCTGTGGTGAATCTTGGAATCTTGATATAGATTGATGAGCCTAGAGAACTACAGGATGAAGTCTCCCAGTAAAGTCATTTGGAATCACTGATAGACAAGAAGTTGCTAGAAATGGCGTATGGTATGACATATAAATGGGTGTCCCTTAATGTATAAAACCACTACCCTTTAAAGGTACAATTGTCCTGTCTGTTCTCTGCTCCCTGATCCATGAGTGAGCTTGCTTACCCCTACTTTCTAGAAGTAACAGTAATAGCTTCAGGCAGGGATGATATCTCCTCATAGGTACATCATCTATCTATGAGTTAATTGATTGATTGTGCACATGTGTGCATGTGTTTGTGTATGTGTACATGCATACACATATGTGCCATGATGTATGTGTGGAGGCCAAAGGACAGAAGTAATTCTCTCTTTCCACCCTGGGGGTCTAGGATTGAACTCAGGTCATGAACTTGGTGGCAATGCCCCTGCTCACGGTGCCATCTCACTGGTGGCTGATAAACTACCCTTCATAAACTGGCCACACCACCTCACCTCTTTGGAAAGGAGGGTCCTGATGTCTTGCTGTCCCTCAAGTGAAAGGGAATCACACTTTTGACCTTATCTCCAGGTTATGCATTAAAACATAAAGAAATACAAAGAACTTACATCTGTCAACTGCTCAATGCAGTGGAGACAGTTGGTTAATATAAAGTGAGGAAACAGCACTTACAGCAAGGAACATGTAGTGTGAATATTGTTTTCAGTCCTGATCAGTGAATGGACTGATGGCAGTGATGGCCACTGTTCTAGGCAGTGCACTCTGCAGTCTGTTTTGAGGGAGAAGACAGTCTGGTGGGATAGTAGAATGTGATGGACAATACCTAGAATTATGTAATACTAAAATATTCTTTAGTGTTAGAGATAAAAATAAAAGGAGGGAGAGTCTTTCATGTGTGATATGAGTCTTAGCAGATAATGTGAGCTGATAGTTAATACTGTAGTCTTATATGACAGTAAGTATTTACTCTGACAGAATACCCCCAATGAAAGCCTACTGAAAGATTTTGAAGCAAAATCTATTTCTATGCTTGTGTTTTCCAGTAGTGGAAGGAAATATCTCCCCATATGATTATATTTCTGTGTCTGCACAGTAGAGCAGAGACCCAAGTATACTGGGTGTTGCTCAGTTTCTCTTACTGGAGAACTGGAGTCATATTTACAGGGATCAGGTCAAGAAGTGCCAGCAGCCGTAGGGACTGTTGTTTATTGTTGTGTTACCCCGAATCCATGTGCCCCCTCTCAGAAGAAAGCCTATGTGATAGTGGGGGAAACTGTGTTTGCAACGCTCTGGGAGTCAAGTCCTCTTGGTGAGAACTCAGGCCAGCTTGTGTCTGTGGTCCTGGTGGACTGGGGCAAAGCCCGTGCTACCCAAACATGCAGGTTCCTGCCTTGGAGGAAATGGCAGAAGGGGCTCAGAAAAGATGTAGTCATATCTTAAGGGTGCAGCCACAGAAGCAGACACCCCAGCTCCGTCTGTAGCCCCATCTAGGGTGTAGCAAAACTAGCTTTAGATCAAGTCCATTCAGAAAGTGAAGAATCTCCCTTTCATATTGAGGACAGAAGGCTCTGGTGTTCTCTCTGGGCATCACTTATCTTTTTTTTTTTTACATAAATGAGACCCGCTGACTCATCTCCCTGTATGAGGCTGGAAAGCCTCTACCACAGTCCCTTAAAAGACTCTCACAAGAGATTAGACAAGAGAGGGAAATGGACCTTAAGTTAAGATCCTGAGATAGTCTTCACAGGGGTCATCTGGGAGGCAGAGTATGCCTCAGGAGGTGCTGGGCCCAGATGGAGGGTGTGCTGGGAAACAGAACTATTTTCCTGCTCCTTCTTGTTCCTTTCCCCTCTCTCCCATGCCTTGATGAAACCTAGTGCCCTTTGTATGTAGGCAAATACTATACTGAGGTTCACCTCTAAACTGAGGTTTCCTGTATCTTAGTTGTGTGCTTGGCCACTAAACATCAAAAATAAAATCTCTATCCAAGAATGGAGACTTAATTTCCTTTTTCTCATTTTTTTATGATTCAAATTTTATCCATTCTCTTACAGTGTGGGATGCATAAAGTAACTTTTCACAAAGCTTACACTTTTAATTTCAGAAACTATGTACTTTTGCATTATTCTGTATTAACAACAGTATAACTTTTTCTTTTGACAAAAAGTACTTTAATGGCAACATTTTGTTTTTTCAAGACAAGATTTCTCTGTGTAACATCCCTAGCTATCCTGGAATCAGCTTTGTAGACCAGGATAGCCTCAATCTCACAGAGATCTGCCTGCCCCTGCCTCCTGAGTGCTGGGATTAAAGGTGTGTATCACCACACCCAACATTTTTTTTTTTTTATATCCAGGACAGGGATGCTGCTCATCATAAATGGGACCCACTGGGGTGCTGCTCGCCCCTGTTCCTGGATAGTAAACGGTTGCTTAGCATGTACACGTCCTTGCACCGACTGCCTAGCAGCACAAAATAACAATAGTAAACCCAAAACGAAGCATAACAAATCAACTGCAGCACACTGATCTCTGAACACCTGACTAACAGGGAAGAGTCGCTTTCAGATTCTTATAGTGAAAGCCATCCTTTTTTATTTAGAACCATAGACATTTTTAATTTTAATAGAATAAGTGGAAAAGGAAATCCTACTGTGCATTTAAATACACACACACACACACACACACACACACACACACACACACATTGTTCAAAGCAAGGCTATCAATTACATGCAGCCACCACCAAAGGAGATGATGGAAAGTTCCCAGTGTGTTTAATGTAGAATGTAAAGCACAATTAAGCAGCTCAGGTTTTAGTATGAGAAAATGTGGTTTTGGTGAAAAACTGTCATGTAAACATATCACCACTGTTATTGTTTTTATTTATAATTTTCTTTTTGAGAGTTTCATACATGCATACAATGAAATATCATCAGCCCTCCATCTCTTCCTCCAATCTTCCCATATCCCCCAGTTGCCCCCTTCCAACTCCATGTCTGTCTGTCTCTGTCTGTCTGTCTTTGTGTTTTGATAACCGACTAATTGAGAAGCACTCACATGTGTGCAAGAGTGTGGGCAGGACCTCTGATGGAGCGATGGAAACCTACCAGTGAGGACACCCTCCAAAGAGAATGATCCTCTCTCCCCTCGGAGCTAGCTGTCAACTGCCACTAGCTCCTCCGAGGGGGACTTGGCCTAAGAGTATCTCCCCACCATAAGGCATTATTTTTCTTGGTTTTCACAAAAACATTACTATGAATTTTATTTCAGGGTATTTTTCTCTTTGGGACTGGTGATTCAGTGCAAGAGAAATTTATTTTATGTTTTATTCTTTTTTGTGTATATGAACATGCATATGTGTGTGGGGACTGTGGTGCTCATGTGTTGGTCGGAGGACATCTTTTGGAAGCTGGTTCTCTCCTCCTACTGTGTAGGTCTTGGGTATTGAATTCATGTCATTACTCTTAACAGCAAGTGTCTGTCTTCTGAGCCATCTTTCTAGGCTACAGAAGGATATTATATATGGTGCTTCTGGCATGGGTTTGCGCATGTTTAAACTTGCCAAATTGTACGCATTTAAGTGCAGTTTTTCTGTATAAAGTAAACCTCGATAAAGTTGTTAGAAATGTATATATCTGAATATATACATTAACTGTGTGTTTTACATACAGTGAGTTAGTGCAATGTTATGATGGCATTTTTTTCTTACTTGGTTAGAACTTTAGAACTGTAAGACATGGTGCACACTGGAGGACCACTTGCAGGAGTTGGTTCTTTCTTACCATGTTGATGCCAGGAGTTAAACCCAGGACCTCAGTCTTGGCAGCAAGTGCCTTTCCCCACTGAGCCATTTGAGTTGGCATGCATGCCCACGTACAAACACACAACTAATTTCAAAAATTAAAAAAAGTGAGCCATAAGGAATCCTAATTATGAATATGTAAATCATTTATCAAGGCTTTGCCAATTTGTAAATATGTGTATTAGTTCTTTTTTTATAGTCCTTTCAAGAAGTGAACTAAACTAAGATCCATTAACATGGTGTGAGGCACATATGTTTAGTGGCCTATGTATCAAAATATACATGCAGTTTATGTCCCTTTGATGAGGCTTTTGTAGAGACTCAAAAAAAAAGTTAATTTTAAAGTGGCTCCCTTGGTGACAGTATTCCTTTAGGCACCTCATTTGCATAGGCATTGAAATGGTCTTGACTTCCCAATATGTACCATAGTCTTGTACCACTTACGTGTGAAGGATGTTGTAGCTTTGAAAGACACAGGGGATTGATATAGCTGAGCCACACAGCTCACTTTCTTAAACATATAAAAGCAAATGATCTAGAGATGAGGAATCAGGTTGGTTTCTTTAGTGAGAGTTAGAAGTAACATTTATGTCTGAGTAATGTCAATTAGACCAGAGACATAGCTTGCGGGACACAATGCCAATGAAAATGCAGGATTCCTTGTTTAAAAACTATAAGCTGATGACATCCAAGTGTTCATCCAAAAGCAGGATCCTCCTGAGCACTGGCTTTCACGTGACTGTGCAGTTCCATGCCTAAGAAACCAGCTGCAGACAGTGTAGGCTGGTATTGCCATGAGTGGGGAGCAAGACAATGTACCTATGACAGCTGTTGTGTAGATTAGTCAATGTAGTTGCACTGTTTTTATTTTAAGGATGAAATGATCTTATTTGGGCAGATTTCCCACAGGTTCTTCAACATAAAGGTAGTAAATTGTCACCATGAGCTATGGGATTCGGTTGCTTTTCTCATTGGGGCAATTTATCCAACTTTCTGATATGATTAATGGGCTCTACATTTGTTCTACATTTGTCTGAAAAAGTATCTTCAAGGGTAAAGGACACTAAAATTTTGTCAATGCCATAACACAGTTTTTACAAAGGGGATATGAAATAGTTTATTCTTGAGCCAAATATGAGTGTCCATGGCCTGAGAATATGGATTCATGAAAGTCATGTTCTACTGAGCAATGGCTGCATGAGATTTTATTACTTATAAAGCAAGTGAAGTCATAAATAAAGGCAGGAATCATAGGTTAGAGCAAAGTGGGGCAAACAGTGTTGCAGAGTTCAGATGCTACCTGATGATGTTCATAACTCCTGCTTTCCTGGAAGAAAGTCTGTTGAAAATATATTTTATTTAATTATTTATTTTGGCTTTTTGAGACAGGGTTTCTCTGTGTAGCCCTGCCTATCCTGGAACTCACTCTGTAGACCTGGCTTTTCTTTTCTTTTTCTTTTTTTTTCTGGGATCTCCAGCTTACAACATTATCCTGAGTGAAAGAAGCCACATGCATACAACTGTGAATATTTTGGCTGTACTGACTTGAAACTCTTAAGAAAATGTAGCTATAGTGACAGAGGTAAATTGTGGTCATCTAGATCCAGGGGCCTTAGGACCCATAGCATAGCATACATGCTCCCTTCATATCTGAGACCCTCTTCCAGGGACATTATCTTTATTGGTTTTGGGCCACCCTGTCCTTGGGAACCCTTTATTCCATTTCTCTCAGTAGGTTGTTGTAGGAAATGTCAAGAGTTTCCCACCAGAACATGGGTTGAAAGTGAGGCCTAGAACGGAGCAAAGTGAAGAAGATAGGATTCCTCTCCCTCTTTGACGACCAGAGCTGTGCAGAGGAACAGTGCTACTCTCATCATGAGCTACTTAATCAAGCTACAGTGCTAAATCTCTAAAACCCAGCACTCAAGACGTGCCCATCCCGAGCACAGCTCACTTCCCAGCTGGTGAGTCTCAGGTGGCAGTGGATGCGGCTGTCCCACCCTTTCCTGCCCCATCCTGAGACAAGTCTGCTCCCCCCCCATCCTGAGACAAGCCTGCTCCCCAAAGCTTAGATTCCTTTTTCCATTTTATATTTAGAAAACCAAAATCTTGCCTACATCATAATTTAATTTTACTTTAAGCAATGCTTCTGCTTGATCAGCTTTACCTAGCCAAGAAAAATGAAACTTTTTTGTTGCTTCTTGAAACTCAATTTGTCACTGTATCCTGGGTTCATGGCATCTTTGAATCACAACTGTCTCACTGAAGTATACAATTCTAATATTTTCCTGTAATACTAAAAATAAGCATGACATGAATTATTCATACCATTATTGCATTTTAGATATTAACCTAATATTAATTATGAATTGCATCCCATAACAGTAATATCAAAAGATAATCCAATTACCCATAGTAAATTATTTTTTTTCATCTTCTTGCTGACATTGTTACGTTCCTTAATTTCCTTGCTGACATAAACAAAATCTTGGTTTGCTCAAAGCTCAGTGGTTTTCAGAGTGTGCACAGTAGTTACTGTTCCATCTGCTTTAATTAAATATCCTGGCAAAAACAACTTAAAAGAAAGAAGAGTGTATTTTGACTCAGTTTGAGGGTGCAGACTATCATCTGTTGCAGAGGCTGACCTTGAACTTTAGATCCTGCCTCCAGCTCCCAAGTACTGGGATTACAGGGATGTGCGCCTCAATTTGTGGCTTTCTAATTGACAATGAGTAAGATTTTTCTCTAAGTCTCAAGCGATAATTAATGAAGAGGAGACATGGTCTCATTAGTGCCTCGTCAGAAGGAGGCCCATACTCCAAATCACTGGATGTGGTTTTTGTTTTTGTTTTTCTTTAATTCTAAGGACATGAAGATAGTGGGCGGCAGGAGTTTTTGTTCTTTAAAACATATTTTAGATTTCTTAGTTGTTAGACACTGAGGAGCTTTGTGACTAAACAGGAAAGAAAAATAATCCTACCTTCAGAGACAAACATTTCTTCTTTAGAGTCAGTGGTTGGCTCCTCCTGTGAGAGTAAATGCTGCCTCTGCTGAGATGCATCTTAGGACCTTGGGTGACTCCGTTAACGCTCGGGCTTGGGCACACCGGGTAGCCTTGCACTTGTCTGGGGCAGGATGCCTGCAGTGGGTGCCACCGTTTCTCTGCCATATTGTGAGATGAGGAAGCCAAGCCATTTGTCCTGTCATTCACCTCCATTTCCCTTTGTGTGAATGTTATTGTCAGCTCCTATGGGTGTGCCAACTTCTAGCTCTACTCCAGTGTGAATGCTAGGAAGCAGATTTTTCAAATTTACATCTTCTGATGGATGCGCTGCTAACAAGTGTTCCAAGGGTCAATGGGACTCAAGTGTAAGAGCTGTGACTTACAGGACCTTTGCTTCCAGTGTTTGGGGTGCCGTCATTTTGATCATGCAGTTAGTAGCAGATGTTTCTGAGGCAGCCAATATGTACCAGGGGTTGTTGCCATGAACAAAATGTGATGATCCTCGGCCAGAGAAAGACAAAGAAATAAATGTGGACATAAATGAGGCCTATGGAGTGAACTGAAGAGTGAGGGATGCACAAGTCTAGTCACATTCAAACATAGATGCTCCCGGGAATGGGGAATTCCATGAGAAGGAAGTATGAGCCTGGCCTTTGAGCACCCACAGTCTAACCAAGAATGTAAGCAGACATTGTTAGCCAGGAAGGTAGTGCATGCCTTTAGTCCCAGCACTTGGAAGGCAGAGGCAGGTGGATCTCTGTAAGTTCGAAGCTAGCCTGGTCTACAAAGTGAGTTCCAGGAGAGCCAGAGCTATTACACAAAGAAACCCTGTCTCGAAACACCCCCCACCCCAAAAAAGTGAAAAAAAGAAAATATTGTCACAAACAGCAGGATGGGGGGGGGGGCACAACCCTAGCCTATACCAGCAAGAGTTAAGAAAGGCTTTGATATGAAAACTTTTCTCAGTGTTTCAATATAAATAAATGCTACCCATAGCATAGTCTTTGAAAGTTAATGAACACTTTTTAAAATTTTATTAGCTTACAAAGGATTAGATTTCATTGTGGCATTTTCAAACAGGATTTTTGTTATTTCTCTCCCCCTCTTCTTTACAGCCCTCCTTCCCTAGTGAGCTCCCACCCCCAACAGTGTCCTCTTCACTTTCACATCACACTTGCCCTTTGCTCTGCTCTCAACACTCTGGTCCCCTCTCATGGTCTTCTGTCTAGTTTGATGGTCTGTAGCACCTTACAAGCCCTTATTTACCTACATACAGACATTAAAGGTTGGGATCCTCACATGAGAGCGAGTAATGAGAATTATGTCTTCCTAGGGCTCAGTCACATCAGCGTCCTATTCCATCCGTTTTCCTGCCATCTCATAATTTCATTTTTCTAAGTACCCAGATAAATTATATTGTGTACAGGTGCTGCTTTTTCTCATCCATCCATGGACTGATGGGAGCCGTCATATCTTTGCTATTGGGAATAGTGCAGAGTAGCGTGGATGTACGAGGACCTCTGTGCTCTGTTTGTTTTGAGACAGCATCTCACTCTGTAGTCTAGGCTGGGCTAGAACATGCAGTGATCCTCCTGTCTCATGCCTCAAGTACTAGAATCACAGGTATGAGCCACTGTACTTGGCTTACCTAAACTCTTAGAACTTTGTTTTACTTTTTTCTTCTAAAAACTATTGTGATCAATTTTGTGCCTCTGTCACCTGCTATCTATATTTTTAATGTCTCAAGCTTAGGCTTCGGACTATGTAAAACAAAGTAATTCTTTATATGAGTAGTTTTCTTTCTTCTCCACTGTCAGATGATTATAGAAATATATGGGTTTTCAAACGCTTCAGGAGACCTCTTCCCACCTCTCAGGCTTTATGGCATGCTTAGAGTCAGGTTCTACTCTAGGAGCAGGAGCCTATGGCAGTGTGGGTGGGGACCAGTGGCCTGTGGCATAGGCAACTACCGGTGTATTTGAGATACTTAAGCTTCAATCGTTGGTGAGTTTGCTTGTCTCTAGGAAGAGGAAACATACCGTTGCCCAACTGCTTGTCTCAAGATGTAGGAGAGAAAGGGCGGGGAGAGAAGGACCCTCAGCTGAGTGCTGAGGTTGGGACAGGTCGTCCATTACACCTATGTGTAAAGGACAGAGTAAGGAGAAGTTCTAGAAGCTGTCTTCTGTGAGGGAACCCACTCATGTTTGGGCTAAAGGGAGAGAAAAAAAAGCATTGTTCTCAGTGGACCTTCAGGAGACTCCCCTAGAAGCTTGCTAGGGGCCGTTCTTTAGAGGTGAGGAGGAGAGTGGCTGCTTTGTAAGGGGTGTACAAATACACTGGTCAGTCTCATGCCCGGGAAAAGCATTAGAGTCCTTGATCAAATTCTGGGGTCCTGGGGTAAGGGCTTCACACAACACAGTAGTTGGAGGTTTTTCTTTTCTCCATGTGACTAGGGGCTGGATGTGGATTATCATGAAACTGTGTCTATTCTTGCATCAAACCTGTAGAATCTCTACTAAGAATGTCTACTGGGCATCAGTCCCATCTTTAACTATGACATATTTCACTTTTATTTTTATTACCCATAAAGACTGAAAAAAATCACTGAATTTATCAGTAGTGATTTTTTAATGAGGCAACACCCATCTTCAAACTTCCCACTTCTCCGTAAAAATGAAAAACAACATGTAAAATGTGTTGTGGTACCAGCCTTGGAAATATAATCTAGACTATACCCAGAAATAGCAAAATCACACACAGAAAAATGTCTACAATGGTTCTGTTTTTACTTGTTTCTTACTTGTAGTATTATTTGCTCCATCCATCCATCCATCCATTCATCCATCCAATAATCTTCCTATCTCCCTATTTATTTGTCTATCTACCGTATATCTATAATCTGTCTATCATCTATCTCCGACATTTCTATCTGTCTTTATGTCTATCTATCTGTCTATCTATCTATCTATCTATCTATCTATCTATCTATCTATCTATCTTTCTATCTATCTATCTATCTATCTATCTATCTATCTATCATCTATCTATATTTGTGACACTTGACTTCACTTTGTCTAGGAATCACTATGCACTACTATTAATCACTATTCTTAGCTACTGTTCTGTTGCTGTGAAGAGATAGCATCACCAAGGCAACATATAAAAGAAGCATTTAATTGGGGGCTTGCTTACAATTTCACAGGGTTGGTCCATGCCCATCAGAGTGGGAAGTGTGGCAGCAGGCAGGAAGGCATAGTGCTGAGGCAGAAGCTGAGAGCTCACATCCTGATCCGCAGGCAGCGGCAGAGAGAGAGCAGGACTGGGACTGGCATGGGCTTTTGAAACCTCAAAGTCCACCTCTAGTGACACACCTTGTAATCCTTCCCCAAACAGTTCCACCAACAGGAACCAAGCTTTCATGTATACGAGCCTATAGGGGCCATTCTCATCCACACCAGCACACAGTTGGAACCTAAAATGTTCCCTCATGCCTTGAACGTGGTCCCCAGCTTGTGGCACTAGTTTGGCTGTTGGGTCTTTAGGAGGGTGGGCCCTGGCTGGTAAAAGTCAATCTCTTTGAAGTCTATCCCTCCCCCAGTTCTGGCTCGTCCTCTGTTCTATGTGAGCAGCTGCCCAGCCTCCTGCTTCTCTCACTAGGGACAGAGGCACTTCACCCACCCACCTGGACTGAATCCTTCTGAAACTCAGAGCCAGAAAGGACCCTTCCACTCCCCTGGTTGTTTCTGTCAGTCAGGGCACAGCTGTGAAAAGTTAACCGGGACACCTGCTATCTTCAGGAATGCAGATGCAGCAGACCAGCTTGTAAACTGGGACTTCTCCTTCATTTTTATCCTTGGGGGAGGTGGCACTGGGGTCCTGTCTGTGTCCTCTGAGCACATAACACACTCTGTGTATGTCCCCAGCCTGCACTGGCAAAGTCTGCAGTTCTGCCTGTGGGCTCTCCTGCCATTTTGGGTCTACTATATTCTGACAGCACAGGAGCGGGGAGGGGGAACTCATGCTCCCAGGAAGCAGTCCTGTTGTGTGGCTTCTCCTGGGGAGAGCGAACAGATGTCTGTTCACCTCAGATAGGGCAACAATGACAGACCAAGAAGTGTTTCCACTCAAGTCTAGGTGGGTGAGTCAGTGAGTTTGCTGGGGTTACTCACAGGAGTATGGGTGACCAAAGGCAGCTGCATCACTGGAAAGCCCACCTTGGCATAGGTAGGGACTCACACACTCGAGAGAGCGCCATCCCTTGAGCTCCCGGCACGGCCTGCAGGAGGCCCCCCAGTTCTGCTGCCAGCAATGGTTCGCTGCTCACTTGATCTTGGGGAGGGCCTTAGGAGTTTAGTAGTTTGCTGAGCTGGGCTGAGCTTCATGAGTCTCATCAGCCACCTCAGTCTGCTGAGTCTCCTTCCTCCCTCCAGAAGGGAGTGATTCAATTTGGAGGGAAGGTTGCAACCCAGGTAACCGGGAGTAATGGGAGCTGGTGGGTTAAGAGCAGCTCCCAACTCTTTTCTGTGGAGCAGAGAACCCGAGCTTCACCTTCGTCACTGGCTCTCAGCATTGCTCCACAGAGTCAAGGCACCAATGTTCATGTTGATAACTCTCTGGAACCTTGTAATGGCCTCCTCTTCTATAGCTCACCTTCTTGTTTTCCTATTGCTTTTCTGCATTGACTACTTATACACAGATTTTTATCTCAGGATATGCTTTTTGGAGAAAGAGTGTGAAGAGTTTTCTAAAGCAGAGTAGAGCTTAGTTGTATGTTGCCTTTCTCTTATTCTTAAAACATGCTTGAGTTTCAAGGCTCTTTGGGTAAAAGTTGGGGGTTCATGGGTAGGGAGAAAGGAGTGGTTTGTGAACCTGATGATTTGACATGTCTCTTAGAAAGTGGTTTGGTCACTACAGAGTTCTCAGCCTTGCCTGGTACATCTTTATCATACTCCCTCTGCCCTAAACTCAGATCACAGAGAAGAGGGTAGGAAGACTGTAAGAAGCCAGAGGTGGTGGATGACTAGAGCAAAATAGTGTTTTCTCGGCACAATGGGGCAGCTGCATGTATTAACTCACAGCAGGTGAGGCAGAGTGCACATTGTCTACGTAAGCTCAAGCCAGACAAAATCTTGGCATGGAGGAGAGAGGTGAGTGCAAAGTCTTACCTTTAGATGAGGAGCATGGGTAACTGACAGCTACCAGGAATGGGAGAGTCAGTTTTTTCTAAGGGTGTGTTTCCCAGGAGGTTGACCACACACCCAGGAGTATATGGGCAACACAGATTGGACTCGTGGGCTTTAAAACATGAGGGCAAAGCATGGGTGGGTATGGGATGGTACTGTATCTGAGCAGGGCCAGGGAAGGCATGAATATGATCAAAATGCAATTTATGGAATTATTAAAGAATTAAAAATATTTTAAAAAGAAATAATGTAATATCTCCTCTCAGCAAAAAGCATGTTTCCACAGCATTTTCATATTACATAATGTATTAAATAGTTTTGTTTTAAAAGCTATATGCTTATTGACTTTTATACCTTGTTCAAAGACTGAAAATAGAGTCACGCTTCTACTGGGTATTGATTTATTTGGGGAAAATATTGAATAATCATAAATTCACCTTTTTACTTTGTGGGATTCACCTGGGGAAAAGATGTTTCAGTCAGTTATTTAGAACTTTGTGTGTACAAAAGTCAGGGTCCTGGCACTGGATCCCAAAGATTTTTGCTTTTCTTTTCTCCCCAGTGAAAGGTTGGGGCTCTCAGCCTCATTCCCAGCTCTCCTGTAGGTTTATTGTGAGGTTGACAAGGGTTCTAGACTTGCTTACTGTGGGCTCAGAAGGCAGCAGCTTTACCTTTTCTACATTTGTGTCCCCAGCCCACTGTGTGGTATGCACCACTCAGAAGGTAGTCTGTAGACAGCAAGGCAGCAGAAGTGTGGCGTCTCCTACCGTTAGGTCTGTGGTAGTGGCTCTCTGGGACCTTGTACAGACCCCGAAGTCTGGTGTCAGCAGCCTGCTCCTCAGCTTCTGTCTGCTGTCCCTGTTTTAATGTCACTGAAGGCCCTGCCATGGCCAAGGACCAGAGGTGCAGAGGAATATACAGATGACCTAGAATCCCAGTCCCAAGTGAGCTGGGATCAAGATTTAATTGTTAAAGAGCAAATGTTAGCTCATGCTTATACCATATGATGATAACCCAGTGAGTAATTTTGTCTTTTTTCTAGCCATGGGCATTAAAGATACTTTTTTTTTTTTTTGACTTGTCAAAGAAAAGCATCAGCAACAGAATTCTTTTGTATACTATTCTCCCTGCTCTGGAATTTCCCCTCTAGCTTTAAGTATCTTTAGATTTTGGTTTTTCTATTTTTTTTAAATCAATGTACTAGCTAAAAATGATCCATCTCTGCCATTGCATTTCATGTCTTTATACTTAATAAAATTATATGTCATATTAAAGGAGATGAGATACCATTAAAATGAGATGTCAATATTATCTTGATACTTCTACTTATAAAGTAAAAGATCAATCTTGGGGCCTTAGGTCCTTTGGAAGAGTCTAAGTTTTTTTTAAATACTTTTATAATTAACTTAAATTCACATATCAGCCACAGATTCCACCGTCCTCCCTCCTCCCACCCCCCAGCCCTCCCCTCCAATCTACCCCCCCATTCCCACCTCCTCCAAGGCAAGGTCTCCCCTGGGGAGTCAGTCCAGCCTGGTAGACTCAGCCAAGGCAGGTCCAATCCACTCCTCCCTATACCAAGGCTGAGCAAAGTGTCCCAGCATAGGCCCCAGGCTCCAAAAAGCCAGCCCATGCACCAAGGATAGGTCCTGGCTGGAAGCGGATGCAGAGATCCATGGCCGAGCCCCAGGTGGAGCTCCAGGAGAGAGAGGAGGGATTGTATGAGCGAGAGATATTGAGACCATGATTGGAAAAAGCACAGAGTCTAAGTTTTAAGAAGAAAGGAAATTAAGTCAAGTGAGTTTAGCCTCTGGCAGTTCAATTCTCACCACCCCAGGCTAGCAGCGACTTGTGGTCACACCTGCCAGGTCTGTGGTGGTACTTAGCTGCATCTGTCAGGGCTCCTGGGTGGAGGTCAGAGCTGACGGCCTTCCTAGTGTAGATGTGAAGGACAATAGATAGCTTACAGCAGTTGTCGAAGCATGGGGAGCAGGGCAGAGGCAAGGGTAGAGGTCACAGCACTGCACTGGTGTGGCCCAACGCCTGCTTCAGCAAGAGGAAAGTCCCGCCCCACTAGTTCTTCATGGGGCTCAGTCCCACGTTGAGATCTCAGGTGGGCACAACCGATTTAACAGAACATCAGTGGCCAAACTTAGGAGAGGCTGTGAAATGTGTGTGTGGTGGGGGCGGGGGATTCCTGTCTGTGTTTGTCGTCTGGAGAAGGCTGGGTTCACAGCCCAGGGATCTTTCTCAACATAAAAAAGGTGTCTGAAGAAGCAGGGCTGCTGAAATGACAGGTGTGTGCCACGGTGATGGCTCATGGCAAACTGCGACAGGAGGTCCTTCTATTAAAGAAGGGCGTATAAAATACCTGTGCCTTGTTAGACTGATGGGAAAGTGCCATCTTAAAACTCTTCTTTGCTAAACCCTGAATTAAAAACAAAACAAAACAAAACAAAACAAAAGCCCTCCAAACTTCTTGTTTAGTTAAGGTTAAAACCTATTTCCTGTGATTTTTGTCTGTTTCTGACTGAACATGGAGGGTGTGAAAGAACACCCAGACGTTTGGAGGAAATAATGCAGGTTAATCCCTCACATATGTCATCTATCTGTCTCATTTATGGAAATAGTGGACTGATTTCAAGGGAAACCAGTTGGTGACAGTTATCCCAAATTTCAAAAATCTCTTTATAAAGTTTGTCAGTTTACTACAGACTCTAGAAAGCATCATGGCACCCAGGCAAGAGAAGAGGGGGTCTGAAAAAGGGGCCCGGTCTTCAGGGATGGCTTCCCTTTCTGCTCTCATAAAGTTTCCTCCAAACAGTCAAGGCTTTGAGAGAATAAGTGTCTGTTGTGTTATTTAGGAAGGGATGACAGGCTGAGAGCCACCGAGCAAGCGAGACACCGCCCTTGACTTGCCCAGCTTCCATGCTCTCTTCAGTGGGCATGGTTCTCACACTGATATGCCACGAGATTCCTCTGTTGGTCCAGTGACATAATTTTAGGCAAGGGAGGCAGAATGTGTCTGTGTGCCCTAGCGATGGTATGGTGTATACCGCCTGTCCTAACAGCCCTGGCTTCTTGTGCTGAGCTATGGGCAAATACAGTCTTCTGCTGAGTTGTTGAGTGGCCAGGCAGGGCCTGGGTAAAATCCCATGGAAAATCTCATGCTCTATTGTGTAGTAGCTAATGCTTGTCTGGAAAATAAGCATGTTCAAGCTTTTCATAGCACATGTTCCTCTGCAGCAAGAGAACACTGCAAGTCTGTGTAAGGCTTTTATATCGTCATGCTTAACCACTGTGACTTTTAGAGCTGCGTGCCAGCTGGGGCAGGGTAAATTACTGAAAGCACTATGAAGATGTCATTAAACTGCCTGCTGCTGTAAACCCTTCAGAAGCTAGAGAAGAAAATGTGTCTTCATATGTCATTTTTGTTTCTTTGGGGGCATATTAACAGCCTGAGGCACCACTTCTAAAAACAGGCCTATCCCCACTCCCTGAAAAAGTCTTAATAAAATAGGTTTTTTTTTTTTTAATACACTGTTAGTTACCCACCATGCATTTCTGTAGAATCTGCTTTATTATCAAGGAAGAGGTCTAATAGACTCTTTAGCATCTAATGAAAACAATGTGAGTGCACCTGTTAGTGAAGAGAACCAAATGTTTAAATTAATTTTAAAATTACAATACACTGAAAAACTCTGGGAAAGGGAAGAGGAAGTCAAAGCCTGCATATCTCTTGGAGAGAGCCCACACCTGCCATCCAGGTGTTCTTTGTGGGAACTGACAGTTTCCTGTTGGTTTTCTTGGGGATGGGATGAGCTTAAAATGAATGGACTATGGAGAACCTTTAGGATGAATGTTCTAAAATTCCTGCAACTTAAAAAAAAGTGTATTCTCAGTGACAGTCATCTCAGAGTCGAAGGGTTTCCTTCTGAGGTTTTGGAGAAAAACAATGTGACTTTTTTTATTTGTCTAGCAGAAAACTCAAATGTTAATCCCCTAACACCAGAGGGTGAGGGCACTTTACAAGTTTTTCGTATTTACACTTTCAACTTGCAGGATAGAGTTTCTGATTTAGAATTTTCGTGTGTGTGTGTGTGTGTGTGTGTGTGTGTGTGCGCGCGCACGCGTGCAGGTGTGTAAGGAGGCTGGAGTTTGGCAAGGACATATCTTGTTCAATCACTTCTCTACCTTCCTGTCTGAGATAGGGTTTCTCACTCAACCTAGAATTCACTGATTGGCTAGACTGACCAGTGAGCCCCATGGATCCCTTTGTCCGCCATGCTCAGATTATACCTGATATTTAGGGATCCAAAGTCAGGTCTTCGTGCTTGTGTGACTGATACTGAAGTATCTCCCTGTCCCCTTCATTTATAATGCTACTGAAAACATTTAAATGGCAGATTGTCACTCAGATGTACACAATAACACACTGACTGCAATTGCAAAGCTTCTGAGCCCCATGGCTGCCTGAAGTAGCAAGGTCTGGCATTGCCCGGGGCAATCGCTGTTATTTCTCAGTCATATAGCTGGAGGGAAAGACTTGTCCGAGTGAATGAACAGCTTGTAGCACTCCTTAAAGAGCAGTAGGAGCCTCCTTAGTGTAATTGGGGCTGGTGCTTGGATGGGTAGAAGAAACAACGTGAATTAGAACAACATCCATTGAAAGAAATTTAAAACATTTCACATCTCCAACTTTATTATGTATTATCAAAATCTAAAATCCTTTGGTTAGATTTCCCCCTTCCTCTTTTTTCATAAGGCACACCCACAAACATCTAGTTGTCCAGGTTTATCCTTTTCAGGGTAGACGGATACTTAGAAACCCAGGTTCAGACTACAGTTTTACAAGCTTACCCCAATAAGAACTAGCACACAATGACATGTGTGAAAGTATGATTTTTGCCGCTTGTCATTGTCAAACTTTTTTGGTAAGCCTTTGCTTTATTTTTTCCTAGCAAGGCTAAACTGATATTCATCTTTCATCAGTTTATATCATAAGTAAATTCATAATAGTGAGCACAATGGTTGAAACAGACCTGGAATTAGACCCAGTGATTTGGGTAAGCATCTTTGAAACAGAAGGACAGCAGTTCCTGGGCATGCCAGAGAGTCTACCAGCTTTGGGTACTCCATATGGCAGGACATGAGCACCTGTTCGACATGACTGGGGTCTGATGGCTAGTTTATGAGTCGGTTACAGTCTTTAATTAAGCATTTCTACTAATATGCCCAGGTAGTGACTCTTAACAGTTTTTGCAAAGTGTTTTCTAGCTGGAGTCCTACAGAACTTGCCTTAATGAGCAGCCAGGCTCCCTGGCCGTCAGCAGCATCTGTCTGCACAGTGTGATTGGCGTGCTAAAGTGCTGTCCCCAGGCAATCTAGTTTACAGTGTGGTGCTATAATTGGTTTGCTCATCAGACTATTTTTTTTTCCTTAGATGGGGAGAGGTAGTGTTTTGGTCTGCTCTTTGTGGTGCTATCACAATTTTTAAATTAATGATTTGGAGATTTAGTGAGATCTTCTATTTATCCAGAATCGAAATTCTTACTATCTCTATCAATGTTTTCAGTTAAAACTTTGTCTTCCTAAATCCTGCTAGCAATAAAGCATGGCATTTCAAGGACAGGTAGGATAGAATAAATAAATAGCAAGCATTCCGACTGACATCCAATTGACAGACTTGGGACCGTTTTAGAGCAGTGAGAGGGAGAGCAAGAGTGAGTGTGAGCAAGAGTGAGATTACACACACAGCAGAGTAAGACACAGAGAGGGAGTGAGGGAAGGAGGATGTATAAGATCGACAGAAATAGAAAAGTAGTGATGAGTATAAACAGATACAAACAAAATGGAACACACAGAGATGGAAACAGACCACCATGAAAGAACCAAATGTCTAATGAGATGGAGGAGGAGCATCCCAGCAGTGGTGCTCAAGATTCCATGTCTGTCCTTCCGTCTGTAGAGGGAATAGGTGTGGAGGACAGAGGCTGTGGGACACCATGGTACTGACCAGGATAGGAAGCAGGCCCAGGGCATCAGTACCGTAGCAGGCCGAACTAGACCCTTGAGCAGCCGATCATCTGGACATAGTGAGGGGACTCTATACTACTTGCTCCTATGTGTTAAACATATTTCTCAACTCTTAATGTCTTTCTTTCTTTTTGTTTTCACTTTTCTTTTTTCTTGTTTTGGCTGCAGAAAGGTACTCAAGGAAATCTCTGTTGGAGAATTAAATCCGAATGAAACTTTTCAGGCCAATGTGGAAGCCCAGCTCCTTTCCAAGCTAAATCATCCAGCCATTGTCAAGTTCCATGCAAGCTTCGTGGAGCAGAACAATTTTTGCATTATCACAGAATACTGTGAGGTGAGATTCTTCTCTCTTAGAAATATTTGTAAAAATCTGTTGCATGGTAACAATTTTATATAAAGAGATATCTCAAAAGTTTTGCTATCAAACAGCAAGTTGAACTCTAAAGGCCTGGTGTCTTATGTCTTGTAGCTAAGAATAATCTTCTCTAAGTAACTGATGAATGTTGTGGAATAGATTATTTGTTTAACTATGTAAAGATGTGTTGCTTTTGTTTATGTTGCATTTGTTTAAATATGTAAAGATGTGTTACTGTTTCACCTTGCCTGCCTGAGGCACCTGATTGGTCTAACTGGCCTAATAAAAAGCTGAAGAGCCAATAGCTAGACAGAAGCGGCATAGTTGGTGCTCCAGGCAGGGAGAGAAGGGAGTCAGCCAGCCAGGGGCCAGACACAGAGGAAGCAGGAAAGCAGGATGGACAGTTTGTAGAAGAGGTAAATGAGCCTTGGGGCAGCATGTAGATTAACAGAAATGGGTTAATTTAAGTTAAAAGAAACAAGCCTAAGCTAAGGCTGAGCATTAATAGTTAATAATAAATCTGTGTCAAGATTGAATGCCAATTGTAGTAGGATTTCTTGAACTGCCAGCCCCCAAATTCCCATATTCTAAACCCCAATGGACAAACTCATTTTTAACGATTTTTTTCTCCCTTTGACAAATCAGTCAGAGTGAATATTTAAGAAAGAATATCTACAGAGGAGTACTTTTACATATATGAAGACCGGTTGCCTAAACCTCCTATCATAGTGTAAGGAATGCTTAGATGGACATATAGACTCTTAACCAAAGCCTGCATACTCACATGGAGGCATAGCTCACATTTTGATTTCCAGTTCTATTGCTTGATATTTGAAATTTTGAATATGTCTCATTTCCCCTAGAGAAACCTTTCCTATTTATTGACTTGTGAATTATGGCTTAGTATTTGCAGTTTTCTCTGTGATTCTCAGTTCTCTTGAAGTAACAGCTTTGTGCTTTTCTGAGTCTGAAATTAGCATGAAACTTAAAAGATGGGTAGGAGAAGATGGACAATATGAAGCTGTTGGTGTGGATCTTTATGTTTACAACTCAGAGGTTAGGTATAGGATGGGTGAGGTCAGACAGAGCATAATAGACGATATCATGCTTAAAATTATGCCTACATGGTCTTTGAGCTAGGCTATTCAAATACTTCTTAGGAGGATTTGAAACCATAGAAAATGAAATTAGTCAGCTCATTACTTGGGTAGCCCTGGAACCCCAAGGAAATTATGTTGGGAAGAAAGAAGTCTCTTTGTGGAACAGAAGGCAAGCTTGTTTGGCTCTGAGAATTTGGACAAGCAGATGGGAAGTTGAGGGTGCTGTATATTTGAAAAGAGGCAGAAGGAAGAGTAGAGACTGTACCCAGACCACCTGGTCTGCTTCCACATCTACTGCTGCACCAGCCACTAAGAAACCAGGAGTCAGGTTCACCTGACTGAACTTGGAGTATTCTAAACCTTGGCCTTTCTCCTTAAAATCACTCTCCTGGCTTGCTTCTTCTCTGCTTGTAGGAGAGAGGGAGGGAGAGGCAGAAATATAGACAGACAGACAGACAGACACACATACACACACACACACACACACACACACACACACACACACACACACACACAGGTGGTGGTGAGGAGTACCAGTTACTTAGCTATGTAACTTCTTTACCTCATGGATTGTTAAGAAAATCAGTAAGATGAGGAGGAGCGTACGACGGCAGCATTGAAGAGCCTCTCTGGAGAATGTGTTTCTGGTGTAGCCATGCTGTGCTCTACCTGTTATTATTTAATACTTTTCCTTCCTTAGCTCCTTTAGTTGACAAACTTTTCTTTCAGGAAAACAATTGACTATTACTACACATGATGATTATTTTCCCCACTGCTGATTTTGGCATACTCATTTGTTTATAAAATGTTGATGTATTGTCTCTGTAATTCAGGTTGTTCCCAAATTCACTATGTAGCCACAGCTGGCCTTGAACTCCTGATCCCCCTGCCTACATCTCCCAGTGAGATTGCAGGTATTGGCCACCACACTTGGGGGCACACTAAATTTTTCTAAAGATGCTTTCCATATCTTAAAACACCTTCGACTGAGGTCAGCATTGCTCAGTGGAAGGTGCGGGGAAACTGAGTGGCCTGTGCCTTCTGCCGCGCTCGCCTCTAGTCACTCTGGCTTTCTGTCTTTGGATTTAGGGGAAGGGGAGGAGGGCAGGAGAGGGGAGAACAAGGGAATCCGTGGCTGATATGTAGAACTGAATGGTATTGTAAAATAAAATAAAAGGGAAAAAAAAAAAGAAATTCGGTATAAACAAAATCTATTGTTTAACTTTAATTAGCTTAAAATGCAGTGGCCTGTGCAGCTAGCGGCTGCCATGTGTGACAGGTGTAGATGACATGCTCTAACTTTCTTTTCCCATGTTAATTTTGATATTTTTAAAAATTTACTGTAATTTTGAGCTTCCAGACAGGTTGTGAGACTACTCACATCTCCCATACCCCCTTCCCCAGACTTCCCAGTTATATTGCTCTCCGTAGCACACATTTGCTTCATTATTTCTTTTTTCCATGTATATTTCCTCTACCTAGCTTTTCCCTGAACTGCTTGAGAATAAACGTGTTGTGGTTTGCATCTTGAACTATTTGAACATCTCCCTAAAGCCCATGTGATCTAGAGGCTTAGCTGCTAGCCTACTTATTGGGAAGTGGTGGAAACTCCAGAAAGTGGGGTCTTAGGAAAGTGAGGACATTGGCACCATTCCTTTGAAGGTGGTGCCGGAATGCCAGCCTCCCTCACACGTGTCCTCCCCAGCTGCTAGGGTATGAGCGGCTTCTCTCAGTTATGTGCTTTCCTCCCATAATGATCTGTCTCATCACAGGCCCCAAAGCCATAGCGGCAACCGACTACTGCCTGGAACCTGGAGTTAAAGCAAGTCTTTTCTGCTTGTGAGTTTATTTCTCACGTGCTTTGTCATGGCAACAGAAAGCTAACTAACACAAAGTTCCAGACCTAACCTTTTCCCAAATAGCTACTGTATTTTCTAAAGCCAAGGACCTTCTCTTTCATAACAACAGTTAAAGTGAAAAAAAAAAAACTCAGGAAATTAGCACTGAAACAATGAGAGTATGTAAGCTACTGTAATCCTCAGGGGACTGCACATCTGTAATATCAGCCCCATTTGGTAACTTGGTGGAAATACAGAGTCCTGGCCCAAAGCCCAGCCATAGTGAATCAGACTTTGTGGGGGTGGGGCTCAGACATCTGTGTTTTGACAAGCTTCCCAGGTGAGTCTGAAACAAGCTGAAGTTTGAGAACCACCCATCTAATTCACAATCTATATTCAAATTTGTTCCAAATATGCTCATTTGTTCCAATTATGTCCTTAGAAAGGGCATTTCTATAAAAATGGTTTTTGTTGTGCAGGATCCTATGCAGGATCATCTGCGTTAATTTTTAAATGATGGTTGGTTTCTATGGACCAAGCTGCTCTCCTGGGAGGGGATGTTGCCATGGTGATGGCTGCCAGCTGCACTGCACAGCTGCTGAGCTTCCAGGGGTCTGTGGATCCTGAGCCGTCAGGCTGCCTCTTCCCAGGCTCCTGAGAAATGATGTGTGCATGTTGCTCCCTTCTTGTTAACAGAGATAGTTCTCATCTTCAGATGCAAATTCACTCTTAACTTGCTCAGGCCTGATGTTATCTTTTTCTTAATTGAGGTAAAATTATTGATATAGGAAATGGCAGGTAACTAAATCTTGGCCTTATAAAAAATATTATCTCCATTGCAGTAGCTGATCTGTCTATGTCCATGTTTCCTCTTGGAGAATTTAATTTGGGACCCATCAAGTCTGTAATATATTCATGCAACCCTGATATGTCTGTATCTGCTGCTGAACCCACTGGGCACCTCAGATTATGTGTGTGAAAAAGCAGACAACCAGGGCTGAGGAGATGACTCTGCCAGTGAAGAGCCTGCTGTGTAAGGATGGGGGCCACAGTGTAGACCCCAGAACCCGTGGAAAATCTGGATGTGGTGGCATGTGTCCATAACCTTAGCACTGGGGGGTGGGGACAGGTGGATGCCCAGAGATGACCAGTCTAGCCAGCCAATCGGTGACAGACTCTGTCTCAAAACATGAGGAAGTGGTGATAGAGGACAAACACCAGGCACATACACATGTCCATTCACACAGACACACGTACATGTGCACCCACATACACATGCACATGTACACACTCCATATGCACATAATAAATACATAAATAAAGCATCCTCCAGTTGGTATTGTGGTGCTTATAGTACCAGCAGGAAGGAAGCAAAACCAGGAAGATCACCAATCCGAGGCCAGCCTGAGCTGCAGACCAGGCGCTGTCTGATAGTTCCAAAGCTACCAAAGCAGCAGAACATGTGGACCACTGGTGTAGCTGGAAGTTTTCCTGTGTTCCACCCGGTTCCACAGCCCTTGGTCTCAAGTAAACACACAGAGGCTTATATTCATTACAAGCTGCATGGCCTATGGCTCAGGCTCACTACTAACTAGCTCTTACAACTTAACTCAACCCATTCCTATTACTCTGTTATTACCTGTTCTCTCACGTCTTGCTTCTCCTGGCGGTGGCTCGCAGTGTCTGCCTGACTCCACCGTTCTTCATCTCCGTCTTCAGTTTGAATGTACCACCTAACCTTCTTCTGCCTCGCCACTGGCCAAACAGCTTTATTTATCAACCAATGTGAGCAACATATACTCACAGTGTACAGAAAGACATCCCACAGCACACTGATGTCTTCTGTTCTCCTCCACACAAGGAGAGATGGAGCTATGTGCCCTCTCCTTCCTATCCTTCCTGCATCTTATCTTAGGTCATTACTTTTTTTCTGACACGTTTTCTTCCTAGCCCCACGTCTTCAGGTTCTACCCAGCTTCCTGGGCCCCTGAACTGCTCCTTCTTCTCTCACAATCACAGGCTTCCTTTCATAAGGAAGCTCTCCTCTCACATGCACAGTGAAAATGCAATAGAAGTGGGAAAATCATTGGCTGGAAGCCACCACACCCCACGTCCCTAGCTGCTGAAGCATTTTCTTTTTTGCGTGAAACTCAATGTAATCATATGCATCATCTCAGACTCCAACACGTGAGAGTTTTTCTTGTGCATTTTTTAAGTTAACATCTTAGGCCTACATATTGAACCACAAAGAAGTTAGCATTTAGACATATCTCTTTTAAACATTTCTATTAGCTTTGCCAATCATACAAAGTAATGGGTTTCCTTGTGGCATTCTTACGAACACTTCGAATGTCCTGCGATTGTATCCATCCCCACCTCTCTTCTCCCGCCAGTCCCCCTGCACTTGATCGCTTTCCTCTCTTCCACCACTTCCCTTCTACTTTCAAGGATGTTTGTTTCTTAGCCTACTCGTTACCATTTGCTCTGAGCTCCGCCTCACTTCCATCAAACACCGATGATAAAAGAGAATACTGGATACATCCACCTGACACAGATGTCAGACACCTTTGTCCTCCTTCATGGGAACATCTAAATGGCGTACCGCACCAGAGACCTTTGCCATACTGCCCGAAGGTCATCCATGTGAGTGAGGACAAGGTGTCCCCAGAAACCTAGGCATTCAGGTAGTAGATGGAGGAGGGGTGAGGTCATAAACCTCCAGGAGAGAGGGGCAGTGGTGGAAGAACGTATGCTCTCAGCAGAGTGGCAACAGTTGGACTGCCCTGCTTCCTGTTTGGTGATGGGAACAGCTTCACCAGCTCCATCAGTGTAGTGGCACAGTGGTCATCCCAGCCTTCAGCTGTAGACTTTCAAAACTGCCTGGGCCTGAGTCCCACCCCTGCAAACCTCACTTCTTTGGCCAGGGTATTACAGCTCAGTAACAGGATTTTTGAAAGCTCTCTGAGTGATTTTAATGGACATCCAGGGTTAGAACTGGGGTTGGGGAGAGGAGAATGGTTAGTGTGGAAAATACAGTAATAAAGAAGAAATGGTCAGTATTTAAGGATTAGCGAGCCAGATGAGGCCCAGACTAGAGAGCAGGAGAGTCTGGCCCTGCCTGTGGGTGTAGCTGATGAGCAGGTCATGTGTGTCATCAAGATCACCCAGCTCCTGCTCCTTGTTCTCTGGGCAGCTGCTTCAGTCCAGCTCACCACATACATCTCCATAGAAAGAAGAAATATGGTCCCTAACCCACATGAGCTCCCTATCACCTTGGTAATTCAGTTCTCCTACTTACAGATAAATTAGTATTCTGTATTATTTATTGGCTCTTTCTGAGCCTGCCAAGAGTCATTTCTGAGCCCCAACTCTGTGTCAGGTGTAGTTCTCAGATATAGTTTGGGGTAACAGAGGTGATGTGGTAACTGGTTTGTGTTCCCAGTGCTGGGAGCTGGGACCAAGGCCTTGACATCCTGAGAAAGCCCTCTATTCCCGAGCCAAATACCCGGTCGTATGGCTACTTTCTTTAATGAATTTGTCTGGCATGTTAAATGAGACATTTCCATCAATGGTTAAAATATATGGTGTCACAAGAATGATGATTATGAGTAGCTTGGGACTGTGGGAACTCTGACGGGGCTGGCTTATTATATTCGAACATGAAGTGTGGGGAAGATTCCAGCAAGTAGAGTTGGGGCCCTGAAGTTAAAGGAAACAGCACAGAGGTAGTGAAGTGGGAGTTGTTATTTAGTAACCAAATACTTCACCTTTGATGGCAGTGTGTTTGCAGACCAGTGCATCCCCTAGTGTTAGCCTCTAAGACGTTGCAGTACAGTGGTGGAAACTTGGGTATTATTATTACTGAATTGTGTTTCCTTGGTGGCATCTATATCCACGACAGCTTCCCTTTGCTGCCCCAGTTTTTATTAAAATGTATATATAACTGTCATGACACTTTGGATGAGTGCTAACAAGTGTTTTTGTTGCTGCTGAGAGACCTCAGAATGTTCTAGTCTGATGTTTGCTTGTGAGCTGGCTGAGGTCCCCTGGTCTAAACGTCCTGCCACAGAAGAGATGCTGTGTGGTTGGTCCATGGTATGGGGGCTGCAGGAAGCTGACTTAGTTTACTCTGGTGGCACTGATTGGTACCACTTTGTTAAGATTCTGTCTCCTGCGTTTCTCTGTTGTAAACTTACTGTTTTCCCTTTTAGCTGAGAACTATCCCCGGGAAGATACATTGAGATTATTATACCAGTGCTCTGTGTCTTCTCAAGGCCTCTTCCTCTGAGTCTAGCGTCTTTTAGTGGAAGTCATCCAGCAACTTTTATTTGCTGTTTGCCTGGTTGCAGTTATGTATTTCTTTTGTTTGGCTGGGATTCTCCTCTATGGAAGAGCTGTTCCCTCTCACTATTCATGTATTTATTCAATCATTTCTTTGTGTCCGTATGGACTGGTAGATATGTTTTATATTCTATAGGGTATATTCCAATGCTAGTGTTATCAGTTTTGTGGCTCAGATTGTTCTAATTTTGGCTCTTGGGTGCTTCTGTGTCTTTTTTTTTTTTCTTTGACATTCCTCTTTTCTTTTGTGAGAGGGAATAAAATTCCCTTTGCGATCCAGTTTCACTATGTAGTCCAGGCTGGTCTAGAACTCGCAGTCCTCCAGCCTTAGCTCCCCTAGTTCTAGTACTGCAGTCATGGTAAAGTCAAGTACCCCTGTGCCTGGCCTAGAAATGAGTCATTTTTTTACTAAAAACATTAACTTAGTGTTCACAATATTAGGCTTCATCTTGGTGATTTCAGACAAAATTTCTTTTGATTGGTTCTCTCCCCTCTTACCCTCCCCACCCCCCTGAGCTCCTTTCACCCCCCACCCTCCTTTCATCACTCCCCACGTGCTTTCCGGTCCTGAGTGTCCCATTTGTGATGCTCCTCCCCCACCCCAAATTCTTGTCATTTCTTTTCTATTTAGAAGTGAGTTTTTAAGAGACTTATTTATGTGTTATACTTATCTATGTGAGTGTTTATACATTTGTATGTGTATACTATCTATGTGAGTGCTTATACACATACTTGTGTGTGCACATGAGTGTGCACATGCATAGGTCAGAAGAAAGTATTGGGTTTCCTCTAGCACTCTTTAACTTATTACTTTGAGGCATGGACTACTATACTTGGAGCTTGTATTTTCTTAGATTAGAAACTAGCAAGCCCAGAAATCCTCCTGAGTGTACATATTTTAATGTGCTAGTTTGTCATTATTTCCTCTCAACAGAAGACTAGACTAAAAGCTACTGCTCATAGTCTTAATGTTTCTTACGGTACCATCACCTTCCACAATCTGTTGTTTGTAGAAGGACATTTTGCTATTGATTGGTAGTTATTCTTTATGGTGTGAGCTCACATCAGACATCTACTCATTGTGATGTACACACACACACACACACACACACACAACACACACACACACACTGGAGCCTCTGATTGAGATAGCTGTCTTCAGGGAGCTTGGTCTCTCTACACAGAACATGCCTGGACATCTCCATCCAGAAATAGTCTTCTCTAAATTCACCTTGTGCCTGTTTTATGAGTCTAGACTTTATTCAATTTTTAAATAATGTGTCTTGTATTTTTATACTTCTGAGTCAATCCATTAATGGTTTTATAGTATTAAAATTAAAATATTATCAGACATGGTGACACAAATTTGTAATCTCATCCTTTGCTGAGGCAGGAAAATCTCAAATTTGAGGTCAGCCCGAGCCACTGAGCCCCATCAAGACCATGAAGATCATTTGATTTTGAGTCTCCTTCTTACCTTGTTTGAGCATGACATACTTTGACCCTTTAACATAAAATTGAAAAGTACCTCTGCTAGCTTATTTGAAGTGTTGGTTCACAATAAAATGTCTCTAGATTTTCTTAAGTGATCTGAGAAATTTGTACCCAGGAAAAGAGGAATGAAGATTCTGTCTCAAAAATTAAATACTAACACCAATTTTCATTTAACACTGTAATGTAATGATTGACAACTGTAGTGAATTTCAGTTAAAAGAAATTAACTCATATCCAATAATCCATAAACTTAGCAAAACTTAACATTTGAGGGATGACTTTAGTTAGCCTATGACTTTATTAAATATAAATGTTAAAGTATCAGAATAATTAACATGTTCTCAAATAGTTTATTTAAAGCAGTAACCCAATGCATTATAGAATATGAGTATTGTTTCATATTGAGATTTAAAAAAAAACAAGTTCTGCTACTTTACTGTTTGAGTAGGGAGGATGTGCTATAATAATCAAACATTATAGACAAAAAGAATTTCTGATTAAGTCCTAGAAGTGTCATTTGTGTTACCAATCATAACCTGTCGTAAGAGTGGAGGGCACTTTTCAGTAACTGTTTAAAAGCTGGACTTGTCTTATTGTGCTTTGAAAAGCACAGTGTGGCTTGATATTTCCCAGCATGGATGTGCTCTATTGCAGTGAGCTTCCAGAAGGCTACACAGGTCAGGGACAGAGTATTCCTGTCCTTGCTCCCTAAATCTGTCACTGGCTTTTATCATTATTAAACAATTCCTATCCAACCTTGCTTTTCCCAAAGGCATCTTTTGCCTTTGGCATTGTTTAAGCTTCTGGGTGGAATGTTTCCACAATGGGGTAAGTTTTAAGTCTATGGCCCGTTTATGGTACTGCCTAGTACTGTTTCTCAAACTGTTGCCATGGAGCAGCTCCAGAGGCACCGGGATGCATGTTAAAAGCACGCTCTCTGATGGGGGATGAATTGGCGGGTAAACACTAACCGTGCCCATGTGGAAACCTGTGTTTGCGTCCTCAGCACCCATGCCAGAGTCACCAGACTCTGTGAACTTCGGGTTCAACTCAGAGATTTTACCTCAGTTAGCAAACGCACGCAGTAAAGAAAGACTCCTGATGTCAATCTTGGAACTCCACATGAACATACATACATGTGTGCACATATCCTCAACATGTGTCCACATACCTATGAACACACACAAACCACATTCACAAAAATAAAAATAAAACACATATTCCTTGATCTTATCCAATTGTATAGCAATACAGAGTCAGATTGAACATTTTAAACAAGCAACTTAAATGATTCTGTTGCATGCTAAACTTCGAAGTGTACCAGGCAAATGTTTATTTATTGAAGATGTGATGGGGTTGAAGGAACAACATTATGAGATATTAGCTCAATGAATTCATAAGGGGCAGACTTTTCACTTCAAAATGGAGAGGTGGGGCAGAAGGATGCTCTGTGCCCTTCTCGCCTTGAAGAGATCCTTTGTCTAGTCTTTGAACACTCCCACTTTACTTGTGTGGACTTCTGAGAACGTTCTGTTTGGTCTTTTGAAGTAGTTGTAAGCACTTCTGTTGACAGCCTTAAAAGTGGATTGGGGATTTAAACTCGTCCCTGGCAATCAAAGATGTTGTTTGGAACACTGTAGAGGAGTTTTCTTCACTTCTTCAAGGTCTCAGTGTTTCAAAAGCCATCTGATGTTGGCTAATTGGGATGGGGTGTGAAGGGACAGTTTGGGTTATAGATTTTCAAAACCTAAGCAGTGCACATCAAGGCTTTTTGTGTAACTTTAAGAGGTGACATTAGTGACAGGACATCTTTCTGACTGTAGCATCAATGAAGGGCAACGTTAACATTGGCTCAAGTTCAAGTCCATTCTCTTTTTACTGAAGTTTGTTTTAGTGAGAAAGTCATCATTAAACATTTCTCAAAGACAAAGTTGAGAAAACAAAACTTAGGATGTGCAATAAGAGCTTGTGACCTTTTATGAAATGAACTGGATTTTACTTAGGTGGTAAGTTTAGAAAAAGAAATAAAGGCTCCCACATTGCTGGGTTAAAATCAGATGGTTTCACGGAAGCTGTATTTCTTTCTTTGTGATACACAAGCATAAGTGTTGTCTTAATCTGTGAATGACTTGCCTACCTCACCCACATCCTCAGGAGATAATATACAGAGTGCTTATTAAAGAACCTGGTGAATGCAAAACAAAAGGTTTTTTTTTTTCCTCAGAGAGAAATTTAAGAAAATGAAAATGAAAGGGTGTGGAGTAACTTAAGACCATCATCTTGGCTTTAGGGTTTTGGTGTCTTATCTTCATGCTGACTTAACAGTCTCTTGGTTGAGTCTGTAGTGAGAACTGATAACATTTCTTCTTATGATTCTACCCAGAGAACGAAGAGAGGTTTGCATAGCTCCTTCTAGAATTTCACTTTCAGGCCTATTATTTCAGGGGTTGCTTTTCCAATTTATTCCTCAATAATACAAATATATCTTGCATAGTTACAAGAATCCATATATTGAATATCAATGCAGGAAATGGGCATGTAAATTCTGCTATTTGAGAAGTTTGAGTAGAGCCTGGGGATGCACCTTTGTGGTAGAGGGTTTGCCCATCATTTGAGAGGCCCTGGGTTTAATGGTGGGAAAGAGTTTGCCCATCATTTGAGAGGCCCTGGGTTTAATGGTGGTAGAGGATTTGCCCATCATTTGGGAGGCCTTGGCTTTAATGGTGGGGGAGGGTTTGCCCAGCTTTTGAGAGGCCCTGGCTTTAATGGTGGTAGATGGTTTGCCTAGCTTTTGAGAGGCCCTGGCTTTAATGGTGGGAGATGAATGACAGAGCAGCAGTCAGTGTCACCATAGAAACAATTATGCTCACTCTCAAAGAAGACAGTGCAGACGCCATGAGTGCATAGAGCTTCGTATTCAAATGGTATGGTTTTATAATGACAATATGTAGAGAGATTTTTTTTCTTTGGGCTGCCAGCTTACAAAAAATGACATGGAGACTTATTATTAATTATTAAAGGTTGGCCTTAGCTTAGGTTTGTTCCTAACTGTTTTTTATAACTTAAGTTAACCCATATCTTTTAATCTATGTTCTTTTACATGACTTGGTTACCTTTACTCTGTATTGCCCAGCCTGCTTCCCCTCCATCTGGCTGGGGACTCTGCCTTCTTCTTCCCTGAGACCTCTCTGTCCCTAGAACTCTGGCTTACTCTCTTCCTGACTAGCCATTGACCATTTGGATCTTCATTAAACCAATCACAGTAACACTTCTTCGCATAGTGTAAAGGAATATTCTGCAACAACAATAGGAACTTGTAGTTTGAGAATAAATTCCTAAAAGGAATGCTATTTTAATTCACAGATAAATTTTTGAAATCTCATTATTATTATAAGTGAGATAGGCAATTATATATTTGAAGGTCAAATTTATGAAGACAGCTATACTTATGTTGGCCATTCTAAAGTGCTAAATATTGGAAATATAGAAGAAGCTAGTGTCAATATTTCTTGTGTGTGTGTATGTGTGTGTGCATCTGTGTGTGTGTACAGTGTACATGCCTGTGTTTGCAGTGTGCATGCCTGTGTGCGCATGCCTGTGTGTACAATAAACATGCCTGTGTGTATGCAGTATGTCTGTCTGTGTATGCATTATGCATGCCTGTGTGTGCAGTATGCATGCTTGTGTGTGTGTGCAGTGTACATACATACCTGTGTGTATGCAGTGTTAGTGTTAGTGTTTGTGTGTGTGTGTGTGTTTGGAGGCCAGAGGACAACTTCCTGTTCTTTAAAGCCTTTACCTTGTTATTTTTAGGGACTCTTATTGACCTGAAACTCACCAGTTAGGTCAGGCTGGTTGTTAAGCCCCAGGGACCCTCCTGTCTCTACTGCCTCAGGACTGGGATTGCAATTACCTACCACCATCCCCTGATTTTTCATGTACATTTTGGGACTCGAACGTGTGTCCTCAGGATTGCACAGCAAACAATTTACCAACTGAATTCTAACTCTCAACCCTCACTCATTTTTTTTTAGGTTCCATCCATCTGTCCATTTCTCCTTCCCTCTCTCTCCCCCTCCCCAGGAGATGAAGCACTGTTTTTCTGACATTAGAAATGTGTACCACAGTCAGAATATCCTTTAGATATTATCCAGTTAGAGTCCTTGGATGGGAATAGAAAGCTGATAATAGAGACAGTGTAGTAGATATGGGCTACCTTTTGTCTGAAGAGCTTTCTCATCCATTCCTTAGGATGCTACAATGATCGGACTGTCAAAAAATAATTTGTACAACCTGCAGAAATACTATTACTGCACAGTTTGTGTGCTGTGGCGAACTCTGAGACATGCTAAGGGTGGAAAGTGAGTGCTGGAGAAGCACATTTGGAGAAGGATAGGGGAACTGGTCTCTCTCTCTCTCTCTCTCTCTCTCTCTTCTCTCTCTCTCTCTCTCTCTCTCTTGCTAAGAGTTAAATATTAATTCACTGTATTTTTTAATTCCAAGAAGCTTTGATCTCCTTGGCCTAGAAAATCCAGTGAGGAAGGCTGTTTCATCAAGGCTGCATGTGAATGTTTGATATGCTTTGGACTTCTTATTTCGTAGTTTGCAAAGAGAAAGTGCTATGCTTTGGACTTCTTATTTCGTAGTTTGCAAAGAGAAAGTGCTTAGCAAATATTTGCACACTGCACTGGAAGGAAATTAAAAACTGTATTACAAGCAGTTAGTCCATTGGCCACATGTTGTTTGATTACAACTAATCTCTCCCGATTGCCCCGTTGGCTAGAAATACCTTTGCACTGCATCTGAGGAGGATTCTGCCTAGTCTGTGTGGCTTTATTTTGATCTTATGGTCCCATGGCCATGGCAGGTATCTCTTGCACTCTCCAGGGGATCTGTGCTTCACATCCCACAAAAGCATTTTTTCTGGCCTTTTTCTTCTGAGGACACATATCAAGCAAGCTTTAATCTCTCAGTGTTTTAATGTTGAAGTTTTGAGGTACATGGGTTCTCTAAGAAAATTTAACACTCTGCATTTTATTTTCTGTGGTAATTAAAATATATTAAGACATATTGTCATCAGAGTCACATCAGACACTGCCAGGCAAATCGAGACATTCATGATTGTCAACTTCAGGCCTTAATATTTTTACCTTTCACCAACATGTAAGGGACTAAATGCTTCCCTGTTGTGTTCAGAACCATGCACTCACCACCAGCCACTGTATTCCCGAGGGGTTTGCTGAAGTTTAATAGAGAAGGGGAAACTCAGCCATTCCCAGACACTGTCAGCATCAAAATGACCTGGGACTGCAAGGTGGCTCAGTGAGGAAAAGCACTTGCCCTACACATCTGATGACCTGAGTTCAATCCCCAAACCCCACAGTGGAAGGACAGAGTCTACTCTGGAAATTGTCCTCTGACCTCCAACTATAACACACATACCCCTTATTTATACACACATTAATAATAAAACAAATTTAAGTTAAAATTCAAAAGAATCTCCCATAGCAGCCAGTGCTGGTGCACCATGCCAACAGCAATTTCATTTCAGGAAAACGTCAATTAATGTCTCTGATTTGAATTTTACTGTCTTCCATTTTTTAAAAAGATTTCATTTATTTATTATGTATACAGCATGTATGACTGCAGGCCAGAAGAGGGCACCAGATCTCATTACAGATGGTTGTGAGCCACCATGTGGTTGCTGGGAATTGAACTCAGGACCTCTGGAAGAGCAGTCAGTGCTCCTAACCGCTGAGCCATCTCTCCAGCCCCTGTCTTCCATTTTTAACTTTTACTTATGTTAGGGTTCTGTATGCAAAGTTAGGGTACTAGGAAAGTTATTCCTAGTCTTATATGAACACAGATTCAGGGGATGTCATCCAGATTTGTGTTGCACCTGATAACACTTCTCCATTATATAATTCGTTTTTTTCCTTGCTTTATGGCAAAGATAAAACCCACTTAGATGGACATGAACTAGAGGACAATGGCAGATTTTACTTGGTAACTGCTGACAATAAGCATAAGAGCTCGCTGGATGGTGGTGGCGCATGCCTGTATTCCCAGCACTCAGGAGGCAGAGGCAGGCAGATCTCTGTGAGTTCGAGGCCAGCCTGGGCTACAGAGTGAGTTCCAGGAAAGGCACAAAGCCACACAGAGAAACCCTGTCTCGAAAAACAAAAAACAAAACAAAACAAAACAAAAAACCCCCCAAAACCAAACAACAATAACAACAACAAAAAACCAAACAAAATGCCCAGAAAGAATAAGAGTTCTGGCCGGGCAGTGGTGGCGCCCGCCTTTAATCCCAGCACTCGGGAGGCAGAGGCAGGCGGATCTTTGTGAGTTCGAGGCCAGCCTGGGCTACCAAGTGAGTTCCAGGAAAGGCGAAAAGCTACACAGAGAAACCCTGTCTCGAAAAACAAAAAAAAAAAAAAAAAAAAAAAAAAAAAAAAAAAGAATAAGAGTTCTGTTTGGATTTATGTGGGAGTGACTATGTTTTCAGGAAGACGAGTAGTTAGATGACTTCTAAGACATGCAGAACATTCAGTTTTCATTTCCCCAGAGGGGCTGGTCCCATCTGGGTCATCCATCTTGGTATCTCCTTATACTTGGGATACCAAGACATATCCACTACGTCTTGGGTTTGCTTGCCTTACATTGTTGAGAGAACTTGGTATTAAAATTTTACCTATTAAAAATATGAAAGATTATGTTGTTTTGTTTCAGGGCCGAGATCTGGACTATAAAATTCAGGAATATAAAGAAGCTGGGAAAATCTTTCCTGAAAACCAGATAGTAGAATGGTTTATCCAGTTGTTGCTTGGAGTTGATTATATGCATGAGAGGTATGTTGGCTGGCTTCTGGGGACAGGGTATAGTTTTTAATGCTCATGTCTGAACTTGAAAAGTTAATATTTTTGATTGATTTGAAAGCAAACAGGTCCAGAAGATGAATGGCCACCATCAAACATCTGTAATATTTTATAATATGATTTTTTTCTTGGGGAAACTGTTGAATAATTATTTACTCACATAGTATTTATTTATATCAGTTGTGTGTATGTGAGTGCAGGAGTGTGCAGGTGTGTGCATGTCACAGCTTGGGTGTGGGACAGCCTTTTTGATGTCAGTCCTTTCCTTTCACCTTGTCTGAGGTTGGATAGATGTTCTCTGCTGAATATGCCAGGCCCTTTGGCCTCCGAGTCTCCTGCCTCACCTCCCATTCTGCCAGGAGGACTCAGGTTGCAGACCGAGGTTCCTACATTCAGCTTTTTTTATATGGGTACTTGGGATTTGAACTCAGGCCCTCATGTTGCACAGTCAGCACTTTACACACTGAGTCATGTCTCTAGCTCTGCCCCCCTTTTGTAGTTCTAGAAACCAAGTTGATTTGCAATGTAGCAGAAACTGTATTGAGCATGGTGGGTGCCTTATTTAACCATCTTCTAAAGCATTGTATGATCTCTTCAGATGTTAAGGTGTTAAATCGTTTTAGACCCATCAAATGATACAAATGAATTTGTAAGAATAGACTCTTGCAAAGTGGGCAGTCATGGCACACTCACTGCGGAGTGACCAGACCACCCAGGAACAGTTATCTTGAGTGATAGTGATATTCCTAGGGCACAGCAAGGCCTGGTGGTTTGGAGATGTCATTGCTTAAGTGTGTCATCTGTGGTATCCGATAGCATAAAAAGTAATCAGATTCCCTTGCAATTGGCCACTTATCTGCTGAAACACATGCTCGATAACACAGATAGTGACTAATTCAGTGTGACTCCCAGCAGTTTCTGAGGTGATGTCCTGAGATAATGGTGAAATAACCTGATAGAGGAGAAAGTGGGATGTAGCCTAGAACACACTGGCACAGGAGACCACTTCCTAAATATAACACCAGTAGCATAGACACTGAGAGTAACAATTAATAAATGGAACCTCCTGAAACTTAGAAGCTTCCGTAAGACAAAGAACACAGTCAATAAGACAAAAAGTCAGTCTACAGAATGGGAAAAGATCTTCACCAACCCCACATCTGGCAGGGGGCTGATCTCCAAAATATATAAAGAACTTAAGAAACTAGACAGCAAAATACCAGACAATCCAATTAAAAAATGGGCTACAGATCTAAACAGAGAATTCTCAATAGAAGAATCCCAAATAGCTGAAAGACATTTAAGAAATTGTTACACATCCTTAGTCATCAGGGAAATGCAAGTCAAAACAATTCTAAGATACCATCTTAAACCTATCAGAACAGCTAAGGTCAAAACCACTGATGACAGCTTATGTTGGAGAGGATGTGGAACAAGGGGAACACTCCTCCACTGTTGGTGGGAGTGCAAACTTGTACAGCCACTCTGGAAATCAATATGGCGGTTTCTCAGAAAACTGGGAATCAATTTATCTCAAGACCCAATGATACCACTCTTGGTCATATACCCAAGGAATGTTCAATCATACCACAAGGACACTTGCTCAACTATGTTCATAGCAGCATTATTCATAACAGCAAGAACCTGGAAGCAATCTAGATGCCCCTCAACCAAAGAATGGAAAAAGAAAATGTGGTACATTCACACAATGGAGTATTACTCAGCTGTAAAAAACAGTGACATCATGATATTTTCAGGCAATGGATGGAACTAGAAAATATAATCTTGAGTGAGGCAAGCCAGATTCAGAAAGACAAACATGGTATGTACTCATTCATATGTGGATACTAGATGTAAAGCAAAAGATAATCAGACTACAACCCACAGCTCCAGAGAAGCTGAAGACAAGGAAGAGCCTAAAAAGGACATACAGATCACCTTGGGAAGGGGAAACAGAGGAGATCTCCATGAGTAAACTGGGGGTGGGGGGCAATTGAGGGGAGGAGATAGGGGATGAGAACATAAGGGAACAAGATGGTTGAGCTGGGAGAGGGACAGAGTAGGAAGTAAAAGAGATATCTTGATGGGGGAGACATTATGGGGATAGGGAGAAACCGGGTGCTAGGGAAGTTCCCAGGAATCTACAAGGATGACCCTAGATTAGACTACTGGCAATAGTGGTGAGGGTGCCTAAACTACCCTGGTAATCAGATTGGTGAATATCCTAACTCTCTTCATAGAGCCTTTGTCCAGTAACTGATGGAAGCAGATGCAGAGATCCACAACCAAGCACCAGGCTGAGCTCTGGGAGCCCAGTCGAAGAGAGGGAAGAGGGATTATATATGATGAGCAAGGGGGTGGGGGTCAAGATCATGGTGGAGAAATCTACAGAGACAACTGAACCAAGCTTATTGGAACTCATGAACTTCAGACTGACAGCTGTGGAACCTACATGGGACTGGACTAGATCTGCATATGGGAGACAGTTGTGTAGCTGGGTCTATTTGAGGGGCCTCTGGCAGTGTGATCAGGATCTGGATCCTATTACCTATGGTCAGACACCTACTCACCTCTGATGAAGCAGGGGCTTGGTCCTGCCTTGGCAATGTACAGACTTTGCTGTATCCCCATGGGAGAACTTACCCTGTTGGAAGAAGGGATGAGGGGGCAGAAGGTGGGGGAGTGGGAGGAGGGATGGGGGGGGCCTGTGCCTGTGGTTGGTATGTGAAATGAATAAAAATTTTTTTCAATAAAAAGAAATACCATATAATCTTTAATAAGCAGCCTGAAGCTGCTGTTGGCTGCTGTGCATGCACACTTACATTGTATTGTCATCCATCCTTCTTCCTTCCCTTTCTCCCTCCCTCTTCCCTTCCTTCCTTCCTGTCTTTCCTGTACCACTGCTTCTTAGCATATTATTGGCTTATTGCATAAAGGATGTAATTATAAAACAATACCAACAAAGATGCCCCACTGTGGGGGTTGTTCTGTGTGCAAAGTATACAGTTGGAATCTGGTTGATTTAAGAGCCCAAACTTGACTTGTTTTCTATTCTTGTTTTTCAATTAGTTTGTATTATACAGGGTTATATAAAGCTATTCCCATGCCAGTATAAAATATACTCTGAGCACATTTCCCCCAATATTTTTGATGTGCTTAAGATTACTTAGTGATAGTTAAAAATAAATGAGTTTAAAAACAACCTCCAAAAGGAGGAGTTCCATTTTCAGTCTGTCAGTATTTATAAAGAGTCATTTCACAGGGCTACATATGTGGATGTTACTGAATCTGTGGATCTGGAATTCTATTCTTTGTGATTCAGATGAAAAATGATGATGTCTCCTAATCATTATATTGTAACCAATCATTATAAGCTTCTTGTGTATAGAGCAATGCCAATTTTATGTTTTAATTCACCTTATTCATGTAATACCAATAAACTAAAGAGGAGTCCTGAGCTCAGAGAACTGCAGGTTAACTGTGAGTGGTAAAACCTTACAGTGTCATAGCTGAAGGCAGGTGGCTATCCAGAATCACTGTCTCCACTGAATGACAGACCATGACTTTGGGCAAACTGCTTGACATCTCTGAGCCTTGTTTCTTCATCTGTAAGATAGTAACAAGGAAGGGACTGTCACTGCTCATTTTGTAAGACTGTAGGGCATGGACACTGGAATCTTATGCACGTAAGAAGCTTCTATAATATTATCATCTGTGGTAATAATTAAATATAGACACAAGGGTGCAGTCAGCAGACAGGTTTTTTAAAAATGTAACAATCACATGTGTTGGCAAAGATGAAGAGCAACTCCACATTTGTCACATTATTTGTGGGGTGGTCATTGGTATAAATGCTTTGGGGAACTGTGTAATAGTATTTTCTAGACTAAACATACAAATAGTGGTTCTATTTCTTGGGAGGGCAGTAATGAGTGATGATCTTTTGGATATAGACCAAAAGAATCAAAGTGAATATATGGTAGACAGATGTGTACTCATGTTCTCTCTGGCACTCACACATGATCAAGTTATGGAATCATCACAGATACCCATCAGTGGTATCTATGTACATCGGTGGGGCTTCTTCATACATAGTAAAGAATCATGTGTCATTTACAGGAAATTGGGTGGAATCAGAGATCAAATCAGATGACACCAGACTTAGAGAAATGCCATGTTTTCTGTTACACGTAGAATCTAGATTTTATAAAAGGATATGAAAGTAGGAGGAGCCTATTGAGATTAGTGGGAGGGAAAGAGGAGGAAAGGGATAAGAAAGGTCAAAGTACACTGGATGCAGGTGTGGAAATGTCATAATGAAATGCATTTTTCTGTACAAATGATATGGACTGAGAGGAGAAATGAGGCCTGATCACCAGTAGATATACAAAAATGGCCGTGGAAGCCTTTTTTTGTAATGACTAATGCACTCTTAAGTCTTTGTCTACAATGAAATTATTAAATAATTGTTGTATCATTATATAGTGAAATACTAGCCTGTAATAAAAAAATAACACCATATTTAACAATGTATGATCTGAACGAATCTCAAATATACAATGTGTGTTATGAAAGAAGATGGATGTAGATGGGTGCACACTGTTGTGTGATTATTCAAATCCAAGTTCAAACCATGATGCATCCACTTGATGCTGAGTCACAATAGAGATTACCCTTGGTAGTTTACTCTAGGTGACTCAAAGAAATGATCTGGGATACTGAAATTGTTCTGTGTGTAGAATAGGGCTGAGGACTACATGGGCGAGATAGATGCACAAATATATTAAGCTCAGGGTTTATGCACTTCAGGGTTAGTCACAGGAAATTACAGTGTCAAGAAAAGTAGATGTATACTCTATAGGAGGTCAGAAGAAGTGTCATTCTATTTGAGACAATTAAGAAGGCTTCTTGAAAGAAGTGGTGTTTAATTTGACCCAGGGAAGGTTTGGAGTGAACGATGGACCAAGGACTTTCCAGGTTTAAGGAACAGAGTGAGGAGAGGCACAGAGGTTGGAAAAGAATCCATTTGAGTGAATGGTGAATGGTTCTGTTGGGAAGCTTTTGAGGTGAGGGTTTGAATGGAGATATGGGCAGAGGGAAGTTGAGGTCAAAAGGGGCCTTATTTTGTAGCATGGATGGTAGATTTGGTAAGAGCCTTAGTGAAGCTATGTGACCAGAGCTTGCTTCAGTAAGATCAGATGATAACTGATGGAAGAGAGGCAGGGTGGGACGGGGGGTGGGGGGTGGGAGAGAAAGAGAGAGAGGAGAGAGACAGAGACACAGAGAGAGACAGAGACAGACAGAGAGAGACAAAGAAAGACAGAGACAGAGAGCTGAGTTATTAGTCATAAGCTTTCTATACTGTCCACGTATCATGTTATGAGACTGGAGGTAAGCGGGCAGTGGCAGAGATTTGGGGAGGATTATAATGAACTTGGTGAGCTGCAATGACTGAACTTGAAGTGAAGTAGGTATGTTAACCATGACAGGAGGGCAAGGCTAGGGGCTTGGGCTGGTGGTAAAACACTCGTCTTCCATTTGTAAGGACCCCCAGGGTTGTGGGAGGTGCTTATCAAAGATAAACTTGAGGTTTGGGGTCTGGGAAGGTGAGAGGGAAAACAGATTGGAAACAATTGGGTTGAGGTTAATTGTGACTGTGGCAGATAGAGTATGGAGAGAGGAGGGATGAGAGAAATGAGTCTTGGGGAAGCACCAGGGCTTGTATTTGTGTATTCCTACAGCATCCAAGACTAGGGCATAGTTTGCTTAGAAGGTACAGTGGTCTGAATGAGAGTGGCCCTCATAGGCTCATATATTTGAATGCTTGGTCCCCAGTTGGTGGAACTTTTTGGGAGGGATTATGAGGTGTGGCCTTGTTGGAGCAGGTGTGTCACTGGAAGTGGGCGCTGAGGTTTCAAAATTCCCAATTAACTCTCTCTGCTTCATGATTGTGAGATGTGAGCTCTCAGCTACTGGCCCAGCACCATGCTCACCTGCCCGCTGCCATGCTCCCCATTATGATGGTCATGGACTCTAACCCCTTGGAACTGTGATTCCCATTTAAATGCTTTCTTTAGTAAGTTGCCTTGCTCATGGAATCTTACCATAGCAATACGAAAGTAACTGACAGGAGGTGAGCTCGGGAAGCAGAAGCCAGTGTGTAGGGAGACAAGAGAGGAAAGAGAAAAGCATCCAGTGAACTGCTAAGCTGCTGGGGCGGTTGTTGGAGGGACACAGAGGTACCAGTGCATGGCTGAGCTGCTGATGCAGTTGTTGGAGGGACACAGAGGCACCAGTGCATGGCTGAGCTGCTGATGCAGTTGGTGCAGGGACACGGAGGCACTAGTGCATGGCTGAGCTGCTGATGCATTTGTTGCAGGGACACAGAGGCACTAGTGCATGGCTGAGCTGCTGATGCAGTTGGTGCAGGGACACAGAGGCACCAGTGCATGGCTGAGCTGCTGGGGCTGGGCGCTTGGTAGAGGGACATAGAGGCAGGACTCTTCCATGCCTAGTTTAGGTTTTGGATTCCTCTTTGTGCATTTTTTTTTCAGGAAATTGTTCATAAATTCTTGACTATGTGTAACTCTTATTTCTAACATTACTTATGAATTCCCTCTTGAATTACTTTATAGTTTTGGAAATTTTGCTTTGAATGGGAAAGACAAATAGCTCCATCTGAATCCAGTCTCCAGAAGGCTTTGTTTTTGTGGTTTTTGGCTGTTAGTGAACTGAACACAGGGCCTTGCTAGACAAGTACTCTACTATGGAGCGACATTCTTAGTCCTTAGGGTCATTTTTGCTTGTTAGAGACTGGGTTTCCTTGTGTAGCCCAGGCTAGCCTCAAACTTCCATTTCCTAAGTGGTAGGGTTGTAGATATGTGCCATCGCCCCTGTCTTCAGTTTGGCTTTTAAATGAGGCAATGTTGTGTAAATTTTCCAGTTCATTAATATACAGTACACTCTTTTCCCTTGTTAGTTTTCAATATTTGATTAATTATAGGCCTAAGATGTTTCCTTTAGAAAATAACCTTAATTGTCTTTTTAAAAAATGAGTACAATCCTAATGGATTTTTGTTAAGCATAAGACATAAACAACTAAAAATTGTGACGTTAGAAGCCCAGAAGACTCATAGTCCAGTAAAAGCTGCCTTTAGACAGTGGAGCTCAAGCTTATTCCTACTGAAGGTAATCGGGCTGCTCATGTTACACATTGGTAGCTGAGGGATGTGAGAGATCCTACAAGTCCTCTCTCTCTGCTCATCCTCGCACCCAAGCCCGGGGAACAGCTCCTAACTAGACCTTGCTTTGCTCCTGGCTGAGGGAAGGCAAGGGTGAGTTAGTGTAGCATTCATCACTCCTCAAACAGAGTGACTGTCTGCTCAAGTCCGATGACCACAGCAAGTCACATGGCCAACTTCAGTGGCAGAGAGGTGGAGATGCCCTTACCTCCTCCCCAAAGAGATACTCACTGCAAGGCAGAAAACATTTGAATATTTAGGAACAAGTACACAGTACATATGTACACGATATTTTTCTCGGCTTTGACCTTACTACTTTCCAGTTGTCGCCAATTAAAAATGGGTCTGTGGAAGTTATTCCAGCTTCACACATGTTCTGTAGTATCTATTAGTGTATTTTGAAAAGTACATAGATTGCTTACATGTTAATCTGGAGGATCATATTGGAAACATTGTGATATACCCATGTGAGGGGTTAGGCATAGTGCCTTTGTAGCCAATGCCTTGCAAAATAGTTCAGTGCAGATGTTGGTTATTTTCTGTCCACTGGAGTGAACAATGGGATGTCCAGTTTAAAATGCTGCTTTTGGTGGTCTATGAGAATCTATCTGTGTGAAGTCAGTTTTCTTCCTCATTGTGAGTGGGCATTGTGCTACCCACTGAAGGAAGGAGAAAAGACCCCCCCCCTTCCCTGCTTATAAATCCCCCTTAGATAGGGATTTATATGCTCGCTCCCCTGGGGCTCAGGCCTTCAGATTTAGACTGACACCTGGCTTTCCTGGGCTGCTAGCCTGCTGATGCAGGTGAAGGAGCCTTCTGAGACACAAGTGCACAAGTCAGTTCTCAGTCCTAAGTCCTGTATTTGGTTTCATTTTTGTGGAGAATATTGACAAATACAGTCTTCTAGAGAAGACAGAGATAGTGGTAGGTGTATTAAGAGGAGGCAGGGAACAGAAGAAAGGAAAACTTGGCTCCCTCCTTTGGAACATTCCTGTACTATGTTTTAATTTAGTTTTTTTTTTAATTTAGAATACTTGGAGTCTGTAGCATATGGCAGGCACATAAATGAAACTGTTAAAGCCTAAGAATATCCACAGTTCACTCAGCTGTCTTTGAGAATGCTTCACAAACCTCCTTCCTGATGGGGTGTGGAGCTTATTAGCCCTTGTTTCTTGAGGGAAAGATGAGCAGCCCCTCCTGGTGTGCACAGCCTTGGTGCTCTTGAAATATTGCTGACGCTTGTGTTAGTGTGCATCCCTGGTGTGGGAGAGACAGGCTGGTACTTCCCCTGAGGTGGCTTTGGCATCACCTAGCTACCCACACTTTTCTCAGCCAGCTTGCAAAAATGTTGTAATAAGGTATTTAAATGGGTCTCTGAAGAGTGGTATGGAGAGCTCGTTTCCTGGGGAAGGTACCTGCTTGGGAATCCTTGTCAGCGTGTTTGGCTGAGGAAGGAGGTATCCTACCCCAGTCTGGGGGATGGGAATACTGAGGTGAGCTGTGGTGTCTGGTTTTTCTTGAACTCGTACTTTCCCCCATTCCCCCATCTTGAAGATGTCGGGTGGTCAGTTCCTGTCAGTGCATTTCCACACCAAGTCTAGACTTCTGGGGTGTTGGCCATAGCCAGGAAGTTTTAGAAGGACCTAATCTCCATCTCCTGGCTCCAACACAGAGGCTCATCACAGATGAGGAAAGTCAAGCAGGTGCCTTTGACTTCAGGATGGGGTCACATGGCAGAGAAAAGAACAGGGGCTTCCCAGACTGAGCATCATCATCTAAGAGTCATTGGTTGGATGGGGGGTGGGGCCTCTGGGAAGGAGGGTTTGCAGGTCACTGTGAGAGCCTGCCAGGTAGAGGTAGACCTGCAGGGAGGGAGCTAAGGTGTCCGGCACTATTTACATAGGGTCTAGGGAGATGGAGACTAAGTCCTCTGTGCCCTTTCCCTATGTCTGCCTTATGCTGGCGCCCTGCCTCTATAGGCTACTCTTCAACCCAGGAAAAGACCCGGAGGCTGGGAAAGAATAGTCTGATGGGGAGATGGAGGTGGGAGTCCTAAGATGAATTTTACCACAAACAAGCAGTTTCTGAATCTTTACACAGCATTTGGGGGCCATTGACCAGAAAGGAGAGGATGGTTTCACTTCCGTAGATAAGGGGTGGGGTAGTGGATGGGGAACTATTAGAGATACTTTGGGATTTCTAGAGAAAGATTTAAACAGTCTGAACTGTTTGTCACCTTGTTATTTCCTGGATTTTAAAAATGTATTTTAAAGGGATTGCTGTTAGCCCAGTATATGGTAAGACATTTTATTGCAGGATGCATTTTACTTACTGTAACTATAAAGTCAGTAAATCACAATTTTACAGTTCCCCAATAGCTTGACAGCTGGCCTATTACACAAAACTTCTTACTCCATCACAGAGACAGTCCATTGTGTTTTAAAATTGGTGTTCTAGCGTAGTCTGTGCCTTGGTCTTGAAATGCATAATGCTAATCTACATATTTTCAAGTCTTTGTATGTGAGGGATAATAACATATTCCTATTTGTCACACGTCTTCTGCTTGTCCAGTTGTCACCAGACAGCTTTCTTATGTATGCTTTACTTATCCTAATGTCACATCAGCCAGTCCTCTGGCATGTCCCCAGTTCATTATCACAAAGCCAAACCCTTAGACTCTCTGGCTCCTTGCATGCTTACAGCTCCAAGAGACAAGACTGTCTCCTTGGATCTAGAATCAATAGGGCCAGCATGAAGAGACTCAGCTGAAGATTGCTTTAATTGCAAGTAACAGAAGTATCTCAATCAATAGAAAGGATTCATTATTTTGCTTTCCAGGAGGTCAGTTCAGGATTTGGTTAACTGAGGTGACCTCAGCAATGTCCTCTGGCATTCAGGTTCTTTCTGCCTCTGTTGTCTGGCTGGTGTGGTCAGGCTTGTTCTCTTGCAGTTATCAGGTTGGCTGAAACACTTCCATGTGCTATACCTTGTTATAATAACCAAGATCCAGATCTCTTCTTCTCTTTCTTCTCTTCTCTTCTTCTCTTCTCTCCTCTCCTCTCCTCTCTTCTCCTCTCCTCTTCCCCTCCCCTCCCTCCCCTCCTCTCCTCTCTCTCTCTTACACACACACACACACACACACACACACGCACACGCACACGCACACGCACACGCACACGCACACGCACACACATACACACACACACACACTATTCATCTTATCTTTTATAGGAACAGAGACATATCATCTACAAGCTTCTGTTGTGTGACTTCTTGAGGAGACATGAACAAATATCTACCGCAGTTAGTGAACATCTGAGTTTATTGGGATTACTAACAACATCATGGGTGACTAAAAGACAGCTGCATCGTCCTAAAGCCTACTCAATGTGCACATCGACTCACAAAGGCTGTGTCCCTGCAGCTTGCTACACAGCTTGCAGACAGCTCCCCTGAAGGAGTCTTTCCAGCATGTGCACACTGCATTGTGTGACCTTGGGGCAGGGAGTCTTCTCTTTTTCTTATAGGTCTGTTAGCTTCCTGAGTCTGTGACCACCTTCCTTCTGTTAGGAAGGAATGTTTAAGTTTGGAGGAAATAGTTGTAAAGCAGCTTCTAGCAGCTTCCCTTGTGTCTCATTGGTGTTACAAAATGTTTCAAAGGGGGAAAAATATTATTAGATCGTTTTCCAGTGCAGTGCCAAACTTGATTTTCCAATGTTCTAACTTTTGCACACTAATCCAGTAATTTCAATAGGTCAATCATTCATGGATTTCCTTTTGGAGCTTTTTGCTGTTGTTCATTTATTTTGCTTTTGGCCAGTTGGTCTTGTCACCTAGTATTCCTGGTAGTTTTGAGTGACTGAAGAATATAGGTGAGTTATTAAGAGATACTGGGTGATGTTAATCTCCTCTACAGCTGGTGGTTACATCAGAGGCAGATCACCTTGCTCTAGTCAAGGACTGGGCTAGGTTAAAGATGGATTTTAATGTCCTGGAGGGTCGACTTCTAGTGTGTAACGCTCTCTACCTCACCTTGTTGGTTTGGTTTCTGTTGCTATGACAAAATACTCCAACAAAAGCAACTTAGGGGAGAAACTGTTTGCTTCATCTCACAGTCCCGGGGCACAGTTCGTCATCACAGGAAGTCAGAGTAGCAGAGCTTAAGGGAGCTGGCCAGTTACATCCATAAAAAAGAACAAATAATTCGTTCATGTCACGCTCAGACCACTCTAATCTTGTTATTCATTCAAGGGCTAGCCTCTGAAATGATGTCACCTAAAGTCTGGCTGGGTCTTCTTCCCATTTAAGCTAGTTAGGAAAATCCCTCACAGGCATGCCCACAGGCCAACCTAATCAGGACAGTTCCCCTTTGAGAATACCTTCCCTGGTTGATTCTAGATTTTTGTCAAGTTGACTGACAATTTAAACAAAGCACACCTCCCTACCTTTACCCTGTTCCTGTTTTCTCCCTTCCTAGCCTCTCCCCTCCCCTCCCCTCCACTTTCATCTTCTCACCTCTTCTTTTTCACACCTTCCTACACTCCCTTTCTTCATTTATCTTTTTATTTGTTGAGATGAAATCTTGCAATGTTGTGTAGGCCACCCTCTAGCTCATGGTCCTCCTGTCTCAACTTCCCAGAGTAGCTGGGTCCAACTTCTAGTTTAATTTTATCTCTTAGGGTTTCTCATCTGCCTTGTGCCCATACCATACATTAACAGTTTTCTGCATTCCCTGCTAGAGTGGTACATTTACTACAGCCAGTGAGCCTGCATGACATTATCACTTGTCTTAGTCACTGTTCTGTTGCTATGAAGAGACACCATGACTAAGGCAATTCTTATAAAAGAAGGCATTTAATTGTGGGCTTGCTTACAGTTGAGAAGCTTAGTCCATTATCATCAATGTAGAGAGCATGGCAGCAGGCAGGCTTGGTGCTGGAGAGGTCACTTATAGCTATATCCTGACCCATAAGCAGAGAGAGAGAGAGGAAAGAGAGAGAGAGAGAGAGAGAGAGAGAGAGAGAGAGAGAGAGAGAGAGAGAGAGAGAGAGAGAGAGGAGAAGAGAGAAGAGAGAGAGAAGAGGAAAGAGGAGCGAGAGAGGAGAGAGGGAGAGAGAGGAGAGAGACTGGGATGGGCTTTTGAAACCTCAAAGTCCACCCCCAGCAACACATTTCCTCCAGCAAGGCCATACCTCATAATACTTCTAATCTTAACAAAGAGTTCCACTCCCTGGTGACTAAGCATTCAAGTATATGAGCCTATGGGGGCCATTTTTATTCAAACCACCACCCCACTCAAAGTCCATAGTTTACACAGGGCTCATTCTTGATGTTGTATGGGGACTGGAAGACACATGATGGCATGAATGCATCAAACTGAAGCAGGTTTTGGCGCCCAAATCCTTTAGGCTCTATTAACTCAGTCTTCCTTCTCCTTAGCCTCTGACAGCCACTGTTGTTTTTATCATCTTCATTATTTTGCCTTTTTCTTAGTGTCACATTGTTGGAATCATATGCTGTGTAGGCTTCTTAGACTGGCTTCTTTCACTTTGCAGTATGTGTTTAGTTTCTACCAGGTGGTTTCCTGACTTAATAGCTTATTTCTTGTTAGCACTGAATGACACTCCATTGTCCAGATGTGTCAGTTGACTTGACCATTTATTTACTGAAGAACATCGAATTTGCCTCCATGCTTCAGCAATTGTGAATACAGCTAATCATGGGAGGTGTGGTGTGGATCTAAGATTTAACCCCATTGAACACACTGTTCTATGTTCAATGGGGTTAAGCCAAGACATAGGATTTAATCCTCAGGTTCTAATTTCAGTGGTCACATTTTCCCTTACAAGTTCTGTTTGGCAATTTCCTTCATCAACACCATCTCTTTGGTGCTTCTACTTCAAGTTTCCTCTTATTTCCTTTGTGATTTTAAGCATTTAAAATGCACTTAGAGTCTGTATCTTATTTGGTTGTCTGAAAAACCCAGGCATCTGATACCGTTGTATATTTCTGCTGATTCTTAGTCTACATTTGCTTCTGCCAGATGAGCAAAGAGGATGTTAACAATTGAACATTCAGTTCTGTTCTTTGGGCTCAGGGTGTCCATGACCACCCAGCTGGTGCATATCTGAATCTCCAGTTTGAGTGAGTGTTGTCCATCACTCAGATTATGAACTTTCTTTCTGAACACACACAGGCATGCTTCTTAGGCCACATAGTCACTGTCTGGTGTGTGTGTGTGTGTGTGTGTGTGTGTGTGTGTGTGTGTGTGTGTGTGTGTGTTTGGGGGGGGTTCTGCATTTATGGATGTGTACTAGCACCATCTGACCCATTACACAGACTTTATGTCTTCTGCTCTGACCGTTATAGACAGCCCACAGCTTTCTGAGACCACTACATCCTCAAAGGCTGCCTAGGTTTAGGGGTCAACACCTACTGTCCACTCTATTTTCAGTTTCTTTTCATATTAAATCCCCAGGAGATTGGCTGCATCATGAGCTCAGCTCATGAGTGCCTATTTGTAAACTTTGTTTAGCATTTGGGAACCTCTATAGGACAAGATTTTCATGTTATCCTGGTTCTCTCAAATTCAGAAATAGAAATCTTAATGGACATCTCACACACTGCTGGCTTAATACAAGACTCAATAAGTATTTGCCAATATCATTGTCAGTATTGTTGCTTTCACAACATGTGAACAGTTTGGTAATAACATATTGTAAAATTTTGGGATAACTTGCCTGTCAACCCAGGGTATGGTACTGGATAAGGTGTAACGTATACTGCACTACAAAAACAGTAGACAGCCAGGCCTACACAGAGAGTTCTGGACCAACCTGAGCTATGAGACCTTACTTCAACCTTATCCCAACAGCCATGAAGCAAAACCAATCAACCAAAACCCACAACACAATCTGACCCTTTGAAACACTTGTAAAAAGCAAGACGGCATGTTCCTTCCCCTCTCAAACCTCCCGTTTGTGAAGTCTTCTTCCTTGGAGAAATGAGTACTGTTCTTGGCTTTGCAGCCTTTAAGCAATGGAAGCTGGATCTGTGGAAGGGCATGTTTACTCCCCATATACAACTACACCCTTGATTGCAGATCTGGTTTAGTTTCCTATTTTATATGAGGTTTTATCATCTCTCCCCACCCCCTCATAGGAGGATACTCCATCGCGACTTGAAATCAAAGAATATCTTTCTGAAAAATAATCAACTTAAAATCGGTAAGATGTTTCAAATGCGTGCTCTAAAGCTACAAGCAAGCTTATCCTAGATGCAGCCACAGCAAGCTGAAGTGCATAGTTCAAGCTAGTGCTGAAGTCATCCAGCCCTGGCTTCTGTAACCTTTGCAAATATTTGTTCTTACCTAGATGAGACCAACAAATCCCAGTTATTTTGTTTGTGATGATCTGATCTAAACTGAAGTATAAAACACTTGCTACATGGCTGGTTGATTTAAAAGGCATGCTTTGCAATCCTGCTCTTTATCAGGCACTTTGTAAGCAGTTGACTTGTTTTGCTGGCTTCATTAATTGCTGGGGGTTCCTCACTTACTTAAACGTTTTATGATTTTTTATGTGTATGAGCATTATGCCTGCATATATGTTGTGTACCACATGTATGCAGTACCCACTGAGGCCAGAAGGGAGCATCGGATCCCCTGGAACTATATATAGTTGCAGCTTGGTTGTGAACTGTGGGTGCTGTGGATTGAACCTGGGTCCTCTGGAAGAGCAGCCAATGAGTGCTCTTAACTGTTGAGCCGTCTCCATCCCCCACTCACTTTCTTTAGTACAATCTGTGAACAGTGACCATACATAATTTAAATGCTGCTATAATGGCTTTATTAATATTTAATTCTTTGGAACTATGTCTCCATTCAAATAGTTACTCAATTGTCTAAGCATCACATAGGAAATTCTTATGGAGGAAAAGAATGCAGGTTGTGACTAACTAGAGAAGTCAGTGGATTCAAATTTTATTTGTATATTCATGATTAGTTCAAATCTTAAGAATTTTCCCTTTGTTCTAAATTAATATCAAATTCTTCTCCCTGCAGGTGAATTTTCATGTCTTCATATTCAGTCCTTCTAGAATCCTTCTGTTAGTTATTATCATACTTCAAGTAGCTTAATAGCGGGTTATTCTAGTTTTTTTTTTATAATTCTAGAAATAAGGAATCTGAGGTTGTACACTTCTCTCTCCTTGTTCAGTCTTCTTCTTCCTGTAAAGCATGCATGTTTAAAGCTAGTGATCACCATTATGTAATTTAAAATGTCACCTTCCTTTTCCCTTAAAATAGCACGAGGCACTGTGTAATATATGGTGAAGTGAAATCAATTTTAGTTCTTAATTTCCAGTGATGGTTTTTGTTTGTTTAAACTATTTACACAAACTAACCACAATTTCCCAGGGGATTTTGGAGTTTCTCGACTGCTGATGGGATCGTGTGAGCTGGCTACAACTTTGACTGGGACTCCCTATTACATGAGTCCTGAGGCCCTGAAGCACCAAGGCTATGATGCCAAGTCTGACATCTGGTGAGTAGGTGGTGGCCAGCCCCAGGGACATCTCTCTGCATTTTGTTTTGAAGTTCATCGGCTTACTCCATCCACTCCCTATGCCCCTTTGGGCACTCGAGGTGTTCTGTGGCCAGAGGGCGATGAGGGCTTGGAGCTTGTTATACTCTGTGAAATTCATTTCAAAGACTCTCTCTATTCGTAGATGAGTCGGCTGGTTTGGATTCTGTCATTCCTGAACCACAGGGGAAAGTTCTTAATGTGGCAGAGACATTAAATTTTGATGTGCTTCGGCTAGCCTATTAAATAAAGCATTTGTCGTCCTAAAGACTGTGCTTTATTTTATTTTAAGGTTAACTCCCAGCTCTGTGGGGAATATGCTGCTTTTCTGCATTTTAAAAGAATTTTACTAAAGATACTGGATTTACGGGTAACCTACATTTACCATTTCCTGAGTTTTCAGTGATAGAGACATCTGTGATGTTTCAGTTCCATGGCACTGTTGGACCAGGCAGAGCCAGGTAGGAAAATGCCTCAGTCTGTCCCACTGTTAGCAGCAGGCCCTGTCCAGGGAGTGTTGCTGTACTTTGAAGGGGGCTTACATAATTTTCAGCATCCAAGGGTTGAAGGACAATCTAGCTGAGTGCTTGTTAATTAAGTAAATAATTATTGTATGCAAATCAACACTAAGTAGTTCTGGACCTTCAAAGATGAGCAATGTGAAAGACATGCCCACTTCTGTTTTCTAAAGATGATGAGGCAGAAAATGACCTTTTGTGTGGTTAGGGGGAAATGAACCACCACAGAGCAGCTGGCTTAGGGCCCTTAAGAGTCTGTTTACTTTGGTGCCACCCACAGGAAGAGACCTGTCAAGATTTGCTCTGGCTCCGACCTTCCACACAAGTCTCATCCCTTGATTTCAGTCTCATGGTTGTTTGTTTTGGGGTTTGAGTCTTTTGTCCTAGAGGTCCATTCCAGTTCACCCATCACTGTCCTCCCCATGTGCGCCCCACACCAGAGGAGAAAGAAAGCTTAAACAAAAAGCAGAAAGCAAAACCTGCCAAGGAATGCCATCGGGAGCACCTTTCTTCACATTGTTTAATCGAGCACACATTTCCTCCCTAGCACCGCGCAGTGACCTGGATGGAAAAGCACAAATGCTTGGCTCTTGCTCCTTGTGAAAAACTTTGCTCATTTGGTGATTCCTTTTCCAGGTCAAAGGTAGCAATCCTGGGCTTTGCAATGGCTATTAATTACCTACCCATCTCTCTCTTCATGATTAATTTTAAAAATATTATGGATTTTAAAAATAGATTCAAATAGGGTTGGAGGGAGGATGGGAGAGAGGAACTGGGAAGGGAGGATGGGGGAGGCTATAGCTGGGATGTAAAATAAATAGATGAATAAAAAATAGATTAAAATATAAATGTTCCCATGACTTATGATTATGTTATCTTAAGTTATTGCAAGCATGCCATTTGATTAAAAGCAGATAAGTTCAGAAAGCCATTGTTTAAGTTTCAGGATTGATGTGTGGCAATATACCTGATCCCTTTAGATAGGACATCCACATCTATTTGCCAGATCAGAAGGACAACTCCCAGGAAATGGAGGCAATAGAACCCTGGGAGAAACAAAGCCACTTCTTCACTTTATCTGTGCCCAATGCACTTGTTTATAGATTGTCCTTGTACCAAATGGGGAATTATAAGAACTATCAAGCAGTATCCCTGTGGTGTTTTGTGGCTACAAAAATACCTGACACATACAAAATCTATTCAGCATTTGATCAGCTCCCCTACTGTGATTATAAACTACTCAGCAAGTATGGGCTGAGAATGTATCATCTTGACCTCAAATAACCACTTTATTATGAATTTAGTAATTACTTTGCTTGTATCTAAATCAAAACAGGCTTATCTAGTAATGAAATTTCGGCTGCCAAGCCTGAAGTGGAAGAAATATCGGAGAACTATTAATTATAGTGGCAGATAGAGAAGTGTGACAAGTGATCTTAGGGAGACACTCAGGAAAATTAGATTGCATGAGCTGAGAACCCATCTCAGCCTTGGAGTGGGTAGCATCTATATACTGTGGAATATTTTCTTGGGATTGGGAATACATATGAATAATTTATAGATGCTTTGCTTTAGCACAAATAGTGGGACATACTATATTTATAGAGCTTAAAAGGAATTAGTCAAATACTAGTTACATTTTCATCTGTTAACATTTGCTCATATGCAACCTTACCTTCCTTCTGTAATCTGTTAGACCTTCCTTGGTTTGATTATTTATAGCATTCAAGTACAGGAAGTTGCTCTCAAAAGATGACTTGGTTCCAAAAGTTGAAAAGCAGTTATTTGGAAAGTTACAATAATAAAGGTCACCAAGGAGAGTGCTTTGAACCCAACTGATGTGTGTGTTTGCTAAAATCTGTTTTTTTCCCCATGGGAGAAATATAAATATGACTTGTGTTCCTTGACTGGTTCTTCAAGTTGATTCAACTATGAATAGTTAGCACCTAGTCTTCAGATGAAAAAGGACAGTGTTTTAGGGGTGATGGTCCTATATCTTACTGTCAATCTTATTTCCCTTAGGAGAGTCAGCTAGGCTGCTCTCTGGTATGGGGCCCTGTGTTTGTTGGGTGTTTTTACATGGGAAGAATGGTGGTAGGAATCACACTGGTGGAGTCCAGTTCATGCTTAATTATGGACCCAGGCTTTCGGGATCTCAGAAGGAAAGCTTAGCTATATAGGTGGACTGAAACATAGAGGGATCAGCACCCACCTGTTCTGCCTGGCCCATGGACATGTCCTCACTGGAGAACAGTAGTCACACCAGGGCCCGCTCCCTTAGAGGGCACTCCCAACCCAACAGCCTGCTTTTGAACCTATACAGGAACTGCTTGGGTTAAGGGCAAGTGAAATGGGCCTTTAGTACCAGAGTTTTCTTCCAAGCAGCTCATAAGGCTGGGGGATGTCAGCTGCTGCCATGGGAGCTGCTCCCAATTTAGCTTATGTGTCTGCTTTTTAAAAAAAATATATATTTTTTTTATTAAAAATTCTCTTTCCTTTTGCATACCAATCCCTGTTCCCCCTCCCTCCTCTTCTCTGCCCCCCCACTCCCATTCTACCCCATGCCCTCCACATAGAGGGTAAGATCTCCCTTGGGTAGTCAACACAGGCTGGCATACCAGGGTGGGGCCTTACTCAGCCTTGATGCAGTGGGGAGGGGCTAGGTCCAGCCCCAACTTGGTATGCTACTATTTCGTTCACCAGCAAACAAACGGTTCCCCTGTGGTCTGCTTTCTCTTAGAGGGGCTCCAGGTTAAAGTAATCTCTACTCCAAGGCTCCCCCCAGTTTCAAGGTCCAGGCTGTGCCTGAGCAAAGGGTGTTGTCATCGAATGCCAGTGAACTAAGGATCAAAGGCTGTGCTGAACTCATGCTGTGTGAAGGCTTTCACTCAGTCTTTGTTACATTGGCTGAAGCAAGTCACATGTCAACTCCAGTAACAGCAGGGCAGGATGCACTTGTGTGGAGGGTAAAGGAATATGTGGAAAGAACAGTCACCCTCCCAAAGGACCCATTTTGTAAGGATACCAGGCTGGGCTATAGGAAATATACTGGAGGGGGAAGGTTGGAACAGACTAAAGAAAAAGGTAGATTTTCTCTAACCTGGCACATCCTACTACTTCTGATGTTCATTCCATCTTAAAAGAGCCCTGGGAGACCGCATAAAGTGAATAAGGCAGCTGAAGCCATAAGCAGTGGGGGCTGTTGCCAAATCCATCCTTAATGATGTGGATAGCCGTTGGGAATGGAAGGATGCCTATTTTATTTCCAGGACCCATCTCTTCGCCACAGGTGGAGCACTGTCCATGGTCCTTTCCTAGACTGCGGTTTGTATAGAACACTTACGGCTGGCCTCAAGAATATCTCAAGATAAAAACACTGTCTTCGTCTCGCAGCCAGTCTTTCTCATGCTGCTCCTCTTTCTCATTTCACTCTCTCATGGCTGTTGACCTTGGTCTTCCATTGGTCAAATCCCTGTAGAGGACATGGTACCAAGGGGGTCCAGAAGGGCCAGATCATCTTCAAACACTAGAAATTATGCAAGAGAATATTTAGAACTTTTACAAGCAGGAGAAAGTTCACCCAAACCCTATTTTTTTTCTATGATTGTTCTTTAAAACATATACATTGGGAGGATATGGTAGAAAAAATGGCTACTTTTTCCTGATCACAGTCACCAAATTTCAAGTGCTTAGTACCCCCATGTGGCTCTTGTTTGCAGAAATGTTGAGCATTTCACCAGGGAAGAGACTTCTGTCGTGCTGTTATTCACTCAGTTACTTTAGGTTTTATCCCAGTTCTTGTACTCATCCTGCCTTGGGCTTGAGAAGGGCCTCTACTGGTTTCAGCTGCTGGCTAGTCATTCTCTCTGCTCCCTTTACTATCCTCTTTCTTCTTCTCTGTCTTCTGTCTGTCTGTTTCTCTGTTTGTCTCACTGTGTGTCCATCTGTGTGTCTGTGTCTATGTGTCTGTCTCTCTCTGTCTCTCTGTCTCTGTCTCTCCATCTCTCTCTGTCTCTCTCTGTCTCTCTGTCTCTCTGTCTCTCTGTCTGTCTCTCTCTCTGTCTGTCTGTCTGTCTCTCTCTCTCTCTCTCTCTCTCTCTCTCTGTGTGTGTGTGTGTGTGTGTGTGTGTGTGTGTGTGTGTATGCACCAGTAAGCAACCTTGGGTGTCATTCCTCATGTGCCATCCACTTTGTATTTTTAGAGTAGACTGTACCAGCCTCAGGGATCTGTCCATCTCTACTTCCCCAGCATTGGTATTTCAAGCAGGCTTTTCATCACATTTGCTGTTTGTTTATTTGGTTTTGTTTCTGTTGTTGAGATGTGGGTTCTGGCATGATTAAACTCGGGTCTTTGTGTCTACAAAGTAGGCTTTCTACTGCCTGAGCTTTCCCCCAGCCCAGCTGCTGGTCTTAAATGGGCTCATTGTATTCTCTGATCAGCATCTGTTGACTGTGCTTGTGGTCTCAGGCCCTGTAGTCACCCCTCTCTGTCTTCCCTTGGCTTCTCCTCACATAGATGCCACACTCCTCAGGTATTAGCTCAACAGCTTGTCTTCATCTACTTGTACTTTGAAGTTCAAGTTTTCACTTAAGTGCTAAAATCGTGGGACCTGGGACTTCTGCCTTTACTCTCTAGTTTCCCCCTTTTGGGTAGAAACTTGGCAACAATCTAGAAACCATGCTTCCTGTCTAGATGCATCTCCTGGATGCTCAGGGTCAGCTTTTAACCCACCTCTCAGGTGCTGCCTACAGGCACTGGGCATTTGTGAAGCTGTCACAGGAACTCCAGTTCCTGGTGCCCCTGGTAAACTATTGCTATATAACGTGTGTCTGTAGCATTTCAAGTAGCCAGTGTAACCTGTTATGTTTCATCTTTTTTTGAAAATTTTATTTTTTAAATTTAATTATTTATTTTACATCCTGGTTGAAATTTCTCTTTCCTCCTCTCCTCACAATCCTTCTCCCCAACTCCCCTCTGCCCCCCTAATCTTCTCCTCCTCTGTTTCTGTTCAGAAAAGGGCAGGCCTTCCATGGGTATCATCAAAACATGGCATATCAAGTTGGGGTAGGACTAAGCTCCTCCCCTTACATTAAGGCTGGGCAAGGCAATCCAGTATGAGGAATGGATTCTCAAGAGCCAGCCAAAGCATTAGGGACAGCCCCAGCTTCCATTGTTAGGAGTCCTACAAGTATACGAAGCTATACAACTGTCACATGTATGTAGAGGGCCAAGGTCGGTCCTATGCAGGATCCCTGGTTGTTGGTTCAGACTGTGAGTTCCTATGAGCCAGGTTAGTTGTTTCTTGGGTTTTCTTGTGATGTCCTTGACCCCTATGGCTCCTACAATCCTTCTCCCACTCTTCAGCAGGATTCTGGGAGCTTTGCTTAATATTTGGTTGTGGGTCTCTGCATCTGTTTCCATCAATTACTGGATGAAGGCACTTTGGTGACAATTGGGATAGTTATCAATCTGATCACAGGAGATGACCAGTTCAGGCTACATGTCCACTATTGCTAGGAGTCTTAGCTGGGGTCATCCTTGTAGAGTTTCCCTTGCATCAGATTTCTACCTGACCCCCAAATGCTTCACCTTTCCAGTCATCTCTTTCAGTTCTTTCCTCCTCCATCTACCCCACAACCTGATCACTCAAGTTCCCATTCCCACCCACCCCAAGTCCACCCAGGAGATCTCTTCTATTTCCCCTTCCCAGGGAGATCCATATGTACCCCCTTGGGTCCTCCTTGTTACCTAGCCTCTCTAGGTCTATGGATTGTAGCATGGTTATCCTTTACTTTACAGTTAATATCCACTTATGAGTAAGTACATATCATGCTTGTCTTTCTGGGTCTGGGTTACCTCTTATGAGTAAGTACATATCATGCTTGTCTTTCTGGGTCTGGGTTACCTCTTATGAGTAAGTACATATCATGCTTGTCTTTCTGGGTCTGGGTTACCTCACACAGGATGATTTTTTTCTAGTTCCATCTCTTTGCTTTTAAATTTCCTGATGTCATTGTTTTTAACAGCTGAGTAATACTCCATTGTGAAAATGTGCCACATTTTCTTTTTCCATTACTCGGTTGAGGGACATCTAGGTTGTTTCCAGTTTCTCACTATTGCAGATAATGCTGCTATGAACATAGTTGAGCAAGTGTCCTTGTGGTATGATTGAGAATCTTTTGGGTATATGCCCAAGGGTGATATAGCTGGATCTTGAGGTACATTGATTCCCAATGTTCTGGAAAACTGCCATACTGATTTCCAAAGTAGGTGTACAAGTTTGCACTCCCACCAGCAATGGAGGAGTGTTCCCCTTGCTCCACATCTTCTCCAGCATAAGCTGTCATTTGTAATTTTGATCTTAGCCATTCTGACAGGTGTAAGATGAAATAGCAGAATAATTTTGATTTGCATTTCCCCAATGGCTAAGGATATTGAACATTTCTTTAAGTATTTCTCTGCCATTTGAGATTCTTCTGTTGAGAATTCTCTGTTTAGATCTGTATCCCATTTTTAATTGGATTATATTTTTTTTAATGTCTAGTTTCTTGAGTTCTTTATATAATTTGGAGGTCAGCCCTCTGTCAGATGCGGGGTTGGTGAAGTTCTTTTCCCATTCTGTAGGCTGCTGTTTTGTCCTATCAACAGTGTCCCTTGCCTTATAGAAGCTTTTCAGTTTCATGAGGTCCCATTGTCAATCTTAGTGTCTGTGCTACTGGTGTTCTATTCAGAAGTTGTCTTCTATGCTGATGCATTCAAGGCTATTTCCCACTTTCTCTCCTATTATGGTCAGTATAAGTGGATTTATATTGAGTTCTTTGATCCACTTGGACTTGAATTTTGTGAAGGGTAATAGATGGATCTATTTGCATTCTTCTAGATGCCGGCATCCAGTTTGGCCAGAACCATTTGTTGAAGATGTTTTTTTTTCCCCATTGTATAATTTTGGCTTCTTTGTCAAAAATCAGGTGTCCATAGTTGTGTGGATTTATGTCTGGGTCTTCAATTCAATTCTACTGACCCACCTGTTTGTTTTTATGCCAATACCATACTGGGTTTTTTTTTTTTTATTACTATAGCTCTATAGAAGAGCTAGAGGTCAGGGATGGTGACACCTTTGGCAGATCTTCTATTGTACAGGATTGTTTTAGCTATCTTGGATTTTTTGTTTCTCCCTATGAAGTTGAGTATTTTTCTTTTAAGATCTGTAAAGAATTATGATGGAATTTTGATGGGGATTGCATTGAATCTGTAGACTGCTTTTAGTAAGATGGCCATTTTTACTATGTTAATACTACAGATCCATGAACATGGCAGATCTTTCCATCTTCTGATACCTTCTCCATTTTCTTTCTTCAAAGACTTGAAGTTCTTGTGAGGCTACAGTTATTCTGACCCAAACCACACAAAGACTTAACAAAGAAAGAGAATTACAGACCAATTTCCCTCATAAACATTGATACAAAAATACTTGATAAAATGCTCACAAACCAAATCCAAGAAGACATCAAAAAGGATCATCCACCATGATCAAGTGTGCTTCATCCCAGAGATACAGGGATGGTTCAACATATAAAAATCTGTCAATGTAATCCACCATAGAAACAAACGAAATGAAAAAACACCCAACATGATCATCTCATTAGATGCCTAAAAAAGCCTTTGACAAAATCCAGTACCCCTTCATGATACAGGGTTAGAGAGAGATCAGGGATACAAGGAACATTCCTAAACGTAATAAAGGCAATATACAGCAAGTTGACAGCCAACATTAAATGGAGAAAAACTCAAAGTGATTCCACTAGAATGAGGGACAAGACAAGGCTGTCTACTCTCTCCATATGTATTCGATATAGTACTCAAAATTTTAGCTAGAACAATAAGAAAACAAAAGGAGATCAAGGAGATACAAATTGGAAAGGAAGAAGTCAAAGTATCACTATTTGCTGATGACATGATAGTATACATAAGCAACCCCCAACATTCTGCCAGGGAATTTCTACAGCTGATAAACACCTTTAGTGAAGTGGCTGGATGCAAAATTAACTCAGAAAAAATCAGTAGCTCTTTTATATACAAATAATAAAATGGCTGAGAAAGAAATCAGGGAAACAACACCCTTCACAATAGCCACAAACAATATAAAGTATCTTGGGGTAACTCTAACCAATCAAGTGAAAAATCTCTATGTTTTATCTTTTTAAGTTTCATTATGCCTGGGCAGTTTATGCTAATATTAAATTCTAAGAGCTATTTAGGTTATTATACACTAAAGGGAAACCCATTTCTCTTGTATTAACTTTATATTTCATTCTCTATACATTTAACTGTGGTCATTATGTATGCTTTTTTAAATTTAAGTTTTCTTTTTTGAGAATTTGATACATGAGTACTTTATTACATTATTTCCATCCTTGCTGCACCCCCTAACTCCTCCCATGTATCCCTAATCATACTTGGGATTGGTTAATCTATCAGAAGGGTAGTCCTTGGAGAAGATGGATTCTTCCTCTCTCAGTAGCCATTGACTGCTCTTCATATACACACTTTTTAATGAAAACATCCGAATGCCTCTCAATCACATCAGATGGAATAGTGCCTATAAGATGACAAGATTCACCAGCACACTAGATCATGCGTGCTGGGGCACTTCCCTGCTTGAGGGTCTGGCAGATCTTTAAAGGAGTAAATTTAGCTACACAGAGACAAGGCAGCTGTCATTTCATCTGCAGTTCGTTATTAGTCCTGCTTCGGAACCCTCTCTGCAGTTCTGGCAACCTGAACAGATGGCAACTTGGGAGATTTAGGGTGGGGTATGTCTCACATGTACCTGATACCCAGTTTCCCTTTCATTTCGTACAGTGTGATCCCTCAGGATATATTTATTTAACTCTGCATAGTTGGGTGTATTTTGGACAAAAAAGGAATGCAAATCTTAGACTTCTAAGTAAAGTGCAGTTTGTGTGTGTGTGTGTGTGTGTGTGTGTGTGTGTGTGTTTCTTCTGCTTCCCAACACTAGCACTTTCTATCTTTAAAAGGATGGGAATTAGGAGTTAGAAGGTGATATACTAAGTTTCATATACAAATACCTGGTTGGAAATTAGAGAAAATAAAAGCATAGATACATGCAGTTATAGCTATCAGAATAAACAATACAGCTAGGAGATAGGTTTTAAAATATATGACTGGACAATCAAGACATCTTTGACCTCAGATGCCATAGAAGTTTGTTCAGTCACATTGTCTCATATTTCTTTTGCTAGCACCTACTTCTTGAATGTGCTCCGTGGTATTGCAGGTCCCTTCCTACAAGTTCCTGGCTGATAAATGAAGCCTCTGTGCATTCAAGCACAAGCACATAACAGTAGACCAAAGTGACCTGAGTAAATAAAAAACAGGATGCTTGAAATGTAGCTAAGAGGATTTCCATAAAAGAGTATTTACATCAACACTCTCGTGTTACTTAATCAGACTGTAGATCTAATTATTTCATCATCTGTTTAGCAAAATAATTGTAAATTATTTTATAACATTAATAAATTCACCAAGCATAGCTCAGGTGGAGTTAGGTCTCCACAACACCAGGGTTTATTTTATGATGTGTTCGCAGCTCATAGACCTCTAATCCCTGTTTGCTTCTAAGCCGTGCAAAAGCATAGTCCATGCTGATGGCCCTCCTTTCCATTCCCCACAGGGTCTCACACCGTACCCCATGTTTGCCTTGATCAGATGCCCTGTATGCTGTTGCCTAAGGCCTCAGCAATCATTAAAGTTGGATTATAGCTCCATACAAGACCTGAAAGGCTCTGTTGGAGCCAGCCCCGATTTCTAACTCAAGAGCCTATAATGATCTGAAATGCCTGGATAGATGCAGCACTGAGGGGCAGATTGGCATAGAGCTCATGTCTGTGCAGGCAGGCAGGCAGGGCTGCAATCTAGTTCTACTACCTGCAGTATGGGTGGAACCCTGAGCCACTTACCTGACGCAATTGCAATTATAGTAATAGTTGTGAGATCAATTCAGTGAGTTAAAATGTGTAAGGAAGGATTGGGGCAATGGCTCAGGGGATAAAGTGCTTGCTATGCCAGCATGGGCACTCAAGTTCAGATCTCCAGAACCTATGTAAAAAGCTGGGCAATCATGGAGGCCAGCTGTAATCTCCACACTCAGAAGGCAGACAGAGGTGTCCCTGGAGCAAGCCTGCTAGCTAGTCCATCAGATCAGGGAGCTCTGGGTTCAAGTGAGAGACCCTACTTCAATAAACAAAGTGTGGAGCAATTGAGGAAGACACCCCATGTCAACTTTGGGCCTCTACAAGCACTTGTATGCATGTGCACACACGTGTCCACTACCCAAAGACATACACACACACACACACACACACACACACACACACACACACACACACATAGTGTATGTGTGTAACTCTCTCTCTTTCTCTCTGTGTCTGTCTGTCTCTCTCTCTCTCTTTCTCTCTTTGTCTGTGTGTCTGTCTTTCTCTTTCTCTGTGTGTCTGTGTGTCTGTGTGTCTATCTCTCTCTCTCTCTCTCTCTCTCTCTCTGTGTGTGTGTGTGTGTGTGTGTGTGTGTGTGTGTGTAAAGAAAGTAGATTTAGCTCATGGTGACACAATTAAGTTTTCAACTATCAGTTTCATTGGTGTCATGGTTACCATTTCTGTTATTGATAAAGACATTAACCACTCTGATTCCAAGACAGCTCAAGATGTCCTGGGTTAGAGGTTGTGGTGGTTTGAATAAGAATGGCCCCCATAGGCTCATATATTTGATTGATTGGTCATCAGGAAGTGGCACTACTTGAGAGAGATTAGGAAGTGTGGCCTTGTTGGAGGAAGTGTGTCACTGGGGGTGGGCTTTGGGGATTCAAATGCTCAAGTCAGGCCCAGTGTCTTTCTCTGTCTGCTGATCCAGATGTAGAACTTTCAGCTACTCGCCCACCATGTCACCGGCATGCTCCCATGCTTCCTGCATGCTGACAATGGACCAAACCTCTGAACTGTAAGCAAGCTCCAATTAAATGCTTTCCTTTATAAGAGTTGCCATGGTCATGGCATCTCTTCACAGCAATAGAACACTGACCAAGGCAAAGACTGCTGTTCCCACCCAGCCCTTCTGACCTGATAGAGTGAGGTGGGGTTTGTATGGCTTAGTTCTTTCAAACTCTGTCTTTTTTTTTTCTTAAAAACTTTTATTCCTGGCGTAACAAGTACTGATTTGGTCTTGTCAGTTTTTAGTCATTCTAGGAGCATGCAGAATTCCTACCCTGGGGTGCTTATTTGCATTTCTCTGATGTCTAATAATGTAGAACATCTCCTGAGTTTTGATCATTTAGTATCTGTTGAAGATCTTGACCCCACCCCTTCTCTCCCTTTCTTTCTCTCCCTAGCAGCACAGTTTACCTTTGTCTTCCTCAAGGAATTTGCATATGTTATTAGAAAATGGTTCTGTTTTTCTTCCTTCCTCATCTATCTCTCTTCGTTGCCAACACCACGCTCTTACAAGGAAAGAATTACTAAATAAAACTGTTTTGATAGCATTTTCATTTAAATTTAAAGCCATCCTGTCAATTCCTGTGGAAGATTCTAACCACGATTGCATTGGGTCTGTAAATCATTTTAGGAAAAATTGGTGTCTTCCTCTTTACTGAATCTTCCAGTGAGAATGCTTCTACCTTTCCCTCTGCCTCTCTTGGTTTTTGTCCATTAATTTCCATCATTATATCATGACTGACACTGTAGGATCTGACACACCTCTTACTAGGTTTATTTCTAGATATTTGACATTTTGTGATGTTAGTCTAAGTGGCACAATTAATTTCATTTAAAAAGTGCTCTTTTTTTTTTTTTGCCAACATAGAGACAAGAATGACCTTTCTATCTAGCAGGCTTGCTAAGTCCATTTGTTATTTCCAAAGGCTTTTAGAGTCTTTTGGGTTTTGTAAGTACTCAGTCATTTTGACATGATTAATGATAACTTAGTATTCTTAGCTTATCTTAATAATTAATTTTTTTCTAACCTTATTGTCCTAGGCATTCATTTCCTGTAGTATAGGTTAAGGTATATTGATTCTTATCTTGATCCCAATCTTAGTAGGAAATTGTAAAATTTCAGTATTTCACCAATAAGTGTATTTTTTACTATATATTTCAAAGCTCTAAAAACAAGACTAAGGAAATTTCCTCCTTTGTCCATTGTGCTGTGTCTCTTCTTTATGAAACTACAGATGAATGTTGACTTTTGAGAATGAAATGCTTTTTCCCAATGTGTTGGAGCCTAGTCTTTAATGGCAGAGCCATCTCTCCAGCCACTTTTTTTCTAATCTGTTAAGATGGTGTTACAGTTTTTCTTTTGTTTCCTCTAATGAGGCATATTTCATTGATTGACTATTTAAATGCTAGGTCAATACTATATTCCTGAAATAAAAATCACTTGTTAATGATATGGCCCTTTTAAATATATCATAACATTCTATTTATGGTGTGTGTGTGTGTGTGTGTGTGTGTGTGTGTGTGTGTGTTGTAGTTTATAAATCTATAATCATGAGCAAATTTATAATTTTTATTTCTCACAATGTATTTGTTATATTTTACTATCTATATTTTTCTGGCTTTATAACATGAGTAGATTGAGTTAGATTAGTATGAGTTATTCAGCAACTGTTTAGAAGAATTTGATAGTAAGAACACTGTGGTTTGTTTTGTTTTTGTTTTTGAGTAAAGTTCAATTTCAATTTTAATATTTTAAGTAATAGGTAACAATTAAGTAGGAAAGGAAGTGTTTTCTTTCTTTTTATGTTAGTTTGGTGTACTATATTTAAAAGACTATTTCATCTCTACTGTCAGTTTATTTGAGGGAAACATGTTGATAAATGCTATTCTAACACTTTCTAATATTTAGATGTATGAGCACATGAGATGTGTGTGGAGGCCCAAGATGGACGTTAGGTATGTTCCTGCCAATCATATTTCCACTTTATGATTTGAGACAGGGTCTCTCACTGAAACTGGAGCTTGCCATTTTGACTTGGCTGGTGACAGCAAGCCTCAGGAATTCTTCTTGTCTTAACTTCCCCAACACTGGAGTTACAGATACATAATGCTATGCCCAGCTTTTACATGGGTGCTGGTGACCCAAGCTTATAGCCTCATGCTTGCGTAGCAAGCACTCCCTCACTGAGACACCTTCCTATGCCTCTTTCTGAAATGTGTAAAGTCCATAGTGTTACACCTTTCTCCATTGCTATGGTCATTGATGTGTTTTTCCCCCCTGTTTTCTGATTGGTCATGCTTGAGATCTATTACATTTTCTTGTTTTTATACATACTACTTTTATTGTCTTTTAAAAAATAGAATCTTTATTTAGTCTTTGACTGTTTCATACAATGTAACTTGATCATATTCACCTCCAAATTCCCTCTCCAACTTTCCCCAGGGAGCCCACACCTTTCCCCCACTTTGGTCATCCACTGTGTCCAATCAGTGCTGGTTGGATACAGTGCTGGTTGGACACAGTGCTGGTTGCCTTGGTCTCGTGCAGGGACCTGCAGCTCTAGTGAGTTCATGTGTGCCGTGGCCATGGCATGTCCAGAAGACAGCACTTCACAGCGCTCCTCCCCATCCTCCAGCTCTTATTTTTTCTGCTCCTCCTGTGTCATTCCCTGAGCCTTGGTGGGTGGTTGACATAGAAGTCCCATTTAGGGCTGAGTACTCAGTAGTCACTTATTCTCAGCGCTGCATTAACTTCTGTCCACTGTAAAGAGAAGATTCTCTGGTCAAGATTGAGGGCAGTATTAGTTTACGTATGTAAATATAAATATTTAGAAGACACTTTGATAACATGTCTATTTAGCAAGTTTTTGTCTTTCTTTTTCTGCTGTTGGAAATCTTTATCTAACCTTCCTTTCATGTGATTGTCTTTTCTCTCTCTTTCTTTGCATACAGAACATTGTTACATTGTAACATTTTCAAAGAAAATTTGTTTCGTTGATCCTGTACCCTGCTTTTCACCCCTAGCAGCCTGCCCCTATTTTGATATATGTATTTTAAACTATCAAGTTTGACTTAGAACATGGATTTAAACTTTTATCTCCTTGTATATCTGGTGCTTTCAAATTCTTACAGTTTCATTCAGTAAGCTTTCCTCTTTAATCCAAGGACTTTAGATGTGTATCTTCTGTTTAATCCAATAAAATAAAACAAAATTTAAAAGGCAAAAAACCTCATCATGGAAGCTGTAGTGTGGTCCAGTGAGTCACACAGTATACTCTTTAGTGTAGCTGAAGTTTTCTCCAGTCCTGCTGGCCCACGGTCAGGATAAATCTCTCTCACCCGCCACTCCCGCAGCCACTCAGACCCAGCTGAGTAAACACACAGAGAGACTTATATTGCTTACAAACTGTATGGCCGTGGCAGGCTTCTTGTTATCTAGTTCTTTTATCTTAAATTAACCCATTTCTATTAGTCTATACTTTGCCACATGGCTCGTGGCTTACCGGTAGGTACTTTACATCCTGCTCCTCATCATGGAGGCTGGCAGCATCTCCTCTTCCTGCCTTCCTGTTCTCCCAATTCTCCTCTCTGCTAGTTCCGCCTATACTTCCTGCCTGGCTACTGGCCAATCAGTATTTTATCAATAAATCATAGCAGCATATATTCACAACATATAGGACATCCCACAGCTCTTTAGTCCATATATCTTTACTTGCAAGTGTTCATTGCAATGAGTCATTGGTCTGGCTTGATATCTCTGGTTTCTGCTACACTGTCGATGCTGGGCCCTCACTGGGACTCCTCTTGGATGTCCTGTTGTTGCCCTGTGTCATGGAGATCCTGCAGCTTTGGGTCTGCAGGACCAGTCTCTTCACATGCTCCAGCAGTTCACAGATGAGGTGGATATTAGAGTGGCCAACTCATAGCTCTAGTTCTGGGCCTGGGTGTTAGTTGGGTTGGTTATCCCACCAGCTCTCCCTCATCCGCATCACCAAGGCGAGCTCTCCAGCATTGCCCAGGCTGGCTCACCCAATGCAGTAGGTAGCAAGGAGTAGGACCAGTTCTTCTGTTCTCATGCCCTCATGAGGCCTGACTCACCTGCACCTGCACTACCTCTCCTATCCTCCTTCTTCTCAGTTTTAATGTCTAGCTTTCTTGCTCTGTAGCTGGAGAATATGCTCTCAAGACTTTGAGTCTTGAGCTCATTGAAGCTTGTCTATGACCTTGCATATGGTCAGTTTTGATAAGTGGTTCATGAATTCTTGAAAATAATATGAATTTTGTCATGATAGGTTGCATTAATAATTTGTCAATTTGGGTTAATGTGTTGTGTGTATTTTCTTCATCCTTATTGATGTTGATGTTCTGTTAGCTATTGAATGATTATGTACCACCATGATCGAGCATTTTTTCCCCTTTAATTCTGTTCTCTCTCTTTCACACATACATTTGATGCATGCACATTTAAAGTTATCATATGCTCCTGAAAGCTTGATTTCTTTATTAATACCTCATCTTAGTCTTCATAGTGATTCTTGCCTCAAAACCTGTTTCATCTGATATGAGCATACCTACACTAGCAATATTTTGGCAAGTGCTTGCATGATATATCTTTGTCTTTTGAATTTTTATTTATTGATGGAGAGTAGACATGTCATGATGTAAATGTGGAGGTTGGAGGAAATCTCAGGAGCTGGTTCTCTTCTACTGTGTAGGTCACTGGGATTGAACTTGGGCCATGAGGCTTGCAGCAAGCCCCTTCACCTGTTAGGTGTCTCACTGGCTCTGCATGTGTAACTATCAAACTTTCTCATGTTCAGATACTCAAGGTTATTTGGAGAGCAGTAGTTTTTTAATCCAGTCTGATAAGCCTTTTCCAATTGAACTATTTTGCTGTTACATTTAGTGTAACTATATTTGTATTTTATCTTATTGTTTATGCTCTCTATGCCCCATTTGTTTTGCTTTCATTTGATTTCCTTCCTTCCTTTTAGTTGAAAATTTTGCAGTTGATTTTTCTTTCTCCTAGCTTGTTTTACTTCTGTGTTATCTTATCCTTCAATGATAACTTAGAAAATACAGCAGGCATCCTTACCACTGTCTAGTAAAACTATCATTATGACTTCTTTCTCAGTAGTAGAAGGAACTGAAAACACTTTAAGTCTTGTTCTTTTTTGTCTTTTGTGTTATCCTGCTATAACTTTATCATACACAATTTTTCAACCCAACAAGTTATTATCAATATTGTGTAGCATTAGTGTCTATTTTTATGTATTCACAGAGTACGTCTTTTAATGTTGGTTGCTTGTTCTAGGCTTGTTTGTTTCTGCCCAGGATCTCATTTTTCTTTATTAGAAGAACTTCCTTCCAGAACATGTTTGGTGCATTCCAGCTGGCAAGGAACACTCTGTTTTTATTTTTCTAAAAATGTCATTATTTTATATTTATTTGAAGAAATTTATCATCGTGGATGCTGAAAAATCTAACTGTATTATATTCCTATATAAGATACCATTTAATACTCTTATAGATGGACACAGAATAGATTGTTTCAAATACTTTCTTATTTACAGGATTTATGCTGACATTGGTGCTCTAGTCAGGTCTGTGTAATTGTTTCTAATATTGTCTTTCTTTCTAATTGAAATAATAGAGGGTTTAGAAGGAAAATGTTTTAATTCAAGAGTCAGTTCTACCATTTACTACTATGTGACCTTGACCAAGACTCTTAGCTTCTCAGAGCCAATTTCCTTGTCTACATTGGCTCCATTTCACTGGGGAAGTCTGAGTCCCTGTTGTGATGTACATGAAAGTGCTTTGTAATCAGCCAGAAAGCTTTAGTGTTACTGTTGCTTACTGGAACAGAAACATCTTCAGTGTGCACATTCAGAATCCTCTTGCATGTGTGCACTTCCATAAGAAACCATGGAATAAATTCTATGTTTATGTGCTTATTTGTATATATATGTATATTATACATAAATATATATATATATATTTCCCTTAATAAATACTGTGTCCAAAGTTATATAAAATGTAGCTTAAAAACACTCTATCATAAACTCATTTGTTTTTCATCTTTCAAGCAACCACTATGAAAAGGGGAATCTGGCTGTTACATAATTCAAAATGCCCCTAAGATAAAAATAGCCCGTTGTTTCTTAATACTGAGCTCAGGGAAGACTTTAACGTTCATTGTCTTTATAATGTGGAACCATTAAGAGCATGTTTCTGCCAGCTCAGAAGGCACCAGTTGGCATGGTTAACCCACCTTGGCATCGGGCTGATCTCTGATTTTGATCTCCTGTCTCATGATCCCCCAGGGAGGGTTATACATTTTAATGTGAGCTGCAAATAGTTTCTCTCCCTTTCTACTTGCAAATGGATTCTATTCAGAAAACTAATAAATAATGGCAGCCTCCTTTTCAACATGCACAGTACACACAGAGGGCAGGTCAGGCTGGTAAATTAAAATTTTATTCTGCATACATAACTTAAAACACTACCTTAGGTAGGTAATATGTAGCCTCATTTTGCTTTTCTTTCATAGAAGCTAATTTGAAAATTCCTGGCTACATTAATCAAATTTTAGACTTTTCACTCTGTGCAGACATCTTGCTATTGGACTGTTTATTTTTCCTTTGGAAAAAGTAGTATTCAGATTTCTCCTTGTACTTCATCCTTTTATGGGTTTTGGATTTGTGTGCTGCATGCCTACATGCATATGAGTGTGCCTGTGTGTGTCTGTCTGTGTGTTTGTGTGTGTGTCTTTGTCTATTTGTCTGTCTGTCTTTTGGATCTAGGTTTTTCTTGGCAAATATGTTGTCTGTAAACAAACTCAAATAGATGTTGGTGCATTGTAACTAATGCCCCAGTATCTCTGAGGTTTATTTGTTTGTTTGTTTGTTTGTTTGTTTGTTTGTTTGTTTGTTTTTCATGATGGACACATTTTACATGGAACATTTGTTCTTTGTTTAAATGTTTTGATGTTTTGTCTACAGGTCACTGGCATGCATTTTATATGAAATGTGTTGCATGGATCATGCATTTGCTGGTTCCAGTTTCTTGTCTGTCGTTTTAAATATTGTTGAAGGCGACACACCTTCACTTCCTGAGAGATACCCACAAGAACTAAACACCATCATGGAACGGTATGGAAGTGAGTCTGAAAAAGACCATTTGAAGTTTTGCTCCTATATTTAAAATGAACTTAGGTTTTTATTCATTTGAAAAATAATTTTCTTTTTGAATATTACAGCATGTTGAACAAGAGTCCTTCACTGAGACCATCTGCTGTAGAAGTTCTAAAAGTCCCTTACATTGACGAGCAGCTTCAGGTACTGGAAATTTGAGTGGTATCACAGCTAACATTCTGTGCCCTGAGGTTATGCTGTGGGACTGAGATGTGGTTAAGAATCAGCCAGAAAGGAGGAAATCAAGATTTAAGTGAAGCCAAGAGGAACACTAGGAAAATCTCTTTGCAAAGGAGGCTACACAAACTCTGGTTACCTGATGCCACCAGACATGGGAAGTCAGAGCTTTAATTTAATTTAATCTGCCTAAAACCCTTATTATCCACCCAATGTCCCTGAGATTGGCAGATCTCACCTGAACACTTTGAACTCTGTCCCTGTTGGTACAAGAATGTACTCTAATAGTACGGAAATCTGGGATTTTCACTGAGCTGTTATTGTTCCCTTCTTTAGGACATGACTTAGCATATTCAGTTGGCTTGGTGTTTCTTTTCTTTTTCTTTGCATTAGAGAGCTTGATTAGACAGAGGACCTGCCTGCCTGGGGTGTAAGAAGCAGACTTCCTCTCCAAGGCTTTTCCTTTTTTAATGGACCTCTCAGGCTTTAGCTAACCCTCAGCAACTGTAACAGGAACCACCAGGTCACTGTCTTGTTAACAAGTGCCCGCTTTTCAGCAGTGGATGAAGATGTAAATCCAGAGGGTGCAAAGATAAGAATGAGGTGTGCTCAGCCAGGAGGCACAGTGTCTCACCTTGGGCAGACTGAAGGGAAAGGACCAGGAATGGCTGGTTCTGCTGAAATTTGACTGCTCTAGTAAGAGTTCAGTAGCCAAAGCTAGGAAACATGAAAATGCTAGCAAGAACAAAGAGGAAAGGAGACTGGTGCTGGAAAAAAAAAAAAAAAGAGAGTGAGAAGCGCTCCTTGGGAGTCAGAGGAGTAATGCCGTCTTAACACTGGGACGAGGCAGCCATGGAAGCCGTCTAGGAAGGAGGCTTGAAGAGGCTCAGATGCCCTGGACCTAGAGTTACAGACATTTATGATGAACCATGTGGGTGCAGAAAAACGAACCAGTGCTCTGGAAAGGCAGCCAGTGCTCTGAACTGCCGAGCCATCTCTCAAGGTCTTCAGTAACTCAAAATCAGTATCTCCTTGATAGCAAAGTAGAAAAATTTAAAGACAAACTCCAACAAGGCCAAGATTAGTGAGATGCAAGCAGGGTGTAGTTGCTCAGGTGCAGGGTTGGATCTTGTCTGTTAATGTTTGGAATTACATCCTTCATGGGTTTGGGCATTGAGTTTTGATTTTACAGATGATGCTGTGCATTAAGGAAGCATGTCCCCTGCTTGCTGAGGTCTGGGTTACACCCCTAGCTAAGGGTCTCATTTGCCTAATGTCCATTTTATCCGGGGTGGGGTGGACATTGTCTACTACAGGCTGAGCGGTGGGTGTTCCTAGAGCGAAGAGAAGGCCTGTTGGTGAGGGGAATGGGTGAAGAGGGAGAAACAGAGCAAGGTGAAGTTAGAGAGGAAGGCAGGAGCTACTTCTGGGGAATCTTCTCATGCAACCTGCTTATAACCCTATTTAATCCTTTGAAGAGAGAAGAACCAGCTACTGTGAGTTTTATCTTAAAGTGCTTTGCCATGGTCAGGAAGAGCGTCAGTCAGAAAGGCACATGGCACCTTCCCGCCCTTCCATTGCTGACAAAGGACCTTTAAGATCACAGTGGTTTTCTTTTATTTCAGCACCTGATGTGTAAATATTCAGAAATGACGCTGGAAGACAAGAACTCAGTTTGTCAGAAGGATGCTGTTCATATAATTAATGCCATGTAAGTAATTGCTTTGTTTTTTTAAAAACCCATCCCGTGGAAATGCTAAGTGCATCGGTCTTTAAAAATCTATTAGCGCTAAGCTGACTGCGTGGGGCATCCTCGATTTCATGTAAGTCTTGCCAAGAAATTAAGAAGCTTCGGTAATGTGGCATTCCAAAACTATCTGCCCCAGGTGGTAGCAGGCTGAAATCCTGAGCGTCTAAACTTCTGCACAGCTCACAGATCTGCAGGGCAGCACAGCAGTTGCCCTCTGAGCGCTTAGAGAAATGAGTATCTCAGACATTTAGGAATGTTTATGCTAATGAGTCTTCTATCAGAAACCTAAATGGCTTCATATAGCGTTTGTTTAACTGACAGAGTATGTATGTACCGAAAGAGAGTGTTGTAGGCATTTGGGGGGAAAAAGCCAAAATTCACTTTCTTCACATATTATGCACCCTCTTAAAAAAAAAAAAAGATAAGAGGAAGTGCATTTCCAAAAGAACAACAATAATCTCTTTTTTCTCATTCAAGAAATGATTTTGCTTTGACTTGTAAAAGCCCAAATGGTGGGAAGCTCCAGAACAGCACTGTCCACCTGTGCGACAGTGAATGGCAGATGCAGGAGACCTGCTTCTTAAAGACTGAATCTATGACTTGTTGATGGAATGCTATTTAATTTTATAAGGAGCTAAAGACAATGGTTCTACCTCTCCAGTGCTGTGCAAAGCAGTGGTGTGAGAACAGGAACTCCCAGGCTGACCTTCAAGCCAAATAGCCAGGAATTCTCTTGCTCTCTGCTGACACACCCCAGTGAGACACTCTCCTCTGACACACCCCAGTGAGACACTATCCTCTGACACACCCCAGTGTAGACACTGTCCTCTGACACACCCCAGTGTAGACACTGTCCTCTGACACACACCCCAGTGTAGACACTGTCCTCTGACACACCCCAGTGTAGACACTGTCCTCTGACACACCCCAGTGTAGACACTCTCCTCTGACACACCCCAGTGTAGACACTGTCCTCTGACACACCCCAGTGTAGACACTGTCCTCTGACACACCCCAGTGAGACACTGTCCTCTGACACACCCCAGTGTAGACACACACCCCAGTGAGACAATCTCCTCTGACACACCCCAGTGTAGACACTCTCCTCTGACACACACCCCAGTGCAGACACTCTCCTCTGACACACCCCAGTGCAGACACTCTCCTCTGACACACCCCAGTGTAGACACTCTCTTCTGACACACCTCAGTGTAGACACTCTCCTCTGACACACCCCAGTGTAGACACTCTCCTCTGACACACCCCAGTGTAGACACTGTCCTCTGACACACACCCCAGTGCAGACACTGTCCTCTGACACACCCCAGTGTAGACACTCTCTTCTGACACACCTCAGTGTAGACACTCTCCTCTGACACACACCCCAGTGTAGACACTGTCCTCTGACACACACCCCAGTGTAGACACTGTCCTCTGACACACCCCAGTGTAGACACTCTCCTCTGACACACCCCAGTGTAGACACTCTCCTCTGACACACCCCAGTGTAGACACTCTCCTCTGACACACCCCAGTGTAGACACTCTCCTCTGACACACCCAGTGTAGACACTCTCCTCTGACACACCCCAGTGTAGACACTGTCCTCTGACACACCCCAGTGTAGACACTCTCCTCTGACACACCCCAGTGTAGACACTCTCCTCTGACACACATCCCAGTGTAGACACTCTCCTCTGACACACCCCAGTGTAGACACTCTCTTCTGACACACCTCAGTGTAGACACTCTCCTCTGACACACCCCAGTGTAGACACTCTCCTCTGACACACCCCCCAGTAGTTTCTCAACTGTGTCTTATTTGATTTCCCAGCCTATCATTCAACCTAAACAAATGGGCACCTGGAAGAGATCCCTTGTGGTAAATTTATAGACATGGTTCTAATATGATTATTTTCTTGTGTTGCTACCCATTCTTTCATCAAGTCTAAGTTTTATTTTTGTTTATTAGAAATGTGAGAGCAGAGCTTATCATATTTTTAAAATAGTAAGTTAGTGGTTGTGGAACAGTTGCCTGACACACTTTACAGTCAATGGTGTGCTGGAATTCAGTTGTCGGGAGGGCATTTCACACTATAAAATATTGATTTCAACTAGTCCCCTTTATTTTCAAGATCTGTGACTATGTTTCAGGGGGAGTCCATAAAACAAAGTCATAAAACAAAGGGGTGCATGTTCCTGAAAATTGTCCCTTCCTGGGACACTCTGGTCTGGATAATATTTAATTTCTCATAGCATTTCTTCAGGAAGAAGCTGAGGGCAAAGAGCCTTCTGAAGTATTTGTCCCTAACAAAGTCAGGAGTGGGAGGAGCAGTCACTGGGAATGGAGCCCCAGGCCTTGCCATCCTTGCTTGTGTAAGCAGTTTCTGCAACTGAACAAAGAGATTCTTCAATAAATGAAGGATCCCCCTATGAAGTAGGTGCTACTGTTCTCTTTTATAGTTACACAGAGACTCTATCACCTCCAAAAGACATGCAGAGTGTAACCTGGGAGCTAGGCTTTGAGCCCAGAGAGTGTTACTAACCTTCACCATTACCCACTGGACCATACTACCATAAAATACCCATTAGAGTTAGCCCAGAATATAAGCCGTTCAAGAAAATACAGTTGTTAGAATACCACCGTCAGACACTGTGCATACATTATCTCATGTGATACTCACCGTAGCCCACTCTTTACAAAGAAGGAAACCTGGATTCACTTTCTGGCCCTTAGCTACAGAAAGAATGGGTGTTGGAGGTAGAAGTCACCGATTTTCAAAGACCGTGACCTAATAATACACGTAGATGAGTTACTCTGGTGGCCTATTTACTCTCTGATGGCCAAGATCCCAATTTGTCTCACATTATAAAAACCAGCCATAGGCAATGAATTGAGCAGAAATTTGGAAAGTACACAATTTGCTTTTAAGCAGAAATCTAATTTGAAAAATAACACTGATTAACTCCAGTCCTTGTTGGCTCATTACCCACTCGGAGTTTATTAGATTTTCCTGGCCTGCCTTGAGACGCTGTTGCTCTCTCCATAGAGCAATGATACTTCTGTAAAATATTTGTTTAATTTTTTTTCTGAGCATGTTTGGTATGAGTTGCATGTTGGGGAATGTTTATTACTTATAGGCAGAGAAAGATTCACCTGCAGATTCTGCAAGCCCTATCTGAAGTGCAGAAAATGACTCTGAGAGAAAGGATGTGGCTGAGGAAGCCGCAGGCAGCTGATGAGAAAGCCAGGAAGCTGGCGTGAGCTGCCTTTCCTTGGGCTGCCCCGTGCCCCGCTCTGCCTAACAGCGCTGTCAAAGCCCTCACAGGAGGAAGGCAAAGGCCGGAACCAAAGCACATAGGATGACTTGTTGATTCACTCACCTGTTCCCCCAAACATGATCACTGAGCCATAGATTGGATGTCAGGGGCTATTTACATCAGGTTTTCAGTCCTGTGTGAAGCAAAGATGGAAAGGTAGGGAGGTTACCAGTGACGAAAATGTGCTCAGGCTCTCAATGAAACCTCATTGCTGCTGACACTTGGACCTATCCCATCCAGAAGCTGAACAGACAGCTTAATATTTGACTCCGCATTGGTTACTTTTCCCACTGCTGTGATAAAGTATCCTTGTTACCACTTCCCTCCACCGCAGTGCTCACATATTCCCTGATATATAGTCCATTGTTCTTGTTCATGGGCTTGCTCATCAACATTGGGGTAGCCGCGTCTTCACAGTCAGGATGCTCAGGGGTGAGTGTTATCTTCTCATGATATCTCAGGAGTTCCAGAGTTGACTAAGGAGCCATAGTTTCCTTGTGTGTGCTTTGAAAGAAGATCACTTAAATTTACAAAGACAATCATTTGAGGGTCTGCCCCATGAGGGACAGACATGATGGCCTGGCTTCCTGCCGTTAAAACAGGGAATGTGTTTATTTGTATACTATAGATATGAACTAAGCAATTTGTACTGATTTTTATACATTCACATTAAATTTACAGAAAGATTGTGGAAGAAAAATATAAAGAAAATAACAAATGGATGCAGGAATCGAGATTCCAGAATTTTGAACATCCGAGCGTCAATGTGCTCCATGTAAGCACCCCTGTTTCATGTTTACATGGAGTGTTTCCTTGCTTTGGGTCCCTCAGATTCATCAGGCTAAATGTGTAGGAAAAGAGTAGAAAATGAAACACCCAGAGCAAGTTGGCCCAACTCCAGGCAGGGTTCTACAAGTGAGCCAACAGCTGATGGCAACCCTGATTCAAAGCAGCTCACATCTGGAAGTGGACCAGTTGATTCAGTCATCACATATGGAGTGGCTACTGTTTACAAGATAACTGAATGGTCACCGAATGCAGAGATTATGGTTAAGATGATTAATTAACAGATTAATTAAATAGACACATATCTGATTTCCACTTCTATCCATTGTGTTTTGCCACTCTAGTCTGTCAATCCCCTTTTGTCTTTTTATCTTTTAAACTTTTATTTTCTGTCTCCTATCCATATCATCATGCACTGTGATAATAACATCACTCAAACTGAAGAACTACCACGGATATCTGATAATGAATAAATAGAGTTGCAGGACCCCTCCTCCTGTTCTTCTGTATTTGAAATCTCTGAGTGGCAAATACTATTTTCATCCATGGTTGAGAATATCTCTCGGGCCTTGGTAGTAGGATCTGATACCAAGGTAGTCTATGTGAGGGGTCATTTGGGGCAGTTGACATCAACATCAACCTCATAGCTCTTCTGATAAAAGTACATTGGGGTAGAAAATGTTTACAATGTTCATCCAGAGAGATCTCTGCATCTGAGATCCTTTCCTTGAACAGAGAGAACCAAGCCTTGGTACTGTCGAACAATGCCTTGAACCTCAGTGTTGCTAATTCTGAGACTTAGCTTAGTCACTACATGCTTCCAAATCCTGGGCCAAGCGGAAGCCTGAGCAAATCTTTCTCTTAGAAGAGCAAGGCCTAGGAACACTAGTTTTCTGTCCCTCTTTGAGCAAGACAAGGCTCATCTATCTTCCTCAAGTGCTTAGAAGATCAGATAATCCAAAGTTGGATTCCACAGTAGATCTCGTCTTCTCTATGACCTTATAGGTCTCTTAAGGGTTCTGCTTAGTGAACTGGTCAACAGTTATGAGTGCTGGTGATAAGTACTCAATCCTACCCTGTGTTCCACCTTTCTGGTACCCCCATTTAGTGAAGTCATTTGTGGCATCTGCTACTTGGTCTCAGAGACTTGGGAAACTATGAGAGAGGTCTTTCCTGCTCATGGACACTGACAAGTAGAGAATTGCTGCCTGAAAGGACATGGGGTCAGCAACAGGATCAGGTCTCAACAAATAAAAAAGTCTTCATGCCACCAGTAGGGAAGAACCCATGCCCTCAGGAAAACTGGGTACCTTGCTTCAGCACCCAGACACTCATAGGCACTGTGAAGGTGGCCAATGACAGTATGTCTTTGTCCCTGCCTATGCTTTGTCTCTGCCATTCAGGACTGAAAACCAAGCATTCCCAGAGATCTAGACAAGGAAGCTGACAGGATTATGAAGGTTCTGTGTTTGTGAATGTGTGTTAACTGTTTGTTCAATCACCAAAATAAACTGGGGTGTTTATTTATGGAATGCCAGGAACCCTTGAGATCAGAGAGATTTCTTTGCTAGGACTAGAGCTTGAGAACTGGATATGGTCTTTTTTTTTTTTGTATTATAAAGCCTAAGTGAATGACCTCCCTCCTCCCTCCCTTCCTTCTTTCCTCTCTCCCTTCCTTCTTTCCTTCCTTCTAGACAGGGTCTTACTATGTGACCCAGACTGGCCTTAAACTCACGAGCCTCCTGCCTCAGCCTCTCAAATGCTGAGATTACAGGCATGTAAAGCCACACCAAGCTATGCTTTTGTTTTGAAGTTATCATATGGCAAATAAAAAGTAAGGCCTTATATATTCATAACTGATCATCTATGTTACCTCTTTACTTTTCTTCTTTGATCCTTGGGTCTGATGTAATTATTAACAGTAGTGTGAGCAAGCGAGCATGCTGTATGACACATGGAGTTGTTGAACAACTGTGAAAGCCAAAGACTTTTGGGAACCTCTGCAAATTGGGGTATTAGGGTAATAAAGATAACCTCAAGACTACATGCCAGGCAGAGCCTGAAGGGATTTTGTTATCCGTATGTTATCACACAGAACATGGGGCCAGAGAAACTGTCTCTATTTTGGCCCAGCTCAGATTAAGAAAGATTTTTGTATTATGTATTTTTTGTATCTCGATGCTGGGACAAAGTACCTGACCAAAGCGACTGACGGAAGGGGTCTGCTTTGGGGGAGTTTGGGGAACTCATACTTTGAAAGGACAAGAAGTTGTGATGGCAAGGACGTTGTGTCTGCACTCAGGAAGCAGGAAGAGATGAATGCCATTACCTCACTGGCTTCCTCCTTCCTTTCAGCCTAGGACCCCAGCCTGCGGGCTAATGCTGCCCACATTCAGAGTAGGTCTTCTTCTCCAGCATTTAGAGTTCAGAAATGAGTTTCCATAGTGATTCTAAATCTTGCCCAATGGACAAATAAGATTGACCATTATGCTTTCCTTCCTCTCAGCAAGTAGTGTGTGTGTGTGTGTGTGTGTGTGTGTGTGTGTGTGTGTGTGTGTACAATCCTGTCCTAGCTAAAGATTTTGGTTCATTCTTTGAGTTTTCGGAGGTTTAGTACCCACTGTCTCTGGTCCTGAACTTTTCAGAAGTGTTTCCTAAGTTTGTATGTGGACAGGAGCATTGTTAGCATGGCCACATAAGAACAATAGGTGATCCATTGTTAGCACCCTTCTCTCTTTCAGAGGCCACTTTGTCTTCAGGAAAACCTTCTGACCTCTCAGGTCCACAACCAGCTGGCTCTCTTCTAAATTCTGTGACTTAAATTCTGTGGCTTATCTAAATTCTGTGACTTAAATTCTGATTCTGTTGGTCTGGGGCAGGGCCTGGGCTGTCAAATTTCTAATAAGCTCCCCTTTGTTTCTGATGTTGCTGACCAAGAACTACAACCCATTAACTAGGGGTAGAAAGGGGGGCTCCTGAACATGACCATCCCCCTCTAGATGAAGGAAGAGCTTAAAATGACACCAATGAACAGATCTCTTATCTCTTCAGAGGAAAAAAAAACATTTAATGGGAATGGAAGAAAAGGAGGTGTGACCCGAGGGGAAGGCTTTCTTGTTCACCCCAGGAGGAGGAGGAGGAGGGAGAGGGGCAGCCAGCAGTTTAATCATACTCACAGGCACTAGAGGGAGACAGGCTTAATGATATTCACGGAACAAAGGAAGAAGCTAAACACTTTGCAGAGGCCTGAAGGGTTTTCATCATCCCAGGGAAAGGCATTGTTGAGCTAAAAAAGATAAAATAAAATATGACAGAAAGTGGATTAATCAGATGCAGGAGATTGAAGGAAAATTCAATAAAGGAAAATGCACCTGTCTTTGTATTTCCTTGCCCCCTCTTCTCCACATGTTGATGGCTTCATTTCTTCCTAATCTCATTGAAGCTCTGCTCTCAAATCCTTCTTCTTTCTCTCTTGCCAGGCTGGAACAAACTCTTCTGTGCTTCATTGTGGAAAGTGTGTTGGTTGGATGTTCATTTGTGTGAATGTATGTGAAGAACAGAGGTGGATACTGGGCTCCCTCTCTATTCCTCTCTACCTTATTTTGTGAGATAATAATGTCTTTCACTCAATCTAGAGCTCATTAACCATGCTATGCCGGCTGGCCAGCAAGCCCTAGGGGAACCTGCTGTCTCTACCTCTTCAGCTCTGGGATTAACATCTGCTTTTTTTTTTTTTTTTTTTTTTTTTTTTTTTTTTTTTTTTTTTTATACAGATGCTAGGGATCTGAATTCAGGTCCTCATGCAAGCACTTAGACAACTGAGCCTTGTCTCCAGAACTCCCTTCATGTATTTCAGAAGCAGTTGTAGAAGGGAGAGTTTTGAGAGTGAATGGAGCCAGTTTGTCATATGTTATGAAAATTCCTTGAGGCATTTAGGAGAGTGGCTTGATTCGTTCTTAGACTTTAATTGACAATGTCTTTATTTTGGCAGGCATTCTTTGCTTGGCTGAATTTGGGTTTTGAAATCTTGAAGCACAGTTGAGTGTGGAATCATGTTTGACTCCATTTCTTAAGAGGATGGTAGCTTTAAAAAACCAACCAACCAACACAATACAGGAGGCAAGCCCAGGCTGTCCTTTTTCCTGTGGCATGTCCAGCTGTGCTGGTGCTGGGCTGCTGTGAAAAGTACCCAGCAGACCAGGACTCCAGTGTGTGCTGGGAACAGGGGTTAAAGATCAGACCAGTGCTTCTCTTTCTAAGAGAGGCAGCTACAGCAGCCCTGTCCTCTTCGAAGAGAACCTCAATGAGTCACAGTCATTTGGGAGTCCGAGAGCTCCTTTTCCAATGCCTTCTGAAGCACATGCAGCAATGGTCTCCTGCAGTCTCCTTGTTCTCTGGGTTCTCCAGGTACCATCAGTGAACCTGTGCAGTCTGATCCAGCTGGACCTCCTTAAACAATTATCACAGTACAGAAAGCAGACTCCTTAGCAATACTTCCTGAGTGCATTCTCACAAATGCCTCGCTGTGGTGGGGCATGGCTTCATGTGACTTTCTCATTTAATACTATTTTAGACTTTCCCTTTAATTTCTTTCTTTTTTTAAAAAAAATATTTTTGGTTTTTCAAGACAGGGTTTCTCTGTGTAGCTGTGGAGCCTGTTCTGGAACTCACTCTGTAGACCAGGTTGGCCTTCAATTCACCGAGATCTGCCTGCCTCTGCCTCCCAAGTGCTGGGATTAAAGGCATGTGCCACCACCACCCAGCTTTAATTTCTTTCTTAAGAAAAGGCTTTCTTGGATAGTTACCACCATGAAAGCTGCTTATCAGAGGAAATAAGACAATTCAGTATTAGATTTAGTTTGCAAACACACACATTTAAAAAAATAAATAAAATGACCTTCCCATTAATATATTTGGGCACTTTACCTTTTATTTTCATTATTTAGTTACTTTTGTTTGTTGAAGTAGCATCTCGTGTTTCACAGGCCCACTTCAAACTCACTGTTTAGTCCAGTGTGACTTAATGCTCCTGCCTCCACCTCTGTGTGGTTTGAATGAGAGTGCTGCCCCCACCCCCAGGCTCATATATTTGAATCTTTAGTCACCAGAGAGTGGAACAGTTTGAGGAAGATTAGAAGGATTAGGAGGTGTGGCCTTGCTGGAGTAGTCATGACCTTATTGAAGGAACTGTGTCACTGGGAGTGGACTTTGAGGTTTCAAAAGCCCATGCCAGGCCCATTCTCTCTGTCTCTCTGTCTCTGTCTCTGTCTCTCTCTCTCTGCCTGCTGCCTGCAGATCAAGATGTAAAGCTCTCAGTTACTACTCCATTGTCTTGTCTGTCTACTTCCTGCTATGATAATCATGGGCTAACCCTCTAAAACTGTAAGTAAGCCCCTAATTAATTTTTTAAAAAAATAAGAGTTGCCTTGGTCATGATGTCTCTTCATGGTAATGGTGCAGTAGCTAGACAGCTGCTCTAGCTAGAACTTTAGGCATGCGTCACCCCTCCTGGTTTATGTGGTGCTGGGAATTGAGCATAGGACTCCTTTTATTCCAGGGAAGCATTCTACCAGCTATCACACATGTCCAACCTCACCTTTCATGTTTTTGAAGCGCGAATCCCTTCATCATTTCTTAGATATTTGTCTTTAGGAAATTGAAATGCTTAGACTCTCAGGACTTGTAAATCCAGATAAGACCTGGAAGTCATCAAGTCAACACTTTTAGTTTTGAAATGAAACTGAGAATGGATGGGATAAGGATAAGTTAGGTGGGATACAGTGGGTGCACACTGGAGAGAGATACTTACTTCTAGCTGCTGTTGGAGCCTATACTTGCCTGAGCCTTTGACTTGGCTCCCTGGGTATATTGTTTGGCTCGCCTAGCTATGGGCCTAGAAGCTGATTTCTACAGAGGCTAAATGCTTTGCCCAAGGTCGCTGTCTTGTTCAGGACTGTTTCTCTTATGCCAAGTTACCAACCCAAAGTTTGAAAATGCAATCAGGCTTAAGGGAGAAGAATGTTGCCTCATTTGTGGCAAAGCCATTTCCTTCTGTCCACTTCTCATGATTTGTTAATTCTCTTCCACAAGGAATTAGATGAATGGACTTCAGAGAACCTGCCTGAGCCTCATTCCCTTCCTTCCCTGGACCTCGATGAAGTTGAGCCAAGTTTAGATGACACCATAGTTGGCCTTGGACATGGTATGTGTTTGTGTCACCTGTCAGCAGGGTGCTTATCTGGTCTCTGAGAGAAGTCCTGGGCATATGTGACTACCTGCCATTGCTGTTCAGAGTTGGGCTGTGATGCTCAGGGCCTTCTGTCCTCTCTGTCTTCATGGCAATAGTGAAGATGAGTCAGAAACTCACTTCAGGTGAGAGACTTCTTCTGACTGGGTTAAACAATGCTGTCATTAACCTGATTAACAATTCCCCAAAGTTCTACTCCCTTCTTTCATGAATGACTCCCCTGCTCCTCTGGCACATTTAAATTGAAGGCGTGAACCAACTTTGCAAGATCCACTATTCAGACGTGCAAGACTTGCCAGAAAGTAAGAGTGTTCGGAGCTGTTATTCTGCTGGAGGTACTGCATGCCATCTAGAGAGGAAGGCCCTGGCTACCTGGGCTTTCTGGGTCTTTCCTATCTTATCCATAGAACAGGAATAATGATCCCTTTTTCATGACTATTATCAAGAGAAAACAAGATTGGGTATGGATGTTCTCTTAGCTTCATGCCTAGCACAGTAAGAGCTGAAAAAAGAAGCAGTTACAGAAAGGTCAGCCCACAGCACTTCCCCTTTTCTGTCTAATCAATAAGGAAGGTGAGCCTTTTTGTTGAATATGTGTTGCTACTATTGGTTAATAAGGAAATTGTTTTGGCCTATGGTAAGGCAGGATAAGAGCCACATGGGAAATCCGGGAGAGATACAGGGAGAAGAGAGTGGAGTCAGGGTAGACGTGATCCAGCTGCCCAAGGAGCAGCAAGAGCCAGCAGACCAGTAATGTCCACAGCCATGTGGCAACACATAAATGAATAGAAATGAATAAATTTAAGGTGTAATAGCTAGCTAGCAATAAGCCTGAGCCATAAACCAAACAGTTTGTAATTAAAAAGAAAAAGAAGCAGTTGTAGTTACAACACTTTGAGGATCCTTTGAATGCAAGAGTCTCCTTGGTCTTGGTCACAGTATCCTCCTTGCCTAGGATAACACACCAGGGATATATTATATTATACTCAGTACTTCTTGAATGAATGAGTGTATTAATTAATGAGTAGACGAAGAAGTGAATGAATGATATACTAGTTTAGACCCTTAAGAAACAAATGACAAGGCAAGACAAAAATGCATAACTTTTTTTTTTTTTTGGAAAATACTTGCATGAAAGGAAAAAGCTAGGACAGTGGGGCAGAACCAATGGGCCGCAATCCAAATCTTATGCATGTAGGAAGAGGGGCTGCGCAGTGGAAGATGCCCAGAAGTCCGACCTAGTCAGCTGTTGGTGCCTGCCTGGAGTGGTGGCTTCTGAGAGAATGGGGGACGGCTCCAAGCACAGTAGCTGAGTCACTCTGTCACTCACTCTCCCTGTAGCTGTGTCTGCCAGGCTTTTCCTCCTGGCACACAATGACAAGGTATGTCCTCAATGTCTGGGTTACAATGTTGTAAACTCTTTGGTGGCAGGGAAACTGGAGGTGCTACATGAAAACTCTTTTCACTAATTAGACAGTAAAGAAGTGAAACTTGGGTTGTGTCTTCATCTCAGCCCAAATTTACACTTGACGTCTCCGGAACTAGTAGAGTATGGGTCACCTCCTTCAGCGTACAGAGACTAGCACCTAAAGCTCTTTAAGCTACCAATTGCTGAGTTCAAAGTGATGCTGTGGAGGCCATTGTACAGTAGTCATGATGACAAGGAAATGTTGATGTCAGGTGGACTTGTGATATTTTTCTATTGTATTCTTTGTTTCCATTTGAGAAAAGTGGAGGGAATCAAGTGTTCCAAGGGTTTTTCTTTCCATGAGTAGGAAGCTGAGAAAGTTAGATCTTGTGTAGCCGCTGATGTAGATGAGGTAATGCTGGATGGCAGAGTCATTGCTATGAATAGGGGCCCAAGATAGAATAATAAAGTGTCATCTGAGATAGAGTAGTCAGAGTCTGTTCTGATTGCAAAGAGGAAACAGCATCTTTAAATGTGTTTCTGAGAAGAGAAACCAAAGACATGAATGTAGCTAGAGTTTTCCTGCCTTGCCCACAGTCAGGACAAATCTTTGTCACCCGCTAGTCCCACAGCTGCTCAGACCCAACCAAGTAAACACAGAGACTTATATTGCTTACAAACTGTATGGCCGTGGCAGGCTTCTTGCTAACTGTTCTTATAGCTTAAATAAATCCATTTCCACCAATCTATATCTTGCCACATGGCTTGTGGCTTACCAGCATCTTCACATGCTGCTTGTCCTGGTGGCGGCTGGCAGTGACTCCTTCTGCCTTCCTGTTCTTTTTTTTCTCCACTCTGTTAGTCCCGCCTATACTTCCTGCCTAGCCACTGGCCAATCAGTGTTTTAATTATTGACCAATCAGAGCAACACATTTGCCATACAGAACATTCCACAGCAAATGAAGGCTTTCTCAAGGATTGGGAACTTACTTCCATAGCAGCATCTCTTCAGTCTTTCCCAGGCTGCAATACACATGTAAGAAACAGTCAAGTGTGGAGAGTGAATGAGACTTTCATAAGGCAGAGTCTGCTGTGGTCCCTGTGCTAAGGCCATAGAAGCCAAATGAGCCCTAAGCGAGCTCTGAGCACAGAGCTCCTGCCATGGAGAGGGGAGGCCTCTGGTTTGGTTTGTTTCACTGTGGTAGACAATGTACTGATTTGTCAGCCCAACTGCAACTAGTCAGCCCCACTCCCGAACCACCTCCTCCAAGCTTAGTCTCCATTGTTAACTATAAAATTCAACACAGAGCAAACACACACTAGCTTACATGGGCCAGATGCCTTATAAAATACTTTGAACATTTTCCTATAAATTCATATTTGTATAAATAATACTTTCTCACAAACATTACATTAAAAACAAAAACTTAGAAGTATGTAACATTGGGGTTGACCCCCTATTAGAGTGATAAGTGACTGAGGTTAAGATGATTGATGGGCATATTAGGTAATTGTGAAATTTTGAAATAGAATAATTTGTTGATGAACCCTGAAGTGGTTAATTATTTTACTCAGGGTTCTTGGGTTTTTTTTGTTTGTTTGTTTGTTTTTTAATTTGACACCTAGAGGAACCATTATTTATTTGTCTAGCATGTACATATAAAATCATGCAGTCATTTTTAAAGCTCCTACCCCAATTATTTAATCAGTTTTTGATAATGAACACAAAAATTCCCCTGGGAAGTGCAGTGTTAGCTGTAGAAAGGAAGACAGGATAAAATATTAGTTACATTTGATATGCATTTATTTGGATAGAGCTGATTTAATCTAGCTAGTCATGGATTACCATTGTAATCAAATGAGACAACACAGCTGGAATGCTAAGGAGTTTATCCCTATTGAATTCCTTAGTTGTGGTACTGATGACTTCTTGCACATTAATTTTTAAATTTTTTTTTGAGATTTTAATTACATTTCCCTCTTCCCTTTCTTTCCTCCAAATCCTCATATATACTCTTCACCTCCTTGTTCTCTTTCAAATTCATGGTCTCTTTTTAATTGTTGTTGTTGTTGGTGGTGGAGTGTGTGTGTGTGTGTGTGTGTGTATGTGTCTGCATGTGTGTGTGTGTTTTTAAATACACCATTACAACCTGCTCAGTCTGTATGTTATTTATATGTTTTCAGAGCTGACCATTTGATATTGGATAAGCAGTTGGTGTGCTCTACCCTGGAGAACACTACTTCTCACTCTCAGCATTTCTTAGTTGCCTATATTTTTTGTCTATGATTGAGGCCTCAGCTCCATGAGCTTTCTCCTTTGCACACCTTCTAGAAATGTACACCCATGATGTATCAACATGGCTGCCTAAACATGACCTGTATAACACAAAAAGCCATGCTAATGTGCCTCTTAATTTCTGCCAGACTCTTCTCTGCACACTAGCCTTGTTTTTCTGCAACTAGCAGCTGAATTTCAGAGCAGTGTTTCTTGAAAATTGGAATAGCCTGACTCATGAGCCTGGGCTCACCCAGGCAATCTTTTGAGATATGGAGGCTGCCCATCTGCAAACTAACCTGTTTATTTCCTTTCCAGTCACTCCTTCAGCAGATCCCAACATGGTGCTCTACCTTCTGTAGGAAATCCTCATGCCCTTCCTCTTCTGAGAGTAAGAGGGGAGAAAGGCCTCTGCTTTGGTTTGAATGTCAAATATTCCCATAGGCTCATGTGTTCAGATACTTGGTCTCCAGCTGGTAGCTGGACCCTGTAGGAGGTAGAATCTTGCTGGAGAAAGTGGGTTACTGGAGACAGGCAGGTTGTGGGTTTTTATAGACCAGTTCCACTTCAATCCACTCTGTGCTTCCTGACTGCACACACAATGTGTGTGTGTGTGTGTGTGTGTGTGTGTGTGTGTGTGAGGTTCCTGTAACCATACCTTCCCTGCCATGCATTTTGAAAATGTTTTTTAAATGAATTTTAGATGCTCATGGGGACCTTCACAAGACTGAACTCCAAAGAACATTAAATTTGTGAAGAATGACAGGACATGTGGCTACATGGGCAAGAATAGTCTATTGTAGAGATTTACTGAGTGAGGTGTAGGAAGGTATGGGGATGTAGAAGCCAGTGGAGTAAGGGCCACTTCATAGAGTTTGTTCAGGGTCATTGCAGCTCATTGTAGCATCCAGCGGTCACGGCCATTTTCCAGACACTTGTGGGAAGACAGGCCAAGTGGCCCTTCCTATGGTTGTAGTGCCTCACTATATAATCACTCAACCTGAGATTATCAAATGCGTTGCTGTATTTTGAGATGGGACATCTTTAATTCCTTCATGGGATTCTTTATGACTCATGGTGTCATCTTTTTCTTTTAAATGTCCAAGTGGAAACCAGGTGATTTGAACTTAAGCACAGTGTTTTCAGTGTTTTATTTTTTTAAAAGACACCCTAGTGACTCAGCAGTTCTACTGCTGGTTGCTTCAGAGAAATGAAAACCAAACTCCAAGAAGACAAAATGCATATGTCCTTAGTTTTACTCATAAGTGTTAGAAATATAAACAAGCAGCCAGGGAGGCATCCTTGAAAGTGAAAAGTAGCATCTCCCCAAACAGAAAATGTGGATAACTACAAAAAACAATATTCTAAGTGAAGGCACCTCACACTAGAGAGTTTAGAAAGAAAGGCTCATTTTCATCAACGTTCAATCCCAAAGAAACAACTCTCCAAACAAAAAGGTTTCAGTTTTGAGCAATACAAAATGATAATTTTAATCCATGACACCTGTGAAGACCAGGTTGGCCCCTGTGGTGTCCAAAGAAAAAGGAAATTTGATTCTTTTCCCCTTAATTAAGACAGAGAAGTCTATGTAGATTACAGAAGAAGAGCCTGTTGTCAGTTGTGTTGTGGGAAAGAGCTGACAGATGCTGGTAGGCAGGTGGCAGCATTCCTTTGAGAAAGCTCACATGCAGGGCTTAGTGAGCAGTTCCCTCAACATATTGCTAAGGCAAAGGAGAATATGGTGGTCTACCAAGGGAGCTCCCGGAAAACTGCTTACAGCATGAACATTTCTCCCATGGCCGTTCAGCTCTGTATTAGACGGGTATGGCAGCAGAGTTTCATTGGTGTGCTCCATTTCTCATGGAGGTCTAGAACCAGCAGATGTCACTGATGACAGTACTGAGCTACTGGATGCCTGGAGTCCTGGTGGTGGAGATGGAAAATGGCCTTGAAAGGACACCGAAGAAACCTTTATGGTAATAGAAATGTATTCTAGCTAGGATTGAGTATTTTTCAAAACTCACCCAACTCTATACTTGAAATGATTGCACTTTGTTACTGATAAAATAGACTTCAGTAAGATTAACTAATAGAAAAAAAACCTATTGGGATACATAGAGAAATAAAGGAAATGAGAAGTCATCATATTAATTTTAGTGTCAGCAGAGTTGGGGGTCTTTGGAGGAAACATCTATTTAGAGAGAAGGTAGAGGTCCTTTGATGCCCTAGCTTCAGTCTCGCTGTAGGAGGGTTTGTGTTGGAGTGAGAGTCAGCCCTATAGGCAGATGTAAAAGGATCTAGTACCCACTAAAGCAGCCCAGGGGTGCTGGATAGTTTTATGTCAATTTGATACAAGCTAAAGTCACCTGAAGGGAGGGGATCACAATTAAGAAATTACTCCATAAGATTGGGCTGTATGCAAGTCTGTAGGCCATTTTCTTAATTAATGGTTAATGGAGGTGGGCTCCGCCCTTTTGTTTGTTTGTTTGTTTGCTGGTCTTTTGAGACAGGGTTTCTCTGTGTAGCTTTGCAGCCTTTCCTGGAACTCACTCTGTAGCCCAGGGTGGCCTCGAACTCACAGAGATCCGCCTGCCTCTGCCTCCCAAGTGCTGGAGGCACTACCACCGCCAGCTTGCCTCTGCTTCTTGAGTCTGGGGAGTATCTCAGATAAGATACTTGCATCCGGAGAAGGTCCTGACCAGATGAGGTTAATGATGATAATTACAGAAAGGCCTGGAATTAGGGGTCTTGACTCTGTCTGTTGTTGTGCCCAATGAATGATCAACACACTGTTTTAGGAATGGAAAAGCTACAATAGCACACGAGAAATTCTTAGCAGGAAATGGCTAATATTCAAAAGCCATTATCACCAAGACCCCTTAAGCCTTGGCTTTCTCCTCTGGGAAGGCTCTTGGCTTCTTCCAGGTATAGCTTTGTCACAGCCAGCCGAATTCCTACTTCATATTTCTGCAGCCCACAGCGCAAACCCAGTTCATGGCAGAGAAGCCAGTGAGATGCTGACTCAGAAAGGAATGCCAAGCTGGGGTCACTTAGGCATGCCTAGATTTTCCTCATTATTGTAAAACTTCGCTCTCTTCAAGCATGGTTTAGGGACATTAATGGTAGTTTTATTAATATTTGTCACCTATTTCATTGAGTTATGTGTGTGCTTTGTTATAGTGTTTCTTCCTCCTGTAATAATTGATTCCCAGGAATAAAGGCCCCTGCAGTCATTCACTAATTTTCTGCATTCTAGAGGATAATTAGAATGAATATAATATTGAATTTAACAATAATATGTATTCTCCACCCTGAAGCAAATTTAATAATTTAGAATGTTTCTTCTGCATGATCAGTCTCTAACTAAAATTTAAAAATTATATCCAATTTGAAAAATTGAAGTGGGTACAGACTTGAGACTGCCCTGGCCAGCCACTTTGCTGTACTCTCCTGAGAAAGAGTCACAGAAGTAGGGCAGTTGAGGCCCAGGATATTAGCATTCATAGCAAAGTGGCACTCTGAAGGTAAGTTTCTCATCTGAGAAGGTTGTGATCCTCCTCTAGCAAAATAAAGACAAAGCACAGTCATTAAACTAAAGGCACACTGCTAGAGAAGAGAGCACACTTAGTTACTGTTGGACCCCAAAGTTTAGGGTCTCTAGTGGGCGCCCCAAGAATCCAGACTCCAGTCCAGTTGATGCAACAGCAAGAGGTGTTTATTAATGCAGCTGTACAGTCAGGCAAACTCAGCTCCAAAGAGCAAGAGTTGCATCTAACTGTAGCCACATGGGTGCTTTTAAAGGAAAAACCCACAAAAGCCATAAGATTACAATTCCCATACAATTTCCTTTCACAAGATCATGGTCTGATCACAGAGTGGGTACAGTCACGTCCACATGCACATTCTTCCTGAAACCTCAAGGAGGGTATCAGGGCGGGAGTGGAGTTACACAAAGGTCACTGTGGTCCTTCTGTAACACCTGCAACTATCCCAGTCACAGTTGAGCACATCTCTTAACAGAAATCTTTTTACATTGTTACATTGTTGCAGGGGTGATTGAGTAATGGCTGAGTCAGGTTGCCCTGGGAACTAGTTTTCTTTTTAGTTTCTTATTCTCCTGGGGCTTGGGGTGTGTGTGTGTGTGTAAGCCTGAATGGTTAGGGTCTTTCATTACCTTGCCTGGCCCATCATGGTTCAAGTTTGGAATGAACCAGTTAAGCAGAAAATTAAATGATATCCATTGCAGTTTGAGGTTAGATGGTAAAGTCTTATATAACATGCATTACAGTGGTCTGGACAGACCACAGAGTTCTCCTTCAGCAGGTGCATTTACTCCCCAAACATTCATATTCTACAGCTGTACTCTGGGTTTAAGTAGTTACTACCTGGAGAATATATTATGATGCTCAACAGGTCCTAAGTTGTCATGGGACCAATTTAGACTTGTGTTAGAGTCGTGACTTCCTCTGTGCTGGCACTCTGATTTTGGATAAGACAGCTACTTTGATTATAGTTTTTATAAATCATTGCAGTGGAATTAGTGATGCCACCGAGTATTAAATAAGATGGAATGCACTAAGTGACACTCACTTCGAGCACCTGGCTCAGTTTTTACCCAGCCAGCCAGAGTGGCTAGATGGCACTTACTGCCTCCTGGCTGCCTGTTGGAATCCAACCCATCCGTTAATCCCTGGCTCAGACATCCTCTTGCTTTAGCCTCTCCTGATACCTACCACTGGACTCCTTAAATGTTCTCAATGATTTTGTTCTCCTTAGGACTTACTGTATGCTGCTCTGGAGTACTATGAGTCTGTACCTGAGTCATGCTCTCACCCAAGTTCTAAAGCTGGGATATTGTGATGGACAGACCTTTTGAAAATTGCTTCTTAAAGATGTAAATTTTGCTATATGTTAATTTAAAACTTGTATTAATTTTTCTTAATTCTTTTTTTTTTGTTTGCTTTTTAGAGTCAGGGTTTCCCTGTGTAGTTTTGGTGCCTGTCCTGTATCTTGCTCTGTAGACCAGGTGGGCCTTGAACTTATGGAGGTCTGCCTGGCTCTGCCTCCCAAGTACTGGGATTAAAGGCGTGTGCCACCATGGTCCCGCTGGTCTTCTTTATTCTTGTGCTTGACACATGTATACAATGAAATAAGATCATATTTATTCTCATTCCCCTCCATGTCCCTCATCCCCAAAGTTCCAATTAGTACTCCCCATATCTGTATGACTATGAGGCCATCCACTAGAGCATGTGGAATGTGTCTGTGGCCACACATTTATAAAGACTGCTATCAACTGTCAGTTACTCCTCAGTAAAGGATGGGGGGGTCTGAAGAGCACTTCCCTCTTCTATGACAGAATTTTCACTGGCTTGGTCTTGTGCAAGTCCATGACTGCTGTGGGTTCATGTGTGTGACAGTCATGTCATGTCTAGTAGTTTACATGCCATAGCTCCCCCCTATCATGTGTCTGTTTCCCTTCCATGACGTTCCCTGAGCCTTGGGGTAGGAGCGGTGAGAAAGATGTGTTTGACCAGTTGTGCCTCTCATCAATGACTGCTGCCCCCTGCAAAAGGAAGCTCCTCTGATCAATGTTTAGAGCAGCCTGGGTCTATGGACCGGGACACAAATGTTTAGAAGGCAATTAGACAACATGGCCACTTAGCAAAATAACAATTACAGGTCCTACTTAGCCTCCCTCCCCATGGGATTTTGTCCAGGATTCGAGTGAAGTTCCCTCCTGAGGAGCAGGCTTCAGATGCAGCCAGAGGTCTGGGTGTTGAAAATGTAGCATCTGTCACTGAAGAATTGACTGTCCTTTTCAGATTTGCCCAGTCAGTGACATGTTGTAATAGCAGCACAAATGGACTAAGACTGGAAAAAGCTTGTAATGGTAGCTCACTGTACGGGGTAGGGAGAGCTGATGGTCAGTCAGTCTTCACCATAAGGGCTCTCGGAATCCAGGCTGCATGGCTACAGAAGCCAGAGGCCAGAGTTGTGACAAGGATGCTATGTCTGTGTGCATGTCTGTGTGAGGACTTTGAATAATTGGGTCTCGTGATATTTCAGAGTGTAAACACAATATTGCCTCTAAATGTATTTCATTATATAGTGTTGAAACAGAATTTTAATTTTATCAAATTAGCAATGAATATTGTACTCAGACATTTATCTGTTTAATTTATATTGCTAATAGTCTGATATTATAATATTCTTACTAGAAATAATATTCTTATAAGAAAACGGAGGAGAGGAGTTTCCCTATGTGTTATGTAGCTGTTTCTTCCTGATTGTCATATTTCCTCCTAGAGGGGAGGGTTATGCTAAGGAGGCTCATGAAACTCGTAAGCCACTGGAGGCCCCTCCCCAAGGCTACAAGAGCAGAGAACAACTGATAGGTCCGGGAGCTGCAGCTGTGTGCCAGCTGTGCACGAAACGCAGTGATGTCAGCTTAGAAGTTGTCACCCACACTGGGGCAGGTCTTCCAGTGATGATGCTGTCAGAGTCACCCATGCTCCTGTAAGTCACCCCGTAAACTCACTGGTTCACCAACCCAGATCTGCCTGGAGTTGTTTCTTAGTCTGTCATTGTCCTCTCTACCTGGGGTAAAAAGACATGTCTTCATATATGCCCAAAGAAGTATTACAGCATTATAGTTAGACCTAGTTACAGTATAATTAACAAGACTCATGTACACGATTGGCTCATCTAAGGCCTGTTTTTCAATAGTACAGCCTGTTCTTCTTATGAAGAAAAATGGTCTATCTTCTTTATGTGACTAGATCTCACAAGCCTGTGAACTAAAACGCCATGGCTTTTTAGTCTTCTAGATTGTCTTATTAAGCCCGAAAAGCAAAACTTTTCACTAAATGTGAAGCATTTAAGAATGCCCTTAAATCTCTTCATTCAGTCCTTGATTTTTCTATTTTGTGTCCATAAAGGGCTTTGCCAAAACTTCTGGTGGACAAAGTTATATTCGTAACGGAAATATTTATAATCTAAGCTTAAGTCTTCCTTTTCACCAGCTGAAAACACTATACTGGCAGGCAGAGTGGGGACCAAAGAGGTTCACACTCCCATCCTTGGGTCTGTAAGTCTTAGAATACACAACAAAGGCTGTGAATCAGTGTTGCAAATGGAACTAAGGTTCTGAATCAGCTAAGTTCAAGACGGGAGATTGCTCTGGCTATTTGAACAGCCTCTGTGTAGTCACAAGGGTCCTTAGATAGGAAAGGGAGAACTGGAGAGATGGCTCAATGGTTAAGGGCACTGGCTGCTCTGCCACAGGACCAGGGTTTGATTCCCAGCACCCACATGGTAACTCACAGCCTCTGTAATTCCACTTTTAGGAGATCCAACACCCTGTTCTGGCCTCTGCAGGTACTGTGCCCATGTGCATACCCATAAAATAAAAATAAATTTTAAATTTTGTAATGGGAGAGGAAGGCAAAGAGGAGGAAGATCAGGCAGGTGATATGGGAGGACTTAGCCCCCATTGCTGCTTTTGGAGAGACAGGGAAAGGTGACAAGTTGGGGAACATAGGAAACATCTCAGAAGAAGAAGATGAGTAGGAATTGGGCTCTCATGCGGAACTTCCAGCAAGGAAGTCTCCTCACTCAGAGATCCGTGTCAGATTTCTGGTCTGTACAGCTGTGAGGTGACAGTTTTGTATTATTTCATAAGTCACTGAATTTGTAGGAACTTGTGACTAATACTCATAGAAAATGAATACAACTGTACCTGTGGTATTATATTCCCCCAAATGTTGTGCATGCTAATAAACTTATCTGGGGTCAGAGACAGAGCAGCTACAATATTAAACATAAAGGATAGGCAGTGGTAGCACACACCTTTAATCATAGCATTCCAGAGGCAGAAATCCATATGTTCAAGGATACAGACAGGCATGGTGACTCATCACACCTTTAATCCCAGAAAGCAAGCCTTTAATTCCAGGGAGTGGTGGTAGAAAGCAGAAAGGTATATAAGGCATGAGGACCAGAAACTAGAAGCATTTGGCTGGTTAAGCATTTGGCCTGTTAAGCATTTGGCCTGGTTAAGCTTTCAGGCTTCTAGCAGCAATTCACCTGAGACCCATTCTGGATGAGGACTCAGAAGCCTCCAGTCTGAGGAAACACAATCAGCTGAGAAGTTGGCCAGGTGAGGTTAGCTGTGGCTTGTTCTGTCTTTCTGATCTTCCAGTATTCACCCCAATAACTGGCCTCAAGTTTGATTTTATTAATAAGAACTTTTAAGATCCCTGCTACATGTACCTGTAGATGTACCAACCGTCTTATTAAATAAGAAACACAGACCAATGTAAAAGAGAAAGCCGAGAGGTCAGAGCTCAGAGCTAAAATCTTACCCTTCCTCCTGCGGTGCTCCTAGCTTACCGAAAGAGAGCTACTTCCTGTGTGTATGTCTTTAAATAGTCTTTCTATTCTGCCTTCTCATTGGTTGTAAACCCAAACACATGACTGCCTCGTCACTGCCTGTAAGTACAGCCCTCTAGGTCTTAAAGGCATATGTCTCCAATGCTGGCTGTATCCCTGAACACACAGAGATCTATGGGATTAAAGGCGTGCGCCACCACCGCCACGCTCTTTCTATGGCTCTAATAGCTCTGACCCCTGGGCTAAGCAAAGGAGATTAGATTTAAGGTTCTTGTTTAAAAAGGAAAGAAAAAAAAAAAAAGAAAAGAAAGAAAGAAAGAAAGATAGAAAGAAAGAAAGAAAGAAAGAAAGAAAGAAAGAAAGAAAGAAAGAAAAAGAAAGCCTTTTTCCTAATCCTTGACAACAATTTGTAACCAACCCCCCTAAACAATGAAAATTATCCCAGACCCAAAACCCATTAAAAAGACCAAAAAACCACCCGCCTCACACCACCTCTTTGGGAATGTGGGTGTCATATTCTTAAATTTGCTTCCTACTGAGTATGGGTGAAGTTATCTTTATCCTGACAGAAAATTTTAGGTTAGTTGTCAAATTCTTCATTATCCAGTCTGTGTATAATGCCAAAGTTCAGGGTTTATCACAAGTCCTTATTCAAGTAGTCTTTGAGACTGGATCATCTCAGCTAGTCATCTCAAAATTGCTCTGAGCACCTTGTAGTTCAAAGTTGATCTGTAGATGATGTTTGTCAACTTAGTGATATTATTATTGTCCACGTGGAATTGTTGTTGTTGTGGGGCCCCATCTTCTTCCTGGAGTCTTCAGTTGATGTTAGGCTTGGCCGTGATTTCCTGCAGAAAACTGATAAGAGACTCAAACACAAAGACATATATACGCAGCTAATTGAAGCCTTTTTTCTAGAATTAGTTAGTACTCTATATGACCATTCATGTCTTAACAAAGTTTAAAATGTATATATATCTATATATATTATTTTTGTAAATTTTGATATAAAATTCATACTTTAAGAAAAGTTTAAAGAATCAGAATAGAATCAAAGAGTTGAGATTAGTAATAGAATAGTCCCTTAATTAATTTGGCTTTTGTCCTGTCCCATAGCAGAAGATGGCTCTTTTATTCTGGCATGATACAGGGAGTTTGCATTTTCCTTTTAACAACATGCTTGAGTTTAAAGAAGGAGCGAGCCATTCTCCAATTCCAAAGTCAGCTTTAAATTTTAATTGAACTGGGACTCTTAGAAGACCAATAGTGTTAAATCTTTAGAGAAAAGCAGAAACAAACATTTAGGAAGACATAAAATTTTTTAGATAATATATACCTGTACGCCGTTTCACTCTGTTTCCTGGAATAGATGATTTGTCCCTTTTCTTCAGTTGTGTCATTTGTCTTGTGTTCTTCAGATTCCTTAACCTTCATTCTCCTAAAAGACAAAAACAAAAACCTTTCCCAAAGTGTACCAGATTATGTCTGCTTCCTACCATATATAGCTGTAGCTACCAAATTGATTTGTATGGTGTGTGTGTGTGTGTGTGTGTGTGTGTGTGTGTGTGTGTGTGTACGTCTTTCTGATATGCATTCAAAAATTTTGCCTCCCAACCCATGTAAAGTGATTTTCCTGTTGTGTTTTGTGATACATGAGGGCCCCATCATATCAGATACTAACTGTTGTAGGTAGGAATGCTTCCTTTGTTGGTCATCTGTCAAAATCACGGTTTTTTGAGTGAAATAGAACAGTTTTTGCAGAAGGAGTGGGAAGCAAAGCACCTTTTGGCAAAAGCACCATGGGAGCATCATCTAGTGCCTTTGTCACGTGTGATGACATCACTCTCCACCAACTTCTCCTTTTCTCTGTTTCTCAAATATCTATCAAAACATAAAAATTAGAAGCCTTCAAAAGGATCTGAAATAATTGTCAAGTTTCACAGGAGCAGTCTATGTATGAACACCATCATGAACTTGAGTTTTTCTAAAGTCAATCAAGTTTCCTCTGTTAATTTTAGGGCAGTATGTCTGTGAGGTTGCCGGAATTGGTAGCTCACCCGTGGCATGGCCCCTGAGCTTGCAGGATTGGACCATCATAAGCCTGTCTTGTTGTTCTTGGGGTATTGAGGTACATGTGGCAATATGCTCATATCAGTGTGTAGTGAATACTCTCGTCCAGCACAGTGGTAATGTTAATCTTTCCTGCCTGCAAACCGTTGACTCATCTCTATTTCTTTCTCCCTTCCTGGCTCCTTTAAATTTTTAGTGGGGGTTATTATTGTTAAAGACTGGCCAGCAAAGCAAATATCTTAGATTTGTTTAAGATGCCTATGGTTGTCTATTGCATTTTGCACCTGGGTGTTTGGGCTTGTAGAGATCAAAAAAGTTTACCTTTTTTATGGCCTGGATTAATTTTCTCCTGTTTGTTTAGGAAAAATGAACAAACTCAACCTCTCTGCTAGCTGAATTCAATGTGACCTGTTTTTTTTTTATGGTTTCAAATAGTTCAGAATCCCTCCCTCTGCCCCCAACCTTCTCCCAGCTTCATCTTCAGATATAATTTGACAACTTATACAAGCAGATGCTTATGAACATATGGTCTTTAGCTACATATTTAGCATCCTTTTATTTCTGAGATTACAGTTTTGAGTAAGAGCAGCCTTTGTGTGCTCACAGCACTTTGAATGAGAAAATTCAGAGCATCCTTGTCAGGATGAAGCATTTCCTCTAAATGTTTTACTTGGCTGGGAGTGGCGACACTCGGCTGAAATCCCAGCACTTTCTGGGCTGAGGACTGGGAATTCAATGCCAGTCTGGGATACATAGTGAGACACTGTCTAGAAGGAAGAAGTGGGGAGAAGGAGAGAGAAAAGAAGGGAAGAAGGAAAGAAGGCCCCATTAGCTCTGTACCTAATGAGAAGAGAAGCCAGTGTCCTGACTGCTGGCATGTTTACAGGCCACATTCTTACCTGTCCCCAAGAGCTCCTTTTTTTTTTCTTTGAAGTGCCCATGATGTCACTGCATGCTCCATACTCCTACAGCTGTTCTAAGTTCAAAGTTCCTCCAACAACCCATCATCATAAAATCATGTATCTTCCATTGTATTAGCAATATCTGTTGGTTTTAGTTCTCAGGGGTGGTACTCTTGAGCAGGGCTCAGAGTCGGGAGCCTGGCATAGCATATCAGCTGTCAGCTGTCAGCTAGTCCTTCGTGGCTAACGTGTTATCTCTAGAAGAGCATCGCTGGCATCCTGAGAGCTCGTTAGAAATAGAGAATCTTGACTGACTGGACCAGATGATGTGTTTTAAACAGAATTCCAGCGATTTGTGTTCGTATTAAAGGGTTTGAAAAGCACAAGCTGAACTCGAAGCCCTGTGATGGTGTCTGTCTTGTCACCATTCCCCTTCACAGTGACTGGCTCTGAGATGAATCTTGCTCATTCTTGAATAAAAGGCTGAATCCAGGTACTATAAGGAGTACTGCTTTTGGTTATAAATGATATGTTGGCATACCTTTCTTGTACGGATTAATTTGCTTAGACAAATGTTCAAACACGCGTGTTCAGTTTCTCCTGAATTTATATACATGTCCAAGGTATACACCAGAAAGGTGGAGAGTAGTGAGTGCCTGAGACGTGGGGGACATGATCCTTCATGCATACTTCCTGAGTTCCCTGGTCAGTGCTTCTTTCTTTACAAATACAGCCACATCCAAATAATATCCCACAGACCAGCAACGGTGTAAAAATGTGTGTTTTGATAGAATGGCCACAGTTACTATTTCTTAGAAGTGGCCATGTCACAGAGTCACCCTCCCTGGCCTCTAACGTGTATTTCCCACCAAGAATTAAAGGGGTCTGGGGAAATGGTGTGTTTTAGGTGCACGTTTGTCTCTTATTTGTATCAGTAGGATCCAAAACAGTTTCCATGGCAGGATATGAACAAATACTGCTTGGTGAATTACTCTCTGTTCTTTTAAGTGGTAGACTTATGAGGGCCACTCTGAAAATACTTCTTAGTGTGCTTTTGTGAACGTGTAAGACAGAGTTAGAAGCCAAGGGAAGTACTGAGAGAGTATTGTTAGCTGATAAAAACGGTGGCACCTGAGGTCTGCACAGAGCCTTCAGACCGTGGACAGCCTAACACTGAGAGGTGAGTGGAGAGGGAGGAAGACTGGGGAGAAAGAGCCACAGGCTGCACTTGCCCTCTCAGCCAGCCTCAGTCAGCTGCTGACCAATGATTTCCCACAAAATAATGCTCCGTGGGGCTGAAATTCTGTGGCCTGGTCTCCAGTGAAAGCTCAGCTTCTCAACTGATCACCAATACTGCAGATGGAGGCTCTTGGCTTGTTGCAGGTGTTGACTAGCAAATTGTAGGAAAGAAAAGGAGGGGCATCTCAGTAGATAGTGCAGTAGTCCATCTGAATCATTTGGTGTTCTTGACATAAATAGGGTGGTATTTTGATAAAAACTCCAGTTTAGTCTAGTCATTTTCTCCAAATTGCCTTCAATATGTTCAAAGTGAGAATTCCTGAAACCTAGACTACCCATAGAGTTTTCTCGTGCCCTCCCCCAGACTAAAAGCTGCTAGTGTTCTGAAAAGAGGTTGGAAGCCAGATATTTTTTTCTCATTTTGTCTCTTTTCATTGTTGTTAATTTTTACCACTTACAACCTATGTGGAACATGGGAAAAAGTTTTTTAAGGTTAAGTGTTCTCGTCTGTATAATGGGAATAATAATAATGCAAAAATTTCAAGGGTTAATGAGGACTATAAGCTAAAGTCATAGAAGGCACTCAGTAACCTTCCATGAAAGAAGTGTGATCAATGTGAAGGCAAGATTCATGTTTTCTCAAGTTCCACATAAAACTTTTGAAATTATCATGGATGCTTTTAATCACACAGAAATGTGACTATAACTCTTTAATGTCTTCCCTTGTGAGTTAAGCATAATCTGTAACAAAATATTTTATCTGATTTTTTTTAACTCCTGAAAAATAGAAACTCACTTATCATGGTTGGTTCTACTTATCAAATTGTAGTCATAGAGATGTCTATTTGGGCCAGTTAGTTTAGCACCAAGAAAAATCTTTTTCTTTGTCAGGACCTTGGACAGAACCCAGGACTCATACCAGGTCCCTGCAGGTGTGTGGGGCAGAGCTGGCAGAGCAGCAATCCAAGCCAGGAAAGCCTGTCTACAGAGTGTGCTCCTACTCAAGGGTCAATGATGTCCTCGTTATGGCCAGTGCAAAACTTGGAACAGAGCTCTTTAAAGGACGTGCCTTTGCCAGCCATCTGGAGTCCATACACCGACAGATAAAAATTCAGCTACTTTCTCTAAATGTATTATAAATGCAAATGTATTTTGTGCTAAGGAGTATAATAAGAGCAAGAATGTACACCAGCTTTCCCACTGGAGTCTCATTTGGGATTTAGGGCAAATCATCAGATAAAAATGCAAAGCTTGGTAGGTTCTTTGCAATGGAAATATTCAGTCCACTCATGCAGTTATTTTGATGGAACTCTCTGCTCTGGGTTTATAATGTAGTTGGATGATTTGCCCTATATCTTGATATATTTTTTTCACCTCAGAGGCCATATGCACAAGTGGCCCCCTGCCTTTAGCTATTCGTCTTGGAATCTCCTCTATTATTTTCTCCTTTGCTTAGAGAATGAAGAGACTTGGGGAATCTCCTTTCCCACAGTATAGATTTCTAAGATAGGGAAAAGTTGATGCTCCATTCAAATGAGGATGGGATTTTGCTTCCTTTGGAAGTATACCTGGTATTAGAATATTCTAGAAATGATTTCATATGCATAGTTTTCATATTTGATTCATATCACAAATCTATTGAGATAGACAAATCATATTTATACAAAAGAAGAGCATACCCTAGAATTGATGAAAACATATTCAAAATGGTACTTTTTGTTACTGTGCATCACAAAGTTATATAGTATATTTAGATGCTTATGATTTGTAAGAAAATTTTATTTTTTATTATAATAATTTAATTCTTTGGGCACTTGATATATTTTGATCGTATACATATCCCATTCTCCACTACAAATCCTCCTGAATGCCACCACATCTTCCTCCTAACTTCATGTCCTCCTTTGAAAAAATAACCCTCTGAATCTATTAAGTGCTGCTCATGTGTACATGGTTATAGGGCTACCCAGTGGAGCAGGGTCAATGTACCAGGGCCCATGCCCATAAAGAATGCTGACTCTCCCCATCTTCTAGCTGTCAACTGTGAATAACTCCTCTGCTATAGGGGTGAGGGCTCCTGCACCTTCCATTCATGCTGGAATGTTGACTAGATGTGAGAGATTTTTCTTTAAAGTAATTGCAGCCAATTCTAGACCATTTTAACTGTAATAACATAATCCCCACTCCTTAAGTGGGAGAGAAAGAGATAGAATTGTAGTTAGAGTGCTGGTGTTGCTTGTGTTTTGGACTGCTCATGGAGTGGATTAGGCCTGTGACAGCATTCATCTTATCAAGATGGAAGGTATGAAATGGCTGCTTGAAAGGAATTTGGGATAGATATGACCTTCTACCTTAAAATCTGAGGCTCAGTCTTGTTTCCCAGAGGAAAATAATCTTAAAGACCTGGTACCCAGGCAACCTTGTTTATGTGTTTGAGTACAGGCTTTCTAACTGGGATACTTACCTAAAGCTCTTGTGGAGATTTACACAATTACATGGCATCTGGTATCTTAGACTCTGGTTCTATCCTGTGCATCAGAACTGCCTTGAATGCTTGCTGAAGCACATGGATGGCCTGGTGGTATGTGGACACTGGCAGGTCCTGGTGGATACTTCTGTTTCCAATCTTGTGTTAAGTGATATCACATGAGTGACTTGAAACCAATCATAGTGTGCCTGAGACTATCTGTTACAGTTTCTCTCCCCTTAATAATGAGTCACTCAACATTTACCAGCATGCCTCTGACATAGCCTCATTCCCTAGACCTTCTGCATGAGTCAATCTAGATAGAGCCTAGGAATGTGCATTTCTAACTGATCCTCTAGTGTCTTGGTGATAAACTACTCTTTGACAAGAGCAATTTAAGGGAGAAGGGGTTGATTCTGGCCACAGCCCAAGGGTCATTGTGGGAAGTCAAGACAGCAGGAACTTGAAGCAACTTGTCATGTCCTCTCCAGTATGGAACAGAGCATGATGGATGCTGCTTCTCATCTCCTCTCTACTATATACATAGTTCAGGACCATTCTAGGGTGCCACCTACAGTGGACAGGTCTTCCCATCTCAATGAAACTGATTGCAATAATCTCCATAGGCATTCCCAGAGGCCTGTCTCTCAAGTGATTTGGATTTCATCAAGTTGACAGTGGGGATTAATCATCACACCAGAGCCGACTAATAGTGCAGACTGAAGGAGTAGACAGGAGGAGGAAGTTGTCTAGAACGGTCCTGTATAATTCAGTAGTCACTATCTACAGACGGTTTAAAATTTCCAGTCAATATCTCTTGTTCTTTGTGTGTTGACCAGTTGCAAGTCTCTGTTCAAATTGCCATCTGCTACAAAAAGAAGCTTCTCTGGTTAGGGCTGAGAGAAGCACTTTTTCAATTTGAAAGTTCGGACTCCAAAAAACTTAAAAAAAGAAAGAAAGAAAGAAAGAAAGAAAGAAAGAAAGAAAGAAAGAAACAGCATTTTTCTGTATGTCTCTAGTTAACATCCTTCATGGGCCTTATACACCATCCAAACCTGACAAGTAACACCAAAGTGATACAAACAACTCAAGTACAATGATAGATTTTATGTCACCGTCCTACTATGCCCCACATCTGCTATTCTAGGGTCCAGTTGAGGATTTTGCATTGTTTTTAATTGTATCCCCTTGGTCTCTTCTAATCCATGGCATTCCCTCATTATCTTTTGTGGCCTTGGCATTTTGAGTGGGAACTCACCACATATTTTGTAAATTCTCTGTAAGGCATTTTCTCATTATTATGTCTTCTGGGTAAGATGACCATGGATCTGACACTGTGTCCTTCTGAGTGTCATGTGGGGGCACTTGATGTTCATGTGCTAGTTTGCTACTGATGTTAACCTGGATCTCTTGAACAAAGTGATCCCCTTGCCCCTGGCTGTCGAATGAGCTCTAGATTAGCATTTTTCAAGCATTTTGGTCCTAGGACACCTTTACACTCTTTAAAAATTATTCAGAGCACTACTGAGCTTCCTCCTCCTCTTTCTTCTAATATAGATATATGCTATGTCAGATAGAGAAATTGAGACCTCAAAAAACTAAAACAAAACAAAACACAGTCCTTCAGGGCTAGGAAGATAGCTTAGTTGGTAAATTGCTTAATCAGAAGCATTAGGACCAGAGTTCATATCTCCATCTCCTGAACACAATGCTGGGCATGGTACAGCATCTGTAACCTCAGCACTGAGGCAAACGGGGTACTGGTAGAATGGAGCAGCAGAGCTGAACTGCTAACTAGCCAGACTAGCTGAACTAGTGAGCTCCAGGTTCTGTGAGAGACCCTATCTCAGAAAATACAGTAGTGGGTGATTGAGAAAGACATCTGATAAAGAACTCTGGCCTCCACATGCATAAATGGGCATGCACAACACTCATGCCCCCACACACATGCATCACACATGCAAAACAGTCATTTTAAAGTAAGAGCAGTAAGCCTATTACATGTTAACAGAGATAGCATATATCTTATTAAAATTAAGTGTGTTTTCCAAAATTAAAAAATAAATTGAGAATTGTTATTTTATACATTTCAAATTCTTAATAGCTACTCAAATAGAAGGCAGCTGCTTTGTGTTTGGGCCTTTGTCATTTTGTAGCTGTATAGTCTCTGGGAAGCTCTACTCACTCCAGAAGCTTGAAAAGGGCAGATGCTATGAAATATTAAAGGTTTAGACTCCCTGCTTGAAGCATCTCAGGAACTCCCAGGGGTCCCTGGACCACTCTTTGAGAACTGCTGCTCTAGGCACAAAGTAGAGACACTAAAAGAGGCAGTATTAAATATTCCAGGAGATCATGAATAATTTCTCTACTCATACTGCTCTGTTAAACAATTTTTAATAATCCAGAGAAGGATAATGGAGCAGTAGGAGCCCATTTTATGAACAGGGTGTTCTAAGGTAAAAGCTCTGCTTATTTAAATTTCATGGGTGTGAAATCATTAATAAGCAAAATTAATGTTGCTGATATTATTGTAGTGGTCATAAAAATGTGCAGTCTTACTGTGATGGTGCACTTTATGTTCTCATTGACTTCATTGTATGTGCTAAGTAGGTAGCTGCAAGATCTTGAAATTGTTTGAGGGGGTCTCCTACAGGGATAATTATGTGGTGAAATGGTTCCTTGACTTACCTATCTCTCCCAAAGAGTTTTAGAGTTTCTAAATCAACTACCCAAATGCCCAGCTCCAACATTTGCTAGGCACAGCACTTTTTATCCTCAAGGAATCTCATGTAAGATACAAATTATCTGGTTATGTCTTTTGTACATTACTCTTGAAATTCTCAAGTAAACAACCTTGAAGAGACATAGCATCAGCAAGTAAAGCCAATACATTATAGCTGGTGTGTTTTCAGCTTTTCTCATTGTGGAGATGGACCCTTCAGATGCTTGAAGGGGTAGTGATGGTGACATGTGTCTGTCCCTTCAGAGAGTGTCTTTAGATGCATTGTTCTATATCAGCATTGATAAAGTGAACACACAAATATCCTTATTTTAGCTTATCCAGTAATAGTCTTAAATGAATTCATTCCTGTTTTTTTTTATTCTCTCTTGGGAAGGTATGAAATTATTTTTAGTTGAATAGCTTATGAAAAAAATAGGTGCATTTTGGAAAATGCATTTAATGTGCAGATGGAATAAACACAATTCTAGTTGCGTGATCAACAAAAATACCAGCAGTCTGGAACTTGTATTTCTTGCTACTCCTCTCGTCTCTCCATCGTCTGGATGTATCAGCTCCTATGGGGTCCCCTGGGGCTACCTTGCTAGAACCTGGCTAATCCAGACCCTGGGATCTGGATTGGCTCACACCTTCTTATTTTACTGTTGCTAATATTTCTCCTCCCCATTATTCTTAATAGTCATTTCCTTATATATTTATTGTGATTTATATACTTGCTTATGTTTGCTGTGATTAGGATTGAACCCAGGGCCTTAAGCATCTCTGGCCAGCTCTGAACATGTGTCCAGTCCCATTTTCATTTATCTCAATTTCAAAATAGTTTAAATAGAAGAAGCCATAGTATTTGTAAAAGAAACAATTTCTCTTTTATTTCCTTAAGAAACTTTAATCCTACTTATCATAGAGTTGCATGCATCTACCCAGCTTCAGGGATTTTACTTTTTTTCTTTTTAATATTGCAAACATCAAGCAAAGAAAGTGATGCAGTACATTGAGACTCATGACATAGGTATAAGATCTGAGGTTGAGTCCAGCCATCCCAATACCAGCTGAGTGGCATAAGATCAGGACTCAGCACTGCCAGTTGTAAAATGGAATCTTGTGAATAGGTGAAAGATAAAGATGCATTAATATCTACAATGTCCCCTGCTTCCTTACTCCCATCCTCAACTTATCATCTCATCCCATGCCATGCAGCAACTCATCCAGGTTGTAGTGGACCGGCTAGCTCAGTTTCATCATTAAGGACCAGAATGACTGTCTCGTCTAACAATCCTTATAGATGTTCAGCCTCACCAGCTTTCCCCTCAACCCTTGATGTGCCCACCTCTTTCTCACTATTTAAAGGGCTTGTTCTTCTGGAAGTCTCACGATCCCACCATGTACTTATGCTTATCCATTCTCCAGCCCCCAATTTAAATGTCAGCTCGTTCTCCCTTGAACTACAGATAGAAACAAGATCCTACATGCTATTCTCACTTGTATTAGCACCACCAGGGCCACTGCACACAGTTATGCCTGTTGTGTACTGCAGAACATCAGTGACCAAATAGATGATGGGAATGTACTCCCTGGAGTGGTACGGCTAGCTGATGCTGGAACTCTTGACTTTTCCTTCAGAGAACAGTTGTTGGTATACCCATAGTATGTGTAATTAAAATACACAACATATACATGCACTATATATTTAAAATATATACATACATATTTAAGAAGTTTTATGTAGCCCATTGCCTTCGAGTTTCATGTGAGTCTCTGTGATTTGATCCTAACATGCACAATTAATGATTTGTTGCCTGAGTGCCAGCAAATGATTATATACAAATGAATGTGTGAAAACAGACATTTCATATGGATTTGGTGACTTATGTATGATAATATTAAAATCCCTTTGCAAGTTAAAATGATGATAATAACTGTATCTTTATAGTAATAACTAAAATGAGAACATGATTAAAAATATGTCTAAATTCTACTGTGATATAAAACTCCTAAGTATCTTTAAAATACCATAAGACTCTCTAGGAAGGTATGGTAGTAAATGATGAACCCAGACATGTGCCCAGTGTGCATGTAAATTTATTATAGAAAAATATATAATTTCATTTAGTAAAAGAAGATGTATTTAAGTAAGTGATGTTGAAAAAATTCCCTTTAAAAAGGGGTAGCTTCCTACTTAAATAAATAAGTTATAGTAAATTGAAAATGTAAAAGTATAAAACATTAAATAACGAAGTAATGTATTGGAGAATAATTTTTTATTCTTGGAATATGAAATTTCTTTATAATTATGACACAGAAAACGAATGCCAAGGGAATAAAAGTGCCAATCAGCAAATGAACTGCACAGTCAGTTTTCAAAGATAAAAAAGAAACACAAATGGACAGCAACTATTTTTAAAAGTGTTCAGTGTCCCCAGCCATCAGGGAAATGCAAATTAAAAGTACTTTGCAATCCCACCTCACCCTAATCAGAATAGCTATCATCAACAATTTGACAAGTGTTGGAGAGCATGTGGAGAGAAAGGGACACGTACTCACTCTTTGTGGGAGTGCACATTAATACAGCCATTGTGGAAATCTCTTTCTATATTTCTCAAAAAATATAACTAGAACTACCTCATGACCACACTACTTAACTCCTGGACATAGACCCCGAGAACTCCGCACCTTATCATAGAGATATTTGTGCCCCCCCCCCACATTTCTATTGCTGCTTTATTAACTATAGCAAAGAATTGGAAAGAATCTAGTTGTCCTTCAGCAGGTGAATGGGCAATGAAAAATATATATGTGAATGCTACTCAGCACTAGAGCAAAATGAAGGTTTAAAAATCTGCAGGAAAATGGATGTTTCAGAATGTATACTATTGAATGTTCTCCTTCATATGAAATCTAGCCAATAGTGTATTCTTATGTGTAAACAAATGCACATGGTGTTGCAGTATAATATGAAGAAGGGAGAACAAGAAAGGCAGACATAAGGGGTTGAAGAGGACTGAATGCAGGTTGTAGGCACAAGTTATGAAAGGATAAAAGACTGATTTTTTTCCTAGTTCTAAGTCTGTCCTGGAGGGTTTTTTTGTTTTGTTTTGGTGGTGGATACATAAAATATATTTAATATTGAAAGTGTAAAATTTAATGTGAAGCTCTATATCTCCCACTCCAAATGCCTACTCTAACTATATAGATATTGGGTTATAGATGCTTTGGGTCCAGTTAATTTTGGTATGTGATGTTTTTTATTTATTTGTAAGATTATATAATAAAATTTACTTTGTGACATAAACCCATAAGACATGCAGGATTGTGAATATACATACAATTATTTTTACTATATCTATAAAGTAAAAGATGTAATAAAATGAGACATATCAGGTTAAGAAAATATTTTCAATTCTTATAATATACTTTGTAATATATAAAATGTAATACTTCATATATATTTTCATAAATAAATAGAAAATTTGAGAACAATCCAACAGAAAAAAATATGAGCAAAGAAAATCACCACTACCACAAATGATTAATAGTGGTTTGACCTTGCTAATTATTTAATCAATAGAAAATTTTCACATTTTGATATGTCATATTTTATAAAACAACAAATATTTATAAGACTGGAACTATACATTGTTAGCCAAAGTGTGGAGGAAAACAGGATTATTTATACATTTTTGCTAAAATGACATAATTTTAAGGAAAATATTCATTTCAAAATAATTAATATTTTTATTAAACTCCTTCCTTTTTCATGGGGCCATTTTGTGTTGGCTTCACTGTTATAAATGGCTGAATGCCACAGGGAAGTGTTTTTTCTGGAATGCTGAATAGTGGGTTGATTCTTTCTTGACTTAATGATTCCTAAAGGATCGGATGTAGAGTGCTGTTGTGGTTGTTGCTGACATAGTGGTTTTAAAAATCCCTGCCCCATATGGAATGCAACATTATAGAAGATGAGTGAGAGGATTAATAAGAAAAACTAAATGTAAATTGAATATGGTGTGTTATAAAACACAGCGGGGTCCTTCTGATAGTGTAGGCTGAGGATGCAGCAGGTTTCCTCTAGACTGGACCATGCTGCCGCCAGGTTACACAGCTCCCACACATTGAAACTGACACAACCTGTAAAGCAATAGTGTTTCTTGTGTTTAAATAAGCAAACACTGCAGTGCATTTTTAGAACGCCAAACACTATGAAGATATCACATATTAGAATTATAAAGCATATAGACATTAAAATGCAGTGCATTGAAATTTACAATCCCATAAATTAGTTTAATAGCAGGTTAAATATAGTGGAAACAGAAAGAAATGAACTGGAGATGAAAATGTGAAGAGGCAATACACGAGCTTTACAAAGGAAAAGGAAAATGCATGGAGGGTATAGTGAAATTTAAATGATTGATGGAGTCTCGAGAAGAAACAGTGAAGAAGGAATAGATAAAAATGTCTAGAATTGATGGTAGATAACGTTACATAAATTTAAGAAATGTACAAATGCCAAGTAGAAAAAATAAATGAAAGAAAGATACATATTGTTAATCATATTAAACTTCAGACAAGCAAAGACGTCTGTATTCTTAGAAGAACCCAGAGAGAAAAACGAGAAATGATTTTCAGAAAAGTGCCAAAGCCACTGCTGACCTGTAGTGACAAAGCAAGACATCTCTAGTGTATGGGAAGAAGTCTCCAACCTGTAATCCACAGTGAGTAAACCAAGGAGCTGAAAACTAAAATACACACTGAGACACTAGTATAGAATTAGTAGAAATGAACAAAACTCTGAAAGTCAGAGAGTACCAACTCTCTTCAGGGGTGCAGAACTGTAAGAACAAATGCTTTCTAATGCAGAAAGTCCACAGATAACTATTAAGGGACTATTTATTGAAGAATTATATTTAGGGAAACAACTCACTAACACAGAATAAGGCAAATCCATCACAGAGACCTGGAAGGCTGAGAACCAGTCCTACATTGCTTCACACCACCAGATTCAGTCTCCACCATTCAAGACCTGAGAAGGAAAATAGTATTACCTGAGTAAACAGGAAGTGCAAGCAAGCAAGCAAGCAAGCAAGCAAGCAAGCAAGCAAGCAAGAGTCTTCAGTATATTGAGCATTTAACTGCTCCTGGACCAGCTGTTCTAAGGCCTGTAGCTTCTCTTTTGTCATAGGCCACTGCCCAACCCAGACAGGTTTATCAGTTAGCCATTTTAAGGATGGGGCCATTGGTACCTCTGAGCATTCAATAGCTGTTGAGCCCTGTTTATGTATAGCCTGAATGGTTGGTGTCTGTTTTTTTATCGTGTCTTATAATCTTATTCCCAGAAATATGAATTGGTTTATGGTCCACTTCTGAGATTGGAGGAATATTAATCTGGGTATTCCATTGTTGTAGCAGATCATGGCCCCATAGATTCACAGCTACATTAGCCATGTATGGCCTTATCCTTCCTAGCTGTCCTTCTGGCCCTATGCATTCAACCCATCTCATGCTTTGTTTTACCTGAGATAGAATTACAATCCCTAGAAACTGAATGTCTACCTCCTGAAGAGGCCGATAAGGATGCCATGATTCTGGTGTAATTATAGTCACATTCATACCTGTGTCCAGTAAACCTTCAAGTATAAGGTTATTTATTTGTACCTTAGCTTTGCTCTTTGTTCATTTATAGAAGTCTGCCAAAATATTGTTTTATGGATTTTCTTGGAATTTTTTATTCATCTATCAAAGCTAATCTATCATCCAGTGCAGTATTGTTTTTTTTATGTTAGGCACTGGATTATTTAATTGTTCTGGGAAGGAGTTTCCTCCACAGTGACTAAAAATGACTAGACCACATTTGTTTTGGGGAGGCCTGCAAAAGGCACCCCCAAGGGTTTCCTGATTGTAAAGGGTTGCCTTGTATGTCTCTTGTTGCTCTGCATTTGTTGGTCCAATGTTGGCCTTTGCCACATCTTCTGCATAATCCAGATGGTTGGGGTCTCCTGTTTGGATCATTTCTAGAAGAAGCATTGTTTCTATGAGTGTCCTGTGTACAATTTCTTCTTATATGGCCTGGTTTATCACAATTATGATATTTGACACTTTGATGTTTCTTCATACCTTTGGAAATTACCTCTCCTATCAAAGACTTATAACTATAGTTCCTCTATGGGTTCTGATCTGACCTTTAAAGGCACAATTATCTTTTTGCATTCTAAATTAGCATTTTCAAAAGCCAAAGACTGAATTAGTACTCGCCTAACTTCTTGATCTGATATCATTTTATTTACAACTCTAGTCAATCTTTATAAAAAGTCAGTAAAAGATTCTTTTGAGCCTTGTATGACCTCAGTATATAGCTCAGTTGGTGTGACTATTCCTGAAGAAGAGGTTTAGAGACTTTTAGAACTAATTTGTGGTAGGAATTTGGAAGAGTTTGGAGATGTGTGCCAGAAAATCCCTGGAATGCTATAATCAGAGCTTAATGACTGATTTTGTTGAAGCTCCAGAGTCAGATGCTGATAGGAATGCAGTCAGTCACAACTGTGCTCACAGAGCTTCAGATGGAAGCGAGGCTTCTGTTAGGAATTGGGCTTGAAGCCATGCATACTACATTCTGGTAAATAATTTGCTTGTTTTTATCTAAGTCCCAAGACTGTAGAAGCTGGGTTTTAAAGTGGTGGACTAACTTGCTGTGGAATAATCCTTTTGTACTATGAAAATGTGTTACTCTCATTGTTAATAAAAAGCTGATTGGCCAATAGCGAGGCAGAATTTGTGGGGCGGAGAGAACACTGGGAAGAAGGAGGGCAGAGTTGGAGGAGTCAAGAGCCTATGTGAAAGAAGCAATATGGACAATTCATAGATGAAGTAAACGAGCCTTGGGAAAGCACATAGATTAATAGAAATGGGTTAATTTAAGCTGTAAGAACTGACTGGAGACAAGCCTGAGCTATCTGCTGAGAATTTATAATTACTATTAAGTCTCTTGTGGTTATTTAGGAGCAACTGCTGGGACACAGAAAATCTCCACCTACACCAGCTTATCTGGTAGAGGAGAATCTGAGGCAGCTACTCTGTAGGCTGTCATATGGGTATTGCAAGATACTTGTAGCCAGGTTTATAGTGAGAATTTGGAGCAAAAAGCAGAGCTGAAAATTTGAAAACTGTGACATTTGCCAGAAAAGGAGCATCCTTAAAGTTGACGCTGAGGAAGGTGCATCTGCTGGAGAGGTCAAAGACATTACAAAGCAGCCAGATCCTTTGCATCAACTCAGTCAGATATTAGTCAGATTCTACCAACTGCTGGCTCAAGAATATGAATGAGTAAACTTACTTGAAAGATACCTTCTTGAGAGGAGAGACTCTCCAAGGCATCTTGCTTTCACAGGACTGCCTAAAAATCTGTTTCTCCAGGATTTATTATTCCATGCACATCCACTCTGGCACTCAGAGGACAAAGCAGCCATGATCTACGAGTGCTTGGCATCTACTCAAGCTGGCAGTTGACCTTAGTGTTGTCCACATGATGCTGGTTTTCAGGAATACAGAATGCAAAATGCATGAGGTCATGGAGGTTCCACAGGCCAAGGAATGTGTGCCAGAGTTGTGGCAGGTAGTCTCTGAGAAGGTGATATGTCGAGTTGTGAATGTAAATCCAAGGCTTCAGTGGAGACCTAGATAAGATGAAGATGCCAGTGTTTGCAATGTCTACCCAAGAAGACTTTGGCTTGAGGAACAGATCACATGGGTTGTAGACAGCAAGAACAAGGGAAGGGCTACCTAGACCCCTTGGAGCTCACATCACATCGCTATGACCCTGAGTCATATTGGATATGGAGCTATAGGATTCAGTGTTTTTCCTGTGTGGTTTCTGTCTTGCTTTGGTCCCATTCCTCCTTGTTTTCATCACCCATCCCCCCTCTTTGGAATGGGATTTTTATTCTGAGTAATTGTACTTTGGAAATGTTTAACTTTATTTTTGCTTTTACAGTGCTTCACATCTAACCATTTGCTCAAGTATCAAAGGAGGTCATAAACTTGGACTTCCAACATCACTGGAGCTATTAAGAGCATGGGCATTCTTGGAGATGGGCTGGAAATATTTTATAGTATGAAGTGACATGAGCTTTGGAGGTCAGGGACAGGATGTTATGGTTTAAGATGAGGCATTTGAGTGTCAGGTTGACAAGGGGTGGATGTGATGAACTTGTGATCACACGCAGGTTTAGCTCAGGGGTTAGCACTTTAGTGGATTTAATGAGAGCACAGGCTGTGCAGTTAGCTGGGAGTAGAGTTCTGACCAAAATGTCTAGACCCACTGTAGTAGCTTATCTTCCAGAGACACGGTCCTCTGCCACCTACAGACCACGTACGTGATGATGGTCCATAAAATGATACCACACCGAGTCCACCTTAGTCTGTATAAGCACGTTCATGTTAACATCAACGGAATCCTCCAGTGACGCTTTCCTCAGGGTGCATCCTCATCAAGAACAACATGCCCATGTCTTTGCAGATATGCCCCTGTGTGTCTACTGCAGCAGTGTTTGGAGAAGAGAGTTCGCTCTCAACAAACACTAAATGGTTATAAGAACCGCTCTTCCTTCCTTTCTGCTAGGCATCCCGTGTACCTGCTCCAGAGCAACTTAATGTAGATTTCTCATGAAATCCTACTGTAACAGGTATAAAATATCAAGTTAAGCACAGTTCACATTTGGAGTTTTGTCTTTTCCTACTCAAGGTCCTAGGTGAAAAGAAAGCTTTCTTATATCCCTGCAAATCAGTGGATGAAGACTTGTCACCTGATCACAGGTCCAGCTAGCCTCACATAGGCTTTTGTCCTCTGTCCATGCATGGCTTCAGGGAGGTGTCTGTCAATGGGAAGTATTTGGGCAGAACTTACCTTGTTAAGCTGAGGTTGGATGCTAAAACTGTTGTCCTTCTCCTTGAGTTTGCTTTTTGGGACCAAAGTGAGTTCAGCTTTTCTCAGGGGTAAGGGCCTCAATTTCACCATGAGGAGTTTGAACTGCACTGGCCATGAATTTGATGTGGAGACACAGCTCTCACCTCAAAGCAAGAGCAGTAATTTATTCTGGAGCTGACTATGAGTTGACCAAGTCCCGAGAAAACTGATTTAACTTATCGCACATGCCATGTTCTGATGTGGTACCAATTTCATGAAGCTTTTAGTGGTAACAGGACAAAGAGCATTACAAATCAAGGCATTTTTAAAGTGCTTTGGTGGAAATATTAGACAGGTGAGGTGGAACAGTGCAGGGAAACCTCTGTTATAGGCCTCAGAAGTTAGCTGGTGACTCTTAGTGTTGGTGGAAGCTAAATGATGTTTGTACATTCTAAAGGGCTTTCCCTAATAGTCCCAAGGATGTTAGGTCACACATAGGGACAGGCAATAGCTATTTAGGGGGCTTAAATGGCCCAATATAATTCGGCTCTGGACCTGCAGCAACCTGGCTCTCTACAAATACAAAAGTTATAATGAGCCAGTCACCCTGTAAAATTTTTACCACAGAGGGGTGTGGCATTTTAGGAGAGAATTTCAGCTGACAAAATGCTGTGGTATTTCCAACCTTACTATGGATGGAAGATCTGGAAGCAGTCAGGGATTCAAACAAAAGGCTGCTTCCAACTCCGTGGTTCACATACAGTAAGTAGTCCGCATCAGTAGCTATTTGTTGTGTGGGGTTTGCAGGCTTCCTTCTGCAGTGAGTGGTAAATTTTGGGCTTTGTGACGTGCACCTCTGTCACCGTTACTCAGCTCTGCTATTGCCCTTCTGGATGGTGAGAGAAAGCAGCAGTAGAGGACACATGCTGTGACTGATTTCCACAGATGTGGTGTGCAGAAGTGTGGGGTACAGAGGTGACCTGCAGGCTGCGGTTTGCTGAGCCCTGGCCTAAGCTCTTTCCTGCCTGTTGCCTTTGTGTTCTGAACATATGGGTGGACGCTGGCAGCCCTGGAAAATGTAAATGAGGGAAGACATTTGCTTCCAAGACGTTCTCTTTCCCCCTTCTGAAACTTGGCTTCAGTGCCACTGAAATAACACCCTTTAGCACTATTAGCATGCAAATGTAAGCCATATCTATTTCTCCTTACTTATTAATGAAGAAAAAATTAATTTTCTAGTGGATGACTTAGCATCACTGTTTACGAACAAAATTTGATGCAAATCAGTAGGCATGCCCTAGGCTCTCTTGTTGTTTGTGGCATGCAGTCAGGGCAGTGCACAAATACTTGGAGGGACTGAGGAGTAGAATACCAGTGGGGAGGGCTCTGGAATCCATGATGTCAACGTTGTTTTCAATTGTGGGTGCTGGTTTCTCGGGGGGGGGGAAATTGTCAGCTAAGCAGGAACTAAGATTCAGTAAACACCGGCTGATCAAGTAGAGTCAATATGTAAAGAGTTGGACTCAAATCAGGAAGGAGAGGGGAGACCAGAAGGAGGGATGGTGGGCATTCACTGTGCTGAGCTCACTGAGATTCTGGGCTGGGTAGGCTTGATGAAAAGCGAACTGAAGATTAATTTGAGCTGGGTTGAATTCCTTTGGGCAAACCAAGATGTAAATGATAGATCAGCCATGAGAGAGTTAGTCCAAGAGTCAAGAGCAAGAAGCAGATGGAGATGTGGTTCTGGGTGAGAAGTTGAGGCACACTTAGGGCAGAGGGCAAGATGCACTGTGCCCCTTATCTGTTTTTAGTGGAGGTGTGTAATGGTAGTGTCAGTTGAGAAGCCAGATAGGAACAATCCAACAAAGCTGAACAGTTCACCAAGCCACAAAAAGGCAAATACCAGCCTTTTGACAGGGAGTTCTAATTCAATCAGAAATGTGCACCTTAATCGATGTGTGTGATAAGGAGAATTTTCCAGAGTGTCATACCCACGCTCTCCATGCAGCAGGTTCCCTCTGTGTATTCCTTTGTGATCCCTGTCCATCTTGTGTGTTAAGTTTTCATATGGGTGAACTGAGAATGTCCTATACCAGCAAGTCTCTTCTGGCGCTTTCTTTCTGCCTCCAGCTGGTGAGTTAGCAGAGGACCTGCCAGTGCCAGACAAGTTTTCCAGGAAGCAAGTGGAAAAGAGACAGAATGGACCCAGGGTTTCATCAAAAGGGAATCCTAGCTGGTTCACAAGGCTCTCTCTATGCCAAACACACTTCATGTGTATGAAAGAAACTGTTAATGAGTACACACAGCCAGAGTGACAGAGGAGGGGAAGCCTTAGTCTGTAACAATGTCAAATGTTAAACTTTGTGTAAGTATTAGTTTTACTCCTGTTTCCAGACAAATGTTTCTTTGGCCAGGAGTAGAAAGCAGTGGTTTGTTTGTTTGCTACCCACAGTGTGGCTGGTTGGGGCAGCAGCGTCTCCATCACCTCAGACATGTCAGAGATGCATGAGTCCAAATTTTACCAAGCCCCAGGTGACTTTCTGCATACTGTTTGAAATGAGATGCACACTGTGTCCCCTCCTGTTCCCAGTGGGTTCTGTTTACAGGTAGAGCTTCAGGAGGTGGACAGGTCACCCTCTTGATGATATTAGTATCTTTGTAAATAGAGACACGAGATAGCTTGCTTTCTGTCTCTCTGCTTCCTATCATGTGAGAATATAAGAGGGGGAGGCCAGTTTAAAAATGACAACTACCCTCACCAGATACCTGTCTGACAGCCCCTTAATCTTGGACTTCCTGGGCTCCAGGGTTGTGACAAATAATTACTTCTGTAGTTTAAGCCACATACTCTACAGTGTTCTGCTGTAAAAGCCCAGAGGGACAGCCACGGATTATTGTGACTTGGAGCAGAAGAATGCCCTTTGATCATCTAGTTTCAAACTCTGAGTTTTAGACTGCCAAGCCCCATGTTATAGATGAGACATCTAAGGCCCAGGGAACTTAACCCAGCTGCCTAAAGTCTCAGAAGTAAGTGTCATGTGCCAGCAAATGACACACAGCCATTGTGCCCACTCCTTTAGGGCCACTGAGAAATCTCCTGTATTTCCCCTGAGAGAGTAGATATCCTAGCCCTTACTCTTTTCCCTGAATCGGGTGGAGAAAAGACAAATTTTACCCAGTTATTTTGACTTTTGCTCTCCGAAGCAAAAAGAAAAGTTCAGAGAAATGTAGTTTTGCCTAAGGGAGAATCAATTTGACACATAAGAATCAGACTCTAGCGCTAACAGGAGACCTATTTCCAAAACGATCATGAAGCCCCCTCCCTTTCTCTCTCTTCCTCCCTCCCTTCCCATCCTTCCTGTGTGTTCAGGGAGAATGGAGAGCCCTTAGTGAACTCGATCAAATGTAGAGATGTCACTTTGAATAAAGTGGTAGAACTGCTGTCCTATATGTGTATAAAAGGTACCATACTTACTTAATTTAGCCCTCCATACTGAAAGGGTCATGAATATGCATTTTGGCTAAGAAAATCATTTCTTTTCACAGTCTCATGTGTGATGCTGTAGGCTAAGCTAATCAGCGTGGTTAATTTTAGCCCCAGTTTTGAGGGTTTATTTTAGAAAAGGTCAGGGTACTCACCTAGAGCTTGATAAGTGGGGGAAGAAAGATGGAAGAGATTGGAAACCAAGCAGCTGTTAGCCCGCCCCCAGCCCCAGCGCTGGAAAGGGACCGCCTGTATTTGACGTTTGTTCTGTGTGCACTTGGTGAGCTTGACAGAGATGAGCACTTGATCGCTGTTATGCCAGGTGGCAGGTCGTCTCCAGCAGGACTTGGGTGCTCCATGGAGCACCTTTCCCTGAGGTGGAGGGTGGGATCCATCATCTACCAAAGATCTTTGTGTAGATACTCTGTAAAAGGAGGTAGAGAAAGCATCTCAGAGGCTCGAGGGGTCCATATGGTGACTTCTTCAGTGTGACTCTGGCCCAGGGCTGGCATGGAATGGAGCCACCATCTCTCCCTACCGAGTCCAATGCTGGGCCTGGACTTTGCTATTCCTCTGCAGGGGGTTGGAACTGGTAATGGTGGGTGGTGTGCTGGCCTGGGAAGACCGGAAGGTAAGAAAGGTGAAGTAAACACACCCCAGTGTGAAAATAAGGGCTGTTGACCAGCAGGGGGAGCAGGAGAGACTGAACCCTTTACAGCAGTGCTGTTCAGAGAATTATCCTCAATGCTGGTGGAAATACCCTAAAATCCTGTCCTTGTGATCACTGACTGAGCACATGGAATGTAGTTGTTGTGACTGCTCTGCCATTGAACTTAAATAATTTTAATTGAAGTAGCCACATTGGCTGGTGGCTACCATTCCGATAGGAAAGTTCTAGAAGGAGTAGCACATCAAAGGACTGGAGTTGGAAAGCAAGAGATGCGTGCAGAGGAAAGCACGGAGGGTTCAGTTCCGGTGCAAAGCCAAGGTCTATGTGGGAAGTGTCCGCGAGGCCGTAGAAATAGAAAAATGAAGCAGGGCTGGCCATGCAGCCCGATGTTGAACATTGCGTTCTGCTGGCAGTGAGGGGGTCCTAGAAGAGCTGGTGTTGGCCACAAGGTTTGCAGCCCACTGTGTAAGACCATGGAGGTGGGAGTGGGAGGCTTTGCAGAGCTGGGTGTTCAAAGGTGTGTGGAGCATGCATTTCTTCCTCAGCCTATGAGCCTGTTCGTCTCACTCGGGGCTACCCACACTCTCCACTGGACTGTACATCAGTCTAAACTGTTCCTTAGCAAATGTGCTGCCGCAAGCACCAGGCCTGCTAAATGTTATGGTGATTGAAAATTGCAGTCCCTTCCCACAGGCCCAGAAAAGGGCTCTTTGTAATGAAATACAGAGGCAGCAGCCATTTGGAGTGTGGAGTAACTGCCTCTCTGGGACTTCTACAGTGGACCCACAGCGTCAGTAAAAGGCGGGCTCACCAAGAGAAGAAATGACGCCTGCTTTATTACAGTGGGCCCTTCATTCTCTGTGGCTTCTGCGCCCCGTGAGTAATTCTAATGGCCGCTATCAGGAATGAGGACACCCTGAGAACAGAGTCCTGTGTCCAGCTGATGACTCACCAAATAGCCTGAAGAACTGTCTCATGGTTCACAGCAGGGGAGAGATGGTTTGCAAAAACTAAAAGGAAAAATAAACCAACATTAGTGTGAAGTTTAGAAGTTGATAAAAATACCTTTAGTAAATCAGCAAGGCTTGGAGTTTTTTCCTTCAGGTTGTTCGAGGGAAGCTGTGCATTCTCAGGGGGTGGGACACTGAGTGCTCCATTGGCTGTGGAGAGAATGAAGGACTGGGGTTTGGGATACATTTTCACTATAGTGGAGTCCACCAGACGGGTTACTTCTGTCTGGGAAATGTTTGTTTCTAGCTGTGGTGTTTTTCTCCACGGATAATGACTCAGCCTATGCATCAGCTAGACACCTGCCCCTGAGAGATGTCAGAAGCACCTGGAGAACTCTGCAGTCTACTAGTGAGTGGAATCATACTCTAGGGTAACTTTGGCTGAGGCCTTGAACTTGGTGGGCCTGTGGGATGGAGGTGTAAAATGTATATGAAAATGTGCTCAGCAGCTCGCTCTTTGCCTGAGTCAGTGTTCTGTTGCCGTGAAGAGAACCATGACCGTGGAAATCCTGTAAAGGAATATATTTAATTGGGCTGGTTTACTGGTTTGGAGGTTTAGTCCATTAATGATGGCAGAGAACGTGGCAGCATGCAATCAGGCATGATGCTGGAGAGATAGCTGAGCATTCTGCATCCTGATCAGTGGACAGCAGGAAGAGCAAGGCGCTGGGCCTGGTTTGAGCATTTGAAACCCCAAAGCCCAACCCCAGTGACACACTTCCTACAACAAGGCCACACTCTCTCCGAGGCCATGCCTCCCAATCCCTGCCAAGTAGGGCCTCCCCCTTATGACCACACATTTAAGGATATGAGCCTGCAGGGGCCGTTTCTATTCAAAGTGCCACACTGTTGTTGTCACAAATACTTGAGATGGTCAAGTCACAAGGACTTTTTTCTTTATTCTGGGTCACAATTTTGGAAAGTTCGACCTATGGCCAGTAGTCTCTGCTATGGTTTCGAACCCATGGAGAGGCAGCACATCGTATTGGGAGCGTTTGTGACAGGACAGAGCTATTCACCTCATGGCAATGGGATGGAAGAGGAAGGGAGAGAATGTGGAACCATTATGTCCTTGGAGAATATGCCTCCATTGACCTGAGACCTGTCACAGGATCCCGCACATTAGAAATTACCCTGCTTTCCATTAGCTTTATGGGCTGGGGACCAAGCCTCCAACACATGAACCTTGGGGGGAATATTTAATATCCAAACTCTTAACATCTGACAAATTCAGAACATGCCAAAGAAGAAGAGATGGAGTGGATGTAGGGCTCTAGCATTTCCTTCCTCCTCTCCTACTGCCCTAACAAAGATTCTGAAAGCCTTTGAGTGTGATGCTACAGTGTGGTTCATAAACCCATACCCTTTAGAGATCTCTGGACTCCTTTATTCAAGAAGTGTCTTTGGGTGTCTTTCTTGAGCCATGTGTTGGGAGCTGCCAGTCAATATGACAGGCATGGACTCTGCCCTTCTGGGCTCATGGATTTTTCGGGAAATTATTTTCATTTGAGCAAACATTAAGTGACAGATTGTGATGAATTAGTGTGCATTAGGCTCACCTGGGGGGCTGTTAAAATAAATTATTTTTTATGGTACTGGGGATTGAACCCAGAGCTCTACACATGGTAGGTAAGTGCTGTACCACTGAGCTATGTTCCCGGTACACATTGTCCTAACTCAACAGGCCAGGGTTGGAGATCGTAGAACTTTTATTTCTGCTGAGATCTAAGGTGATGCTATAGGTGCTGTCCTAAGGTCTACTCTTCGATAGCCTCTCTGGAAAGTCTGCCGCACAAATTTGGTGAGGTCATACCAGTGGTTGGAGTCATTTGGGAGAATGAGAGGTGAGCAGATGGAGACGGTCCTTCTAAACATCTATACTTAGGCTGGTGAGATGGCTCAGTATTTACTCAGCAAGTGTGAGGGCTGGAGTTTGGGTCTCCAGCACTCATAAAAGCCAAGTAGACAGGATGGTCTGCCTGTAGTCCATCCCAGGTTTCCAGAAGTGAAGGCAAAAAGATCCCTGGGACAAGCTAGACTAGCCGAGTCAGCCAGCTCCAGGTTCAGCAAGACTGTCTCAGCAAGGAAGCAGGATGCCATTGAGGAAGACAACGGAGTCCAACCTTTCACTTCCACGTGCACCTGCACAATGTGTGCCCACACATAAACACCCTACATGCACACACATGTGTGAGTGTGCATACACACACACACACACACACACACACACACACACACACACACACACTTTTAAGAAGACCCTTCCTTGATTTAGACTGAAACAACATTCAGGAAAACTGGCTCTTTAAGAAAAAAAAAATGCTATAATGCAGTGGTTCTCAACCTGTGGCTCATGACCCCCAAAGACCATTGGAAAACACAGATATTTATATTGTGATTCATAACAGCAGCACAATTACAGTTATGAAGTAGCAATGAAGATAATTTTATGGTTGGGGGCCCCACAACATGGAGGTTATTAAAGGGTCTCAGCATTAGGGAGGTTGAGAACTATGGCTGTAATGTCTATCTGATCACTTTAGAAGTGTAAAGATCTGGTCTAATAATGAATGAAATGACAGAGATGCTTTTATTTAACACATCACCTTGGTGCCAGTTTCTCCTCCAGAGCTCAGGATGACAGTCTTTCTTCTCTGTGTTGGTAGCATCATCACCAGTGCAGAATCTTAGGCCTTACCCTGGGCCTGCTAAATTAGAAATGCTTGGGGGAGGGCTGTTTTAACAAGATCTCTAGATGGTTCCAATGCACATCCAAATCTGAGCTCGTCCCAAATAGCGAAGTGAGAGCTGGGTTGAGTCTGAATGAGGCTCCAGCTCTTACTCTTCTCTGCTCCCGTGAAATGACCGGCTGGCATATGTAAGAGCCAGGTTCTTTCTCTCGAGCCCAAACCCTGCACCTTATTGTCCAGTGTCTTACAGGGCTTCTGGGGGACAGTCATGACTTTAAAGTGGGTTTAGCAGAAAAGACAAAAATTCCTTATTCACTGTAAAATGGCAGTAATCCAGAAGTAGGGTTCAGGTTATTTACATTCTAGTTTCATGTTCATGTGCATGCATCTGTGTGACCTTTCTCTGGTTACTAGCCTGTCTGAGCCCTCACTTTCCTTATCTGAGCAATGGTCAAAAAACATCATCTGGTCTAATGTGAATGCAATGATGGAGTAGTAGTTGTGAGCATGCCTTTAAAACTGCACAGTGTTTGACATAAAGACTAACTTTGGGCTGCTCCCCATTTAATTCTGTGTCCCTGTTAACAATGTCAGGACAGTCTCATTATTTATATAACCATAGAGATCAGAAGCAACTGAGACCACTAACAGCCCAGTTTCAGCTCTTCTAAAGTAGTTGGTTTCTGTTCATGTTTTGTCTTTAACCTACAAAGACCAGAAGATGTAGAGCTAGTGTAGATCAAAGTGATTCTGTGCAGCATAAGATACAACTTTTATCTGAGTGGTAGTTCTTGGGAGTGGCCTCTATACTAGCAGCATCCACATCATTTCTTAGAAATGTAAATTGTGGGACTGGAGAAATGGTTCATTGATTAAGAGTGTTTGTTGATCTTGCAGAGTTCCAGAGTTCAGTTCCTAGCACCCATGTTGTATGACACACAGCCAACTATTAACTTCTTCTCCAAGGCATCCAACAGCTTCTGGTCTTGGAAGTTACCTGCACATATGTGCACGTGTGCAGGCACACACACACACACACACACACACACACACACACACACACACACGTGCACATACACATTGAATAAATAAATAAGCACTCTCAGGTGCTACCCAGAACTACCAAATCAGCATTTTGGGGGTTGGGACCTAGTGCTACTGTGTGTTAATTAGCAAGTTCTATAGGTGACCCCAGTACTCAGTCATCTTAGAAGGGATTTATCCGGGTCTTGACTGAAGGATCTGACAAAGGCCACCCTTTCTGTGGAACTAGGTAATAGCTTCTCTTTCCCTCCAGTATGGATTTGTAACACTGGTGTCCAAGCTTGAGCAGCCATTATTGGATTCCTTCATAAGCATGCCCTGTTTCTGCCCACCCAGCATAGAAGAAATCTGGAATGCTATTCCAGTTGCATCTGTTATGAGGCTGACTTCGGGGTGTGGGGAAATTAAAGCTATTTATCACAGTCTGTTTTTCCCTCAGTGACAGGAGAAATGAGCCTTAGCTGAACGAGGCTTCAAATTGGGCTCACTACAAAAAAACACGCAGCTTGACAAACACAGTTGAAGCAGGCTTACATTTGTTTTGATTTTCTCTTTTGAAAACAATTCCGTTTCTAAGCAGCACCAAGGTAGTGCAGTGTACTCAGGAGACACCGCAGACAGAGCCATCCCAGTCTGTCCCACGAATCACACACAGGAAGCATAAATCTGGCCCTGTGATCATTCTTTTCCTTCTTAGATCATAGGTCTGAGAGGGTAAGGAACCAGGGCCCTTGGTGCACAGTGAACCCTGTTATGGGAAGAGGGAAATGTTTTGCTTTTTTTGCAAGAGAAAAATGTCCGGGTGGTACAGATATGACCTGGCCAGGTTTATGGAAACAAAGCCACACTCTTCATTTGAATATTGATATCAAATATTTGAAATTGCAGTCAATACTGATAACTGTAATAAAGACCATATAATCTGTGGAGTCTGCAATTTGACTAGCTGGCCTTTCACTGTAGAATCTCACGTTTTCCTGAGCTGTTTGAAGAGAACTCAGAGGCCTTTGTGGACCAGGCAAATGATAGGAGGAAATGAAGTACCCTTGTGTCTCTGTGGAGGCCAGCAGAAAGAAAGCCATTGGGATATCATTCCTTACTGTGCCTTTGAGTCAGTTCTGAAAATCCATACTGACTGATTATATTTAAAATAATGAACATTTCACATTTGGTATATAATTATGATTGTCTGATATATTTCTTCCTGGTGTTGGGTATTAACAGGCAAAATTAAGATTTTGCCACATTATACAGCTTTGATAGCAGCTGATGTTTATTGATTAAAGTACCATAACATGGTGCATAATACCTTGTTTCTGTTATACTATTGATTATTACAATAATCCCAGAAGCAGATAATCATCTATGTTTTATAGATGAGAAAACCTAAATGCACAAAGTTAAGTTGGTACCCAGTGTTGTGGAACCACTGTTAGTGTTGACATACATGAGGATCTTTTTGATGCAGAAGCCAACATTCTAAACCAGTGTGTTTCAAGCTGTGAACTGAGAAGTCACTGTTTGTGAGTTGCAAACAGCATTTTGAAATACTGACCAGCATGGAAAATACCAGAATGTCACATGTAGTTTGAGTAGATAAGTCTTTATTCCTGGAAATTCTGTTTTAATCCTAAAGATTTTAAGTGTGTACATGATATAGGCACACTCCTGCGAACTGGACAATGATGCAAATAATCTTTACTGTGTCATAATTCAAATTTGAAAGCAAAGGAGGTAAAGGAGAGATGAGAATGGGGGGAGCAGAAGGGGGAAATGTGAAAAAGTGAACGGATAAATAACCATAAAGGAGGTGGAGAGATTTGGGAAGCAGGGGAAGGAGGAGGGAATGAGAGAACAGACAGTTCTGACAGAGAGATGGGGTTCGGGTGTGGTGGGGGAAGGAGCAAAGGGGGAGTTATGTGAGAAGCATGTGGTTCTGCCCACCAGTCTCTCATCACAGGCTACTTGGTGGTGAAGCCCAAGATCCTCTGGCAGATTTTGATTCTCGTGTGTCTCATGCTGTGGCGCAGCTCACCCTGGCAGGGTTGAGGTGACAAAGCGATAAGTCCTACCCTAAGAACCATCAAAGACTGTTGGGAATATATAGAATTTTTGCCATTGAGCTAATTTTGATCTCATTTTGTAGCCTCTTGCTTTTTGCAGAGAAAGTGTAGATAACGAGAAGAGTGTAAAGTCTTCCTTTGGGAACTGGCCTGATAGCTCAGCAGGGGAGCCTATGATGGGCTTTGATCTCCAGGCCCTACATGGTGGAAGGAGAGAGCTGCCCCCCACACATTGACATCTCACCTCTACATGCATACAGCAGCGTGCCAAAAACTCCCAAAAGATGAAGTGTAATTTTAAAATTTTAAGTCTTCTTTTGCTGGGAAGTCTACAGCTAGTGTTCTATTTCAAAAGATCCTAGAGTCAGTTAATAAAAATCCCATTTTTTTTTTACAGGTATAGAAATTGGGTGGAAGTTCTGTGACATTTCTGTGTGCACAGATGCTTTCATAAGTAGCTTATGATGGGGTCTCCTGGTTGCATGGCTAGAGTACCCTTATGGTAGTTTTACCAACGGAACCTGAGCTCTGTAAATGGAAGCATCTTGCCTAGAGTTTTATATACAAGTAGGCAGAGGTTGAGTCAGACTGCAATCCTCTGACCCTGAATGCCACACTTCCCCAATCCTCTGACCCTGAATGCCACAATTCCCCGCCAGATAGAAAACAGCAACAATGGATTAAAAAAAAAAAAAAAAACAGTACTCTGTGTTACAAGTAAGAACAGTAATTCTGTTTATAAGTCAGAGTGGTGCAAAGCCTACTCCGGCTTGCAGTAGAGTATCATTATGTAATTCCCCCCCCCCCGGGGGGGGGGTGTATTTGTCTATTGCTAGTCCTCATTGGTGGATTAGAGTTTAGGATGTTGTGCCACTGGAACCCACTCTTGGCCTTTCTTTGTTGATATTCTTATAGGCACCAGCTCTGTTTTAGTTACTAGTGATGCCCTGCCAAGTAACTTGGGTTATTAAAATCAGTTTACACAGATAATCTTCCCTTTCATTTTTTCTTTTAAATAAACGCTTAATATAGGTGTGAATATAGCCCACCATAGCAAACTCCATTTGAAAACCTGAATCCATAGCCTGTTAGAAAAGAGTTGTGATATCTTCCTCAGTTTGGCCAAATGTCATTGTTTTCATCCTATCCATCTTATTTTGTCTCACTACAGGTATTTCCTTCCTTTCCTTTTCTTTTTCTTAAAAGAAACTTCCAGAAGAATATTAACACATTCTCCTTTCCACTGTCTCAGCTACAAAGTTTTGTGTGTTGCATAACAAGACCTTGCTGTGGTCTCTCATCTTTGTTTTTCTCCTGACACCTTAGTTTTTAATAAGGACTCATGTAAAAGCTACAAAGGAGCTCATTTACTCTTGTCCCATGGTTTTGTTCTCCTAACTTCAAAGGTTAGTGTCCCTCTTTCTACTGGGTTAATTTTGCCAAGTGCTGATTATATCTAGCGGACACGTTCAGGAAACTAAGAGTCAGCACTGTGCTGCAAGCAAGCTTTGTCAGTGCTGGTCTCTGAGGACGCACCAGGGCCCCAGCTCACCGCGTTAGGACTTCAATGACTGCAATTGTTGCTTATTCTCTATTTCAGGGATCCCAGAAGACCCACTTGTTGCTGAAGAGTATTATGCTGATGTATTTGATTCCTGTTCTGAGGAGAGTGAAGAGCAGGAGGAAGAAATGGTGTTCTCAGGAGCAGAGCTAGAAATGAGGGACAGAGGAGCCCTGCCTGCTTACAGAGCAAACCAACAGGTACCTCCTGCTCCAGCCAGAGAGATGTTGCTGTCCGAGGTGCTGACTGGACTTGGGCTAAGAAAGAGCAGAGGAAGTCTTGAACCTGGAGTTGGTATCCAGAAACTCTCTACTGGCTCCATGTAATAACTCTTTCATTTACAGGGCTTGGGGCAGGTAGACCCCATGAAATGAGCAGACTCTGATCAGGGAAAGGGCTAGCATACTCACTGCAGAAGGGCAGGCTGTGATGCACACTGCAGCGTCTGCCCACTGATGAGTTCCTCTTTACACTGCCCACTAAGTGCTGCAGGTGTCTCTTTCACAGGGACAGGATATTTTATCACTTTCCTGCCTGTAATCATATTTTTAGTCTGTTTTACAAATTTAATGTAAGTACAAATGTACTTACATTAGAGATTGATTCCATTTTGGAGTTAGGACTTAGAGATTCTGAAAATGGAGAATGTTCTTTCTAGCTTCTTGCAGTGTAGCCTCCAAGGGGCCATCTTTTCATGCAGTGCTGGGTCTCTCTGCATAGATGCTCCAGTAGTAGAGCTTCTTAATTAGAAAGCCTGAGCTAGTGTATGATAGGCTAAGAAATGGCCCTGGCTTGTGCATTTTTCTTTTGATTTTTGTAGTGGAAAGAAAGTTGTATACAAGCTACTCAACTTTTTTACTGAAACAGTTTCACACTGTGTAGCCCAGCCTAGGCTTGAACTTTCAACTTTCTGACTTAATTCCTGAGTGCTGGGATTTCAGGAATGTGCCACCATGGCTAACCACAGAGACATTCTTAATAAACACTAAGCAATCTACTATTGGTGAAATTATTAAGGCCACTCCACGTAGTTAAAAGGATATTTATTTAATGGTGTAACTCACAAATTAAGGGATAGGTAGGTCACGGGTTCTGGGGAAGGTGTATTGCAGTCCAGCGGTGTTCTCTGGAGCTCTGCTCAGTCCACCTCCACCATTCAGGGTCCCGGCCCAGAGAGGGTGCTGGCTCATCCAGATCTTGGGTCTTCAGGCGCCTCCCCTCACCCCGCCTCGTAGGCGTGACAGTTGCCAGAGTCTTAATGGGGGTTGGAACTTCCAGATCCAAGCTGGAATGGCTACCCACTACAATCTACTATAATATTAAATAAAACTCATAATAAATGTCTCTTAAATTCTGTAGACCAGGAGAGGGGCGGAGGGAGATGGCTACCAGGATGGGATATGAGGAAACTCAAGCTGGGACTGGAGAGATGGCTTAGTGGTTAAGAGTGTTTGCTGCTGTTACAGAGGACCCAGGTTTGGTTCCCAGTGCCAACCTGCAGGCAAAAACTCACACATATAAAACAAAAATAAGCAAATACTTTTAAAGAGTAAAGTTAAGCAAAGGAAAAGGTTAAGAGAAAGAGAAATCATAGGAGAATGTAAATGACAAAGGAACATAAAATCATTTGCAAAAATGCAGGACAAAAGAGAGGTGGGATCCCAAATGCCACAATAAAAGTGTCTCTTACAAACCATTCCTCTTTCTCCCTGGGGGACCCTGGGAAAAACGTACCTACTACCACAATTAAAAATATAATTTTTCATTTGCTCCTGAGCCACCACTACAAACAGTTGAAACAAATATTGTCATAATACTGCATTAACATCAACCCATATCTGTGGCTGGAAAACATGACATACAAAACACATACCCAGTCTTTTCTCAGATCATCAAAGGGCAAACTTTGATTTACTAGTATTATAATTTTAAATCATTCTAAATAAAACAAAGCCAATTCAGAAACACACATGAATCAAACCTGTTACAAATACCACCCAAGTCAAGAAATAGAACTTTGCCAGCCCCAGAGGTCCCATCTCTGGCTAACTTGTACTACAATGTATTTTGGGAAGTCAGATTGCCTGTAAATAAGTGCAGGCCTTGCTGCTTTGATGGGATGTTGTTACCTTGTACAAGTTATTGGACTTCATTGGGCTTTAGTGTCCTGATCTGTACAATGGGAGAGAAATAGTTCCTCATCATAGAAGAATAGACAGAGTGATCAGCTTAAAGCATTCAAATAATGCCCAATCAGATATGAATTATTAGATCAAATCATGCATCAGATCTTAATTGCATACTTAATACTTAGTAATTTAACCATTATTATAAAAATTACTTAGTTATCTTGCTTTTTAAAATGTTCTGCCTAAAGTCTTTAATGTTAAAGTGAGCTGTTACAGTTGCAATATTTTAAAAAAAATCCTTTCTTCTTTCTCAGTGCAGATAATAAATATAAGGGGGGCAGGGATTGTACTCTCTGGGGTGTGTATCTGCCATATGTTAGATGACTAATTGTGATTGATTTTAAATCTGTTGTGGCAAAATGCTAAGACATTTCACATGTGTGGTATTTTGTCTCTCAGAGTTTTGTTGTCTTATTCCCATTTTCAGGTGAAGAAGCTGAGTCCCTAAGAGAAAAATAGCTCACCCACAGTGACAGATAGGGAGGGATCAGTGCTGTGATTTTGAGTCAGAGTGGTCACAGTTGGAGGCCAATGCCTTTTCCTACTCTGCAAGGCAGATTAACATGGTCTGACAGAGATGGAAGTAGGGGTTAGAGCAGGGTGAACTATGATAGGGACAGATAATCACAGCTGCATTTTAATCTAGCATTAGTTTGATATGGTTTCCCTTTCTCCAGAGGTGGTGGGTGTGGCTGTGCTGGGCCCTCCCATTCTTGTGGGATCCTTGTGTCAGCCAAACACAAGCCGCACTCTGAGTTCAGTGCTGGTACCCCGTCACCGTTCACCTTGTGATGTGATGAAGCTTGCAGCCATCTCTGGAATTGCCTCTTTTCTTCCTGGCTTTGCCCTTGAGCCCTGAACATGCTAGGGTCTAAACACACCCATGGACTCTGGGTGCATAACCAGATCCAAGCAGATTCCTCTTTCATATTTTGATGGAGGAAGTGCTTTCTGAAAGAAAACGAGCCGCAGGCTTCATTGAGAAGTTCTTTGAGCCAACCTTCTTGCTCTTTAAGCAGCAATGCTTCCAAAGCAGTTTTACGAAACACCTAATTACTGTTGATTCTCTACAGTGCTAAGCAAGGCATCAGTAATGCCTTTATCACAAGCCGTTATAGTGCTGATGGCGCTCTGTGAGGTCTGTGGTCACCAAATTGGAACCATCTTCTCAGATCTCAGGAGAGTGGAGTTTACAGCTGCTATCACAACAGGTTCTCTAACGCAGCTGCGAGACCTGTTGCTGAGCAGTAGGCCATGTGCTCTCACAGACATGCCTGAGGGCTGCAGGCTGGTGCACGTTGTCGTTAATTCTGAATGTCCCTTACTGCCTGGACTGTCATTCCCTCTCCAAGACTAATAAACGACCCCAGACACTGGTAAAACCACAGCTCTCTCAGGAAAGACCCACAGCTCTCTCAGGAAAGGCTCTCACTGAAGCTTCCCTTAAAAGGTTCCTCAGGCCCCTGGTGTTCTCTTCCTGAAATAAGGAGTGGCAGAGGCCTGCTTTTCCAAGCTAATATGGAAGTTCTCCAGACTTTGGAGGTTTTTGACATTCTCTCAGCACACAATGACGCTAGGAAAAGCAGATGTGCTGTTGTGCTTAGATGCAGAGTGGTAAAGCCTGAGGTTCCTCTGAGGACGCTGGGGTCAAGCCATCCTGAGGGTTGCTGTCATAAGTTCCTGCTGTAGGGAGAGCCAGTGGTTTAATCAGCTGGTGGTTCCCAGGATTTTCCTTTTATGGTCAGTACTTTATATTCTGGGCTAGTGCAGGTCTTCCGGGAGAGATGGTAGGGCAGGGTGAGAAATGCAAGGGTAATCCCTGTGGAGCAGGTGGGAAGATCCTCAGGTTATGGGACACCGCTGAGGAAAGAAGAAATAAAAGCGGGAAAGAGGGTGGGAGGGAGGAAGAGAGGGAGGGAGAGAAAGAAGCATGGGTTGACTGTACAGTTTTGGAAAAGCCTTGGCCAGGCAGGTAGGCCATACAGGACAAGGGCTGCTGTTGGCAGGGTAGCAAGGGTCTCGTGTTGGGCAGGAATGGCCTGGCTCTAGCACCCCCTCTGAGCCCTCATTGGCTGGAAGCGCCTGGTTAGAATTCCACATCCTTTGATCCCTTTGATGAATCCCAGGCTTTCTGTGACCAGGGAGTAAGTAAGCTCACCACACTCACAGATGAATGATTTCATTCTTAGGACTAGTTTCATACGAGGAAACTGAGGCTTGATGGGTGACAGCTAAATGTCCTCTGCACAGCTGTGGTCATCCCTATCCCACCACTTGGGTAGAGGGAACAGGGGAAGGGCAACCAAGACCCACTTTACTATATAGACTTACTGAACTATATACAAGGCTAGCCTTCTGCTAATTCTAGAGGAAATGCAGAATTGTGAAAAGTAAATAAGCCCTAACTCTCTCCTGCTAAGGGATGCAAGATTATTTACTGGTGTGCTTTTATAATAGAAGATGCTAGAACCTTTGAGCCCCAACAGGGACACTGCTTTACTGTCTATTTTAAAATCATTCCAATAATGGCCTCATTTAGTAAAGTGCATACATAGGAGGCAACACTTTCTGTCCTGCATTGACCTTAGAAGTCACTGTCATTTCTAAGTGGCCTTTCCCGAGATTGCAGGTAGTTGAGGTATTTCTTCCCCCGTAGCTGCCCCAGTGTGCCACAGGCCGTTAAGCAGCCATACCCACCAAGATGTAATGTACACTTCCAGCAGGTGTGCCGCTCCTGCAGGGTGACTAGCCTCCATAGCCTCAGTGAGCGCTGTTCAGGGGAGTGACTTTGATGCCCCAGTTTCCACTCCTGCCTTGTTCTAGCCTCCATGTCATGGTTCTTCTCCTTTCTCATCCCTTGTTCCTCATCCAACACGAAGTACACCTCACCGCTGGCCACTCTGCGATCCCCAGACCTCACTGTGAGAGAGTGGAAATGGGAGGGGAAGGAGATGCTTGGGACCTGAAGACAGCAGCAAAGTGCATGAAAACGGATAGTGATGGGAGGACTTCAGACCGTGGCTCAGAGACAGGACCAAGTTGCTGCATGCTCTGCGGAGTTTAAATGAGAATTCATCTCAGCTGGACTTGAGACTATCCATCTGCCATAAATAAACGTGTATCACAAGGACTTCCTTTGGGGAGTTGGGAAGCCTTTCGCCTTTTGTCCCAATAACCTCCCTTAAGTCGACTATTGGGACTATATGGGCATGTGTTGGGTAAAGAGACTAAGCCATTTAAAGAGCAGGCAGAGGGGCTGACTTGGAGGACCTTCCATACTACTGAACCTCCAGGAATTGGGTGCAGCAGGGAGAGTCAGGTCTCAGCGGCTCCTAGAGAACCTGTCACTCTGTCTTGGGTAGATGTGATGCCATCAGTCCCTCAGCCCCGCTTCATTGTTCCTCCTCATTTTTTACATCTCCAAAATGCAATTCAAAATGTCTCACGAGTTCTGTGCCTATATATTGTGAAGGTCTTTGGACCTCCACAGTAACCCATAAGCCATGACTTGCAGGGACCCAGGGCATTAATAGGGGATGCCTGCACCTAGAGAGCTTTAATAATGCAGAGTAAATAAGGCATTTAGCCTGAATGTGGACACAGTGACAGCCACATGTCAGCATTTCTGAGTTCAGAAGAGGTATTTAGTGTTATGGGAGCCAGGAGGGCTGGTTTGCAGTTTGAGTTTCGAAGATGTGGCTCTGTATACCTGTCACTACATACATTAGGGCAGAAGGCAACCTCAGCAGTGAGCTGGGAGCTGTGATCTCAGCCTCCTAATTCCACAGCAGCCCCACAAAAGTGCCAACAGCTCTGTCCTCTCGCTCTGGGTAGCAGCATCCTCTGCCTTCCCATGAGTTATGAATATGTTTGAGCAAGGGCCTGGCTGCTGGGGAGACCCAACCAAGGTGCAAAAGGCACATCTGAGTGTGCAGAAAGAAGAAGCCACCAGGTCATTTAAGTTTCTGTGACTTGGGGCTATTGTGGCTATGTTTTGCAGAATGGTAGACAATTGCTTAGTAATCCAACTGACTGACAGAAAAGAAAATATGTGGGTTATTAATTGTGCATCCATCTACATATCACAGAGTCAGTGGCATCAGTCCAGGATAATGGTAGAGAGAGAGCCATCAGACACAGACCCACCTTGTGTGCGTTTCAGTCGCATGTGTTTGAATCCTGTCTGTGATGCATTGTGCCTCGATGGCTCCTCCAGTCATCTTTTCTGTCCTCCTAGGAGCCTGGACTCCTGCACTCAGTCATAGAGCGAAAAATAGAGGTCAGAGTCCTAGGGCCTCTCAGACATCCTGAAATCAGCCTGTTTGAAAGTTAGCTTCTCACCCCATCTGTAGCTCCTCCTGAGTTAAACTTCACTCACCTTCCACTCACGTTCACATCCAGCACATCAGCAAAATCTATTGGCTTTTCTTTCATGGCACATCATGTGATCACAGCTTAGTATTTCTGCCCTTGTAACCTAAGCCACCAGAAAATCAGCTAGAGAGTTTCTTCAGAAGAGCTTACAGCTGTTCTGTCTGTCTGTCTGCCTCTGCCTCTCTCTCTCTCTCTCTCTCTCTCTCTCTCTCTCTCTCTCTCTCTCTCTCCTTGCATCTTACTCAAAGTCTGTACACAGGCCCTCCTTCACCTCCTCCACCCTCATCACCATCACCTCACTGAGGTCCCCCATTTCTTCTCCTTGAGGCCCCCTCACTATGAAAATTCAATCACATGAAGCATAAATCTATTTAGTCTTAACAATAAAAACCCAGAGTCAGATATTGAGGGTGAAAGCTGAAAGATCAGAGAAGCAGAGTAGCAGCCACTAGAAACTTATTACCTCTATGAGTCCTCAGACCAAATGGGGGTGAAGTTCTGTCTCCACCCACTTTATATTCCTGTCTCCACCTCCTGATTGTGCTGGGATTAAAGGCATGCACCACCACTGCCCAGCTCTGTTTCTCTTTTAGACTGGTTCAATCTCCTATAGCCCAGGGTGGCCTTGAACTCCTGATCTTCCTGCTTCCTCCTCCCAAGTGCTGGGATTAAAGGTGTGTGCCACCACTACCTGGCCTCTGTGGTTAACTAGTGGCTGGCTCCACCCTCTGATCTCCAGACAAACTTTGTCAGAACACAAACAGAATATCACACAACAATCCCACTTGCCTCCTTCTTGTTTCTGGAGAACAACAGACATGGTCTGTCTTTAGAAGCCTGGGATGTCCTTCCCACAAGATGCGCAAGTGACATTATGCCTATCTGTCTTTGGGTCTTTGCTATGTGTCATCATACTGCAGAGGACTTTGCTACATTAAATAAAATACACCCTCCTAGCATTCACTCTTCTACATTCCTGCTTTATTCTTCTCTGCAGTCTTTTCAACATCCGAGTTATTATTATTGGCTAGTTCCTTTACTCAAGGTCTGTGTCCATACTAGAAGGAAATAGAAGGTGGTAAGCATTACACTCACAGCACCTTTTAATAATATTTTGCCACAGAGTAAATTCATAGTAGATATTGGGAAATATATGCATGAATGAGCAAATAAATGAATGAATACCTGCAGGGTAGAATCTAGTTGTGCAGGCAGCCAGGAAGGCGACACACAAACACATAAATAAGTGAAACAAAGGAGCGTAACTTGTAGGGAAAATGGGTATTGAGTGTTGTGCGGAGGGCTGCTAAGAGGAGTCAAGGAGAACTTTCAGGAGATGGAAATGTACCTGCCCCTTGAAATGAGGAAAGGGAGTGGGTACGTATACCAGAGAGAGCAACCCCTATATCAGAAGTCACAGGTGATGAGGAGGCTGTAGCTGTACCACAAGGGGCTCCTGAACTCCAGAAGAGAGTGGACTCTAAGTGAGAGGCTAATTCAGTGAAGAGTAACTGAGCCTGAGTGTACCTTAGGGTTAGAGCATGTGCCTAGTGTGAGCAAGACCCTGTGTTTGAGTCCCACCATTACAAAAAGGGGGCTGTGGTGGGTAAAAAAAAAAAAAAGGAAGGGAAGGGAAGGGGGAAAGGAGAGGCAGGGAGGAGGAGGAGAGAGAGAGAAATCTGTGGTGACAGAAATCATGACAGTGGTGTGGGGGTAGCTGGAAGACACCAAGAGGACTGTGTGGGGTGAGAGCATCTTCACTTGGGTTGATTGGTGTCTGTGCAGGCACATCCATTCTTCAGAAGTCATTATTGCACACTTGAGATCCAGACGCCTCCATCTCCACTGAGCTTGTCTCACTGAAGGCAGCGCTGAGTCAACACTGCCCTTAAGAGGGGACCTAGAACTGGGGCTGATTGCAGTATTCATAATTGTGAGCCACATCTATCCTCTGCCGCCTCCTTGCTGCAGCTGGCCAGTCAGAATGTTGCAGAGTTGGGCAGACATGGTCTCTCTGGAAGAGGTGGGTCCAGAATGGCCTTGGCTTAGTAGGAAAGAGGATATGGGTTAGTTTTCCCAGATGGGTGGCATGGACTCTGAGCAGACAGTAACAGGTAAAAGAAACAAGTTCGTCACACTCCACATACCCACTGACATCAAGGACCAGTGAGTATGACAACATGCTGGGGTCCCCAAAGATGGAGCCATTATGGAGGGTATATCTGTTTTGTGCATAGATCTACAGAGCTGAGCTTGCTTGGTGTTGTTCAACAGATGGAGAACATGGTGCCATGCCTGGTGTCGTACAACAAAGGCATCTACACATCCCTTTGAGCAGCTTTCAGCCACTGGAATATATAAGACCCTTCTGTAACTGGGAAGCTGTGTGTGTGTGTGTGTGTGTGCGTGTGCGCGCGCGCGTGCATGCACACACACACACACACACACACACAGCTACAAGCTATCAACCTCCTCTGGATTGATATGCCTTTGGGAGTTGACATAGCCCACCAGCCATGAGTATAGAGGATGCTGCATGTAGACAGATGGTTGCATTTTCACTGTCTCCAGGTAAAGGATCAGTGAGCACAATAACCCTCTAGGAGGCTCTTAAGAGCATCTAAAGATAGATACACAACCTCCAAGGGACTGTTGAAGTCTGCCCAAGAAACCCTCATCCTAAACTAAATTCTTATGGCAGCTGGGTTCTGTTGATTCATTCACTCAAATAATCCCCCTTTTGTTGTTGTTTATTTTTGCTCTTTTATGGGGGGGCCTACCACCCAGATGCCAAATAACTTTACACACAGAGGTCTATTATTACTTAATGAATGTTCAGCCTTACCTTGGCTTAGTTTCTAACATTATCGTGTCTACCTTTTGCCTCTGCGCTTTTCTCATTCTCTTATCTGTGGCTTGATGTGTAGCTGGGTGGCTGGGCCCTGGAGTTCTCTTTCTCTGGCTCCTAGCTCTCTCCTCTCAGGTTTCTCCTTCTATATGTTCTCTCTGCCTGCCAGCCCTGCCTATCCTTTCTCCTGCCTTGCTATTGGCCATTCAGATCTTTATTAGACCATCAGGTGTTTTAGACAGGCACAGTAATACAGCTTCACAGAGTTAAACAAAAGCAACACACCTTAAAATAATATTCCCCAACACCCTTTAGTTGGCCCAAGATACAATATTGTATATAGTTATCATTTTACAGAAAGCAATGCCTGGATCTCTCCCTTCTTCACCCATATATTCAGCTTCAACAAGAAAATGATTGTTTATACTTACATAATTTTAAAATAAAGTTTCTTCCCTTAGTTTATCATTTCTGACTCTTAAGTGTCAAACTTGCTCAATGTTCCTCTTAGCCACATGCACTTTAGCCAGCCTGCAGGTGAGTTTTCCTTGCATTCCAGAGGAGGAAGTTCTTTAGGGAAGATGGAAAAGATGGAAACATCCTCGGCTCACACCCACTTTCCTTTGTTGCCTCTGCATCTTCATCCACACACTGACCACAGCATGGACAGACAAACCTTTGGGCCCTAGGTTCTCCTACAGTGGAGTCATACTGCTTTGTTCTATGCTAGGTGTGGCAAAGCCTCTTTGCCTTCACTACTTCACCTTTTCCACTGAGGTTCATTGTAGCTTGAATGGATCAAGCATGAATGGAGTCTCTTGGGTAAACAACAGCTTGGGAGGCAGACTGCCTTGGAATGACATTTCTTCAGTTGCCATTATCCATCCCACCAGTTTGAGCAGAAATCTCGGCTGGGTTCTCTTCTAGATGTCGCAGTGATGATTATGCACTCAGCAGTCATCTTTGAACCTTTTAGCAAACACATATTCTAGTCTACGTATACCAGGTATGGACCTATGGGTTTTATAAATGCTACTATATCTGAGTCTTCTCTCAACCTATTTTACAGGTAGGGGAATGGAGGCTTGATACATTAATCAATTTGCTCAAAACACAAGACTGAGAATGGCAAGGTGGGATTTAATTTCAAGCAGGCTGGCTTCAAAGTCCATGTCCTCTCTAGTCTTGATGCTATTTGTCTGAATCCCAGCTTTGTGCCAATGCTCACCTTTTTCTTGTAGTTTGGAGGAAACTCAATTTATTCTATGCAGTCTAGCTCTCATATTCTACCTCCCAGGGGTTGGTTTATGAACAATATCCAGTTCAGCCCAGAAAATGACAGGATATGGTTTCTTGAGAAAGAAGGGGCTGTGGGAATGCTTGAAAGATAATGTAAAAATGTCTACTCAAGCTTAGTGCATGTATTGCTGGTTACACATAGCTAGAAGTGTCCACTATGACCTAGAAACTAAATAAAGCTATATATTCTAGAAGGAATATTGATATTGCAATATTATTCCATGATTGTTAGATCATCATTTCAAGACAGCATCCTGTCCATGTTCAACTGTAAATTTGACTAAAACAATACTTGAAATATGTACAAATGGCCATATTTGGGGCTTACCTCTAAATAGTGGGCTTATCCCTGTACCCTCAGCACTCTGAAGGTCTGTCTGAGTAGTAGACAGCCTGGGCTATAGAGTGAGACCCTGCTTCAAACAAGAAAGCCAAGAATGAACAGAACAAAAGATGGAATGTATGATGTCAGGTAGTTCTCGGGAAACACTGTGTTAGGTTTGGTGGTTGCATTTTAATTCCCGTGTGTGCTTTTTGGCATCTGCATGTGAATATTCTGAGGAATCTGGCCCATTATGTCTGTTGGAGGGTTATATTCAAACAGTAATGCTCATAGAAAAATATTTCTGGGTTAGAAACTGCTTTTTGCCTCAGCGAGACTGCCCTATTGAAGAGGAGTTTGTGCTCTTCAGAAATCTGAGTTCTCTAGTTGTATCAATAAGAAGCTGATGAGGAAAACGATTGAATTGCTCGGTATTACATGTTTTTAAAATCCTCCAAAAAGAGCTTTTAAAGAATTAACAAAGCATTGATTCAAAGCTAGTGTTCAGTCTGAACTTTTCCTTTACAGTGTGTACAGGTTTTCACAATGCCATAGTGACTGACCCAGAAAACTTCAAGGGAAATGTGGTCGGTTTTATTGAATTTTGTCGTCTTTTAATTTGCCACATGCCTCTAACACCACATTTTACAAAACCAGGTTTTTCAAATATTACTTCAATAGCAGCAGGAACAAGAGCAGGCTTTGCTATCATTTAAAATATATTATAAATTATTTATATATTATAAATTTATATTAGTATAATATACAGTATTATATAGTATATTATGTTAATATTCAGGGTGCCAATGTACATCATATGGTTATAAGCTCCCTACCATATATAAACACTCTCCCTATATATGTGTGTATGTGTATGTTTTAATATGTATATATGAGTATATGTGTTCATGCATGCACACATGTGTATTTGCATATTTGTGTATACAAGTGCAGATGCACTTGGGCCACAGTGCCAATATGGAGGTCAGAGGTAACCTTGGGGGTTGGACCTTGTCTCCCACCTCTTTTGAGACAGGATCTCTCTTTTTGTTGTTTGCTGCTATGCATGGAAGGCTGGCTGGACTGCAAGCTTCCAGGGACTCTCTTGTCTCTTCCTCCCATCTCACTGTTGAAGTACTGGGATTACAGACACACGTTCCTGTGTCCAGTCCCGGGATTACAGACACACACTCCTGTGTCCAGTCCCGGGATTACAGACACACACTCCTGTGTCCAGCCCTGGGATTATAGACACACACTCCTGTGTCCAGCCCTGGGGTTACAGACACACACTCCTGTGTCCTGTGTCCAGCCTTACATCGATTCTGGGAGTTTGAAATCAGGCTCTCACACTGTGTGACTAACTCTTTACCTAGTTGGCCATCTCCCCAACCCCAAGCACATTCATGCACATATGTCACACACACCCCATACCCCCCCACAGTATTTTAAAAGTAAAGCTTAGCAAATAGAATCTTGTTCTTGTAGACACAAGAGATGGTAAAATGCCTAAGTCTTGATCATTAAAAAACATTTTTTAGGATCCATATTAGATTCCTTATGAATATAACTTTGAATTGTTAAATACACTGAAATTATATTTAATGAAGAAGAAAAGAAATATTTGAATGTTAATTTTATGTGTCAACTTGACTGAACTGCAGGGTGCCCAGATAGTTGGTCAAATATTAGTGTGGGTGTTTCTAAAGAGGTATTTTGGGTGAGATTAACATTTAATTGAGCAGTCTGAATAATCCTGTTGCCCTCTCTAGTTATGAGTGGACCTTAAACAATTAGCTAAAAGCTTAAATAGAACAAAGGCAGACTTTTCTTGAGTAGTAAAGAATATATTTTGCCCTTAAATTACAATTTTTTCTGCCTTTATACTCAAACTACACAAAAGTTTCCTATGTCTCTAATTTTGCAGACTCATCTTACAGACCTCGGGACTCACTATAGTCACATAAAACTTTCTCTCTGTCTCCCCCCCCATTCTCAATAATACAATCCAATAGCTTATACAACTCATAGAAATCTGTCTACTGATTTTAACTGGGAATTCTACAAGGTACAAGGTAAGCTCTGTTAATATATTTGTCCATGAGAGAATTTCTCAGTGTTCCCAGGACTTCACATGGTAGTCTAGGTTCCTAGTTACATTTGGAAGTGTTGAGTAAATTTGATCTTCCTTTTCCAAAAGTAGTCTTCACTGTTGCTATAACCCATTGTAGCCATGGAAGTGTAAGCTCTCATGTTCCGTCATGAGACTATGTACCAAGATGACTCCACAAACAGATGTGATGTAACATGGTCACCCCAAATGGCTTTGATAGAACCGTTGTCATGAACTGTCAGGGAAGCCTTGTTCTCCCGAGAGACACTTCTCTCTTCCAAAGCCAGCCTTCACATGTTGAGGTTTACATGAGAGCTTTACACTTCCATGGCTACTGTGGGTTATAGTGACTGTGGGCCATGCAACTGTAGGGGGGCAGATCAAACCTTCTGTGGAGTATGAGTAGTAGATACAGAAAATCTGTGCATTTGATTTTGAATTTGGATGCATGGGACAGTTTTTCAGAGCTGAGCTTTGGGGATGTTCTTCATGCCTCGAAGGCACTTCCTGTTTATGGAGAGGTCAGTGGCTCTGGAAATGTGGGCTTGAAGAGCATATACATTCATTTAAAAAGGAGTCACTTTTGCCATTTCCTGAGCATTAGAAAATCTGTCTTTTGCCGGGCGGTGGTGGCGCACGCCTTTAATCCCAGCACTCGGGAGGCAGAGGCAGGCGAATCTCTGTGAGTTCGAGGCCAGCCTGGGCTACCAAGTGAGTTCCAGGAAAGGCGCAAAGCTACACAAGAGAAACCCTGTCTCGAAAAACCAAAAAAAAAAAAAAAAAAGAAAGAAAGAAAGAAAATCTGTCTTTTAAGTACTTGGCCTACATGATTAAAGGCTAGTGGCAGTAGCCTTTGTCATCTACTGAGATGCAGTTGTCCCAGGCCACTTAAATCCACCAAAAGTCAATAAACTGTGAAGCAGTAAGGACATGTAAACATCTTTGTCCACAGCCAATCTCCACATTGCATAAGCCTAACAGATATTGTCTGTGGCCATGTCTCTGCTTGTGTGCCCATAGGGCACAGAACAACAGGAAACACCTGCAGGAAGCCTTGGCATGCACTTCCATGTACTTCTCCCAGAACCAGTTATGTTCAAATACGTGGTAATTTCTAGAATCTTAGGAATGAGCTGTTTGCCCTTCCCTAATTTTTATTTATTATAAAAATGTAGGTGCTGATTTTGTGAATTGTCTATTTTTCAAAATAGAGAAAGTTTGACTTAGCTATAAAATTACACTTGGAAGGACTATTTCTTCAAAATAGAGGAAGTTTGACTTAACTATAAAAATTACACTTGGAAAGACTTTCTTTTTTCTATTCAACAGAGTCTTTAAAATTTGAGATGACGATGCTGAAGTGTAGCCCTTCACAGTTGATGGCTTATGACGGGGATGGGAAAGGACTCGGTTTTCTTTAAGGGGATAGACACTGGGAGTTTGACCGTGCTCCATTGAGTGCATGGGCAACACAAATTGGACTTGGCATATTTTTCTTTTTGGGGGGGGGCACAAGAGTGGGAGGATAGGCCTGGGAAGAATGGGAGGCAAATGTGATCAGGGTGCATTGTATGAAATTCCCAAATAATAAAAGTATAATGTTGGGGGAAAACAAGTACACTTGGAATCTATTGCAAGCCTTTTCTTGAGGTAGACTAGGCAATGTCAATTCCCTCCTTCTAAGGTCTCAATGACAAACCAAAGTTCAGTTCCATCATAGCTAGCTGCTCCTTGGGAGCCATAAGTGTATTGAGCTTACTTATAGAGTATGAGTGAGGGGTCCTTTGGGGCAGGCACATGGGTGTCCCTAAAGTACCCACACTCGCAGGTCAGCACCTAGCATAGGTGATGACTTCCTCATGACTGCATAAATGGAGCCCCTTTTCCTCCCCTCATCATCCCCAGCCTATGTACTCTGCCCCCACCTCAAGACCCCAAAGCTACTTCCAATTAGAACAGAATTGCATACAACTGGTTAGGAGAAGTGGTTTGTACAGTTAAATTTTTGTCAAATTGACACAAAATAGTCATTTGGAAAGAGAAGAACTTTATTGAGGGAGTACCTTCACCAGATTGCCTATAGTCAAGTCTGTGGGATTATTATTATTATTATTAATGATTGATGTGGGAAGACCCAGCCCACTGTGGGCAGTGATGCCCTTAGGCAAGTGGTCCAGGGTATATAATAAAGCTGGCTGAGCAGGCCACAGGGAGCAAGCCAATCAGCAAAGTTCTTCAGTAGTTCTGCTTCAGTTCCTGCCTCCAGGTTCCTACCCTAGCTTCAGTGGTGGGCTATGAATGGTAAGCTGATCAAACCCTTTCCCCCCTAAGTTGCTTTTGGTCATGGTGTTTATAACAGCAACAGAAACCTGAATGGGATAGTTAGATCACTCCTGTGAGGATCCCCTGACCCCCCTCGCCCCTGTGAGGGAAGGTCAGCAGTAAAGAAACCCAGCTGTGATGAGCTTTTGCAGGCAGGCACAGACAGACTCCTGAAGAGGGGGGCTGTTTGGCTTGAAAGACGGGGCTGTATTTTTACTGATCCTCAAATTATTTGAGATTTGGCCAGCAGGGGAAAACAACTACATATGTCAACATATAGATAGGTAGATTGAATGAATGAATGGTTGGTCGGTTAATTGATTAATAGACCTCAGCCAGGACAGATTTTGTCCCGTGTGGAGGAAGTTTACAGTGTCTCGTGCTATTTTAGGTCTTTACAATGCAGGTTAGGGAGGGAGATATTATAACAAAATCTTACTGACTTTTTTTGGTTTGAGGGCACAGGCACTGCTGAACATCATACAGTGTATTAGAATTATCTGGTCCCAAATATCAGTAGTGCTAAGCTTGAGGAATGTCTTTGTGAATACATAGATGGGGGAGTGATAAAGTACACGTAAAAAATTATCGGCACTGGGACAAAAGATACATGGGTGTTTTCACGGAGACTTTGAAACTCTTCTATAAAATCTGAAGTACAATCAGTGGCTGCTGAGATGAGGAAATCGGTCTTCTCCAGGGATGGGCTCCCTGATAGGTTATCTAATCCCAAGTGCCAAGACCTAAACACATGCACATAAGAGCCACATTGAATGGGTTCAATGCGTTGCTATCCAGCACCAGTAGATAGCATATTGAGTGGCGGGGAGCCCTGGTATCTACCTGGAGATAGGTGTCTACCCCGGGCTTGATCTACCTCCTTGTGCATCGCAGAATCCGGAAGAGAAGTGCACCGATGTGCACTTGGTAGTTTTCATGAGCCAGGGGATGTGATAAAGTTTTGGGGATTTAAAAATGTAAAGCACTTGGTCAGTTAACCTCAGTTGTTTAGCATGTCAATGATTCTTTTCTATGTAAAGAAAAAATCACCAAAAATTAGTGTATTAAAGCAATGGTGTATTATTTCTCAAAATGTGTGTGTGTGTGTGTGTGTGTGTGTGTGTGTGTGTGTGTGTGTGTATGAGTGTATACATGTGCTTGTGGAGGCCAGATGTTGACATTGAGTGTCTTCCTCGAACTTTCCACCTTTTTTTTTTTTGAGACAGAATCTCTCCCTGAACCTGGAGCTCACCAGTTCAGCTAGATTAGATGGATGGATGGTAGCCCAGGCATCTTCTCATTTCTGCCTCCACAGCACTGAGATTACAGTTGCACATTGCTGCACCTGCCTTTTCTATGCTGGGACTCTAAACTCAGGTCCCCATATTTATATTGCAAGCACTTTACCTCTGAGAAATCTCTCCAGATTGATTTTGTGGGTCTTCTGTGCTCACTGAATAGTTCTTCTCCATGTGCTCTTCAGGCACCTACATTGTTGCTGCCAGCTGGGAGCTTAACTGGTCCAAGATAGTATGGCTCACAATTCTTGCTGTTGGCTGGGGCCATTGTTTCTTCCCATGACTTCTCATGCTCTGGAGCCTCTGGCCATGAGATCCTCCAACAGGAGAGCATGGTTGCTGGCTTCCTACGGCGTATGGTTTCTCAAGGTCCAGCCCTAAGTTATCCATTGCCACTTCTGTCATGTGCTGTGGGGAAAGCAAGCTCCAGGGCCAATTCAGATCCAGAGGCAGGGGAAGAGACCCCACCTGTCTGGTGTGAGGAACAGTGTGGGAACACAGGCATGGAAGGGGCTGTTACAGCAGTGTTTGTAAAATGGCCTATTCCCCTCACTGTCCATTTTTAGTCAGGAGAACAGAGGTTTTGAGCTGGGAGGCTCCTTGACTGTCAGTTGACTCAGGCTATGGTCTGCATTTTCGGGTCTCCCTCACATATAATTGCTAAGGAGATGGTTTTAGGTATTAACCTTAGGGGTTGATTATGTCCTGAGGTTCTGCCCTCATAAATAGATTACGGCCTTATAAAGTAAACCCAAGGAAAGTTCTATCCCTTTGTGTGAATACACAAGGTGTTATCTGTGAACCAGAAAATAGGAGCACTCTAGCAACCAAATCCAAGTGCCACAATCTTGAATTTTCCTGGCCTACACACACACACACACACACACACACACACACACACACACACACACCACATCAGTCCAAATGGACCACAAAACCCCCGATTTTCCACAGATGCAAAAACTAAGAATTGTTGGTCTGGAGAGATGGCTCAGTGGTTAAGAGCACTGGCTGTTCTTCTGGAGGACCCAGGTCCAGCCCCCACATGATGGCTACAACAATGTGTGACTCCAGTCTTGGGATTCACTGCCCTCAGGCACCAGGCACACATGTGCAGGCAAAACACTCATACATATTTAAAACAAATAAGCTAATCACTGGGAAGTCAATCCCCTGGCTGGGGCCAGTACACCTGGTAGGAACCAGGCTTAGAACCCCAACTCCCTTGGTTGGTATCAGCAGCAGCATATGCAAATAGTGCCCCCTCTAGCAGAGGATGCCTCCCTGGAGAGCCTATGACTCAAGGTTGTCCCCCAAGTGTACAGAAGGAAGGATCTGTGTGGCCTTCTTTGATTTCTGTGCCTGAAACCCACCTCCCTATTCCTGGGCCAGTGAGCAAGGATCTTTGGTATTTGACCTCACTGACCAGCACTAACCAGGCAAGCCCTCCTCATCCCTGCCTTTTCTATACATTCTGAGCATGAGGTGATGCTGAGTTTTACAACATGCACGAAAAGTATCTGCCCACACTCCAGAGAATGTTAGAAGATGAAAGCCTACATGCTGATGGAATGTGTTAGAGTAGCCCACCACACTTTTGTGGCTTTTCCTAGGATCCACAGACAATTGCTGCAAAGGGAAATGTTTGCTTGACTTGAAATGGAGCAGGTGATCCATAAATGATTAATTCCCCTCAATGTAGCCATAAACGTGAAAAAAATTAAGAGGTTCCATTTTCCCAGATTGTTAGATGCTATTTTGAATTATTTGCAGCCTGCTGAGTGGAGAACACATATTTATTTTGCATCAAAGACAATATTTGTTATCTAGTATAGTTCTGAAATCTCCCCAACCCTCATGGGAGATAGCTGGCTTTCCTTGAGGACTGAGGTAAAGGAGGAGGATAATTATTTGATGTATGACTCCTTGAAGGTCACAGATTTCCAAAGATGTAGAACAAAATTCCCTTGATTCCTGCTGTACTATTGATTAATAAAATCTTGGTTTTTATTATTATAGCGTTTAATGTTATATTTGAAGATTTAAATAATATTTGAGTAGTATGGAGAATTTGGAAAGTACAAAATAAAAGATGAAATCAGAGCCCTCATGTACTTGCATTTTGGTTGAAACCACTTGTAAGGTTTGGGGATAAGCTCAGTGTGGGGCACTTGCCTCACACCCCCAAAACCAAACACACTAAGACCCACTGCTAACAGTGTTAGCATCCATTCTTCCCATCAGAGAGAACAAGCAGGTAATTTACAGACTAGTGTCCGTACATTTACACAGATACAAAGGCAGAGGTGTATATATAGACACTAATGGCTTTCTTTAGAAAATAAAGCCACCTTTTAAAATAACTTTGCAAATGATTCTATGTATGTGCTGTGTCTAAATGTAGTGTAAACATGTTTCTGTCATTAAACATTCTTCTTGCATTGACAGGACAGTGATATTGAAGCCCTGGTTGGGTGTTTGGAAAACGTCCTGGGTTGTACCTCTCAAGGTAAGTCAGCTTCTTCAGATTCCAAACTGTAGTGATCTTTCTGCTTCTGCTAGCATAGCCAAGGAGTGGAAAACTGTGGAGGAACCTTTCTGCATTTTACAGAGGAGGAGGCTGAGGCCAATAGAGACCATAACAGCTAGGACACTCGAGGAAGAACCCTTTGTTATTATTATAAGTGACTTCCAGTCTCCAAGGATGAAGTCAATGACATTTGGTAGTCCTTTATGATCAAAATGGTAGCCTGGCAGTGCATAATAGGTTTAGAGTCCCTGGAAAAGGAATCTCCCTGTCCAGCTGAACCTACCAAAGCAGATTACACTCAGTGAAGCTGAAAGTCCTGTCACTCTGAAGGTCAGTCAGTTATTGGAAGAGATTTGGTCTGAAAAACAAAGCTGAAATGTCTTTAGCGTTGTCAGTCTCAAGTAAATAGGATTGCTGTGCTTCAATGATAAAACCCTATTATTTTTTTGCTTCTTCTATTTTTTTTAATTCAAAAAGCCCAGCTGTGATAACTTTCAGCATTCAACAATAGAATTTTCACAAAGAGTTCTTTAAGATCCTAGATGAAAAACCACTGAGGTTTTTTTCTTTCAAATTTTGAGTTAGTGTTTTAGGGATTTTAATTATAAAAACAAAAGCAGTATCTTCAAAGGAGATGGCAAGAATATAGAGATCAACGATGACATTTTTCTGTAGGGGAAACAGTCACCACTATTGGTTAGGCGCTTTCTGCATAATATATAGCCTTTTTCAAGCTTTAGCTACATCTCCAGGCACAAAGCCATAGTTACACACAGCTCTTTGACTTTTCCTTCCTGGCCACCACCCTGTGATCTGATTTCCTGTGTATCAGCAATACTTGTTAAGGGCACCTCACTCCTGGAAATGGTTTAGAGGACTAGGGAGGCTGCCCTTGGCCAAATCATTTTTCTTCTGTATCTCAATTAGATGAGAAATCTTCAAAGCAGATTTCTCAGGCAGGTTTTGGCAAAGGGGTGTGCACTGAGCAGCGTGGCTCAGAAGCTACATTTCTCCTGTGTTTTTCCAGAAACTCATACTGTGTCTGGTGAAAAAGAGGCCCCTAGCAAGCATTTTCAGTTATTTTAGGAGCAATCAGATGCAAACCTTGTTAGTTTACCAGCTGCAACCAAAATAGTACCACTTTTACCTGTTTTACAAATTGGCTTTTCTACATAAAATTGTTTCTTGAAAAAGACAGACCCCTCTACAAAAACGTAACTTGGATTGTGTAGGTGATGTCTAATTTCACTTCTAGGCTATATAATTTTATAGAAACAAGCATGGGGAGTGTGTAAGAAAAACACACATTGATCTCTGCCTGGAGCCCTACTAAGATGACACATGTTAAGAGATAAAGCTGACATAAACCTACAGGAAAAAAAAAAGAGTAGAAGAAAGGTACTGGTGAATTTAAGAAGTTAGAAAGTAAATGGATAAATGGTGACTGATTTAGAAAGCAAGGAACTCTGAAAGCTAAGTTCCTAAGATGTGTGTCAGAGGGAGGGGGATACCTTTAGTGTGGAGAAGCAAGCCTGCTGGTCCTGAAGAACCCCAGGAAGACTCAGGATTTAGCCTTAGTAACTCTGAGAGCAGGATGTGGGTGGAGAGAAGGATTGGTTGACCATGTGAATAAAGACTAATAGACTCCAGGTCCTCTTCCCCCCATTAAAACTGCCAGGAACCCCTCCCCACAGTAAGACACAAATGCCCCCACTAGGTTTTATGGGGGGCATTAAGTGACAGCGACTCTGAATTTAGGGACACAAAAGGCATGTGTCATTTACCCACATCATAGATGTGATGAAAACAGAAGGAAGCTCAATGTTGATCAATAAAAACTTCAAACACCGCTTCACTTACCTACTCCTTCCAATACTGGTAGAGCACCATGGATCCATTCCAAGGACATCACTCAGAGCACTTACTGGACTAAGGTTCTTGTGAATGTGGACATGCTCTCAACAAAATGGCAAAAAGCAGACCTGCCAGTTGATAATACCAAATTTACAGAAGAGCTTAACACGGCTTGTGATGTTTAACACTTAGATTTGAACACATAGCCAGATGGAATATGTATGTTCCCTATATCCCACATATATAATGTTCTTCATATCTAACAAACAGGAGAAAAGTTAAGACAAAATCACACAAAATCCCCAGGAAACATAATGTAAGGAAGAAAGGAAAATTATCCTATCACTAAATTCTTAAAAGATGTTAGAGAATCCTATAGAAACAAACAAAAAGGAATAGCCATAAAATAATAAAAAGCTATTAAAATTATAATTCAAAAGCAGGAAGGAAAATTCACTAGAATTAGGAATAATTTCCAGAATGAAATAAGCAATAAGAAAAAAATCAATCAAAGTGATTTAGAATCTAATTAAAGAAATTTCAGAAAGAACAGAAAAGAACAAATTGATAGGTCTAGAGAGAATAAGATAGATCATGTATAAAATATCAGGAAAAATAATGGTTTCTCATTTTTTCAGTAATACCAGAGGCTAGAAGATAATTTGAGCCTAGAATTTTTTATCTTCTCAACCACTAATCAAGTATAGATCTTAAAAAAAAATCTATCCAAACCACTGCCATCAACCTCATTCCATCATGAGAGAGGAATTGAGGCACTTCCAAACATACAACTTCAAAACACATGTCTCAAAAATATCTATGTCTCATGACTTTTTAAAGAAGTTTCTAGAAATCATGCTCTATGAAAATATAGCAGTTGATTGAGAAAGAGTAAGGCGGGGTCTGCAGGTGATGGGGAGGTCAACACAAAAGAACGCAGGGTTTCAGCGGGTGATAGCAAAGGAAGGTCTCCAGACAGCAACTGAGCAACAAACCTGGAGAGCAAGGCATTCAACTGGCCTGGGCCAGAGGACTTCAAGGCGGAATGGGCATATGCCGAAGAGATGTGGACCTAATGATAACCCACTGAATCCGGCTATTATGAGAGTTTGGAGATGGATTAGAGTTCCTTTGGAGAGTTTAGGGATGGACTTGAGAGAAGTAGCCAGAAAACAAAGTAATGTAAAAACACCAAGACAATTATTAACTCCTGGAAAAACAAAACAAACAAACAAAAGACTTAGAAAGGAAATATAACCTACAAACATTGTATGTATGACATTTATTTGGTCATAATAATTTAAAATTTTGATTATTTAAAATTAGTGGTATAACTTTATTGGCAAGGTAGAGGAAAGAGAGAGAAAAGAAAAGGAGGAGGAGAGAGAGATGGACAAAGGAAAATCAAAATTCAAATTCCCCAATGAAGAGTAGAAGGTTCATAGATCATATAAAACAGGAAATTAAAATAAACATGTGATGTAGAAAAAAAGAGCAAACAATAAAACACAAAGATGTTGAATATAGTTGATTTAGGGGAGTGGAACTCACAGGTTAATTAGGAAAATTTTTTTCTTCAAATTGTTAATTTTGATTTTAAAAAGTACTATGTACATGAATTCATACAAGTTTTTAAATCATTTTATGCATATGGATGTTTGGCCTGCCTATATGTCTGTGTACCATGTGTGTGCTGGTGCTCACCGAGGCCAGAAAAGGTGTCAGATCACCCAGAACTAGAGTTAGGGATGGTGTGAGCAGCTATGTGGGTGCTAGGAATGAAACCCTGGTCCTCTGCAAGAGCAGCCAGTGCTCTAAACCATGGAGCCATCTCTCTAGCCTCCTGTCACTTTTTAAAATGAACATAGGAATAAACATGAGCTTGCAGGTATTCCTTCAATACACTGATTGCATTTCCTTTGGATATACACCCAGAAGTGAAATAGCTGGATCATAACCATTTTTAGTTTTTTGAGGTACTTGCATACTGTTCCCCATAACAGCTATAGTAATTTACATAAATATGTACAATTAAAATCATTATCAAAGCATTGGAAAGTAGAGACCAATTCTGTTTCTTTCCTCTAGTGAACCTGCTCTTAAGCCTGGAATAAGACATTTGGAGACCTTGATTACTAAGATTATAGTAAACTTAAATGTTTGTTTGTTTGAGTCAGGGTCTCCCTATGTAGCCCTGGTTGTCCTGGAACTTGCTATGTAGACCAGGCAAGCCTGAAACTCACAGAGATCATCTAAACTTTTTGTTTAAATTAGATTGTCAGAGAAAAGATACATACACTCCAAAGTTCTAATAGCCCATCTCCAAGTTCTCTAATTGCAAGGCTGATTAAGTTCATCAAAGCTGGATGTTCCTGCACTAGAGTGCCCTGGCATCTGTAGAAAGTAGTTATAAGGCATTTCAGAGTTCGCCACAAACAAACTGCTAAGCTGCTTGCTGCCTACTGATGAGTTACTTCTCATCACTGGTAACTTCCTGTGTGTTTGCTTATGGTGTGTCTCTGCTGTTGTGATAAAACAATCTGGGGGGAAAGAGTTTATTTGGCTTACCCATCCTGATCACAGTCCACCATTGAGGGAAGCCAGTCAGGAACTCAAGCAAGAATAGGCAGGAACCATGGATAAAAGCTATTTATTGGCTAGATTCCACATTCATGGTCATATACCTTTCTCTTTTTTTAAATAAAAAGGTAATTAAAATGAAATTACACATTTTCCCTCTTCCCTTCCTCCCTTCAATGCCTATATACCCACCCTGCTCTCCCTCAAATTCATGGTCACTTTTTCTTTGTTAGTTATATGTAATTATAAACATGTAAATATATAAATACAATCTGCTGAGACTGGTTAGTGTTGCTTGTATGAATATTTTAAGTCAGACCACTTGGTATCGGGTAACCAATTAAGGGGATGCAGTGGAAATAAGCCCCTTTCATGTTATCATGTCTATTGATATTGTCATTCTTCAGGTCTTGTTTAGGCAGATGTATTGTTCAGGTATCATAGATGTAGCTTCCTTGTCATGTTATAAGACATTCTAGACTTTCTAGCCCCCTGGTCTTATAGTCTTTCCCCCAGGACCACCGGCCCCAGGTGGCACTGCCAGAGTGAGCTGGACCCTCCCACGTCAATCAACAATCAAGAAAATGCCACACAAACATGCCTACAAGCCAATCTGACACAGGCATGTTCTCAGTCGGGTTTCCTTTTTCCCAGGTGTGTCACACTGACAATGGAGATTATCCATCACAGTGTATGTGTATGTGGTATATGAATACACATGTGTGTGAGGTCAGAAGAGGATGTCAGGTGCCTTGCACTATCAACCTTTGCCTTATTCCTTTGAGCCAGGGTCTCTCACTAAATCTCCATCTGGGCTGGACCAGCAAGCCCCCAACAATTCTCCTGTCTCTTACCCCGAGAACTGTGCATTTCAGGTCCTCATGCTTACACAGTAAGCACTCTGTGCACTGGGAAATATCTCTATCCCACATCTAGAAACTAACAACACCTTAGTCTGTCCAGTGGATGTTATTCATAAGGGAGGGAGCTTTGGTTTATAACTATAGGCATTAAGATGATGGAATCATGCGCTTCTGAAATAACCAGTCCATGGAGGGAACTCACGGAACGCTCCTCATTATATATAAGAAACTGACGACTTTTGGGACTTTGGGCTCTTCTCTGTCGTTAAAGAAACAATGAAATAATCTCTTCTTTAGTCTTCTAGGGGTGAGAACCCAAGATTGCTTGGACCATTGATATTTGTTTTACTCTGACTACTAACTACAGCTAACTGTCTATAATAATAGAGCACATTAAGCCGGGCGGTGGTGGCGCACGCCTTTAATCCCAGCACTCGGGAGGCAGAGCCAGGCGGATCTCTGTGAGTTCGAGGCCAGCCTGGGCTACCAAGTGAGTTCCAGGAAAGGCGCAAAGCTACACAGAGAAACCCTGTCTCGAAAAACCAAAAAAAAAAAAAAAAAAATAGAGCACATTAGTCATTGCGGCTATTGATAAATATCAGGATGTCACTGGAATCCAAGAGATAATTCAAATTTAGATGGATGAGACTATTAACCTTGTCACAAAAACAAAACAAAACAAAAAAACCATGAAAGTTCTGTGAATTGAAATGGTTCTTCTCATATACAGCATCAGCCCATGCATTTTGGAAGTACCCAGGTGCCCACTGAGTGTGTTAGGACATTAAGCATTTTTCACAAACCCCTTAGGAGTGTCTTTTGGTCATCTACAAGAAAGAACAACAGAGATGTCCTCTGAGGGTTACTTACTGGGCAAGTTGTCCCTGTACAGCCCTGGAAGTCTGGAAGGTGATACTTTGATCCTGCTCCAGATCCTACTTTTTCTGTGACTCAGAGCAGAGTTAACGGATTTTCCCTGTCTGTATCACTGGTGACTGGCTTGGTAAGGGAGTCAACATTTGTGTAGGTTCCAGAGATCCTGAATGAGAAGGTGCCCCCTCTGACTCCAATAGGCTACTCTCTGTTACAGCATCAAGGGCAGATAACACTGGTGATCCCCACACTGGAGCATGTATTAGAATCATTTTGAGGACTTTAAGCATGGGTCTGGTGTATAGCCATGGACCCGCTTTTCTAACATCTCCTCATGTAATGTACACAAGTTTTCCTTGGAATCTGCATTTCATTTCTCCTTCATCCATAAAATCAGACACCGGGAGGTCTAGCAGGTTCAAGGGATTGTATCATGCACTAGATTTGGGGCAATTTGGAATAGTACAAACCTTGTAATAATACCAGAGAAAACCAAGTAGGTCCTTCTTCTTACATGGAACACCAGTAAGTATCCAGAGAGCACCCAGCACGTCCTTACATGGAACGCCAGTGTTTCCTCAGACATGGAGAGTGAATTATTACCCTAAATGAAAGTACCCAAATGACTCAGATTGTCCTCAGTTTTTTCCACAGGGAAAGGGAAACTAGTCTCATCTGTGACCTGGAGACTGAATAATTCTAGATGGGATTAGGAGAGAGGAAGAGGAAAAGAAAGAGCAGAAAATGAGGCACAGCCCAAGTATAAGCAGTGGCCATTTTCCCAAGTGCAATTACTTTGAAAGAATAAAACTTCTGCAGTTGGAATGTGTGTGCTGCAAATACTTGTGAACTTCATCATAATAACCGCGATGCTGCAGAGTAACAGAGGAAGCACGGTCCCTATCTAGATGGCTCAGGGACGGGACAGGCAGCCTATGTCATGATCAGAGAACAGTTTTTTTTTTTGTTCTCTTGCCAGAATCATCAAACCTGTGATTATAATAGGAAATCCATTTATTTATAATATAATATAATTCATTTATAAATGGGAATCCATTTATTCTTTTAAAAATGTATTTCTTGCTATTGTATGGGTGGGCACATGCCACAGAGCACATGTGGGGGGGCCAAGGGTAATTTGTGGACAGTTTTTTCCCCTCCACCTTTACTTGAGTTCTGTGGATCAAACTCGGGTCTCCAGGCTTGTGCGGCAGTAAGTGCCTTCATCCTTTCAGCCATCTTGCTGAACTGGCTTAATTTATTCCCTAAAGAAACAGTGTCTTCTTTCCCTAAGCCACAGTTGGGGAATGACATGAAGCCAAAAATGTCAGATATTTGCTACAGTAAGGGCTTTTGTTGTTGCCAAGAGAGAACTTAAAAATACCAAAGAATTTAGGTAGGAAGACTGGGAGACACCTTGCAGTGTTTTATGGCAGCTTGTCTTCTTCTGGCTTCTGCAGAAACCAAGTATGATGTGATGCTTGGTAGTTTATTATGTACCTTCCATGCTGCTGACTGTAGAGGGAGCAGGTGCTTCATACAGTAACAGCAGATTGACACAATGAAGTGAGTGTCCATGCTGGGTTCTCACTCACCCAGAGGACCACAGCAGTGGCAGGGGCATGCCCAGCATGGAGTGCCTGCCAGCAGAACCAAAGCCATGGCCCTGGGGTCTGCCCAGCTAAGTGCTCAGCTGAGACTGGATGTCCACAGCATCCAGCTTAGGAGAGGAGTTGGAATGCAGATTGCCTGGCAACCATCTCAGCCCCGGGGGTGGTCCAGTGATGCCTCTGGATCATCTGACTGTGGCAGTTTCTGACTCACAGTTACCCTTGTGAGTCAGCAGGTTAACCTGGCCATTTGAGCTGTGCTGGCTCTCAAGGGAGAATAGTAAGCTCTTCTTTCTAGTAGTTGTGAGTCACCAGACCAATTGCTTTGTTCTTGAGACCAGTTGTGGTTCAGTCAGCAAAACAAATGTATCCAGTTATTTAAAAGTATTATGCATTAGGGTCCTTCAGAGGAATGGAAAAAAATAGAAAATGCACATACACACATACAGACAGATAGGCATATGTGTATACATACACACATACATATGTATATATACGTACATGTGTACATACATACACACATATACATACATACAGCCGGGTGGTGGTGGCCATGCCTTTAATCCCAGCACTTGGGAGGCAGAGGCAGGGGATCTTTGTGAGTTCAAGGCCAGCCTAGTCTACATAGCGAGATCCAGGAAAGGTGCAAAGCTACACAGAGAAACCCTGTCTCGAAAAAAAAAAAAAAGATAAAAATAAAACATATACATACATACAAACATACACACATGGGTTTATTGGATTGGTTTACATGATTAGAGGCTGTATAGCTGAACAATGACTATCTGTTGAGAACAGAGTAGTTTCTCAGTCAAGAAACTAGAAGCCTCAGAATAAGGGAGGTGGGGATGACCTGGCACCAGTCTGAAGTGAAGGCTGCAAGCAGCAGGGTAGTTGTTGGTGCAAATCTGTATGGAAAGGCTGGCGACGGCGCTGGAGTCTGTATTTCGAGGGTAGCAGCAGTAGACGCCCTTGTTCAGGAAGAGTGAACGTGTATGTGCTGGCTGAGACCCTTCTCCATCCATTCCACCCAGGTTCCCAGCATGTGGAGGGTGCTGCTCACACTCAGGGAGACTTACTCCTTCCCTGGATGTCTTTGTTCTCTCACTTATCCGGGCTTTCTGGAAATGCCAGGCCAGATACACCTGGAAGTGTGCTTTCTGATCCTCCTCACTTCTCTCAATTCAGTCACAGTGACCATCGAGATTTCACCATCACAGTGTTGAACTGTTTAGTGCGAAAACTTAGAAATCTGCAGAAAGCTACACTCAACTAAAAATCACTTGATTCTGAAGCATGTTTGGACTCATTGTTGGCACAGAATCTTTCTAGGGTGCATATGGGAGCATCAGATGTGCCTGATATTCGTGTTTTCAGGGAGCTTCGAGATGGGTAGATATGTTGCCATATCCAGACAGGACACAGTGAACACACCGTGAGAAGGTAATGGGAAGTGCCAGTGTGCTTCTCACAGTGCTGAGAGCATCGGACCCATTAGACAGCTATTCCACACCCTCCCCTGAGAGGTTCTGACCCAGTAGGAGCCCAGGAGACTGTGTTATTATTAACTAACTAGTCTTGGTGATGCTAGTCCAGGGACCACACTTCAGGAACAACCAGGATTCAAAACCAGGGACAGACATGCTGTCATTGCTAGCTAAGACCTTCAAAAACACTTATGTTGGATACATTTTGGTAAATTGAACAAAGTTTTGATAAAAGTGCCTCACCTTCAAATTTTAGTATTCACAACCTAGAAATATATTTTTCTTTCCACATATACATTATACTAACTTGCAAGAATTAAATATTTTGACCTAGAAAACCTTTATTTAAAAACTTAAATTTATCTCAAGTCATGTGTAAAAGTAAACACACACACAAGTACACTTACCACAGAGTTACATATAATAGCGGAGAACTGGAGTCACAATAAATGCTTAGCAACTGTGGCTAATACACCTTCAAAAAGAGCTCTGTGGGGAGTGATGTTGTAGGAGTGATGTTGTAGGAGTGATGTTGTAGCTACATACTCATTGGTAAGAAAGGTGTCACAAAAACAATGATATGTAAAAAGCCATATTTGATGCAAGCACACACATGTGCACCCTAGAAATATGAAGTGTTCTCTGAACTTCTTGCTTTCTCTGTGTTTTCCAACTTGTCTTCAGTGAACATGGATGACTTGAGTGATTCTTTTCAACTGAAAGAGAGGGAGGTAATGGCATGATTTTTGTATTAGTCTTCTAGCTAATCCAAGCCAATGCTCCAGAAAAGCAGGGTTTGTTTTCAAAGCTAAGTGTCTCCACACTGGCAGATAGAATACTGAACTCACACATTAGCTGTTGTCTTAGGAAGAAGTTACAGTCTGGTTTTCTCGTCTCTCTCTGACTGGTGCCCACACTCAACTACAAGACATTAATCTAAAGCCAGGCATTTTCTCTCCTTTTTTTTATTGATACAGGCTAGTCTTAGAAGTCACTTCTATACATTTAAGAGGAAAGGAGATTTTTCCAGAGCCCTAGCCAGTGCTGTCTTCTTTCAGTCTTCTATAAGATTCAGTTGAAAGTTTATAGCGGGAAACATCCATGTAAAAACTAGACGGGTTGTGCATTTTCCGTCTTCTGGTATTTACCATCTCCCCTATGAGATGACAGGCGAGTTTACTTTTCCAAGCTGACCTACTTTCCCCCCAACAACTTGATGTTGGTACAGACACTGGGGTGCTATTTGTTTTTGAGAAGGTGCCTGGTGGCTGGTGCCATAGGGATGAGGGAAGCGGTGTAAATTTTTCTTTAGCCTTTACCAACAATAGTGCACACACATGGACACACAAAGAGTCTTCTGTTTAGTTTTTATCATAATCCTAACAGGTAGCTTGATGTGCATAGATGAGGGAATGGAGTCACAGAGTCCGGATTCGACCCGCAGCCCTCTGACCCCATTCACACACCCGTCTGTTGTGTCTCAGGCCAGCCCTCTGACCCCATTCACACACTCCTGGGAGAAGGCACTAGAGGTGGTTGTCACCTGGCTCATCTTTTCCCCTTCCTTCCTGTTGGCTTTCTCCCCACCCCCCACCCCAGACTCCTAATGTGGCTTGGCTTTGACACGGTCGCTGTACCAGGGCTGCCATCGACTTCTTATTTGGTGGCTTCAATTCAGTGTCAATACACACAATTCCCTGAAAGAGCTGGAATGGGTGCCGGGTGATAGGGATGGTCATACCATCCTTTCTACCATTGCTTTTCATCTCAAGGCAACCATCTCCATTCCCCACCCCACCCTATTCCTTCAACCCAAGTCGTCATGCTTAGAGGGCTAGCTTCTGCAGGAAGCAACCTCTGACACAAAGTGGGCTGTGTAGGACATCCGTGTGTAATTGACCCTTGAAGCCACAAGTGGCAGGGACACAGGATGAGGCAAAGGAGAAGCTAAGCAGAGCTGCACCCCTGACAAACCCTCGCCAGACTCACGGGGAGCTCAGATCCCCACTTTTCCAAAAGACACCAGGGCCAGCTTCCTGTTCTACCACGTCAGTCATTAAATGTGAACCACCTGGAGGAGCACAGCTTGGGGGAGACAGCTTTATGCTCTTCTAGAAAGGACCACAATTGGAGACTGTCTACAGCTGAGGTAGCAATCCACTCTTCCTCAAAGGTATCTCTGAACAATGCATTCTCTTTTTGGGGTGTTGGGATGACATGGCAAAGCGAGGCAGCAGCCTGCTTTGCCAATTTTAGGCAATTCCATTGCTATCCTAAATTCACTATCACCAAAGGAAAAGCTCGAGAAGAACATCTTCCCAGAGATTGAGTCAGCTAATCCTCTTAGCAGAGTGAACAGCTTTCATGGTGCCCCACTGACACATGGGCCTTCTGGGAAGAAGCTTTTGGCTCACCACCAGGAAGGGCAGGAGTGAGGGTCAGATGTAATGTTGTGCCCACATTTCAGCCTTTGGAGAAAGGTTTTTACCGGGTGATCTGAATTTGTTTAAATCAGTACATCAAAATCCATATATGGGGGATTAGAAGGAGTACTCTTTTTGGGGGGTCTGACTGTGGTGATATTGTGTTCCCCAAAATATTGTGCACCCTAGTAAACTTATCTGGGATCAGAGGACAGAACAGCCACTAGATAGACATAGAGGCCAGAAAATGGTGGCACACACGCCTTTAATCCTATCACTTGGGAGGCAGAGATCCATCCAGATCTCTGTGAGTTCAAAGTCACACTGGAAACAGCCATGAGTGGTGACTCATGCCCTTAATCCCAGGAAGTGATGGCAGGAAGGTATATAAGGCATAGTTAAGCTTTTAGACTTTTATCAGCAGTTCAGCTGAGATTCATTCTGGATGAGGACTCAGAGGCTTCCAGTCTGAGGAAACAGGATCAGCTGAGGAATTGGCAAAGTGAGGTAGCTGTAGCTTGTTCTGCTTCTCTGATCTTCCAGCTTTAACACAATAGCTGGCTTTGGATTTGATTTTATTAATAAGACCCTTTAAGATTCATGCAACAGTCCGACAAATGTAGTTCTAGCCTGAACTCTTCCCCTTCTCCATCGGCAACTTTGGGCCAAGTCTCAGAGGTTCTTCTTACCTCAGTCTCCCCATTGGTAAAATGAAGTGTTTGTCTTGAGGAGTTCTACAGCCACCACCATGATGCTTCTCCAACACTGAGGTCAGAGGTCAGAGGTCAGCAAACTGTGGCCTAGCTTACTGCCTGTTCTTGTCAGTAAAATTTCCCTAGAACATAGCCATGTTCATTCCTGTACTTGTACCTACGGCTGAATTCATGCTAAGACAATAGAGTTGAATAAATATGACAGAGATTGTATGGCCTGCAAATTCTAGAATGGTGATTAACTGTCCCTTTTCAGAAAAAAAAGACCCTTGGTCTATGAATATCCCATCATTTTCCATTCCAAAGAGGAGAAGAAATAGGGGCCATGAGGACATGGTTTCACAAACATTTGGACAAGCAACTGCTAATTTCTGGATATGCCTTGGGAACTTAAGGGAAAGAGGAGAGAGTTAAGGGAGGTTAGGTGGAAGTGTTCTAAGAGACCAGCACACCAGAGGCAGCTTCTGCAAGGATTCCCGAGTAAGCAATGTCCTGGGCACTTCACTGAGATCACAGCCAAAATATCCACCCCTGCAGTGCCTACATCAGCTCTTCCCTGCCCACATGCAGGATGGTTAGTGGGGGGGGGGGCACAGGCTTGTTTTATGATCAAGGTCACTTGTCCAACCACTGAAATGAGCAGAGGGAAATCTCAGAAGGAGGATGAGAGGAGAATCTTTCTCTTCTGGTAAAATGTCAGTACCATCAAGCTGTCACCTCTACTGGGAGATCTCTCAGCCGGGGAGCATCCACAGGAGTGGGAGGGATCCTGATAATATTGTTATGAACTGAGCTTTGCAAGCACAGCTTCTGCTTGCTAAATGCTTCTCCCTATCATTGTATTTTCACCTCACTGTCAAAACATCTCCATGGGGTGTGGCAGGTGTTATAATCCTCATCACTTCGTATTTCGCAGGAGAGAAAAGAGACTTCACGATGATGCTTTTGCCTACAGTCATGTAATGCTCGGGACACTTGTCACTCTCAGCCACTTGTCCCTATGCACTGGTTCCTGCCGTTGCTCGGAGCCTCTTCTGTGATAAGCTCTGCGACTGTAACCAAGTCCTACACCTGTTCACAGAAGTGAGGGAAGGCTCTCAGCTAACGAAATCACTTAAATAGAAAGCAAGGAGTCTGAAGCTCAGGGAGGGAGCCTGAGGGCAGTGTAGCTGGGGAGAGGAGAGCTGGAATAGCAGCTGTGGTCCTTACAGGTGAGCGTTTTCCCCACGACACTCAATATATGATATACAAACATTGTACTTTAGAAAAACAGTGGAGGTGGAGCCAAAACAAAGGTCAGTCCAAAGCAAGTAAGAATGTTATTCCTGATCAATGATGCAAGACCCCGAGAGAAGGGAGAGGCTCTAGCTATCCCTAGAAACTCTTGACATTGCAATTGCATCTGGCACTTGTGTTTGTCTCACACATACTATTTTCTATTTGTATGAAACTTCTCTTGAAATCTATTAAGAGAAAATTAATTTAAAAACCAACATAGGCAATAAAGATTCTTCTGGTTTTTAAAAAACCTTTAAGAAAGAACTCCACTATTTATTAGGGTGTGTGTGTGTGTGTGTGTGTGTGTGTGTGTGTGTGTGTGTGTGTGTTGTGTGCATGCAGTTACACAGGACCCCAGGTTTAGTTGGGAGCTGCACATTAATGACATTTTATCTTTGGATGTGTGTTTTGTGAATGAAATCTGGTGGGACCATGAAACGTGTGGCAGAGTTTTAAAAGTCTTGCTTATGTGCTCTCTCTCCTCAGTCTACCTCCTGGGAGGACAGATCTGCCACCACCCACTCCCTGCACTCAGCCTCATGATTACTGTCACCATCTTCAGAGGACTTAAATGTAGATGGAATAGAGTCAGGACCAGAGGGACTCCCAGACCTCTCTGAATGTCACTAATTCCCAAGAAAAGGGGACATTAAATATTTAGCTAAAAAGAGTAAAAGAAAATTTTAATAGAAAGATAAACAAATAAAATACCGTGATGGGCCCAGAGGGTGCTGCAGAAGGGAGGAATCAGCTCCAGCTTGCTTTCTGAATAAGGAGTCCTGTGTTGCCACGGTGCCCTGGACCCCGGATCATGTAGCTTAGTCTAAGAGCCTTGTACTCAGAATGTACCCCACGACCAGGAGCATTAGCACCACATGGATACTTATTAGAAATACGGAATCCCCAGCTCTATCTGGACCTATTCCTTACAAATGTGCATTTTAAAACAGGAGCTCTGGGCAAGTCACATCAAATTAGCATTCGGGATTCAGTGACTGGTTATAGGATACCTAGATTATTTCTGCCATGATTGTTAAATGTGTCATCTTTTTTATTTGACATAAAACTACCACTGTTCCTGTCAGAGAGCAGGGTGGAGAGGAAGAAAAGACTGCCCAGTAAGAAGCATGGAGAAGGATTTGTTTACCGAGCACCATGTTGTGCCCATCCTGCAGCTTAAAATCATTTTTCCCCTTTCTCTACCTCTGGACTTGAAAGCTAGCATCCCTCCCAGCATTGCCGAGAGTGGTCAGCTCAAAATAACCCATAGAGCTCCTGGAAATTGCTTTGACCTTTAGCTACATAAGCTTTCAGGACTTGCTAGCCCTCTCCTGAAGAGGGCAAAGGAGCTTACCTCTTACTTTTGGCAGAACTGATTTTTTTGAGCTCACCTGGAACATGCTTGTGATATGCTTAGTACCTTTTCAGGTGCAAGCAAGTCCTACACTTTTGTGAAGGGAACCCCCGTGCCTTCCTCTTTCCCACCCCTAGCTTTGCCTGGGGACAAGTATCTGTCCTGGCCAGGGCTGATGGAAAGATGAGAACTGGCAGGAAGCTGCTGCGGCAGAAGAAAAAGAGAGGGCAGCAATCAGTTGTCATTAATTGTGACTGTAATGTGAAGGCACGTGGTCAGGGACTAGGGAGGACAGAGAGGCTCTTTCATTAGTTGGAATGTGCCCTCTTCAAAGTTCATGCCAATGATTTTGTATCCAGGGATCTATCCCGAGGAAAGAGCCGAGGCTCACAAAGTTATGCGGGATAAATGTCATCTCAACAAAATCTATAAGAACAAGAAGGGCAGAGCCCATGCCCTCTGGATCTATCCAAAAGGTGGATATATGCGGAATACATCCTAGCAAAACTAGGGTTTGCATTTATCTCTTTTTACACTTTAAAATATGAACAAAAATACTTCTACTATGGAAAACAGCAATTGGTCCTTGCTCATTGAGTTGCTGTCAAATCAGTCATATTTACGTAAGGTTAACTGAGAAAAGAGCAGGAATTTCACAGCCTGGGTCTTTCCATGGGTGTAGCTGGTAAGTGAGTATGAGTTTTACCAATGGGTGAGCAACATCCTAAGGAAACAGAATTTCTCCCCTAGCTCCATGGAGGCAAAGCAGTGTGGCTGACTGGGGAGCCCCACTCTATGGATGGACAGAGCCCTTGCCATGAGTCAGGTCCAACTACTTAACTTTGCATCTTTATTTTATGTGTGTGGGTGTTTCGCCTGCACAGATGTGTGCCCCACTTTCATGCCTTCATGCCCATAGGTGCTAGAAGAGAGTGTTTGACTCCCTGGAACTGGAGTCACACATGGATGGTTGTGAGCCTCCACATGGGTGCTGGGAACTGAGCTTAGTCCTCGCACTGAGCCATCTCCCCAGTCCGGGTTCAGCTTCTCAGTGGGAAGGTGTGCTGTTCCAGGGTCTCTCAGTCCTAATGTGTTTTGTAAGGGCCTCTGGGGTCTCTCGGGAAGAAGTGTCCCAGCAGAGTTTGTCAGATCTCACCTTTCCTAACAGTTATTTTACCTTTACACCAGCTCTGACCCCCTCCATTCTGCTGGACCCAGGGCTGCAGGTGACTCCAATCAGCATTCTGCTTTTCATTGCAACAAAGAGCTAGTGGCCAAGTGTGAGATTGGGCTGCAGGGAAAGGTGTGTTTATTAGCAGACATCCCTGTTAGCTAAATGGATAGCACAACTGTTAAGAGAGACTGACCCAAAGCTCCCCAGAATTTTGCCTCTATAGATAGTTCCTGAGTTTTCTAATATAAAAACTCATCCTTTAAATAACAACACTGTGTTTAAACAGATTTCTGAGAGAGGGTTGGTGGTTGAAATCTTCGCACAGCTCAAAACTGTAAAAACTCATATAATTTGAAATAAATCTCATTAATGTGCTGTGATAATTGAATTACTCTCTAATTAATGTAGCATTATCTGTGGCAAAGGTGGATTAGCTTCTCTTCTCTGATTGCCTTGAATGTCACCTTGAGGTTATAGGAGTGCTGCTGACGTCAATAAGGGATGTGCATTGCTGTTTCAGACACAAGGACCATTACTAGTGTGGCTGTGGACATGTCCCCCAGACCATCCATTTTCAACAGTGCGATGGCCAGGACCAAGATGAAACACGTGAAGGAGTAAGTAGTGTGCTTGTCCCCAGAGGATGTGGTGCTAAAGCACAACCACCAAATGTGTGATCCAGCTGTGTGATGATGTCTTAGCTCCTTTGGGTGTTAGAACAAAATGCCTGAAACTAGGTAATTTATAAGCAGTACAAAGTCTAACTGTGGGGACTGGGAGGGAAAAGGTTAAGGTTCCAGCAGTTCCCTTTTTTGGTGATGATTGGGCATCTCTGCTTCCAAGATGGTGCCTTATCACTTCATCCTCTCATGGTGATTGGCAGAAGGGCAGAAGCACTATGTGGCTTCTCCTAAGAGCTCATTTACCCCTCAAGGCCCTGGGACCCTGTGTTGGGAATAAACCTTGGAAGATCTATATGATGCCTTTGGGATCATTCTTCCATTGTTTGGGTGAGTAACATTCAGCTTCCTAGAATTCAAACAAACCTTACCAAATATTTGTTTGGGTATGCCATTGGTATTCTCTCCCAAACATACTTTCTTTATTGTTTATATGATCAGGCTCAGACATACCATTTTTAGTTAACTTTTCTCTCCTCATATTTTCCTGTAAGCAGTCCCGAGAAAGCATCCCTCCATCATCACACTTTGTTTAGAGATTTCTTCTTCCAAATATGCTTGTTTATCACCAAAAAAGTTCTTCCTTCTAATGTACTTGAACATGGATACAATTCACCCAAGGGTTTTGCCACTTTATAATGAGGGTAGCATTTCCTCTAGTTTCCAATAGCAGCTTCCTTCTGGGTTGGCATCAGAGCAGTCCTTACTATCCATCTCCCGCTCAGTACTCTGTTCACGACCACTTAGACAATTTCTGAGAAGCCTGAGGCTCTCTGTGGCTTTCTTCTCTGGTCCTTCACCAGAACAGCACTTTACAGTCTAGCCTCTACCTGTTACCATGTCCCAAAGCTGCATCCACATGTTTAGATAGCTGTTACCTGACCCATCTAGGAAATAAATTCTATCCTAGTCCTTTTGTGAAGAATACCTGAAACCTGGTTCTTTGTAAACATATAAGTTTGTTGTGAGTGTGGAAGTCTAAGATTGAGACACTAGCTGTTCAGTGTCTGGTGAGGGTCAGTTTTTACTTCCCAGATGGCACCTTAAGTGCAGTAAGCTCTTATGGCAGAAGGGACAGACTGGAAAAAAGGGGCCTAGCCAGTTCCCTCAAGACATTTTATCAACTTGGTAAACTTCTTCATAACGGTTGAATTGCTATAACCTGATCAGATCCCAGATGGGCCCAGTTCTCCATACAATGGCACTGGGGGTTAATTTTCACTGTGTGTTTTGGGAGAACACAATGTTCAAACAGGTGACACTCCAATTGGCCTCTCCTACAAAACTGTGTGCAGTGGTAGTTGGGATCAGGAACACTGGCCAGCAAATGCCTGGATCTCCACCCCAAGCTCCTGTGACAGATTTTGTGACAAGAGATGCTTAGCTTCCTAGTCAACTCCTCCCATACAGTCCATGTCTGTAGGATGGAGCCCGGCACCCTCCCCGACAATGGAATATGTAGTAAATGTTTTTAGGCTTTGTAAGCCTACAGTTTCTGTAACAATTATTCAGCTCTTACAGCATACAAGCAACCATGGGCACTATGTCAATAATTGCACATGCTGTATCTCTGGGCCACATTATTTTGAGGCTGAAATGTTAATTTTGTATAATTTTCAGGCCTCACAATGGTTATTCTTTTCTTTATTTTTTTTTTCTTTTTATGGTGCTGATGATTGAATCCAAGACCTGAGCATGTTAAGGACAAGGCCTCCAGTGGGCTGTGTCTCCAGTTCAGTTTGTTTTTTCCAACCACTAAAAATAATGACAATTCCTAACTCATAGGATGCATGAACAGGAGAAGGGGTGGATTTGACCTGTGAACTGTGTGTTTTGCTGGCCCATACTACCGACATTCTAACTCAGGAATTGCCCTCTGAAACCTATTACCTAAATGAATAATAATTAGGGAAGATGAGGGAGAATCATTTCCCAGTCATATTGCTTATAAATTGCCCGTCCAATATATTGTATCATTAAGACCACTGTTGGAAAGAAAACTTGCTGAGTTATTTCCAAACAGAAAGCTGTAAGCATGCTTAGATGCTCATTGTGAGTTCTGCCTACAATAGGATGCTGACAGGATAACACAGTTACCATGATAACAATTGAGTCCCAGGAACTGGAAATGGGAGACTTGGGACTCATTTTCCAATATCTTCCTAAACTCCATCTCTCCTCATGAGGAAGATGTAAGAGAAAGGTTTACTAATCTCTCAATTGATCTTTAAAGAGAAGAACAATAACTAACTTATTTCACTCTTGAACATTAATATGGTCATGACCATGACAGTTTTTGTTACTTAAGACTTCATTACTTTTTGCAATGTACACAATGTCCATTACCTAACATATTAAAAGTTGCTTCAAATAACTGAAACCAAAGAGGCTTTGTCAGACTGAACTGACCAAAGTACATTTTAGTTATTTAAGTATTGATAGGTTGTTTTCTTCCTTAAACTTTTTAAAATTTTTGCATACAATATATTTTGATTGTATTCTTTCCTCTCCCCCAACTTCTTCCAGAGCCTCCCCTCTTACCTACCCACCCAATTTCATATGTTCTCTCTCTCTCTCAACAAAACCTATAAATAAAGCCAAAACAAACAAAACCAAAAAATACCAAAACCAAAAAAGTGTAAACACACACACGCACACACACACCCCCACAAACCATGGAGTCAGGGTTGTGTTGGTCAGCCACTCCTAGGCACAGAACTCACCCTGGAATGTGGTTGAAATGCCCAATGACACTCCATTGGAGAAACTTGATTTTCCCTCTCCCAGAGTTGACATTTGTCAACCTATGCAGATCTGTCTGGGAGACGTGGGATTTGAGGATCTAAAAGAATAGGGTGGACTACAGTTAAATGCTGCAGACTTTATTTCAGTTTCATTGGACTTTTATACACAAATGTAAGAAAGAAAGCAATGATCCAAGAAAGGTTGTTTGAGTTCAAGAAAACATGATCAGAAAAAACATGTAAACTAACTCCGGTGAGCACTTACTAAATATTAACAGAGCAGCCCTTTCCCAGAACTTTCTCAGGACAGACCAATTTAAACACAGATGCCCGGCACATGTTATAGATTACTCTGGGAGAGCATGAAAGCGAGGCAGATGGCCCTATCCAGATTCAGGGTACTGTTCTGACATCCAACAAGAATAAGCATGTCTTATAAATTGAATGTAAACGTTTGTCGCAGGAGGAACGAAATCACGTCCAAGAACAATCCAGGGAACAAAATGCACTTGAGGGGAAAGGCCCTCCACTTGTCTTCCTGGAGCCTCTCTCATAGTTTCCCAGGCAGTGTTCACCAAGCACCATTCTGTTGACGCCCAATGGGTGTCATTTGCAGATAGCTTCTTGGTTAAAGGGAGGACCTTGTGAGCACTTCCCTTCTCCATGCTGGGATTTGGTCTTCCTTAGTTCTTGACTAAATGTGACTAGTAATTTTGTGGCTTGCCTTTTAATATGGACATGCCATTCAAGCCTCTACCACTTGGATGGAGATGCTCCTTTGGAGGAAAAACCTACTGTCTCCTTAGAATCCATGTCATAAGGCCCTGTATCATTCTACAAAAAAAGGAAGAAAGAAGAATAGGAAGGAAGAGGCCAGATAGACAGACAGACAGAAATTGAGGCTGCAGAGCAGTGCATCTTCTGAAAATGCTGTATTTACCCAGATTCTCAGACTTAGGACCCAGTCGGGGGGGGGTGAGCCCTGCTGTCCCTTCACTGTACAGTGACACGCATGTTCATACATGTGTCAACTGTAAAAACCCAGAAGAGAACAAGGAGTGATGTATGTCCCCAGGGAGGTCATAGTGTTTATAAAGTGTCAAACATCAAGTCAAAGGCTGGACAGCAACACAGGTGTTCTATAGCACAGGCGATGGTTAAGAGCAGTCTGCTGGGACCGAGAGCAGGTACTAAACATGGTCAGCAAGGAAGGTTAGCAGGCTTCAGAGAGAAGTGGAAACCCACCATGGCTTTCACAGAGGAGTGGGATTTAGAGAGGTGATGAGAAGTGTGGGTTTCTGACCTTTGCTGAGTGAGTTTCTTCCTTTGCTCGGTTTGTTTTTGATTTGTTTTAAGACAGGGTCTTACATCATAGCCTAGGTTGGCCTGAAAATCACTATCCTCCTGCCTCCATCTCCTGAATGATGGGGTTATAGGTGTGGACCACCATGCTGCCATAGTAAGTATTTTCTAAGATTCAACTTCCTGGTCCGCAAAGTGGTAGCATTATTTCTACAGCTGAACCCTTGGGATGCTGACTCAGGATGGAAATTAATGTTCAGGTTTTTGGGGGGTGTGCTCTTGAGATGAACATGTGTACTTAAAAAAGAGAAGTAAGCAGGCTGGCTGTGGAGAAACACACACACACACACACATACCACATACACGCACACACATACGTGTACATGAGCAAATTGTGTGTGAGTGCAGGTCCACAGATGCCATTTTTTGTATGTGGAGGTCAGGGAACAACTCTTGCCTTCCACATTTTTGAGGCAGGGGCTTTCTTGTTTCTGCCAAGCTTTGTACTCACGGTGAGCTGGCCTTCCAGAGGGTGCTGGGATGACAGATGTGCCACATCCAGCCGTATACCTGGGTTCTGGGGAGGACTCGGGCCACCAGGCTGTACAGCACATACTTTTACCCACTAAGCCATCATCTCCCCAGCTCCTGGTTCACTGTTGGTCTGGAATACAAGCCAGGACCACACATGACATTCAGTTGTCACTACTGACATTTATGATAGAGCTATTCCACACCCATTCTTTGTCCTTGTGACATTGCCAGTCTGAGCGTATATAAGACCGTTTTGTAAGATGTCTCTCATTTATCCAGTGTTTCATGACTATTTAACCCAGGCTAGACATTTTGGTGGCATCCTTCACACTCAATTCTGTGTACCCATGTGAAATTTGAACATTTTAATCCTGGAAAATTGAAGACTATAGAAAAATATCCAGTATAATCAATCCCTTCACCAAGACTCATCAACCTCACCAATGCAGTGATTGGCAACTCATGGCCAATTTTGTTTTTCTGTATTTCACCAATTCCGTATTACATTAAAGGCTTGTTACAACTTTTATTTATTCATTATGTTTGTATCCATTAGTATTTCAGCAAATATATACAAATTCACACAGTCCTCAACATTTTCTCTTTCATACCCATTAATCTTCTCAAATTCTAGATGTTCAAAACTCAACTGAATTTTTCTGCCACTGTCCCAAGCAAGATCTGGGTTCCCACCTAGACAGCTCCAGTGCAGTGATCAGTTCCTCTAAAGGCTGCAGTGATGCCAGCGTCCATTGTGAGTGTGCAAAGCTCTCTGAGGAAGCTAAGGAACAGAACATGTGGGGGTCACATTGCCAACCTCCAAATTCTCTCAGATGTGGGATCCTGGGCCTGTATGACTTAGCCTATTCAGTGTCTGGCACAAAGTCAACTTTAGCACAGTTGTCAAGGGAGGGTAAGGCAACTCGGTGATTAGATTCGTAATCCTGTTTACCACTTGTTCTAGTTAGCCTTATTGTCAACTTGAGTCTCAATTGAGGGATGGCTCAAAAATCAGATTTGCCTGAAGGGGATTGCCTTGACTGTCTTACTATCACTTGATGTAGAAGGGCCCATTGTGGGCAGCACCATTCACAGAGCAGGTAGTCCTAGGGTTTATAAGGAAGTTAGTTTAGCAAGAGCTGAGTGTGGGAGCAAACCAGCAAACCAACAAGCAGCATTGTCCATGGTTTCTATTTCAAGTTCTGCTTGAATTCCTGTCCTGACTTTCCCCAGTGATGGACTGTGACCTAGAAGCTTAAGCCAAACAAATCTCTTCCTATCCTAAGTTGCTTTAGGTCAGAGTGTTTGATTACAGCAGCAGAAATCAAATATAACATCTTGATGAGCATGTGTCCTTGGCAGGGTTGCACAGCATCTTTGTGCCTCAGATTTCTCTCCAGCAAAGTAAGATTTCCTCATAGGCTTGGTTTTAAGGTGCTTTGAAATGGCATGACTATGCACTAAACATAGTTTATTATCATGTTCAGCTTGGCTCCAGGGATGGACCTGACTGGGGCATCAAGGAAATAAAGAAAAGACGGATGCACAGACACACAGAAATGCTGGGTTTGCTAGTCTGGGCTCTCCGGTGGAGAAACTGCAGTGCCTTGGATGCTCAGGTGTTTATTGCATAGATTTGAACAGAGAGGCAGATTGTTGTACAACTCAAAAGAAGGAGGTAGGTTTTGCTAATGTAAGTAGGAGCAGTCTCTGTAGGGGACAGTCTTCAGGCCATAAATATCCCAGAGGAGAAAGCTGTGATGGACATTTTCTAGACACACTATCAACACCCACACTGGGATCCCCAAGGAAGTTTTGCCATTTCTTGAGCTTCACCCTGGGGCAAGGCTTTGCCGTTCACCCATGGGTCTGGGGATAGGGTTTTTGGCATGGCCGTGCTGTATCAACAGTGCACATTCACTGAGGGCTTGACTCACTTAGGGCTTCCTTCCATTCCCATGGTTTATGGAATTTCACAAACATTTAATAGCTGTTGACAGCTTATAATGAACTCCTGATACATGTGCATTTACTTCCCATTGGAAAGCCTCAAGCCAAATATCTGAAGAGTTGTCAAGGGTTGGTCTGCTGAGAGATGTTTTTAACCTGAGGGCATCTGTCTGTGAGGAAGCTATTTGTAAAGGCACATATAGCTTTAAACAAAGCATTAATGCCAGTTTGGTAGAAAAGTATCAGGAAGTCACTGACTATATAATCCGACCACTTTTTCATCCTCCAACACCTCACTTTCTGCCATGACTACTTCTTACTCCTGTAGGGAAGACCACTCCAAAAATGAGTGTCCTGTGTTGGGCATAGGCAGTATGTAGCTCTCCACATTTATTAACTGGTGCCTTCAAAGCCATTGGAAAGTTGGAAGAATGACAAGAAATTAGTATGAACTTTTTTTTGCTGATCAATTTCCATGTATATCCAAAGATAATGTTATTTATGGATATATATATACATCTCACCTCCTAAAACCTCTATGCCAGGGCGAAGTTTCTAAATGTTTGTTGAGAAAAACCTTTTTACCACCATAAGCTAGATTGAGTCCATGCCTGGGTCTAGGCTATGTTCTGGAGGTGAAGAAAAAGACCCCGTGGAATAACAGCTGTGCTGTGGGATGGTCTGTATGTCAAATTGCTCTGATTGGTCAATAAATAATGATTGGCCAGTGGCCAGGCAAGAAGTAGGTGGGACAAGGAGAGAGGAGAGTTGGGAAGCAGAAGGCTGAGGCAGAGAAACTGCCAGCCACCACCATGATAAGCCACATGTGAAGACACCGGTAAGCCAGAAGCCACGTGGCAAGGTATAGATTTATGGAAATGGATTAATTTAAGCTATAAGAACAGTTAGCAAGAAGCCTGCCACTGCCATACAGTTTGTAAGCAATATAAGTCTCTGTGTTTACTTGGTTGGGTCTGAGCGGCTGTGGGACTGGTGGGTGACAGAGATTTGTCCTAACTGTGGGCCAGGCAGGAAAACTCTAGCTACACAGCTGGGCAGCATTCACCTCTGCAGAGAGTGACACACGGTCACCAACAGATGGCTCCTTTGACTCACATAGGCTACCACAAAAAGGGTTCACTCCTGCATAGACACTTCTCTATGTAGACTCAGCTTTCCACATCCAATGGTCTCATTAGTGTCTCAGACTTCCTAAAAGCATGAGCATCACCTGGAAGCTGTGACAAATGTAGGCTGTCTGGATTGCCACTCCTGAGTCAGAACTTGCCTTGTAACAAACTGTCTGGAGAGTCATGTCACATCCAAGCTGGAGACATTTGTTGCCAATGACAAGTCATAATAAAAGTCAAATGACATGTAAAATATATATTCATATTAATATATTTGTTATGACACTCAAATTTTTAGGGCTTAAAATATATTTGTTTTGCATTTATTTTAATAAGGAATATGCGTAATTGATATACAGTGGAACCTCTGGGCCCCTTTTAGCATACAGTTCTATGAGTTTGGGCAATAGCACTGCTTTTGCTTATGTAAAATATAAAATAAAATATAAAATCCCATTGCCATTCACTCTTCTAAGTTCATAGTTCCATCAGTTTTGACAGCACAATCAAGATTAAGGAACAGTGTGGTCTTCTCCCAAGTTCCCTCCTGGTGTCTCCTTGTGGGTCAGGTCCTTCCATCATATTGTGCCCCTGGCAGCATCCATCTGCTGTCTGTGTCTGTATTTCCTTTTCTAAAACATCTTGTAGGTGGAGTTACCATTACATCATGGACTGTGACTGTGACTAGGATGGTGGATAGGGATCTAGGTGAAGAGTCTGACACGTGTTGGAACCTGTGCTTCTGAATTCCCTTGTTCCCCTTTGAATTAGCATAAGGAGAGGTAGATTTAGAGTTAGAGCCTGGCACCTCACTAGTATTTGTTCCCAAACATCTAGTCCTGAGTGTTCTGTTAAAGAGACCTGCCACCTAGGAAATTCTGAGGCTAAACTGGCTTTACTGCTACGATTTGTCAGGCTCTTAGAGTTGTTGAGAGCGCTTAGTGCCTAGACGCAGTAGAAGCAGCCTCCACTATCATAAAGTGAGATTTCTAAGGATTAGATCTACTCTACCAAGACTCAACCTGATAATGAGAGGCCACGGAGAAGCCCTGAAGGCCTGAACCAGGCAGAGACCACCTTGTTTTTGGAGACAAGATCTCTCACTGAACCCGGAGCTCATCAATATGGCTAGACTGAACGGCCAGAAAGCGCTAGGGTTCAGCTCGCCTCTGACTCCCCAGCACTGGATTTACAAGTGACTTTTTACATTGTCGTCGGTGTTGGTGATGGGAACGCTGTTCCTCACGTTTGTGCAACAAGTACTGCACTGACTGAGCATCTCCCCAGTGCCTCCTGTACGGTCTGGGTTGAAGAGGAGAGGCTGCCTAGCACTCTGGTGTGTGCAATGGCTGCACACATCACTGTACCTGAGCAAGCACAGCTGGAACCGTGTGTGCACTTTCCAGTGCCCCACACTGGTTCATCGTCCTCTTAGGTGTCATCACCAGATGGCAGTGGGTCTTACGCTGCAGAGACTTCCCTAAGTGCTGTGTGAGGGCACGTGTGAGAGAGGGAAGGGGAAAATATGAATGCATTTCTGGTGCTTTCATTGTTGAGCTTGGCTGTCAACCGTTGGAGATATCTTACCAAGGTCAGAAAACAGCCCTGGCGGAGAGGGCCGAAGTCAACTCTTCAGAGGCTGTAGACGGCACGAGAAGATTCCACAGGCAACACTGAGGTCAAATGCAGTAATTGGTTCAGCATCCAGTAGCTGATTCACATGTTGTTGAAACTGTCCCTTCACTTTCGATCACAGTAAGACCTTAGCAGAGGAAGGTCACACTGAAAGTGAGAAGCCCACGGCCTTTACTGTCCTCAGTAGCTTGATACATGGTGCTTGGTGTCGGCAATGGCTTGTAAGCATCTCTGTTGAGCAGCACACTTGTTAAGAAAATGTTTGCCCCAAGGAGGACACAAGGCTTGTCCTGGTGTCACTTCAGGTTCTGCCACACCAAAGCTGTGGCAGTGTGACGTGGAATGAGGCTTGCTCTTGACACCTTCCTCTGTGCAGGGAGTGCACTAACCCAGGCATCTGCTATTGCATGTCACTCACGCCGTCTACACGTGAGGTGGGCAGGCCACCCTGTCTTATCAGGAATTAGGTGGTATTTGCAAAGTTCTGAAACATTCCCACTGTCTGACATCTCAGAAGTGGCGGGCTGCATATCAAGATGCCTGAGAGTCTGGTTAAATCTGGTTGAACCCCAATGCTGGTGAGCACTGCCAAGGGGGGATGGGAAGAGAAGCTGGGTGTCATGGAAGGCGAGGACCGTCAGGAACTCTAGGGAGCCTTGTTATGTCCATGAGAATTTTATGTACCCGGAAACTGGCCCTGGAGCCTGGTCACTCTGACTTGGTGGTTGTTAGCACATGGTAACCCCACTGGGTTGGGGATGAGAATGCGGGAGGTGGAACCTCATCTAAATCTGACAGGCAGGGCTGGCTCTGCTCTCACACTCTGTCCCCGTCCACATGTTTTCCTGGGTCAGTGTGTATTTTGATAGCATCTCATTTGTGCAGGGCATTCTCTCTCTCTCTCTCTCTCTCTCTCTCTCTCTCTCTCTCTCTCTCTCTCTCTCTCTCTCTCTGAACTTACTATTTTAGCATTTCCAATGCCTTATGAATAAAGTCAGTTCTGTCTCACTGATTGAAATAACCCTTCAGTAGAGAAACAGGCGAAACTATGATTCTTTTCATCGGGGTTTCAAATCCCATCTGAGAGGTGTTAGGTATATCTCCAGCATTCCCTTTCTTTAATAAAAGGCATGTGCCATGGAGCAACTCTGAGGGGACAACTGATTAAAACTAGCACTTCAATGTTAAGACAAAGAAGCTTACAGATAACACTTGGTAACCAGCAAATGAGGGCTCCTTGTTGAAAGAGAGAGAGTCTTGAATATGTATGAAGGGCAAGAGACCCTTCCAGGAGTCTGTCAGACCTCTTTGTCTTGTCTTAAGGACTGGGACCAATTAATTATTCTTTTCTCGAGAGTTTGTTGGATGTGAGGCATTAGCTATGGACAAACGACAGACGACTTATGCTCTGCGAAGGCAAGTGGATAATTGAAAGTGGGGTTCAAAGGTTGGAAGTAAGTGAGAACTGGAGAGGTAGCCAACTCGGTAAAAAAAAAAAAGCCATTTTTTTCTTGTTATTGTTTGTTGCTGTTTTAAAAGGTGAGTATGGTGGTGTGTTCTTGCAACCCAGTACTGGAGAAGTAGACATGGGAGAATCCCCAGGGTGTATTGGTCAACTAGCCTAGCCTACTTGGTGAGGTATAGGCCAGTGAGAGAGGCTGTCATTATATATATATATATATATATATATATATTGAATGGCACCTGAGGAATGGCACCCAAAGTCAAGGTCAACACATGTGTGAGCACACACACCTGAGGAATGGCACCCAAAGTCAAGGTCAACACATATGTGAGCACACACACATGTGCACATATATACACACAGAACACACTCATATGCACACATATACACATAGATCACACATGTGCACACATATACACATAGAACATACACATGTGCACATACATACACATAGAACATACACACATGTTCACATATATGCACATACACAGATCAGTGATGAATGCCGTATGTCTTGTGAATGGTGCAAGTGCTCCTGAAATCCAGAGAAGGAGCCCATCTCCTCCAAGGGGATGGACTCATCCATGTCCTACCTGTGTGTCTGTTTCCCCTGGTGGGGAATGACTTGACCTTTCCTATGGAGGCAAGGTTTAGCACATACAACTGGTCTCTACCACTCCAGTGTAGGCAACTTCAGGTGGAACCTCAGCCCATGCCTATGGTTGTTCAAAGCTTAGATTCCTGGGTGTTATGAAGATCTCGTCCTCTGGACTTTTGTCTGTTTCGTCCCTATTCTGTAACACAATCACTTAGTGTGACAATCTAACCTCTATATCGATTTTCCCCACTATGGTTCAGCCAAATCTTCAGCAAGGCCAGTTACCTCTTCAGAAGACTAGGAGCTGATGACAAGGGCTTATGTCCTAAGGATGTAAGCAAGTTCAGACTGATTCCTTTGTTTAATGGCTACTCTGACTCCATAGTAGTAGGGAGGCTCACCAGAAAGCCAGGCCTGAGATTGCTTACACAGAGCCTCTCCTGGGCGCTCTCTGGATTTACATATAGGTGCAGGGAGGAAGCAGGAATGGCCAAGGGCAAAGAGAGCTGTGGTACAACCTCAGAAAGGCCTGGTCCTCAGCATAAAAGCCACAGACTCTGGGATGGGCTTACATTTGCCCCACAATGACATGTGGGACTGAACTTAGAACACAGTGGACACCAGTCCCTGACTGCAGCATGTAGGTTGGGTGTAAGCTGAGTACGGACTGAGGCCTGGGCTGAGCTGAGGACAATTTCCCAGAGGCCTGATGGCTGTGGGCTGCCAGCCAGTGCCACTTTGAGCGGCTTGAAAATGAGGTTTCTTCATTCTGGAGGATGCTCTCCACCCAGGTTCCTGTCATCTCCTGGATCATTTCCTCTGTAGACACGCCCCTCCCCCCACCCAGGGCCTCAGGCTCTCACTTTCTCCCTTAAAGTCTTCTCTAGGAATTTTCTTCTAGATGGAGGTGCCCATGTGCAGATGTGCCAGCTGAAGCCGAATGCCTTCACACCATAATTCCACTTCTTCTGTCTAGATGCCAGGAGCCTCTTGGGCACTGCTCTGAGAAGAATGTGGCTTTCCGGGAGTTTCACAGCCTTGCGGTTTGGCTCCTCCCACTGTGGGTTTAGACAGATCCCTGTGCCTCCTGGAGCCTTGGGTTCTTCCCCTTTGAGAAGCAGGAACCCTCCGCATCTAAGCGTTGAATTGTACTCTGTGGAAACGTGGAGAAGGCACCCAGTAAGTGCTGGAGGCCCCTTCTCTCACCAGTTGCTTGACATTTTCAGTTATCATTCGTCAGCCCAGGGGTTTATAGGTTGGTGTCTGATTATAAATACTTTTTCCTTATTTTTTTTCAAGTTTGAAGTCAAGCAGAAAATCCGCAAGAAGGCCCTGTAGTTATGGTCAGCTCCCAGACAGAGGTGCAGGGATGGAGAGTGGCGGGAAGCTGGCAGCCACCTTAGTGTCCCTTACTTCTTCATAGTTAAATTAATGTGGTTTTTCTTATTATTTTCATATCTGAGAGCAACAAGTACCATTTTGAGATGGCTAATCATAACTATGATAAAATTACAATAAACTGATAAAGCTGTTCCAATATTATTTGAAATACTCATATCTGTTTGATGCTCAAAACCCCAAAATGGGCACCACATAAGAAGGAGGCCTGATGTTTATGGCTCTGTTCACTGAGTTTTGACAGTTTCTGATTTGCCACATCTGGGCCCCTAGTTCATGGGACCTTGGGGAAGAAGCTGACAGCTTCTGCCAGACAGTAAGGTTTGTAGATACTGGCAAAAAGTACCCCCCCCAAATCCACATTATTTTGAGTTATTGATGATGTGGGGTAGAGTCAGGGCATCAGAGCTGTCCTTCATCAGGCCCTCGTGGGTGTGGAATATCCGGAAGAACTCTGTCAAGACCAGAATAATGAACAAACCTTAGACAAACTGGATAGATAATAAGGTCGTATGGAAGTTTGTGTGGAAGCACAGGTGTTTTCTGGCTAGGTGGAGGGGTGACCTGGTAACAGGTACACCCCTCTTTCACATGACCAAGAGTGTTCAGCCAGTGCAGAGATCCTTGCCACTGGGTCCTAAGAGTCAGCTGCCATGTGAGAATGCCTGTAAGTTTGTTCACCTGAACTGCTTCAAGGAAGTTCCTGGGAAATCTTTTTTTTTTTTTTTTTTTTTTTTTTTTTTTACATCAACTCCATCTAAGAAGCTTTAGAGGAGTAAATTGTCACTTCTTTATTAAAGGGGTTAGGAGTTTGCTTGGTTGGTAGATAACCTGCCCCAAGAACACAAAGACTAGAGTTTCATCTTCAGAGCCCAAGTAAGAATTCTAGATGTAAGGTCTGGGAGGTGACTTGGGGGACCTGAGCTAAATTCTCCAAAACCTATGTAAAAAACTGGGCATGGAGGTGTACCTGTAACTCTAGTACCGTGAAGAGGAGAGACAGGGGACAAGGCCATCAACCTAGCTCCAGATTCAGTAAGAACCTTGTCTCAAAGGGATAAAGCCAAGAGTGATAGAGGACACCTGACATCTTCCTCTGACCTCTGCATGTGTGCATGCACTCACATACATCTATCACCATACACACACACACACACACACACACACACACACACACACACACACACGTATAAACATGTACAAACACACAGATACAGTCTGGCATACAAAGAATAGTAGGTGATGTATCTTCCTACCAAGCTAGAGAGGGCTGTGGGTTGGATTCACTGCAAGTCTTTCAACTGTCCAGACACTAAGCCGAGCTGCCCACCTGTGTTTCGCTCTATTTTATGTATTCAGTGCCATGAAATTTCCCCTAAGCATTGCTTGTGCTAGATCCCATAATACTGTGGGGCTCTCCGATATGTGGTCCCTCTGGAGGGGTGACCCACATTGAGCAGTCATGAATTACAGTTCCTGTTTCTCTACCTGGACACTGGTTTGCATGGTGGCTTCCACTCAGGAGGGTGCTCTGACAAGCCCTAGCTCCATGCATTTGCCTGTCTGTCTGTCTGTCCAGATTGTATAGTCTGTATTTGCCCTGTGTCCAGCCTTTTTATGAAATCTGCAAGAGCTGTTGGTTTTCTACCCAGCCTTTGGGTAGAATGCAGCTCCTTGATGGTGAACCAGAGACCACAAGTCTTCTCTCTACTTTATCTTGCACCTCCTAGCTTGGGATTTTAAAAAAGCCTCCCAGAATGAACCAAACTCTCAGTAAGGAATTATGGGTTAGTGTGTTGCCAAAGGAATTCTCTGTTGCAAGCTTATTCCCTAGTGTGGTGATGCTGAGGGATGATGGAGCCTTTAGGGGGAACCAAGGATAAGATGGTTATTCATTCAGATGGACTAGGAAAGCAAAGGAGAGGACTCTGTCCCAATCTCCCTCTCTTTATCTCTGTCTGTCTGTCTGTCTATCCCTCTCTATCCCCCTCTCCTCCCCTCTCCCTCCCTCTCTCTGTCTTTGTACCTGTCTGAAAGCACAAGTTTCTGTCCTGCCAGCAACTCCCAAATACCCAGCAGCTGCTTCCCAGATCACCACCCAGAGGCTTATATTAATTATAAATGCTCGGCCAGTAGCTCAGGATTATTATTAACTAACTCTTACACTTAAATTAACCCATTATTCTTTTCTATGTTTAGTCCTGTGGCTTTGGACCTTTTCTCAGTACAACATCCTCATCTTGCTTCCTCTGCATCTGGATGGTGACTCCTGACTCTGCCCTTCCTCTTCCCAGCACTTAGTTTGGTTGCTCCATCTATACTTCCTTCCTGGCTACTGGTCAGTTAGCATTTTATTAAACCAATTTGAGTGACAAATCTTTACAGTGTGTAAGAGGATTATTCCACAGCCTGCCCCCCCTCTCCTCTCCCTTCTCAGTGTATCCTCCCTCCTAAACATTTGTATTTGTGGGACTCTCTATCATGAGACTTTCCCCAGAGCCAAGCAGAAGCTGGTGCCATGCTCTTGAGCCTCTTGAACTCTTAAACTCTGTGCTCAGCAACCCTTACCCTTCAAAAACCACATAGCCTCAAATCTTTTAAGGAACAATGGGGAACAGCAATACAGCAAGTGTTAGCTCTCATTTAATTCAGTAGCACTTATTGACTCCTACTGTTCGTAGAGACTAGTGCTTACTACTATAGGGAGCATAGAGAAATAAAAGATATAATATTTGCCTTTGAGGAACTGAAAGCCGACCTCACTTAAGGGTATATTTATGTTCTAATACTTCATCAGGATCTTTTTAAAAACATGACTCACAGTTAGCACATCTGAATAGCATATTTTGCTGGTCTGGGATTAACACTTACACCTGAGAAGATTTTTTAGTCCGTGTTAGCATCAGGAAAAGACAATAAACCTAGTTGAATAACACAGAGGAAGTAAATGATGAAAGGGAGAACTTTAGGAAGTCAGCGTACTGACTATCACTGCCTGGTCGTGTGCATAGCTTGGTTCTGAGTTTCTACAAACCCAGGTCAAATGGGCATCAAGAAGGTACAGTTCTAACACTCATTATCAAGAATGCCAACACATTAGCAGTTCTTCAAGCAGGACCAAGCCTTTCACATGGCGTTTGATGTAGAGCATGTTGACTGAAATATTAGCCTGGGTAGTTTTACAGGAAACATCCCTGGGAATTTTGTAAAGGTGGCTCACTGCTGATGAAAAGCCACCCAATATGAACTAAGCCCTGTACTATTTAAATCTTTGGGGAATAAGTGACAGAGGTACTCTTGGCTGGTTGGATGGCTATGTTCTCTACTAGAGATTTCTTTCTTTTATGTGTGTGGGTGTCTTACCTGCAGTACATATATGAGCTACATGAATGGTGGTACCCATGGAGGTCAGAAGAGGGTGTCAGATCCCCCCCCCCAGGACTAGAGTTACAGATGGTTTTTTAACCACCATGTGGGTGCTGGGAATTGAACCTGGATCCACTAGGAGAGCAACTGTCCATCCTCCACCCCATATTTTCTACTCTCATTAATTAATAGGAGTGTTCTGACTTTCTGGTTTTTTTTTTTTTCAAGACAGGGTTTCTCTGTGTAGTCCTTGCCATCCTGGAATTCACTCTGTAGCCCAGGCTGGCCTTGAACTCACAGAGATTCACCTGCCTTTTCCTCCCGAGTGCTGGGATTAAAGGCAGCACCACCACCACCTGACTTTCTATTTTTATGGTCACGTCTCAATCAGAGAATATCAAGGTATGGCTATTACTGCTGATGCTCTGAGAAAGGAAGAATTGAGATGACGTTGGGGAGTCAAGGAGAGCCTCGTCACTCTTCAGCTACACTTCTGTGATGCTTTGCCCATTCTTTCGCAATAGTGTCTTACCTGCAGGGACCAGATAATGAAGCACAGAAGGATTTAACTCAGCTGTCTAAAACCTGTCAAGGGTTTGGTGTGCTTAATCAACTCTACACTGCATCCTAAAAATAATTTGCAAATACAAAAATATGCAAATAAATTCTAGTGACTAAACAAACTGGACAAGGTGCCAGGAGATACTTTATCCCTACTGTGATGCTCTTTACTTGACCTGTAGTTTTCTCTAATGTTGGGACTACTGTTCTCCCTGTGAGTAGTCTGCCTACCACAGTACTGAGAAATGCATTGGTGTATACACTTTTTCCTAACTGATCCTTTGGGAAAAACACAAATCTGTACTAGTTAAACTCTCCTGTTATTACTTGGATTATTAAAAATAATTGACATAAAAATAATGTGTTGGGCCTGTGCTTAGATGGGTTGTTCATTGTCAGAAGCCCAAGTACTGTAAGCCAGCCTCCTCTCCATTGCCTGCAAGACTCAGGAAGCTGGCCTTGTGGATGGCAACCTCCAGACAGTGAAGTTCTGTTCCCTCTGCTCCATGATCACACCAAGGTCTTAATGGTCTGCATCCTATACGTAAAAGAAAATATGCTTTCCAACTTAATTTTTCCTTAAAACCTTTTCCTATTTTTGAGATCCTTATGCATGTATACAACAAAATAAGATCATATCTATTCCTAATTCCCCACCTCAAGCTCTCCTCATATTCTCCCAACATGCCCCCCTCCAACTTCATGGTTGTTGTTGTTGTTGTTGTTTTTTTCAACAACCCACTAAGTCCAGTTAGTGCTATTTTCATGTACATGGAAGTGAGACCATGCACTGGAACATGGGATACAGGGCCCTGCACTGGAACAGGGGATGTGGGACTGTGCTGGAACATGGGATGTGGAGCCATGCACAGCAACATGAGTTACCAGATGGTGTGAGGAATGAACACCCCTTTCATTCAGGAATGTGATCTATTTCTCGAGGCATATAGGACATGGTTTCCTTACTGCATTTTTTCCAACGGGAAAGAGACATTGGTATAGTTTAGGCAGACATCTCTTCTGGTTTTTCACTGACTCTTCACCGCACAGAAGAGATGCTCAGTAAGTGTGTGACTGAATGGGTAAAGGTGTGGAATATGGGATCACATAAAAACAGATTATCTCCTTTATTGTGCTCATGGATTTCCAAAAGGTTGTTCAGCTATCTGTGGCAATGGAACAGACCTTTGGTTATCCTGAATAGATTCTGAGTAAAGGCTAGGCTCATCCTCAAATAGATAGGGAGTTGTAGACAACCTCTGTGATGGATAGCTTAGCTATTTTTTTTCTGGCAATCTTATTTTTAAAAATCTCTTGAATCTCAGCCCCCCATTTCCTCTTACTCTGTACATAGCACATATCTCAAAGTGAAAAGTGGTGCCAAAGGTGCTGAGATTCACACTTCCTGAGTGTTAGCTGCAGTGGGGGTGCCTGGGGGCTGCCTCTGAACATCTGTAGGAAGAATTCCATCTATATCTGTACAAAAAATGACAAGTACAGGGAAAGACAGCATTGTGTAACAGCATTCTGTCATACCTCTTCATAGTTTGCAGCATCCAAACGCTGCTCTAACTGGAAGATGCTCCATGTTTTAAACGAAGCTGTTGGCCACACCCAAGATAGATCACTGTACTTGGGCAGCATCTTGCTGGCTTCCAGAACCAGCATCACCATCACCAACTCCTTCCTGGACTAGGGGGATGGGAGATAACAGGTAAATTCTTCTATAGGACCCCAGAATCTCTCATCTTTTAATTACAGGCATCCAGAACTGTGTCTGTCTGGTGGGGTGGGGGTGGGGGCACGTTTAGAAGCCAAGACATGTGAATCACCTTTGTGATCACCTTACCAGCTTTGGAAAGATCATTTAAACTTTCTGAGCCCCCCTTTTTTTTTCTGCCCCATACGATGGGAACAATGTTACCTTTTCCCATTTGCTTGTTGTGAATGCTGAATTGCATAAGCAATGCAAACAATTACATTGTCAGATGGCCTTGATCAAACCAAATTACCCACAAAACAAAACCCAAAGTCATGAATCTGGGAGAGGAACTGGGAAGGATGAAGTGTGGGTGGGGGCTGACCGGCATGGGGGAGATACGAGAGGGCGGGGATGGGACAGTTGTCAGGATACATGATGTACATGTTTGAAATGGTCAAGTGACAAAATCAATGGAAAGAAACACATCGTGCTGTTTCCCATGTGTTGTCTGACTTGATTGGTGAATTATGTTGGGAGTGTGGATGCCTGTGGAGGAGCAGAAATATGGCAGACCTACTGAGGTAGCTGATGCTGGCCACTCAGACGTGAGACTCCTGACTAGCACTGAGAAGGTTATGACTGAAGAATAGCGCCCTTGAAAGTTGCGTGTATGACAATGAGTATGGTCTTGAGAAAAACGTCCTGGAGAATATGAAGATTAAATGGAAGTTTAGGCTACTGGCTCTTGTTTCAGGGAACTGGTGGATGGTTTGATGGAAGCCCATAAAAGCTACAGCTATTGGAACTGATCGTTGTTTTCTGGCAGTGTTGGGAATTAAACTAAGGACATTGCTAAGGATGTGACCTAGCCCTGAGCCACGCCCCTGTCTCTTGTTCTTTTTTAAGGAAGTGGTCAGTCGAACATACTTTAGGGAAATATTAGAACCTGGACATCTCAGGAGGTAACTGGGCTACAGTCAGCTAGGAGGCCATGGATTTGGCTTTAATAAGTTTTAATCACCAAGGAAAGAGTCCCCAGAATCCAAGCAGGAAAGAGTGAGATTTGCTGGTGTGTGACTGCCAAGATACCAGGACTTGAAGTCAAGCAGATCTGAGTTCAAACTCTAGTACATTTTTTTAACCACTAAACACCTCTGTGGTCTTGAACAAGCTTTCCTTGCCTCACTGAGATTTTTGTCTAGGAGTCTATGAAAATATGGATAGTGGGGCCTGTTTCCTGGGGTTGTATAATTAGGTCCCACCTGTGAAGTGAACATAAAGTGCCCAGAGCATGGGAAAAGCTGTCACCATCCATGACATTTATTACCTCACCACTGCCTTCCTCCTGTGGGTCAGAGTCACGGCCTGATATGCTGCTTACTGGGTCCAGCTGATGGTTTTAATCCTAGTACCTGACCAAAATAGACAGACTGTGAGTGTACAGTGCCCACATTGAAGATTATAATAGTTCTCTGGCTTTGGAGATGCTGCATTATCTACCTAGCTCGCTGACCCTGGGGACAGTGGGTATAAGTAGTGTGGTTATGAGACCACTTTACAGGTGAAGGTGTGACATTTCAGCTCCCACCATGTATAGAGCTCACTTGGAAGCCAGGCCTTCCAAGAATAAATCCTGGTAATTATGTGTTAAGTGGGTCTCAGGTGTGACTGTTTCCTTGGAATTGAAAACATTTCCTCCTAGTGGGAGGAGGGAGGCTCAAGACAAAAGAAAGCAACGCTCAGATGGAACTGCCTGCAAGCTGTACAAGGAGGTCCAGGGATGCAGAGGAGGTCCAGGGATGCAGAGGGGGTCCATGGATGCATAGGGGCTCCAGGGATGCAGAGGAGGTCCAGGGATACAGAAGAGGTCCAGGGATGCAGAGGGGGTCCAGGGATGCAGATGGGGCCCAGGGATGCAGAGGGGACCCAGGGATGCAGAGTGAGTCCAGGGATGCAGAAGAGGTCCAGGGATACAGAGGGGGCCCAGAGTTGCAGAGGGGGCCCAGGGATACAGAGGGGGCCCAGGGATGCAGAGAGGAACCAGGGATACAGAAGAGGTCCAGGGATACAGATGGGTCCAGGGTTGCAGAGGGGGCCCAGGGATGCAGAGGGGGCCCAGGGATGCAGAGGGGGCCCAAGGATACAGAAGAGGTCCAGGGATACAGAGGGGTCCAGGGATGCAGAGGGGGTCCAGGGATGCAGAGGGGGTCCAGGGATGCAGAGGGGGCCCAGGGATGCAGAGGGGGCCCAGGGATGCAGAGGGGTCAGGGATGCAGAGGAGGTCCAGGGATGCAGAGGAGGTCCAGGGATACAGTTTTCGAGAGGCTTTTGGGTATGCTGAATTTGATCACCCATTCTCCTTTATGTAACCCCTCACCTGTAAGTAATCCTAATAAACTCATTGGCTTACTGATCTAGACTTTCATGGAGTAGTTTCTTTGGCCTATCATTGGTGTCCTTTCTAGGGTGAATAAAAATTTTGTATAGTCTCCTCAGAAAAAACACACAGCTAGGTCCCAGGGATCCAAAGAACCTTCTAAGTATCTGCTCCGAATTAATGTTGTTTGTTTAGAAGACACTTACTTTGTACTGAATGAGCGTTTGGCCAACTCTTTTATTACTATAGCGTCTTTACCTGTAACAAGTAGCAAAGTTGAGCCTTCCTAATCAGGAGTGAGGTAAGGATAATTCAATCAGACTCTTAGGACCTCTAACATGCCCACCAGTGTCTATTTCAGAGTAATTAAAACAGGAAAGCCAAGGATCAGAGGCAGAGGAGATAGACAAGTCATAGGAAGGCTTTAGAATTGTGTGGGGTAGTTTTTAACTTCCAACTTGACACACCCTAGCATCACCTGGGAAGAGAACATCAATTGAATTAACTAGATAGGTAGGGCTGGCCTGTGGACATGGCTGTGGGAGACTTTCTTGATGGTTAATTAACCTAGTCCAAAATGGGTGGCACATTCCCTAGGCTGTGCCATGACCTGTATAAGAGAGAAGATTTACTCTGTTTTTATAACTATAACTCAGCTGTCTTTTTTTAATTTTCTACCACCCCAGCCATTCCATTTCTATATATTCAGTTTGATTATGTAAATTAGATCATACAAAATGTATGTGTGCCTAGATAATTTCATCTAGCATTATTCTTCTAGATATCTGTGTCATTGCAAGTGGAAAAATCGTCTCTATTAAGTCCGTGTGATATTCTGTTCATCTGCACACATGCACACACACATGCTGCTATTTCTTTATTCACACATATGATGATAAACATTTGAGTTGTCCCATATCTTGTCACTCTCTTTTATTTTTTAGTTCTCAACACAAAGGTATGAAGACATTGACATCTCTAAGAAGTGGGTGCATATATGTGAAGCAGTTCTCAAAAGACTTTCCTTTGTCACATAATCAGGGAGACAACTATTCTGTGATTATTATAAACAGACCATTCAGACAGCCTGGTTTCCTGAAAGGGGAGAGAAATGTTATGCCCCTCTGATTTTGTACTCAAAACTTCTTACTGCCAGTGAAAGCCCAAATCAAACATTAAAAACAACCTAATTGCTAATCACCATATTTTCAAGTGTTCCATAATTAGAGGAAAATTTAAAGCAAATACAAGCATATTAGAATGTTTTTGCATGGATCCTCCATTTGTCTCTATCACACATAAAGCTAGACCCACACCTTCTCCTGGTTTCAGAGAATCACATCAATTTGCTCACACTGGGCCTGTTTCTCAAATGCAAACCCCTCTTTGGGTGTAGTCAGAAGGTGCCTTTAACAGCTTCACTAGCTAGGAAAGTTCTGAAGATGCACTAGTCTGTGTTTTGTCTTTTTTTTTTTTTAATCACATTTGCAAGAAGCATCCTTCGGTCCGAAGAGTGGTGCTCATCGCCTTCACCACTTGTGCTGAGACTCCACAGCGTGAGCTGTTTGTCTCCTGGTGAAGGCCGTGAGCTCTCTGAAGTTGCCTTCACTCTAACTTTCTCTAGATTTCTCCTCTTACTGGATAAAATAGTAAGGCAGAAGAGAGGAACAAAAAAAGAAAAGAAAGAAAGAAAATCGGGAAGAAAAGAGGAAGCAGGGGTGGTGGAGGGGACAAAAGAAAGCAGAGGGGAGGTCTCGCTCCCCTGCATTGAGATCCAACCTCCCTTCGCTTCATTTTTTAATGTTGATCTTCGTTCTTTGACAGTTCCGCCTAGGTATGTGATGAATTTTAGTCGCTGTTACCCCCATTCTCCTCCCTGAAATCTGACTTCTTCACAAGGGGTCTCTCTCCCACATTCATGTTTTCTTATCCTGACCACCTGAGTTTAATTAGAGTTTCTTGCGTGGGTGTGGGAAGGAGGTTATTTACTGGAGCCTGGCAATTTGTCAGCAGCGACACCACTGAAGAAAATGGCAGCCCCTCCCCCAGCACCTACTAGCTGCTAATAGATCCTCAGAGAGTGCTGTCCTCTTCACTGCCCTGCCTCTGACGAAACGTTTGCAGGCCCAGTCCTGTGCAGGTAACTGCTGTGCACTGCGTTCATGAATGCAATGACCATGCCTTATTCAGAAGATCGCTCTCACGAGACTGATTGTGGTCTGTTCGCCAATATCGATGTCTGAGGCACTATCTCGTAGGCTGGCCTTGAACTCTTTCCTGGGCTCAGAGAAGTCCCCTGCCTCTGCCTCTTGAGTAGCTGGCTCTACAGGCACATGCCATTACAGCCAGACTGTAGGACTGTTTCCAGAGCAAACAGCTCTAAATTTGCTAATGTAGAAATATTCTGAAAAAGCAATATATAGCTCTGCAAAGAGATATGATCCTGGCAAGAAGAGGGACGGAGACCTGAGTGTGCTTGTGTGGTGAGCTCTCTCGACAGCTCCATTGCCCGAACAAAGGAAACTTCGGAAGAGTAGCTGTGCTATGACCCCATCCATGTTCATTTCAAAGCTGTGGCAATCTACAACGCAGCCAGCGGGTTATTCAACTGCCATTATGAAGATTGTGGATTTTTGGAACATTCTTTTATTTTTAACTTGGAACATTCTTAAGATGTAAGGCAAATTTTTTAAAAGCAGAGTATTGGTTTCTTACTCACCTTTCTTGAGTATTTTCCAAAGTTATGAAATGTTTCAAAAATACAATTAATTTCTCTATAATGTAATATCCTTCTTGGTTGTTTTCAGCTTTTCCCACTCATATATAATGTTGACAAACTTTTTTTTAGCCTACTGTTATTTTCTGATTCAGGCTTTTACCTTTGATAAATGTCTTATAATTACTGGTTTAGAAGAGGTGACCTTTTATTGTAATTACTGATTCATAGGGTGTGACCCTTGATGGGTTCTGCCAAATTGGTTTCCATAATCCACAAAGATTTATGTGATACTTCAAATTTTGCTAGTAATCTTAGTTATTTTTCAAGTTCTGATTTATTCAACAAACTTTTAAATTTGAAATAAAACAGTTATTAATGCCTTCTGGTACTAAAGCCCAGCTTCCTTAAAGGTTCTAAGCACACCATTACGGGAAGACACAATTCCTACCTTGCTACGCACTGCCTAGCCTCAGCCCAACATTGGAGAAACAGACATTTAGAAGCCAATTACAGTATGATGTGAGCTGTTAGGGTCATGACTGAGTGCCGTGGGAATTCAACACGCTAGCGGCCTAATTGTGGCGATGAACCAGATGGGCTAGATAATCCACTTCTCATTGGATTATCCTCTCCCATCTTCCAACAGTGGTATTAACTTGAGGCAGGTCTGCAGAGGAAGGGGCTGCTCTTCTTATCCTGTCTGAGTTCAAGTGTGAACTGTACCTGATGGGGACAAAGAAGGGAAATCCACTGTGGTGCTTAGTGGTAGCTGTCCATTTGATATGATCTAGAATCTCCTGGGGGACTGTGCCTGTGGAGGATTATCTTTCTCCTATTAATTGAGGCCAGAAGACTCAACCACTGTGGGCCGTGTTATTCCCAAGGGCGGGATCCCAGACTGTGTAGCGAGAGAAAGGGAGCCCAGCAGGGTGCATTCATCTCTCTGTTGTCACCTGAGTCTGGCTGCTGTGTCAGCAGCTGCCTCAGGATCAACCTCTCTGACTTCCCCGCCATGGTGCACCAGAGCTTTGAACTGTGAACCGGAAGGAAACTTTTACCCCTTAAATTGCTTTTGTCAGAATATTTTAACAGAGCGACAAGAAGAGAAACTTAGACATGTACTCTAGTGTATTCTCGAGGTCTGGCACCATTTATGTATTTCTCTCACAGATCCAAAAATAAACTTCCTTCCAGGGACACCTACACTCATCCTGAACCTGTAACCAAGCCTGGTTTCCCAACACCTCCACCTCCCTCACTACATAGACTAGAAGATGGGTACCAAGACGCTGAAAGCATCTCCTCCAACCTGGAAACACAGATTTCCAGGGAAGATAAAACCTAAGCTGCCACAGATATCAGTCTATACTCTGTGTTTTTCTTTTCCTTTTCCATTGTGCGCGTGCGTGCGTGCGTGCGTGCGTGCGTGCGTGCGTGCGTGTGCGTGTGCGTGTGCGTATGTTCATGTGCTTGCTTTTGGGAAAGGTTCTCTCCCTAGCCTGAAGATTATCACTTAGTCTAGACCAGCTGACCAGTGAGCTCCAGGGATCCTCCCATCTCTGCCTCCCACTGGAATTACAAGCATGTGCCACCATGACTGGCTTTTTAAAAAAAAAAAAAAAATGGGTTCTGGGATAGAACTCAGGTTCTCCTGCTTGAAAGCAAGCACTTTACTGAGCTATCTTCCCCACCCCACTCCCATATACATTATATATGCATATATAGTATAGTTATATAATATATTTCAGGAATTTCTACCCCATTGACTATATGCAGCTGCCAATATTTTATTGTTTTGAACCTGTAAAAATAATTCCATATGGTTCAATATAAAACCCGTGATTTAATTCTTCCCATTTCTTCCCAAGACTATCTGTATGACATATCCAATCAAAACTTTGTTTCACACCAAATGATTTTTGCAATACTTGCCCCAGACACAAATAAAAGAAGAAAAAACGTCATTAGCACAGGCTTGTGCTTGTTTCACACCTTCCAGTCAGATCACCAGGAAAATGGAGTTAGAATGCAGTATTTCCAAACTTGAAGGGTGAAAGGGTCACTGCTTAGTCAGCAGCAGAGAAGGTTCTATTCCATACAGCATAAAAATATAAAAATGTAGGAGCCCATGTGGCAAGCAGACCCAGGAACCTTCCAAACAAGCCCATGCCAGGATGCAGTTCTGTTCCGATACTGGCCTGGAACCAGATTGATCCTGATGTGTTATGGATCAAATAATGCTTTTACCTTTCCATCATTTTTATTTTTGCCTGGTACTTAGTAATAGTGAATACTGATGGAGTACAGTGTGACATTTCAGTACATGTACACAATGTATAATGACTAGATCGGGGTCACAGACAGACCCATCAAACAGTATTTATCATTTCCTGAAATTATTAGTAAATGAAACTCTTCAGGCACCAGAGAAAGGGAAGTTGAATTAGCCTGAATCAGATAGTTATAAAAATGTAGGCTGAGTGCTTTGGCAGAGGAAACTAGCAATCAGCAGTCTCTGAGCCTAGAAAGCTGCCTGCTTTATAAAAGCATTAGCATTCTCTGCCACAGTTCATTCACAGTGTGAATTGTATGTGTGTGCACATTCATACATGCACAAACATGTATGAATGGTGTGTCTGGGTACTGATGCACATACTAGGGAATACATTGGGAGGCCAGAGGTCGACACTGTTCCAATACACCACAGTGGTTATAAATCCTGAGGCTCAGATTCACTTAGGAAACCCCATCTTCATGAGGGTTCTCGCTTTGGCTGTAGGAAAGAATCAGAAACATGAAACTAGCAATTCTCCTGTTCGGTCCCCTCCTGGTGCTGGGTTCTAAAGCACAGCTCAGTCTCCTGTCACCTCCTCTGTCGAGAGCAGGTGCCAGTTCCAGCAATCCTCTTGTAAAGTCGTCTCAGTCCTTTGGGGTTACTCTCTTCCTTCCCCATCCCCCTCCTCCTCTTCCTATCTCACACCCCCTTGTCCTATTTCTAGCAAATATTGAGAATAACCTACCTGATCAAAGGAGAGGTTTATCTACACAGAGTCAAGTGGATGTGTTTGAGAGAGCCCAGGATCTTTCTTACTCATGGTGAAAGGGAATGGTGCTGATATTTTCTTCATGATATTGCATAGAACTGTGTTTAAAGTTCAGCAGGTTTTCTTAAAAAACAAACAACAACAAAAACAAAAACTTCTTTTTTCATTTTGTCTATGGGTGTTTTTCCTGCATATATGTCTATGCAACAAGTGCATGCCTAGTGCATTAGATCCTTGGGACTGGAGTTACAGCCAGTTGTGAGCTGCCATGTGGATGTTGGGAATTGAACCTGGGCCCTCCGGAAGAGCAGCCAGTGCTTGTAAGCACTGAGCCATCTCTCCAGCCTTGAACACGTCATCATCTTTATGAACACCTCTAGCCAATGAATTCCACAGTGCAAGAGAGTGCATGTGATTTAGGTGCAAACCAAAACACTTAGATTAAGACAGATATTCACTCAGGACTGCTCTGGAACCTGGCATGCACTGGGGCTAGTCCAGGTTGGCCCACATGCAGAGCCATTCCAGTTCCAGGTGGTTTGTGATGTGAAGCACAGTAAGACGTCTGTCTGCCAAAGAATAAATGCACCAAACAAAAGAGGCTAGGACGGCTGCTTTGAAGAACAGTGCAGGAGGAAACAGGTACCTAAGCAAGTGACAGATGGAATTTAGTGCCAATGGCCCCACTGAGGGGATGAGATGTGTGGATAGTTTCAGTTGTCAACCTAACATGGTTGAGAATCACCTGGGAGAGTCTGAGTGAGGAACTTTCTAGATCAGACTGGCCTGTTGGGGAGTTGCTTTGATTGTCTTATGTGGAAAGAGCTGACCCCTAAGTGGGCAACACCATCTCCTGGTTTGGGACCCTGGACTGTGTAAGACAGCAGGGGAAGCTTGCTGAGTACTAAGCATGCATGCATTTATTTCTCTTTACCCTTGACTGATATGACTAACTGCTTCAAGTTCAGCATTGACTTTCCTGCTGTTACAAATGATAACTGGAATTGAGCTCAAATAAACCTTGTCTCCCTTAGATTGCTTTTAGCCAAGGTATTTTATCACAGCAACAGAAATGGCATGAAGACATTAAATTGGAAAATTGCTTAAAAAGAGCTTGGTTAGGATCAAGGGTGGAGAGGTTTTGCCAAGCTGGGCTGAGTAAGTGAAGCCTGTTAAAGTTTAGTCAAGGAGGGAATCCTTGAAAATCTTACCAAATGCAAGAGAGCTTTAAATCAGCCATGTCCAAGGACACCCTACAGTTTCCAATCACAAGGACTTATCCTTAGCAGGGCATGGCAGTGCACACATGTAATCTCAGTGTTCAGAGGGCTAAAGCAGGAGCTTTGTGATATTGAGGTCAACCTGGACCACACAGCAAAACTCCATGGGGACGGGCAAAGGGAAGAGAAACTGGGCAACGACTCGGCCACAGTTCTTGCTGTGCAAGCATGAGGAACTGAGTTGGAACTCCAGCACCCACATTAAAGCCAAGGATGGTGGTGCGGATTTGTAACTCCCAACCCTGAGGAGTGAGGAGATGGGCGGATCCTAGTGAGAACCGTGTCAGAAAATAAGGTGAGAGAGTAATTGATGAGGACACTCCAACATCAACTTCTGTTCTTCACACATGCCTGCACAGGTGAGGGTATCTGTATAGACAGACACATAGTCACACAGACACACAGTCACACAGACACACACACACACACAGAGAAGAGACAGACAGACAGAGACAGAGACAGAGAGGAAAAAGAGAAGAAGAAGAAGAGAAGAGAAGAGAGAGAGAGAGAGAGAGAGAGAGAGAGAGAGAGAGAGAGAGAGAGAACAATCTCCAAATTAACAAATCTACAAGTCTTCCAAAGCTAGGATGTTCTCATTTCTTTACCCTGGTGTAGTTTTTTTTTTATTTAAACTTTGCTTTGCAAACCTAATTATCCCCATTCTGTTTTATTAGGAAATCTGTTTTATCTTTGGATCCTTGTTTTTATTTCTGGAAAGCTAGATGGCATTAGTTTTTGAAATGAGAACTTGTGGGGGCTTAATTGATGAAAGGAAGCACAACTGTAATTCAACCAAGAAGGACTTTGTGTGGCCCTTGATTTGCGGCTCATTGTTTAGTGGGGTTAAGCGCACACAAGGAAGACATAGGGACCGTCTGTATAGCTCACATGTCCATCCATCATTATGGGGACTCTGGGAAGTATCCACTGACCTCTGAACTTCAAGAGCTTTCCTATGTCAAGCAGCCCCTTACCTATACCTTGTCTATACAACCTACAGCATGGAGGAATTCTATTATGTGGTATTATTAGTAAGTTTATAGAACTTTTTGAAAAATAGGGGGCATGCACACATGGGGGGCTGCTTTCCCATGCAGGTGAGTATAGAGACCAGTGGTTAACATAAAGGATACTTTTTAATCACTCTCCAACTTATTTTTTGAGACAGGCTCTCTCACTGAGCCTGGAGCTTGCCTTTGAGCTAGGGTGGATGGCCACCAGGTCCAGGAGTCCACCTGTCTCTGCTGCCACCCCAGCCTGTGATTACAGACTTACAGCACTGTGCCCAGCTTTTACACGACTGTCAGGGGTCCGAACTCGGGTCCTCATGCTTATTCAACAGGCACTTTGCCTACCAAGCCCTCTCTCCAGCTCCTGACTTTTTTTTCTAGGATACTGAGGATTGGCCAGGGCCTCACTAGGCATCTTCTTTACCAATGAGCTACACCCCCAACCTGAAATTCTGAGTTTTAAAGTTTCTCTATTGCACTCTGTGTCATGCTATTGTGAAAATGTCCATCTGGAGGTCATTATGAAGGGTTGGATAAGCATGACAGCAAATCAATCTGAAAATAATGAGTCAATGTGGAACTTGTGTCTGAAAAGCTAGATTTTCTGTGGGTTTATTTTTCTTGTCTTAAGATAATTACATCCAAGGAGATGTGTGCAAGAATGGTCACAACACCACTTCTATTAACAGTGCGTATGTTTGGTAGACTGCACACATGTGCCGGAGGATGGTAGAAACAGCCAGAGTTGCATCAGCGGGAGAATGAGGAGGAAGTACTGAGGGGGTGAGATGGTGAAAATCAGTGAGCTGCTGAATCAAAGGGGACTAAGCATTAACAACTTTGAAAGAGAAAAGAAAAATTAATACCATCTACTGGAAGTGTAAAAATACCTAAAACAGTACTACTTCTTTCTAAGGGATATGTGCCGCATGTGTATAATTAAAGTGTTTTAATAAACCCCACTCAGGATAGAGGTTACCTCTGAGAACTGAAAGGAGATATGTTGAGGAAAGGGCTTCATTTGTTTGTTACAATGCTTCATTTCTGAAGGAATTTAGAGATGCATCTATTGTACCATACTCTACACTTTATCATATGTCTTAAATGTCCTCATGCTAAAGTTGGGTTGACCATGGAAAGACATTGCACACATTGGTCTGCCGAATAGAAGCACAGGCTCCATGAAGTGCCACAATTTTGCAGTGACAAAGGCTAACGTCGACTTAAACGCTTGCTACCTGCAGTACAATTATAGTAATGCCAGTGCACAGAGCAGAACAAGCAAAACCTCCCAATGTCATTGCTTAAAGAGCTACTGCTCAGGTGTCGGGTTGTTAGATGTGGAATTACTCTCGTTGTTTACCTATATGATGTGTACTCTCTGGGAAATATTTATGAAAACATGGGTAGTTAGACATGACCTTGAGATTGAATGCCAGGTTGATAAGTAAGCACAGACTGAGCTGTTGAAGTTCAGGTGGCCCCATGAGAAGAGAAACCCCCTGAGTCACAGAAGCCAGCTCAGCAGAAAAGAGGCACTCACTATCCTTGGCTTTAAAGTCTGGTGGGGAATCAGTCACAGGGACCTGGATAAAAGGCACTGAGGCATGCAAGGGAACGGCTCTAGATTTCTTATAGGCAGTGACTCCTTGTTCTACTGCACACAGCACAGAGTCTTGTTAGGACACAGCTCAAACCATGTCAGCCCTCCAGAAGCTTCCCATTGCACCTGGGATTAAGGCACCACCCCTCACAGAGGCCCTAAGGTCCCTGGCTTGCCTGGCTGTCTCCCCTCATCTCTGCTTTTTGAAGTTCCTTATAAATGTCATTTATTATGACATTTTCATGCATTACCTTGTTCGTATTCATCTGACAGCTACACCTCCCACCCCTGTTCCCCAGCTCTCCCTGGTCCACTTCCCCCAGTAGTTCCCCTTTCTGCTTCCATGTGTGTGTAATTCTACATATAGCTCCCACATGTGTAGAGGACGTGCAGTGTTTTTCCTGTCTCTCTGCTTATTATCTTCTCTTGTTCTCTTCATTCTTCATTCTCTTGTTCTCTTCATTCTTCAATGGACATAGGCCCCTTTTGTTTTTATGACATGAAAGTAGCATATCTATATTCTGTATATGCCTTAGGGTTTCTATTACTGTGAACAGACACCATGACCACAGCAACTCTTATAAGGAAAACATTTAATTGGGCTGGTTTATAGTTTCAGAGGTTCAGTCCATTATCATCATGGTGGGGAGCATGGTAGCATGCAGGCAGACATGGAGCTGGGGAAGTAGCTGAGAGTTCTATATCCTGCAGGCAGCAGGAAGTTGACTGAGACACTGGGTGGTATCCTGGGCATAGGAAACCTCAAAGCCCACCCTGACAGTGACACACTTCCTCTCACAAGGCCATACCCACTCCAACAAAGCCACCCCTCCTAATCCCTATGAGATTATGGGGGCCAATTACATTTCAAACTACCACAGTATACAAATAAAAATGTGCAGTATTTATGTTTCTGAAACTGGCTTATTTTGCTTAACATAATGGTCTCCAGTTCTAACTGTTTTTCTGCAAATGTTGTAATTTCATTATTTTTCCATTATTTTATGTATGTGTGTGAATGTTGTGATGTCTGTACTTGTTCATGAGGGTGTGTACATGAGTGTGTGCATGAGTGGGTGCACGAGTGTGGAGACCAGAAGTCAGAGCCACATGTCTTCTTTGATCACTCTCCGCCTTCTTTTACACACACACACACACACACACACACACACACACACACACACACACAGAGTTCCCTCTTTCCACCATAGGTTCAGAGGATCAGACTTGGGTCATTAGGCTTGCATGGCAAGTCCTTTGATCCACTTAGCCATCACACCAGGCTGTAACTGTATTTTTTATTTATTTATTTATTTATTTTACAATACTATTCAGTTCTACATAATAGCCACAGATTCCCTTGTTCTCTCCTTCCTGCCCCCCTCCCCTTCCCCCAGCCCACCCCCCATTCCCACCTCCTCCAGATCAAGGTCTCCCCGAGGACTGGGATCGACCTGATAGACTCAGTCCAGGCAGGTCTAGTCCCCTCCTCCCAGATTGAGCCAAGCGTCCCTGCATAAGTCCCAGGTTTCAAACAGCTAACTCATGCAATGAGCCAGGACCTGGTACCACTGCCTCCCAAACAGATCAAGCCAATAGACTGTCTCACCTATTCAGAGGGCCTGATCCAGTTGGGGGCCCCTCAGCCTTTGGTTCATAGTTCATGTGTTTCCATTCATTTGGTTATTTGTCCCTGTGCTTTATCCAACCTTGGTTTCAACAATTCTCGCTCATATAGACCCTCCTCTTTCTCACTAACTAGACTCCCAGCGCTCCACCAGGGGCCTAGCCGTGGATGTCTGGTAAAATGAAGACCACATGAGAAAAGGAAGAAACAAAGAGCTAAAGAGGTCCACAGAAATCCACAAAGATACCCCCACAAAAGACTGCTGGCAATGGTCGAGAGGCAGCCGGGACTGACCTACTCTGGTGTTGGGATGGCCAAACACCCTAATAGTTGTGCCATAAACCCCATCCAAGGACTGAGGAATCTGTAACTGTATTTTTTGAGACAAGGTCTCTTATTGAACCAGGGGCTCATTGATTTGGCTAGGCTGGCTGGCCAATGAGCTTCTGAGGTCTGTCTGTCTGTGCCAGCCTCCTGCCCCAACACTGGGGTTGCAGACATACACCATTCTGCCTCGCTTTTACATAGATGCTGTGATCTGAACTGGATCATCATGCTTACTCAGCAGGCACTTTATCAACAGGGCCCCCTCCCCAGCCCCAGTTCATGCTTTACAATTGAATGAAATATCAGCGTGTATGTGTATGATGATTTCTTCATCCAGTTCATCATGGTTGGAGGGCACCTGAGCTGGCTCCCTTTCCTAGCTGTTGTAGATAGAGGTGCAGAAAACACACATGTGCAAAGATTGCTGTGGCATGTTAACTTAGAGCCCTCCCGGTAAATACCCAGGAGTGCTAGCTACAGAGCACAGGGTGGCTTTGCCTTGCTTTTCAAAGACGCTCCATATTGATCCCCACACCAGCAGTGTAAATGTGCCTCTTTCTCTGCGTTCTCACGGGCATTTGTTGTTTGTTTTTGATGATGTCATTCTGACTGGAGTGAGAGGGAATCTCAGTGTAGTTCTGATCTGCAGTTCCCTGATGGCTAAGGATGTTTTCCCACATATTTATTGGCCATTTATGTCTCTTCTTTTCATGATCAGCTGTTCCGTTCACTTGCCTATGTATTGACTGGATGACTTGATTTTTTGGGAGGGTGGAGTGGGACTAGTTCTTTAGTGGTTATAGTTATTAGTCCCCTGTCAAATGTTAATAGTAGACAAAGGTTCTCTTCCACTCTTCAGGCTGTCTCTGAAGAATTCTGTAACTTATTTCCTTTGCTATGCAGAAGATTTTTAATTTTGATGCAATTCCATTTGTCCATTATCGTGATTATTTCCCGAGCCACTAGAACCTTTTTAAGGAAGTCTTTTCCCTGTGTCTCCCTTTAGCACTTTAGTGTTTCGGGTCTTATTTAAAGGTCTTTGACCCACTTTTCAATTGACTTTTTTTACAGGGTGAAAGATAGGGATAACTTCATTCTTCTGTGGGTGAAGGTCCAGTTTCCTAGACATTTGTCGAAGAGACTGTTTGGTTGTTTTTTTTTTTTCTATGTAAGTTTTTGACCCCTTTGTCAAAAACTAGGTGACTGTAGGTGCGTGTTTATTTCTGGTCCTCTGCTCTGTCCTACATGTCTGCTTGTGCCACTGCCACACTGTTTGTGTCATGGCGGCTCTGTAGTTAGTTTGAGGACAAATGTCCACACTGTTTGTGTCATGGCGGCTCTGTAGTTAGTTTGAGGACAAATGTCCACACTGTTTGTGTCATGGTGGCTCTGTAGTTAGTTTGAGGACAAACGTCCACACTGTTTGTGTCATGGCGGCTCTGTAGTTTGAGGACAAATGTCTTGCTATCTTCAGCATTGTTCTTTCTGTTGAGACTGGTTTAGTTATTCGGGTTTCATCTGTGTGTTTCCATATGAATTTTGTTGTTGTTTTTTTTTTTTCCTCTAATTCAGTTAATAGTGTCATTGGAGTTGCAGTAAGGATTTTGTTGCATCTTTAGATCACTTATGGTAATATTAGATCACAATGGTAAAGTTGTCAACTCATGGATGTCGTTCTGTCTTCTAGTGTCTCCTGTAATTTTTCTTTCCCTGGGGTGTTTGTTTTCATCAAAAGGCCAATGAGATGCTCAGTGGGTAAAGGCACTTGCCATCAACCTGATGACCTCACTTTGATCCCCAGGACACCCATGGTACAAGGAGAGAACACCAGTTCTAGAAAGTTGTCCTCTGACCTTCACATATGACACCATTGTCCATGTGCACCCCCCAACACACACACACACACACACACACACACACACACACACACACACACACACTTGACTTTGTCACAAAAAAAGCTTTCATACCAAGGCCTTACACCTGCTTGGCTAGGTGTTGTCCTAAATTTTTGTTTGCTGTTAGTTTATATGAGGCTATTGTGAATAAGATTTTCTTTTAGTATCTTTCTTATTAAGTTTGTTATTGGTATACTGATTTTATACCTGCTACTTGGCTGTAAGCTGTTACATCTTGGGATTTTCTAGTAAAGAAGAATTTAGATTCTTCTAAATATAGGAGGTGTATGATGTATAATATATATACTATAAATATGTGTAAGTGTGAATAAAGATACAAAAGACCAAGAGAGGATAATAATAATGAGGAGGAAATGATGAGGAAAGATGGGAGTGGATAAAATGGCACATGGGGCATGAAAAAGGAAGAGAGTGGGGAGGTGGGGGGATGGGTAGGAGGAAGGTGAGGGTGGAAAATTGCTAGAACACACTTTGTAAACTAAAGAAGAAATGTAAAAACATAATATAATATAAAAAGAAAAAATAAATAAGGAGCATAGTTAGGGCTCTTTAAGATAATCTCAAGATAGCGTGAGGCTAGGTTCCCGAATTCATCTTCAGGATGATATAAAAGAAGAGGTAGTCACAGAATGAGAGTGGATACAGGTGCTCCAAGTGACGGAGTCCAAGTCACTGAAGAGGCCAAATCCAGGTCATCCTGTGGCCTTTGTTAGACTGCTGTGCTTTGGACAGCTGGGGAATGTTGACAGATGACAGTAAAGCCATTGGTGACATTTCCTGATGTGGGGGCTGCGCTTCATTGTGAGAGTTTTTGTTCGAAAACCAAAACATTTATGGGGGAAGTGTCTAGTTAATTACTCATTTTCAAAAGCCTTGAGTACCAAAAAGGTGTTTGTTCTTCTGGAACTTTTCTGTAAATATGAAATTGTTTAAAAATAAAACAAAAAGTTCAAATATTTTACCATCTGTTACCCTTACAGAGCCAAAGGACATATGCGGCTTTTTTTTTTTTTTTAATAACCTCTGGGCTAGAGATACATAGGACAGAAAGAATGGTCAATACTGGTGTCAATACAGGACTCAGGAGATGGAGGCAAGAGGGTCAGAGTTCAAGGCCAGCCTCAATTACATAGAGTCTGAAGCCATCCTGAGCTACATAAGATTGTTTCAAAACAAAAATAATAGCCAATACTAAATAGGGTTAGAAAGTATAACAAAGGCTAAGTGAAGAGATCTTGACTTAGGTCTTTACTCAGGTGGAGAAGGGAGTGGGTTTGGAGGTCAGACGAGGAGAGAGGAAGTGCTTGCTGGGAGTTGAAGTGAGTTTCGGGTCTGAGTCAGCCAAGCACACAGGCTTTGGAAACTGGGCAGCCTTGCTGCTGATCTCAGTGTTCAGGTGCCATTATCCAGCCTTGGAATCAGTGCCTGATAAGCCTGGTAACTGGGTCTCTGGTCCTTGCTTGTCCCCAATGCCTGCCCAACCTTGGGCTGTTCAACCTGTAAATGAAGAATCGGGGCAAAAACTGATGTTGAAGAGTTCCTGAAGCAACTTTAAAGATGATTGACTCGTTTTTTGAGAAAGGAAGTGGGACATAAAAATTAATGGGAAATTAAAATGGAAGTTCTTTCCATTTGAGAGCTGTGACTAATGGTAATGATAGCCCTCTACCAGCCACACCCCACTCGGCCTCCTTAGAAAGACAATCATTCTAAATGAACAGGATGAAGGATGCTGCCCTCTTTTCCCAAATCACACAGAGCAGTGAGAGCACCCTCTTAAATGGAAGTTTCTATTTCATGACTCTCGAGCACCCCAGTGCATCTCTGTATCCACTGCATCTCATCCACATGCCCTGAGTCTAAGCATACATCACTACAGGGCTGCAGGGTGGGGGCCTCTGCCTGCCCACTTCCTCCTGGCCTCACCTGAGTTTATGGCATGGCTGGTTTCTTTCTTTGATCTATAATTTAGAAAACGATTTAAATTGGCTTACATGTATAAATGTTGTTGAGACTTGAGTTGTCCACTCGATGATTCCTCGCTGCAAATGTTTCCTACGAGTCAGAGAAGAATCTGTGTCCCCTCGTGGCAGTGGGGGCTGGGCTCTGAGTGTGTCTAAGTTCAGTAAGTACGCTCTGCAGGTCTCCTGTGCCATTGCTAACATTTTGTTTTAAATTTTTATTTTTATTTTGTATATGAGTATTTTGCTGTGGGTTATGTCTGTGCAAGATGTTCATGCAGTGCATATGGAGGCCAGAAGAGGACAACAGATTCCCTAGAAATGGAATTACAGATGGTTACGAGATGCCTTGTGGGTACTAGGAATCAAATCTACATCATCTGGAAGAGCAGCCATGCTCTTAACCACTGGACCATTCCTCCAGCCCCATTACTAGAACTTGGAATTTTCCACTTACTAATGATGGAGCCAGCTGTATTTAAATCCTGTGTTAAGAATACATAGCCAGTAGTTTATCTCAGTATTGCTTTGTATACTTCTAGTTAGTAGCCGCATACTAATTGAAGATTTTTATTTTTTCTTGCGGTTTGAAGTGTCATCATTATGTAGTAACTCTTTGGCCTAATAATGGGCTTTTAAAGGACTTATTTATTTGTGTGTGACAGTGTATACACACACACACACACACACATATATCTATATCTATATATCTATCTATCTATATATATATATATATATATATATATATATATATACACACAAATATGCACACATGTGTTTATTCATGGAGGCCAGAAGAAAGCATCAGACATCTTTCTCTATGGTTCCTTACCTATCCCCTTGAGGTAAGATCTCCCCCTAAACCTGGGACTCACATTTCCTTGGCCAGAGTGAAAGCCACCAAAGCACAGTCATCTTCCTGTCTCTAACCTCCTGGGGCTGCTGCACCCAGCTTGTTACTTGGGTTCTGAAGTCCAAACTCTGGTCTTCATGATGGTTAGCAACTGCTCTTAACCCCACCCCACCTCCAGCAATGATTTTTAACTTATAAATCTGGCTTTTATTAATATGGCTGCCTCAGATTTCATTTGGTTATAATCTTCCTGGTATTTTCTTTCAGTCCTTTTGTATTTTTTCAAACTTTGTTTAAGGTGTGTCTCTAGCAGTACCTAGCTGGATCTTACTCTGTAGTTGGTAAGCCTAAACTGTCTGCTTTTACTGTGATTAGAGTAATGGATGGAGTTTCAGTCACAAATAAGAAAACCCTACAAGGAATATTAGCTCAACAGGGCATCATGCCAACAGCTGCAATATTGGAGGAGAAAAAAGACCCTAAGGTCAAACGTCCAGTGAGGGACGCTTCATGCTACTGAATGGCATGCTTGTTTGTACAGAGCTCTTCTGTCTTTACCCCAGCCCTGTCCGTAGACAGCTGCTTGAGACACTAGACCAACAGAGGATGGCTACTATTCATTCCTCATCATTCCTGATCATCCTGATTCCTTGTCATCCCCAGATGAGTCAAGATGGCAGCGCTGAAGAGTGTGTAACATTCTATGTCTGTGTGACTCTACACTTCATGTGCAAGGGTGCCTTGCAGTACATAAATCACTCCCAGGACTTTTTAAAAAATGTGTATGAATGTTTTGTCTATGTGCATGTAAAGGGTTTCTTATATTATGCCTGAAGAATATCTCATGTCCTCTTTATTTTTTTACTTTAATTCTATGAAATTCCATGTTTTTACCACTTACCGGCCTCTTTGTGTCTTTCTACCCCAAAACAATTTGTCTAGAGAAGATGAAAGGCATATTTTAACTAGTGTCAAAACTAAGGGTGAGGATGTAGCCACATAGCCATATAGCTGCCTGTGTACTCGTACACTTTTACCATTACTGTTCAGGCCAAGGACAAGGCTTCAGTGCAGGGCAGCTGTGCTATCTGCTTGGATTTTAGACTTCCAGTGTATAGACTATATAATCTCCCCTTTCATCATAAGTAGCCTTTCTTGAGTTATTATCATGATGAAACACCAACAGATCCATTATGTGTACAAACACATGGATCAAGGCAAGAATATACCTCACGTGTATATATGTGCTCACGGTTTCTGAAAAGAGTACTTGGCACACAATCAACCACACGCAAGCATTGCTTGTTGACCACTGTTAAATGCTGAGGATGAGATACCGTATTTTAGCTTCCTCCCTTTTCCCTCCCAAGTGACAGGGTGGCAATGTTGTCTTTATAACCACAGATTTAAAGTGTATTTTCTTGCAGGTGGTCTCTCTGTGGGGCTTATAATCTTTCTTACCTTTCTTGGCAGATCAGCCATGCAGAAGCTAGGAACAGAAGTGTTTGAGGAGGTCTACGATTACCTCAAGAGAGCAAGGCACCAGAAGGCCTGTGAAGCAGAGATCCGGGAGCACCTGGAGACCGTGGTTCCTCGGGCCAGCGACTGCTTTGAAGTTGACCAGCTCCTCTACTTTGAGGAGCAGCTGCTGACCACAGAAGGAAAAGTGCTCACTCTCCAGAACCTTCGCTGTGAAGCTGACCCTGAAGAAGCACATACAGTTCTGTGAAAATCCATGAGGTTTCCACTCTGGACTACATCTTGGGATACTAGCGCACAACTGGAGCCGCCATCTTTACCTTCGGCTCCTGGTCAGAAGTTAGGATGTCTATGGAGATGTCTGTGTCTATGCACTCAGCTGGCTGCTGGTGCCTGGAGTCACAGGTCAAGGTCATAGATGAAGTCTGGCATCCTGAAAGGCTTTCCTTCATGCCTGCAGCCCTCAGGGTTTCCAATGGGGTAGAAGTACTGTGACGACACAGGTGCTCTGTATCTGTGTCCATCCAGAGCATGCTCAGAGCCCAACCACCATGATCTCCAGGGACTATGGCCAACTTGCTTGTGATGGACACAGGATACTGGCCTGGGCATTGACCTGCTAAACTCCAGTGATGATTTTTCTTTCTTTCTATGACTAACATGCAAACCGTATGTAAATAATGGGCTTGGATTGAAAAATCCCAAAAGTGACTCTGTGATTTATTCCTAAAACTCACTCATGGAGCAATAAAGGCTTTTATTTATAATAAATACGGATTTCATCATTACAAGATAAATCACCTATTTTATCTTTTCTTTTTATTTACTTATATATTTTTATGTAGGAGTGCTCTGTCTGCATGTACACTTGCATGCCAGAAGAGGGCATCAGATTCCAATATAGATGGTTGTGAGCCACCATGTGGTTCCCGGGAATTGAACTCAGGACCTATGGAAGAGCAGCCAGTGCTCTTAACCACTGAGCCATCTCTCTATCCCCTTATCTTTTTCTTATAACAATATATTGTTAAGTAACACATTTTGTAAAGGTAATATTTGCTTTGTTTTGTTTGCTGTTTGTTACTACTAAAAACATCTAAAAATTTACACATGAATGAGATATTAGTTGGTGTTTTAAATATTGATTTATTTTTATTATATATATTTGAGTATTTTGTCTGGATGTATGTATGTGTACCATGTGTGTCTTAGTTAAGGTTACCATTGCTGTGATGAAACACAAGAACAAGTTGGGGAGGAAAGGGTTCATTTGACTTATACTTTCACATGGTAGTTCATCATTGAAGGAAGCCAGGACAGGAAATCAAACAGGGCAGGGACTTGGAGGCAGGAGCTGATGCAGAGACCATGAAGGATTGCTGCTTACTCACTTGCTCATCTTAGCCTGCTTTCTTATAGAACCCAGGACCACCAGCCCAGGGATAGCACCACCCACAATGGACTGGACCCCCGACATCAATCACTAATTAAGAAAATACTCTACAGGTTTGCCTCCTGGCCTCATTTTTATCAATTGAGTCTTCCTCTTCTGATGACTCTAGCTTGTGTCAAGTTGACATAAAACTAGCCAGTATAATATACAAGCCTGGGGCCTAGAGAGGTCAGAAGAGGTTGTTGGATCCTGGAACTAGAGTTATAGATGGTTGTGAGCCTTCGTGTGGGTGCTGAGAACCAAACCTCTGCAAAAGCAGCAGGAGCTCTTAACCACTGAGCTCTCTCTCCAGCCCCAACATTTGTGAGTGTGTGTGTGTGTGTGTGTGTGTGTGTGTGTGTGTGTGTGTGTATGTGAATATTATACTTAAGTCACATAAGCTGTCTCCTCAGACATTGTTTCTTTTTTAATAATATTTTTATTTATTCTTTGAAAATTTCATACATTTATACAATGTATGTTTATGTCAACTTGACACAAAGTAGAGTCATCTGGCAAGAAGGAATCTTAGTCAAGAACTGCCTCCACAGGACTGGCCTGTAGACAAGTCTATGGTGCATTATCTTGATCGGTGATTATTATGGGAAGGCCCAGCCCACTGTGGGGAGGTGGTTCTGGAATGTATACTAAAACAAACTGAGCAATCCAGGAAGAGCAAGCCAGCAAGCAGCGCTCCCCCATGGTCTCTTCATCAGCACCCCCCCTCCCGCCACCAAGTGCTTGCCCTGTTTGACTTCCTCCCCTGACTTCCCTCAGTGACAGACTGTGCTGTGGAACTGTAAGCTGAATAAACCCATTTCTCCCCGAGTTGATTTTGGTTTTATCCTAACTGAAACAACATCCATCCTCTACTACCTTCCTCCAGCTCCCCCTTGTGCACCCACCCCATCCTATCCCAACTTCATGTCCTCCTTATTTTGTTGTTTGTAAGTTTTACTCAGAAGAAAGAAAAGGTATTGGTGAAACAGTTTGTGTGGTAACAAGGAGGAGACCTCATCTCAGGAAGTCCTCTGGATACCCCAGGCCCTTTGATGATCAGTCAGATGGCAAACTGGTCAGAGGAGGAGGGACTATAAAGAAGCCAAGTTAATGAATGTGTGTAGTCTCCTTGATGACAGTCATTATGTTATTAGAACAGGATAATGCTTGTGCGAGTTGCTAGGTCTGAAGAGGAATTCATAATATGTCCAGAGAACAATGTCTTGCATTTTAGAACATGGTTCTAAGAAGACAGGTGCAGAGGGATAATATCCTACTCTCCAGAGATTGGCGTTGTGTGCCACACCAGCCTCAGAAGAAAGGAGAGCCACAGTAATGGGCTTTGGGAGCATTGCCTCTTAAGACCACTGGAGTTTTCCTTCCCTTTAGCTCACTGGTGTGGGAATGAGGAGTAAGATTTGACCTGACTTGAAAAAGAGTGTCTGTCATTACCTCTTTCTCCTTCAGCAATACAGTCCTAATGTGGGGCTACTTCAGTGTGGATGTTAATAACTAATCAATGGAAAATGACAGATAAGAAACAGTCACAGAGATGGGAGATGGAAGGACTTTGTGCTCTGCTGTGCTCTCCTCTCTCTCTCTCTCTCTCTCTCTCTCTCTCTCTCTCTCTCTCTCTCTCTCTCACACACACACACACACACACACACACACACATTCTGCCTTCTAGGTATACAGAGGAAATGCCACCAGCTCTTTTGGGTGATGCAGAGATAATGCTCACAGGGAGAGGGATGGAAGTTCATTATGTAATGGCTTCGAGGCTGGGGCTGGAGCAAATGCCCTGGGTCTTATAAGAGTTCAGCCATCGCCCTGGGCTCAGCATAAAAGAGGCTGACACATTAAACTATAGCTCATAGGTGAGGACATTGCAATCTTCCTTAAGATGAGACAGACATTAACTAGGCTGTGAAGAGAAAGGAGGACCAGGCTACTGGGAGAGAAAAAAGAAATGAAGCAAAGAACAGAAACAGGTGTCTTTTGTGTGCCTGTGTGCATGCGTGTCTGTGTGTGTGTCTCTGTGCATGCGTGTGCATGTGTGTGCCTGTGTGCATGCCTGTGCCTGTGCATGTGTGTGTGTTGGTGAAGCAGGGTTAGATACACAGTGAAGAAGCAATGTTTGAAAACAGTTCTGCCTGCCATCATCTGTATGAGGGAGAAGGTGAACACCAGGTGGTGGGGCTCCTAGACCTCCTCCTGCCATTATTGTGATTTATAGCAGTTCATTTCCTCCGAATCCGTTTCTGGCCTACCTCTGACTACCACTGAGAAAAATGCAGTTACCAGACGGAATCATGGGAAATTGCCACCATGGTGTGTAGCAATGCTTCAGATGGCTGGAAATGCTCTTGGTGTTGAAAGAAGCATCATTGACTGTATGGTTAGCCTACTTGAAAGTTCCGTCATTGGACCTTCATCTACGAGCATCCCTTCGCTTCTAAGGTTCTACTGCTACCATTGCAAACACATCCCCAAAGACAGTCACTTTCAGACACTTTGAGTGGCCCTTGATGCCTGCTCTGCAGATATGCGTGAGTGGCCGGCTCCTAGGACCAGCTTTGCCTTGCAGACCATCTCCATCCACTTCACCCTGCTAAACTGCTATGATAGCCTCAAAATAATCATCACAGGGGTCTTCAGTTGAAGAATGATCCTAATTAGTCTTAACAATAAAAACCTGAGTCAGATATCGAGGGTGAAAGCTGAAAGGTCAAATAAGCAGAGCAGCCACCGGTAACGTCTTACCTCTCAGATCCTTAGACCCATTTGGGGTGGGGGTGCTTTCCTGTCTCTGCAAATCCTCAGACTGAATGGGTGCCAGAGACCCTGTCTCCACCAGCCTTATATTCCCACCTCCACCTCCCTAGTGCTGGGATTAAAGGCGTGAGCCTCCCATGTGCTGGGATCAAAGGCACGATCCTCCCAATCCAAGTGCTGGGATTAAAGGTGTGAGCCACCACCAACTGGCCTCTATGGTTAACTAGTGGCTAGCTCTACCCTCTGATCTCCAAGCAAGTTTTATTTGTCAGAACACAAAATATCATACAACACTCAGTTCTTCCATAATTTCAGAAAACAGTTCATAATTTCAGAAAACAGTTCATAAGTATGGCTCAACAAATATTGATAAATATTTACTAGGAATACAGTGGTCATTAGAATTTATGTAGGACTGCAGCAAAACGTGTTGAAATTTAATCCTTGTTGTTAGACAGTAAACAGGGAGACTAGGTGGGACCTTTAAGAGGTGATTGGGTCAAAAATGTCTGCCTGTCTGGATGATGTAGTCATTGGTTCATGGATCATCTGTCTGTTACAAACCAGAGCTCCTCTGGTCATAGGATGGCTGTGCCACCTGGGGATTCTTCAGAGGCTCCATCAGCAAGAAGGTTATCACTAGATTCGGCCCCTTAACCTTTGACCCTGCAGTCTCTAGAACTGTAATTTGAGCAATTTTTTGTTCTGTCTAAATGAGCTGTTTTGTGGGTACTAATGCAGTCTGTTATAACAACAGGGGACAGACTAAGATGTGCTGAATGGACAACTTGACTCCAAGTTAGTCTGGGAGTCAGTCCTTCAGCAGCTAGAAACATTTTCGTTGATCAGAAATGAGATTTTTACTGCTCTGATAGATGGAGTTGTCTGGGTGACTTCACCCCTCCCTACACTCCCTGACCGTGACTCAGTTTCACCTTGGAGCCTGATTTAGCTGGGTCCCTGATATGTTGTCACCCTGCTGTCACCTCCAGCCTGTCCACCTATGGCATGACACATGAGCATGGGAACTGGAGCAGAGTCCTCCTGGGGCAGCCCAGCCCCTGCGCAATAAACCCGGCCATTCATACAATCCACCAACTCCAGTGTTTATTACTGTCTGCTACTTGGAGTTTGTGCTTGATCATCACATGTCACCGTGGCAATAAACTAACCTTCTGTCCTTTCCCTGACACTCAAATCCCCAGACTTTACTTGGGGCAGGAACACTGATTTTTACAAATGGGTGCGTGGGAGGCACGCATCTCAAATAAACTGTGGCCTTTTACAAAAAAAAAAAAAAAAAAAAAAAAAAGAATACTCCTTTTCAAAATAGCCCAGGCAAAGCATGAGTGCTGTCTTTGTGGCTTTCCCAGCGTCTCAGGAGAGGAAATGGAAAACACCGGAGCCATGTCATCCATAGATGGGGTCCACTTCTTTGTATTCCAGCTGAACACACCTTGAGTTTACATTTTATACTAGGTGCTAAGTTTAGACACACATTGATGCGTGTGTCAGGGGGAGACTCTCACTCTGTAGTCCACATTGCCCTGGAATTCTCCACGTCCAGGTTAACCTCAAACTCTCAGCAGTCCTCCTGCCTCAGGCTCCCCAGTCCTGCATGGTGGGTTTGAAGCACCATTTTTGGCTTCCTGCCTTTTAAAATTAAAAACAAGGGTCCTTAGCAGGGACTTTTGCTGAAGGCAGTGCTGGAGTTGGATGATTTACCTTCCGATAGAGCAACTGCAGAGAAGCTAAACTGTGCAAAGGCACACCGGCAAACAACAGAACTGGAGGAAGTGCGTGTCTAAGGTCAGAGAATGCTACAATGGTGAAGCTACATCGTACCCACTTATAAGAAATACAAATGAATATATTTGCAAGGCAGAGAGACCAGAATGGTCCATGTTGTGGTGGGTCAGTGTTAGAAACAAGAGTGTGAAGTCTTGTTCCGCTTAATATAGATGTGGATGTTTACATGTGGAAATATTTACATATACAGAGGGAAAAAATAGGGATGCAGTCATTGAACATACATAATTCCTTCCTCCAGCTGACGGGGGTCATAGAGCTTACAACACAGTCACATCCTACCTAGACAATCTTGGTGTCCTGCACAATTCTCTAGTAAGAACTGTCGAGCCCTGGGGTAGGAAATATGCATGATGAAGTCAGGAAGAGCATGAAGCAGCTTGTTGGCACAGGGGTGGGGGAGGAGGGACAGCAGCAGCAGGGGCGGAGGAATTCAGTTAATGGGGGCACACAGGAAGCCTGGGGAGGAGTTGATACAATACCAACCTACAGCAACAGTGAAGCTGCTGCCACAGAAGCGGCTTTCCCACTTTTTTTTCTTCTTTTTTTAAAATTTTTTTTTATTTTATTTTACAATACCATTCAGTTCTACATAACAGCCACAGATTCCCTTGTTCTCCCCCTTCCTGCCCCTCTCCCCTTCCCCCCAGCCCACCTCCCATTCCCACCTCCTCCAGATCAAGGCCTCCCCCAAGGACTGAGATCAACCTAGTAGACTCAGTCCAGGCAGGTCCAGTCCCCTCCTCCCAGATTGAGCCAAGCGTCCCTGCATAAGTCCCAGGTTTCAAACAGCCAACTCATGCAATGAGCACTGGACCCAGTACCACTGCCTAGATGCCTCCCAAACAGATCAAGCCAATCGACTGTCTCACCTATTCAGAGGGCCTGGTCCAGTTGGGGGCCCCTCAGCCTTTGGTTCATAGTTCATGTGCTTCCATTCGTTTGGCTGTTTGTCCCTGTGCTTTATACAACCTTGGTTTCAATAATTCTCTCTCATATAAACCCTCCTCTTTCTCGCTGATTAGACTCCCGGCGCTCCACCCGGAGCCTAGCCGTGGATGTCTGCATCCAGATTCCTCAGTCCTTGGATGGGGTTTCTGGCACAACTATTAGGGTGTTTGGCCATGGTAAATGAAGACCACATAAGAAAAGGAAGAAACAAAGTGCTAAAGAGGCCCACAGAAATCCACAAAGATACCCCCACAAAAGACTGCTGGCAATGGTTGAGAGACAGCCGGGACTGACCTACTCTGGCTTTCCCACTTTTATCTAGAGAAGGTAGATCCTCTTTGTGGAATGGCCTGTAACAGCCAGATCTACCTCCACCATCACTGGATGCTTGTAGACACAAATCCAAACGGGTCACGGAGAAGGCAGCTTGAGATATGGCCTCTGAGAAAGTGTGCCACCAACCCGGACAGTTGCACGAAATTGCTCTTTTACATCTGTAGAAACCTGGGACGGTGCAAAGAGGTGGAAACCACGTGTGTGTCTCTGCCCCGCCCCCCTCCTGAGAGAGAGAGAGAGAGAGAGAGAGAGAGAGAGAGAGAGAGAGAGAGAAGAGGAGACAGAGAGACCCTAGCAAACCTGCTGTTTCACATTGGCATGTTAGTAACATGGGAGAATATAAACATCTTCAGAGCACGGTAGCTAGCCGGGTAGCTCTACTATACCTGTGGCTGTCGGCCCCCAAGTCTTGAAGTTATTTTCTCAGTCCATCACCCCTGCGGCAACCAAATGCCTTAGACTGGAAGAGCCAACAACCAGGATTTCTTTCTCATTGTTCTGAGGATTGGCGAGTCCAAGATCAAGAGGCAGGCAGGTCCTGGTCTTTTGGGAACCCTCGTGTTGTTGACACCTCACACATCAGAAGAGGCCAGGGAACTCTCTGGGTCTCTTTTATAAGGTCACAAACCTACTCATGCTCCCCACACCAACTCCAACCCATATTCTCTGGTTCTATCAAAACCAGACCTGAGGCGGCTTTCTCAACTGCCTGCCTGTTCCTTCCGCTCTCAACACTCCTTGGTAACCTGATCTTGCCCAACATAGAAAAGCTGAGACTCGCGGCTTTGCAGGCCTCCTAACTATGACTTAGGACACCAGCCACACCTTTAGCCACACCCTGATCCAGGGTCCAACCCCGAGGAAGCTTTCAGCTTTCCCGAGGGCCTTCTGCACTGCCTGGCCTAAAAGCCCCAGCCTGATTGGCTGTCGTTCCCCAAGCAAAGCCAGCACTCATTGCGAATGTCTCTCATTCTGCTCAGGGACCCCGCAGTCATTGGTGGTCTGGGATGAGACCCTCCTGCCGAACCACGTGAGTGGACGAAAGCAAAGATCCATGGCCACAAGCAATAAGGTGGAACTGGCGGAAGCCCTGGCCCTGGGCGCCCCCTGGCGACATCTTTGTTACGTGATGCTGTATGCACCCAATCCAAAGGTGCTCTTTGGGGGCCGCATCCCACTCCGCTATGCTGTGCTGGTGAGGAATGGTCACTTCTGTCCTGGCTCTTGTGCCCTTCCCAGGAGCCACCTTTCCATCATCTCCCAGCTAATCCCCACTCCCTCCTCTCCCAGATGTACATGCGCTTTGATGGGCGACTGGGCTTCCCTGGTGGTTTTGTGGATGATCACAGCCCCAGCCTAGAGGACGGCCTGGCTAAGGAACTGCTGAAGAGGCTGGGTGAGGGCGTGTCCAGTTTCCGCGTGGAACACACTGACTACCGAAGCTCCCTCAAAGATGCCAAATCAAACGTGGTGGCCCACTTCTACGTCAAGTGTCTGACCCTAGAGCAGCTCCAGGACGTGGAAGCCAAGGCACCTCTAGCCAAGGACTATGGGCTGGAGGTGGGACCAGCCTGGAACCTCTTACCCCACCTCTCTTCTCTGTGGTCCCTTTCCAAGGAAAGGCCCCTTAGGAAGTCTTGGTTTTTAGATCTTGTGCCCTTACAAGTGTCCAGGACTAGTCCAAGGCCTGAACATCTCCAGGCTGGATAACATTGCTAGTGTGTTCGCCTATGAAAGTTTTACACACACACACACACACACACACACACACACACACACACACACACACACGACTGGCCTCTGCAGAGATTTTTCTAGAACACACTCACCCAAGTATGATAACTTGGTCAGGCATGACACTACAATAGTAATTTGACTTTGGGCCCAGGGAGGGTAGGGGAATGGGTGTATACATGGAAGTGATTCCCCAATTCTGGCAAGTATCAAACTCATGGGGAGGAGAGGTGTAGAGAAAGTGACTACTAAATTCACACTGGCAGTTCCCTAGTGAGAAAGCGATTTCTAGACTTCCCTCCCACAACCCTTCTTAGGAAGGCCTGTGAATTTGCAGTTGTCTTGAGTTCCCCAGCGAGGCCTACACAGCTGGAATGGAACTGCTGATGTGCAGGACTGTGCCTGCATCTGCCATGCCTGGACTCAGGCCACAGGAAAGTGCTGTAGGAAGGATTAGCCTGGAGATGGACACCGAATGTCTTGAGGGCCACTGCCTGTACAGGTTAGGCCCCCTGGGCCTCTCTGAAGTATGGAGCCTTGGGACTTGTTCTGCAGTGGTATCTGCCCTAGAAAGCTTGCTGTAGTGAGAACCATGCCTTGTCCTGTTTCCTCCCCTTCACAGGTCTTGGGCCTGGTGCGTGTGCCCCTGTATACCTTGCATGACGGTGTGGGAGGCTTGCCTGCCTTCCTAGGGAATTCCTTCATTGGTGCTTCCAGGAATCAGCTACTGGAAACCCTCCAGGACATGGGGATTCTGACTCCTGAAACTGTCTCAATCCTCAAGGAACGAATTTTGCTCCACGGAAGCAGATCTTAGGGCTGACTAGATTCTGAGATGGGGACGTTGGGTAGCAGGAGGGCTGGGGAGAGCCTTTTCCAGGCCTGAGAGATGACTGCTAATACCAGAATAAAAGGCAGATGTGCTATGCAGTGTGTTTTGAACAGAGGACCTTGCCCTATAGCATCAGAGACAAAAGTCCACAGCCATTTGCAGGGCCCTGGCCATTTTGAGTCCCTCCCTATACATGTGCACGCAGACCCAGGGAGCCCTAGACATGTGCAATCTGTGACGACACATGGCTTGGCCCACTCCCCTCATGTCCCCTTTAACCAGGAACCGTAATCCCCTCCCCTCCTTGCTAGGCAGCGGAGAGTCCTTCCCTTTCCTGGAAGGCTGTCTTCTAGTATCCAGCTCCATGTTCGCTGGAGGAGCATGGTTAAAGTTTGTGTGGCTAAAGTGTGTCAATGAACACGTTTCTTTAATTCTTGGTATAGTCTTGTTTATATTGTATCTGACTGGCAGCCTTTGCCACTCTTACTTAGTTATTTAAAGTTTCTCCTAGACATTCCCACCATACTGGTACTGAGGGATGGTACAATTTGTCCTAAAGAGGGATTCGTGTGGTTCTCCTGGACCATGGAGAGTTTCCACAGCGTGAGTTGGTATAAAGTGAAGACACTTGCAGAAGTGTGTGTCTCTTCCTGGCGAGATTGCTTACCCCATTGCTTCCTGGCATGTGCTGATGCAGCAGGAGCTGCTGGCCTGGGGCTGAGCAGAAATGGGGTGCCATTCCTTCTGGACTTTGCAATCTCTAGAACCATGGGCCCAAACAGACTTCTTTAGGTTACCCTGTATTCTGTGTCAACAACAGGAAGTGGACTGAGATGGCCCTGCTTCATCTTGCATGTCACACATTATGCTTCATAGCCCTAGGATTCCAAAGCGTTTTAGTCATGTTAATCTCTGTTAAAATGCTACTTTAATCATGCGCTGTTTTCCTGACATTTTAGAATTGTGAGGGGGGTTTGTTGTTGTTTGTTGTGTTTGTTTGTTGTTTGTTGATGCTGAGCTTCCTTAGGACAATAGTTTCCTCTGTTCAGCAATTCATAAATCTTCACATCTTTAGACTTGGTTAGAATGTTTTGTCTTTTTGTTTGGAAGGGATGGTGTTTTTCTGGTTCTTGGTCTTTATGGTAATTCAAAGCTGTCAGAGAATATTTCAGGAGACCATGGTGGAAACTTTCAGGCCCCTGATCTGGCCTTGGACATTAACAGTGTAACTTTTCAAAGCTGTCTGAGGCCAGCCAAGACTCAAGGGTAAGTAGATTGAAAGCCATTTGTTGATGGTGGGGTGTGCTGGCTAGTTTATATCAACTTGACACAAGCTAGAGTCATCAGAGAGAAGGGAGCCTCCGCTGAGAAAATGCCTCCATAAGATCCGGATGTAAGGCATTTTCTTAATCAGTGGTTGATGGGGGAGGGGCCCAGCCTGGATTTGTGGTCCTGAGTTCTATAAGAAAGGAGGCTGAGAGCCGGACAGTGGAGGCACACACCTTTAATGCCAGCACTCAGGAGGCAGAGGCAGGCGGATCTCTGTGAGTTTGAGGCCGGCCTGGGCTACAGAGTGAGTTCCAGGAAAGGTGCAAAGCTACACAGAGAAACCCTGTCTCAAAAACCAAAAAAAAAAAAAAAAAAAAGAAAGAAAGAAAGAAAGAAAGAAAGAAAAAAGAAAGAAAGGAGGCTGAGCAAGCCATGGAAGCAAACCAGTTAAGCAGCACCCCTCCATGGCCTCTGCATCAGCTCTTGCCTCCAGCTTCCTGTTCTGTTTCATTCACTTCCTGTTCTGACTTCTGTCCATGATGAACATCGATATAGAAATGTAGGCCAAAGAGACCCTTTCCTCCCCAAGTTGCTTGGTCATGGTGTTTCATCACAACAATGGAAACCCTCACTAGGACATGGGGTAAGTGGTGGGCCAGAGAACTAGCAAAGGATCTGTAGCCAGATATGAACTAGAGCAAGATCTAGAAGTAGATAAATTCTAGTATTATTAGATATCAGTAATAAAGATTGAGAGAGGCCAGGGTTGCAGCCATCTTAGAGAAGGGTCAGACGGGACAGCAGGCCCTTGGACAAATTGTTCTAAGAAAAACCCACCGGAGGATGTACTGCCCCTTCGCCCCCAGACCCGGACAATTAGGAGCTGCACACCAGACATTTCCTTAAAGGATATGATACAACATAACTGGCATAATGAACAAAGCACCAGATATGTCCTGTGGGATGTTTTCTGCTGTTATAGATTGTATACCATAGCTATCAGAGGGAATAGGTTTCCTGCAGATAAAAACGGGAAGTCTAACTACCAGAGGAAATGGGTCTGCTGGCAAAATAGATACAATAACATAGATTGCTAGAGGATATGGCAATTCCATTGCAGCTGCAGCTCTCCAATAAGTTCGAACCAAGCGTCTCTAACCTGAAGTAAGCACCAATTCTGAGCTTGGAACTGTATAGAGTTGGAATTCCCCCAGATCCCCTACCCTAACTATTATCAAAACCCTGCTGGATTGCTACTCAGGGTCTCTCCTGCTGCTCTGCTGCTGCATCAGATGGACAGAGAGACCCAGGTTAACTCGAAACAATAAAAAGACTCTGCTTTTTCATTGGATTTGGTCTCTTGGTAGTCTTTGGGGGGACTCTGGGTACAACAAAGATAATGTTAGAAAATTATGCAGGATCCCTTTGGTACATGACTATGGTAATTTGAATGAAAATGGTCCCCATAGACTCATATGTTTAAATGCTTGGTCCCAAGTTAGTGGAACTGTTTGAGAAGGATAAGGAGGTGTGGCCTTATCGGAGGAGGCATGGCCTTTTTAGAGGAGATGTGTCACTGAGGATGAGCATTGAGGTTTCAAAAGCCCAAATCAGCCAGGTTCTCTCTCTCTCTCTCTCTCTCTCTCTCCCTCTCCCTCTCCCTCTCTCTCTCTCTCCTCTCTCTCTCCCTCTCTCTCTCTCTCTCTCTCTCTCTTCTCTCTCTCTCTCTCTCTCTTGCCTGCAGATCAGGATATGAAGTTCTCATTACTGCTCAGCACCATGCCTGTCTGCTTCCTACCATGATGATCATGAACTAACCTTCTGAAACTGTAAGCTATTCCCCAGTTAAATGCTTCCTTTACAAAAGTTCCCCTGGTCATGGTGTCTCATCACAGCAATAGAACAGTGACTAAGACAAGGACCACACAGGCCTGGGCAATTTCCTAGTGGTGTTTCAAGGAAGTCCTTCCTGGTGACATGTGGATATGGAAGGCCTCAAAGAGCAAGGAGGCAGAGTAAGTTGCCCCCATAGTTCCTATGGGAGAGGGTGGTGACCTGGACCAGGGAGAGGGCAGAGGAAATGGACAAAATTGTATGTATGGAGGGAGGTCGTGGAGCTGGTGTTGGCAGGATTTACTGATCACTGTGGGAAGAGACCAGTGAGTAAAGTAGAGGCTTCTCCGGTTTTGTACTTTTAGGCATTCGTGTTATATGTGTTATATATAGATGAAGACTTCTGGGTAAGTCTCATCAACATTGTTGATGTAATTGAGTAGCACTGGCTGGATTATTTATTAGTAACTTTTCTGTTGCAGTGATAAATATCATGACCAAGAGTAACTAACTTACAGAAGGAGGAATCTGTTTGGGCTTCCGTAATGTGAGGAAGGCATAGCCAAGTGCTGCTGGTGCCGGAAGCTGGCTGGTCACATCTTATCACACAGGAAACCAAGGGAATGAACTAGAAAGGGGACAAGGTATAAACTCTCCCAGCCCTCCCTCAGTGACATATGTCCTCCAGCAAGGCCTTACCTCAAAGGTTCCATAACCTACCCAAGCAGCACCACCCACTGGGGGCCCAGTGTTGGAGCCTACAGGGACAAATGGAAGCATCCTATTTCTCTCCCCGTTCTGGAAGTTTAAGAACATGGTTCAGATATGTGCTTTGCATCTGGTGGGTACATTCTTACCTGTAAGGTTTCTGTCATGTTCCAAAGTGGTACAAAGCATGTCAGGGAGAGACAGAGAAACCATGTCAGGGACAGTCTTTTCAGAACAACACTGCTTGACAAAGAGCTCATTCATTAATCTATTAGTCCATGAGTAGATTAATCTCTCCTGATTTAGGAGGACCTCAGAAAGTCCTGCCTGATCCTCCTCCTCCTCTCCCTCCTCCTTCTCTCCTCTCTCTCTCTCTCTCTCTCTCTCTCTCCTCTCTCTCTCTCTCTCTCTCTCTCTCTCTATCTATTTCTCTCTCTCTGGTTTTTTGAGACAGGATCTCACTATGTAGCCCTGGCTGTCCTGAAAGTTGCTATGAACACCAGGCTGGGCTCGAACTCACTGAGATCTGTCTTCCTCTGCCTCCTAACTGCTGGGATAAAATGTGAGTGCCACTGTGCCCAGTCTGATCCTACTTCTTAATACCTCACATGAGGATTCCTTTCAACATGAATTTTGTGGAAAGCATTCAAAATTTGACATTGTGATTTGATTGCACAAAAATTGCATAAAACATTTGTAAAGTTGGCTGAAATTGTTTGCAAGGGTTTGTCCACTGACAGTTTGTGTTCTGGAGACTTAACCCTCACTAAGGTAGTTTTGAAATAGCAGGACCTTTAAGAAGTGAAGCTGAGTGGGAATAGTTAGGTTGCTGGAAATATGAGGCAGAGAGAAAGGCAAGTCAGTTCAAAGGTCATGCACAGGAGAGATTATAAGGATGGACGATGGAGTCACCAGTTCCTCATCACTAATATAGGGACAGAGAGCACTTAACTTTGTGACGTAGCTTGGCAATTGGAGATCTTGATGACGTGGGCAGTTGAGCATGGAGAGGGCATGGTGGAAGGTGGGTTTAAAAGAGGAGTGTTTGCTTCTGGAGAACCAGGAAGAAGATCTTAGAGAGTCCAGATCCATGTGAGGACACAGCATGGCTGGCCAAAGCCTGGGGAATTGCTGTAAAGGTGTTAGATTCAGGGATGAAGAGGCAGAAGGAAAATGAGCAGCCGAGTGGATAATGAGGCCAGAAACTGACCCATGTTGGCAAGGTAATGTGAACCAGCCAAAATCCTCAGTGACCAAGAGGAGGTACAAAGCCAGCCTGGCAGCGGAGGGCAGAGTGGCCACACCAAGACATGCCCTCCCGGGGCAGGATCTCTTGAGGGAAGGAAGGTGGGGAGAGCCCTGGAAGAGTAATGTGGATTGCTGTGGATATTGCTCTATATAAATAAAACACTGGTGGCCAGTGACCAGGCAGGAAGTAGGTTGCCAGGCAGGAAGTAGGTGGGACAAGGAGAGAGGAGAATTCTGGGAAGCAGAAGGCTGAGGGAGAGACACTGCAGCCACCGCCAGGACAAGCAGCATGTAAAGACTCTGGTAAGCCACCAGCCACGTGGCAAGGTATAGACTTATAAAAATGGGTTAATTTAAGATAAAAGAACAGTTAGCAAGAAGCCTGCCACGGCCATACAGTTTATAAGTGATATAAGCATCTGAGTGATTATTTTATACATGGATTGTGGGACTGCGGGGTTTGGGGAACCTGGAGAGAAGCCCTCCAGCAACAGTGGATTCCAGCAGGGCTCCAGCTTTTGGCCTTCCAAAATGGGGTAGGTGGTCAGAAGCAGCTCTGGTGTCAATGCCTAGAAGCTTCAATTACTGTGTCTGCTTTCCAGGTCTAACCCAGATCTAAGAGTGACATGTCATCTGGAAACTCTCGGGTGGCTAGTCAAAGGGAAGGAGTGTGTGTATGTGTGTGTGTCCATGTGTGTCCCTCCAGGGCCCCAGCCTGTGCCAACTGCAACTGCATCTAGGTTGATACTACAGAAACTCCGTCACTTCTGAGAAAAAGGTAAGGATCCTTGGGCAAGGGACATAAAACCTCTAGCTGCCCCCAGCTCAGATTATGGTTCTACACAGAACATTGAATCCAGAGCCCATCCTTGGAGGTTGCCCATGATTTTTTTCCAGGTTCCATGATGTTCCACTGTGGTAGGGTTAAATGTTCTAGTAACGATGCTCTCCAACCTTCTTGGAAGGTTATATTTCCACTTTTTTTTTTTGGGGGGGGTTGGTTTTTCAAGACAGGGTTTCTCTGTGTAGCTTTGCGCCTTTCCTGGAACTCACTTTGTAGCCCAGACTGGTCTCACACTCACAGAGATCCACCTGGCTCTGCCTCCTGAGTACTGGGATTAAAGGCGTGCACCACTGCCGCCCAGCTTTATTTCCACTTTTTAATTGTGGGACACTGACTTTGTTTCTGAGCTCTCTGGTGCTGGTGAGGGGCAGGTGTCTATAATTCCCCTACCCTGCCTAAGAAGCATCCCTCCCAGGCAGTGGAGTCCTTCACCATCAGCCATCACACACTTCCCTGGCCTGGTCCTAGGTGCCTGCCCGCCTGGCAGGAGGGAGAGAGGCAGGCTGGACTGTGCATGTCTCCTCTCACCCACTCCCATCCTGCGGGGGGGATGGGCAACCAGGCTGGAAAGCACACAGGACTCCCTGGGCCCCTTCAAGCACAGTGCTCTGGGGAGGGAAGGAGATGGGAGCACATCCAACCTCCAGCCCTGCTCCTGGCAGCAAGGCCCTGCAGCTGAGCACTGGGCCTCCTTATCTCAAGCTTGAGGTTGTGATTCCTGGGGAGAGGGTTAATGGAGGGGGCACTTGGCATTAGCTTTGGGCAGATCAGCCAGCACTGTCAGCACAGGCTGCTGCTGCTCCTTCCTGGGGAGGAGAGGGGACCTGGTCACTCCCCACCTCCTCACACTCCCCCTCCCTACACTCCCCATGCTAACACACATTGATGCCTCTCTCAGCAGAATCAGCAAGAAGTTTCTAGTTTTCAACATCGCATTTTCCCTGTTCTCAGAAATCTCTTTCAGACTTCATTTTGTCCTGAGCCCAAGGCCTTGTCAGTTTCCAGGCTTGAGGCGGAGGAAGCTGCTGCTTCCTGGCAGGACCATGTGGGGAAGGAGGGTAGTCTCCTGCCAGTGAACCTGAGGGCTGAGGGAGGCTATGTGAAACAGACGGGCTAGTGGGAGTGAGGTAGGAAGGGAGATTTATTGCACAGAGATATTTAAATCCTGCACCCCAGATAGTCTGGTGAACAGAGAAGCAAAAGTGGATAGGAACATTTCACCCTTGATAAGGTTTGCTGAGGGCATCAGAGTTGGGCTGGGTGGAAGAGATGCTGCGTGTGGCTCATTTCAGAAGAAGAGAAGAAGAAGTGGAGTATTTTGTTTAACACGACTGAGGTAGAGAGGTGTTGGCAGTGCAGGGGAAAAGGGGCTATGGCACACATGGCCTTCAGGCCACAGAATGCCTACGAAGAGAAACAGCTCTCTCCCAAGGCCCTCCAGGGCCCATCTGCTTGGCTTCATCCATGTGGCAGTTCCCGTTCCTCGAAGTAGTGGGCTTGGTCTGTCAGAGACCCCATTGGAGGATGAAAACTACCAGCAGGCCCCTGCTGGTCTGTATGCCTTCCTTCACTTTCAGACTCAGAAACAAGAGGGAGTGAAAGAGCGCCAGGGACATGAAAGACACAGGGAGGCTCCTCCACCACCAGCCCCTGGGCTGGAGGAAATCTACGTTCCAGGCTCCTCTCCAAAGTCTAGCGTTCACCCTGGTCACTGGAGCAGAACCAGGGCCACCCAGACCCAACCTCAACCCATCTTCATGGACCACCGGCGAAGACCTTGACTTCCCCTCGGTGTGGCAAATTCCACATGCGGCTCAGTAAGTATAAGCAGGAGCTATAAATGCAAACGGGAAGGGAAGGTCTAGGCAGGAATGTTGTTCCAAGCCTCACATTCTCCTCCCTCTAGGGCTTCTGAAGGCCCCAGCTGATAGAATTACAACATCCCAGGCACCTAGCAATAGTTGCAGGGTGTGGATGGAGACAAAGGTCTGCTGAAGAGGAGAGAAGGGGAGCTGACTGATCTCCTGTTTGAGAGACAAGGAGTGCACCGCAGTTACTAGAAACTCACTCCTGAGCAACTGCCCCATTAATTCTTGATCACGCCTGTGGACCACTTCCACCCACAAACGTCAGAGGTGGGGGCATCTGATTCGCGGGTTCCTCATCAGTCTCCAGTCTGGCCTGGAGGGACAGAGAGAGAATATCTGCTTGCTCTTAGCTTTTATGAGAGACTTGGGCTATTTATAGCCTCTATAATAGACTTGTACTGGCTAGTTTGTGTTAATTTGATACAAGGCAGAGTCATCTGAGAGGAGGGAACCTGAAACCAGAAACTTCCTAGTAAGACTGGGCCGTAGGCAAGCATTTTCAAATTACTGATTGAGGTGGGAGCACCCAGCACATTGTGGGTGGTGCCAACCCTGGCCTGGTGGTTGTGAATTCTATAAGAAAGTCTTAGCAAGACATGAGGAGTAAGCCAGTAAGCAACAACCTTCCATGGCCTCTGCATCAGCTCCTGCCTTCAGGTTCCCACCCAATTGGAGTTCCTGCCTTGGTTTCCCTCAGGGACTGTGATTCAGGATATGTAAGCCAAATAAACCCTTCCTCCCCAATTTGTCTTTGGTCATGGTGTTTCATCATATCTATAGAAACCATAACGAAGATAGAAATTGGTTTCAGAATTGAGGAACATGGTGAGTCCAATGGATTCCATGACTTGGTTCACTGCTGCACTTCTCTAGCTGTGAAGTGAGTTCCTTGGTCAGAAGCAATGCTGTGTGGAATACCATGATTGTGGACAAGGCATTCTGTAAGTCCATGGATGGTACTTTTGGTGGAATCATTACATCAGGAAAGGCAAATCCATAGCCAGAATAAGTACCTATTCCAGTAAGGACAAAGTATTGTCCTTTCTATGAAGCAAGTGGCCCAGTGCAGCCAACCTGCTACCAGGTCGGTGGCTGGTCATCCTGGAGAATGGCGCCATATCTGGGGCTCGGTGTTGGCCTCCGCTATCGGCATAGCTGGCACTCAGCAGCAACTGTAGCCAGGTCAGCCCTGGCAAGTAGAAGTCCCATCTCTGCCACCATGGCCAAACTGGAAACAATTACAATGTCCCTCCAGGAGCGAGGGCTAGTTCAGCTGCAATGCTTGCCTAGCAAGCACAAGGGCCTGAGTGCCATTCCTAAAAGTCAGGCGAAAAAGCTGGGCATGGTGGCACATACCTATCACCCCAGCCTTGGGGAGATGGAGACAGGTGAGTCCTGGGGGCGACCTGGCAAGTCTTACACCAATGAGAGACTCTGTCTTCTCCAAAGAAAAATGGGCAGTGATTAAAGAATAACACCCAAGAATGTTCTCTGACTTCTTCCCACCAAGACACACACAAATGTGCATGCATATCCACACACGTGTACCCTTATGCATGTATACACACACACACACACACACACACACACACACACACACACACACTGTAGGTCCTTCTAGCTCTCTCTGGCAGCACCCCCTTATCCCCTCATATTTTGTTTTGTTTTTTTAAATCTGTAGTTTGCAACACTGGCTTTTCATTAAATCACATGGGGACAATCCAGTGAGGACTGTGTGAGTTGGTCTGACATGGGAAAGCAGGTGGCAGGTGTTGGCCATCTTTGGCCACCTTCATCTTCTAGACTTGGTCTTGGTGCTTTATGAGGCGAGACTGGAGCCTCATTTCCCTTCCTGTTCCTTGACCAGGAGGGAGCCTGTCTGCTAAAGGGTTTTGTGAAATGCAAACACTTCATTCAAATGTAAATTATAACCTTTACCTTCAACTTCAGGAGAAGCCAAAGATTTTTCTACTTTTAACTTTTTACTATAGGAAACATCAAACTATATAAAAAAAAAAAAAAGAAAGAAAGAAAGAAAAGAACATAATAAGCCCTTAATGGTCCCCAGAAATCCAGCTTCTAAAATTGTATTCATACCCTCAGCCTCTGTCTCCTGGAGGATTATTTTTAGTGTGTGGTTCATACATATTTCAGTATATAGCTGTAAAAGGCAAGGAATTCTTAAAAATGTAACCACATTACACTCTTACCTCAAATAATAGTTATTCTCACACAACAAGTACCTGATCCCCATTTATAGATACAGAATGAAATGCTTTTGTAATGAATGAGCAAAAGCAACATTCTCACATTTTAGCAATCAGGCCTTGACCTTTTGGAATCTGACCCCTAGTGACCCATGATGCCTTACACAGATCTGTGGAACCTAAACCCTCCTAACTCGGGAAATTTTGCACAAGTGGTAACTCTCAAGAGAACTAATATTGTAAAACTTGTTACTCAACAAGATTAATGGGAGCGCCATCTGCCCACTGGGATATGGTTCCAGGCTGGAGGCTGTCCTGTAAGACCACTGCCGCAACTTCTGAGCCCAACTGGGAGGCAGCTTCAATAAATACAGGCCAGGATCATACCTGGGATTCCCAGGGTATGATGGTGAACTACACTAGTCAGGGGCTTATAAAGGCAAAAACCACACGGCTATCTGTACTTCCCACCTTTGTCCAATCAGGGACAAGCAAACATCCTGATGTACCTCCTGCCTATTCACCTCCTGCCCACCTGTGACCAAGCATACTTCCTGTGCAGTTGGAACAACCAAGCTTGTTTACAGAAGTAAAACTGCATGACTTGTTATCTTACATGAACAGTCCCCAGCATCCCAGGAAGTTATCTGTCCTTGGGCAAGTGGGTCTTACAGGTTAGAGACATTTTTAAACAGATCTCTTAAGCACAGTAACTTAAACTTAAAATCTAACTTTAGCAATCACAGAGGCCATGAGGACAAGGCAGAGTAACCCCTCCCCAAACACACCCTCTCAACTGTTATTAAAAACAAACAAACAAACAAAAAAACAAAAACCAAACAAAACAAAACAAAAAAAACTCTTGCTCCCTCTCAGCAGCAGGGTTCTCCTCTGGGTATTCACCTGCTGCCTTTTTACTGTGTATTTCAATAAATACTCACTTTGTTGGTGTCTTGGTGAATTCTTTTACCACCCATGTCACCAACCTTCCATGTGACATTTCTCACAGTCGTGTTCACAAGGTTCTCTATTATTATTTTTTTGTTCAGTTTTGAACCCAAACATGGTCCAAGTCCAGTTGCTTTGTTAAACTCAACTGCTCAGGACCAGGGAGTGTCTTGATAAAAGGGCCTAGAAATTCTTTGACAGCACACAGAAGCAAAACACTAGAGACTTCCCAGTCTTTAGAAGGAGGAAAACCAATTTTGGTTGTTCAGTTGTTGAGGAGGAAGTTACTTGGCCTTATCCTCACGGGCCTCCTGCCAAGATCCCCGAGTCCCTGTGGGCAGAGAGACCTCTCCTTGTCTTGTTGAGTAACAAGTTGCATTAGCCCAGTGATTTGTACAAGGTTCTCTGAGTTGTTAGGGGTTAGGCTCCAGATATCTGTGTGAGGCCTAGGTCATTGGGGTTCAGGCTCCTAATGATCACAGGTTGATTGTTAAAACTGGAAAAGTTAATTTTGTTCCTATAAGTAAGCATTGGATGCATGATATATAGACGTTAGCCATTAAAAAAGACTAGGTCCTGGAATAGGTTCTCAGAACTTCCAATAGCAGGGCTACCAGGTAAGAGTTGGCAATGTACACTAGAATTAGAACTCAGCATTTTAAAATTAATGCTGGTAAAAGAAAGTTCTGCTTGCATTGAGACGTCACTGAGAGAGGCAGGATCCTGTGACACGAGGAATGCTTGGGGACAGCAGCTTCTCTAGGCAGGGTACTTGCTGCTCCTTGGTTGGTTGGGGTGTCACAGACAGTTATGGTGCTGGCATGGCCATCATTCTGGGGCTGAAGTCAAGAACTTCAACATAAGTTTAGGAATAAAGAGTCTATTTGCTTGTGGGCCCAAGGCTGTAAGTTGTCTGGCTTCTTTCATCTCTGCCCCCTCCATCCTCAGGCCTTGTTACTAAGTTTAGGGCATCTCATCATTTCTCCCTTACTGGCTTCAACTGATGCGTCTCCTCAATCTCTTCCATGTTAAGAGATCTGCCTTTGTTTCTGACTCTTCCTTGTATTCAATTATGGCAGAAACTAGGTCAATTGACCTGTCAACTTCCATTGACCAGTCTTCTACATGTGCCTTCCTGGTTTTTCAAAAGTAAACTTAATTTTAGGCAATTTATATTCACAGAAAAATTGGGAGACTAGTACAGGACATTCTCATATATGCCATTCAGTTTTCCTATTAATATCTTAATTTAGTATAGTATAGGTCTTAAAATAATGAGCCAGTTTTAAAGCATTACTATTCACCAAAGTTTTATTCAGATTCCCTTGTCTGCTATCTAATGTCTTCATCTTTGCTCCGGGATTTCAGATTTCATTTGAGTCACATCTTCTGAGACTCTTCTTTATTCCATAGGCAGTGGAAATTTCCATTTTTATTTTATGACTGCTATAAGCTGAATATTCATGCTCTCTGCATCTCCCCTTTAGTTCCCATGCTGAAATTGTAACACTGTGTTGGTGTTTGAGGGCGGGGCCTATGGGAGGGGACCAGACCTTAGGAGTGGAGCCTTCGTGAGTAGCATTATTGACCTTACAGGAAATCCAGGGAGCTCCCCCGAATCTTTGGAGGTTTCAGCTACAAGTTGGTCTATGAATCAAGAACTGGGACCTCACTAGACGCCAAGTCTGCCAGCCCCAGTCTTCATCTCAGACTTCCATGTCTCCAGAATTGTGAGAAATAAACTTTAGTTGTCTGTAAGCCCAGCAGTCCAGGCCATTTGATCCAGCAACTCCAAAGAACTGAGATGAAGCCTTGACGGTTTTGAGGTTTGCTGGCCATCTCCATTATGACATCCCTCTGCAGAGTCTGGCTTGATGCTGTCCTCACAATTCAGAGCAGAACTCTCTCTCTCTTGGGGAGGAAGGCCTCAGACCAAAGGTCCATTTTCATCATATCACATCAGTTACCCTGTGTCTGTAAGCCACCCATGCTGATGCAGATCCTGGTTGCCAGGCTACCATTTGTCACCTTCTCTCCAAAGCTACCAAGTGGCTCTGTGGCTTCCTTCTGTTTGTACTGTTTGCTCTTGAGAAGGAAGTCACTACTGAGCTAATAGCTTCGGAAATGATCTCTGATTCTTCCACATGGAGGATTCTTTGATTACATGGAGCAGTTAATTCCACATGCATCTGTATTCCATATCAGTACAGGTATATGGATATTTATTTTCTACTTTACAATATAAATATTTTTGTTTATACAAAATAAATAGTTTGTATAAATAAAAATACAAACAAACCAAAAGTAAAACTGCTTTAACTTGTTGCTCATATTGTTTCTGCTCTGAAAACTCTTTCTGTAGTGGCCTGTGACTTTCTTTCTCGTATAAGACAATATAAGAGATGTTTTGGAGGTTGTTCTTTGTAGTTATTATAGATTGGACCAAAATTCACACTTAATTTAATAGCAGTGTTATTCAAATGCTAAATGGTCTTATTAATAAAAATCCCTGTACCAAATATTGGGGTAAAAGCTCGAAGATCAGAGAAGCAGAGCAAGCTACAGCCAACCTTACCTCACCATCTCCTCAGCTGATCCTGTTTCCACAAATCCTCAGACTGAAAGCCTCTGAATTCTCACCTGAAAGGCCTCAGCCAAAAAGAGCCTTTAGCTCCTGTCTCCTCACACCTTGTATACCTTTCTCTTCCCTGCCATATTACTTCCTGGGATTGAAGGTGTGTGTGCTTCCCAAGCAAAGTCATGAGATCTCAAGTGCTGGGATTAAAGGTGTGTGTCACCACTGCCTGGCTCTGTTTTCTCTCTTAGACTGAGTCAATCTCATGTAGTCCAGGGTGGCCTTGAACTCACAGAGACCCAGGTGTATCTCTGTCTCCCAAATGCTAGGATTAAAGGTGTGTGCCACCACTGCCTAGCATCTATGTTTAATCTAGTGGCTTGTTCTGTCCTCTGATCCTCAAGCAAACTTTATTAGGGTACACAACATATCACCACATAGTAGTGGTAGTAATCATAAGCCTGATGTATAGAATCTTGAACACCATAATTTTTAACACTATGCTTGCTTGCATGAGGCTCTGGGTTAATTCCCTACAATATTGTAGCCCTGGGATGAGCCTGTTTTCTTTTTAAATGAAGAGAAAATGTGTAATTTATTTCTCTGTCTTCTAAAAAATAATCATTTGGGCTCCCTAGCATCTTCCAACGATAGCCATGGAGTTACTTTTTGTCTCTATAGACCGTTATCCACATGGAACACTCTAGGCATATGGTCCAGTCTACCTCCAGCTCTGACTCCTGGGGGATTGCCTTCCGTGTGGAATGCAGGGGTCAGACAAATGCAAAGCATTGTCTGAAAGACATGGTGCCCCAGTGTGCTTTTCTGTTGCTGTGATAAAATGCTCTGATCAAAAGCAACTCAAGGAGGGAAGGGTTTGTTTGGATTATACATCCACAGGTCACAGTCCACCACTGAGAGAAGTTAGGGCAGGAACTCAGGAAGAAACCATGGAGCGGGACACTCTTGGTTCTTGGCCTTGGTGGGTTCTCAGATGATGTGTTTTTAAAAGCCAGGCTGGGGAAGATGACCCAGTCAATAAAATGCCCATCTTACAAGCAGGAAGATCTAAGTCTGAATGGCCAGCCCCCACACAAAAGCTGGAAGTGGTGGACATCCTCTAACCCTAGCACTGGGGTAGGAGAAGTAGAGACAAGTGGATCCCCAGGGTTCACTGACAGCCATTCTAGATGGTTAGTGAGCTCAGGGTTCAGCATTAGACAAAAAATAAGGGAGAGTGCAGTAGAGGAAGACACAGCATCCCTGGCCTCCATGTACACTGCTGATGCCCTATCTCTGACTCCTCCCCACCCTCTTCTCAGTGCTTTAGTCCTACCCACAGCCAGCCACCCCTCCCCAATCTAACTGTGACTTGTGACATTTCCTATGCCACTTTCCATGTACCAGGCTCCACACCACTGCCCAGAGCCCACAGCCAATGCAGTCGCTCATTGTAACCTCACGTATCATTGGCCACTTCCCTTCCCCCAAAGTGTTATCACCCAGGCCATAAGCTGTCCTGGCGCTGACCCCTGCCCCTCCCTTATATTCAGTCAGTCCCCACATTTCCACCACTCAACACTTGTTACACCCATCTCTCCTTTCCCCCATTGCCCTAGGGTAGGTGTCATCTCAGAAGCCAGACTGCCTCCCTCCTATCCCTGGTCTCCTTGCTATGTATATGATATGATCTAGAACATCCCAATCGCAGCTTCCCGAACACTGCGTCGTTCCTTCCACTGCCAGGACTCCTGGGTAAGTAAATTCTGCTCAGGTTCCAAAGCCTGCTCCTCCTGGCCTTCCAGATGGCGACTTGAGTCTGTATCTACCAAGCTTCAGCACTACAGGCTCAGCTTTTAAGGGCCAATCCTGAGGAAGCTTTCAGTTTCTCTGATAGTCCTAGAGTACCTTCTCGGCTCCGCTTGAGAGCCCCAAGCTGATTGGCTGCTGCCGAGTCTCGCGAAGCTCCGCCCCGAGGTGCTGTCCTCCGCAGGAACCCGGAAGTGCGAGCGTCGAGATGGCGGGGGATCGGAAAGTGGAGCTCAGCGAGGCCCTGGCGCTCGGGCCGGGCTGGCGCCACGCCTGCCACGCACTGCTGTATGCGCCCGACCCCCGCAAGCTGTTCGGCCGCATCCCGATACGCTTCGCCGTGCTGGTGAGGACGCGGCATGCCGGGCCGCTCCCCGCCCCGGAGCCCTCGCGCCCCAGCCAACCATCGTCCCCCTCCTCCCCCAGATGCAGATGCGCTTCGACGGGCGCCTAGGTTTCCCTGGCGGCTTCGTGGACGCGCAGGACTGCAGCCTGGAGGACGGGCTAAACCGTGAACTGCGCGAGGAGCTGGGCGACGCGGTGTCTGCCTTCCGAGTGGAGCGCTCCGACTACCGGAGCTCACACCTCGCGGCCAACCAGCGCGTGGTGGCCCATTTCTATGCCAAGCGCCTGACGGCCGAGCAGCTGCAAGCCGTGGAAGCCAGGGCACCCCAAGCCAAGGACCACGGACTGGAGGTGGGACCAGACTGGGACCCACTCCATATTCTGTCAGCCCTCTCCCATGTCTCTCATCGAAGGAAGTCACTGGGTGGAGAAGACTTTGACCCTCCAACATTATACTCTTTCAAGTGGCATAAACTAGTTGGAATCTTGGTCATTTCCAGGCTGGATAACACCACCAACTTGGTCTCCCTTGGTAGTCTTTGCAGAGAGATTTCTAGAACACACATGCAAGTCTCTCTGCTGCTCCCTATGCTAATATTCATGACTTTGGGCCCATATTTTCCTATAGCAGAAAGTATGACAATAATTCTAACGCTAGGGAAACTATGTGTGGAGGTGACTCTCCCCAACTGCGGGTAAGGGCGATAAGAACAGTCTGTCGGGATCAATCACTGGTTGGGGGAGGAGGTCAGAGGAAGACTTGGGTATTTGCATTTTTCTTGATCACCTAAGTGATGCCTATACAGTTGTGTAAGTTCTGTGATTGGAAATACTGGTCCAGCCATGCCTGCCCCCTGGAGGCGGCAGCCAGTGAGGATGAGGGAAAAGATGGAGAAGGATTAGCATGGATGGAGCTGGATACCCAGCGTTGTCTGCAGAGTTGGGCTCACTAAGCTTTCCTGAGGAGCGGTTATTGGGCCTGGTTCTGCCTGGTTGTTACATTAGATTTCCGCTCTGGAGGGCTCTGTTCCAAGGTAGGAAAGCTACAGTGTTGAGATCCTTGAAGTCCCACGTGTCGCCTGTCTGCTTTTCAAGGTGCTGGGCCTGGTGCGGGTACCTCTGTACATCCTGCGTGATGGTGTGGGAGGCCTGCCCACCTTTGTGGAGAATACCTTCATTGGGGATGCCCGGGAGCAGCTGCTAGACGCCCTTCAGGACTTGGAACTTATGGATCCTGGCATTATTTCAAACCTCAAGATCCCAGCTTCTAAGTAGAGTCAGCCCACCACGGACCCACGGAACCCAGGATGAGGGCTCTGGTATAAGGGAAGGAGGGAGGGAGGCAGGGGAAATATTTTCTCTTTGGGGGCTGCGAGAGGATGGTTGATACAAGATTAAAGACAGAGGTGTATATGCGAAGGGTTTTCAACAGAGGACCCTGTCTGATGGCATTGGTGATTAAAGGCCTTGGTTGTACCTCAGAGTCCCTCCTTATACGTGGGTAAATAGCCTAGAAGCTCCAGGTATATGCATGGGCAGTCTGATCGCACACAGCCTGGTGCACTCTCATCTGTCCAGTTTAACTGTGATGTGGCATCAGGCACATCCCACTCCTTCCTGGTAAATGGGGTGGGGAAGTGGGTTCTTTCCCATCAGCCACATGGCTGCTGTCCTGAGTCCAGCCCATTCTTGTTAGGGAAGCAGAGAAGGGGGTTTCTCCCTGAGAATGGTCTCGGGTTACCCGAGGCTTGAGCATAGCCGTGGGTTTCAGAAAGCTGGGTAAGGCCCTAACCAGCCCTGCACTCTTTCCTCCCCCAACCACTGGGGGTCGGGATGTGTCAACTTCTTGGGCTGAACCTAGACCTGAGACTTCAGTCCTGATGCCTCTCTTCCAGTACATTCATCTTTGAGCTCCCTTTGTCTCCGTCTAGCCTGCCCTGCCAAAAGGAGTCATCTAGGAAGGCAGCTGATCCCTGGGACTCCGAGCTCTCCAGTTCCTTCAACAGATACAGGTTGATTAATACCTGCTCAGTGGCAAGTACAGTAACAGAAATAGAGGCCCATTACTTCTGTCTTCCAGACTTCTGAGTGAGGAGTAGGCAAACAGCATCATAAATAAGTAGCATCACACAGTAAACACTATGAGCTTTGCCAGCCACACGGTGTTCTGGAACCCTTGAACTCTGTCATGTCAGACTTACCTGCATGATACATAAGTGTTGTCGTTGTGTCCCAATAAAACGCTGATGAAAAAGCAGGTGTCTCTGGACTTGTGTAGTTTATCAGTGACTCTTCTACAGGGAAGATAGGTTACTGTTTGTGGTGACTGTGTGTACATGTTTACAAGGAAATAAATGAAGCAATGGATATGGTTCCATTGACATTCTTTTCCTTGGGTTGGTCTGGAATGGCCCTGGTAAAGAGCATCTAAGCAGAAAGAAGAGATCCCTGAGGTGGGGAGAATCTTCTCAGAACAGCCCCAGAATGTACTTATTAGTCATGATCTTGGGACATATTTCACAGTTAAGTAACTTGCTTATTTCAAGACTGTTCCTGTGACTGATGTGAATCTTTTGAAAATTCTCAGTTGGGGTTGAGTATGTAGCTCATGTAGCTTTGCCTAGCATGAATGAGACCCTGGCATTGCATAAATAACATCTGTAACCCCAGTGCTCAAGCAGGTGGATCAGAAGTTCAAGATCACCCTTGGCTACATAGTTCAAGGCTAGCCTACAATTCATGAGAGCCTGTCTTTTTTTTTTTTTTTTTTTTTTTTTTTTTTTTTTTTTTTTTTTTTTTTTTTTTTTTTTTTTTTTGAGGTTTCTTGTGTCTTTGGCTTTCTGATCACTTGTAGCAGGCTGCTCAACTCAAGAGATCGCTGCTCTGCTCCATGTGATTAAGCGTGCGCACCAACGCCGCTTTTTTTTTTTTAAACAACAAAAGTCTAGATTGTATTGAACTGGTAGATAGGGTCTGTCAGGAGAATTCAAGGTAGCTTCATTCATAGATCTGACACAGTAGAGATGGTTCAAAGACCAGACTCACCTGGGACCAAAGCCCCTGTATGTTGCCTCACCAACATGGTGATCTAGTTAGATGAGATTCCTCCATGACTCGATGCCCAGAGAAGGGTACCAAGAGACTAGGGTAGAAGCTGCAAAGTGACTGATTGTCAATCAAGTCATTTAATACTATAGTCAAGGGTTGGGGATTAGATTCCTTTGCTTGCTGGTAGTATAATGGGAGAAGTGATAACAGATCTGCCACCAACATTGACAAGAGCCTAGTGTAGAGCAGAATAGGGCCAATATGATTTGACATCAGGAATCAATGGGGGGCTGTGCTTGAGAAGTCCTAGCCCTTTTGGCACAAGATCATACAGGCCATGAGGATGGCCTAGTGTATGTTTCAGGTAAGTCACTCCTGGTGTGGATCAGAAACTGGAAGGACACAGGAACCTGCCACAGTAGTTGACATGGGAGAGGGTGGTGACTAGACCAGAGCTGGACAGTGAAGATGCACACAGACAGACATGGGTGGGGGGTGGTCATGGTAGTATCTGACAGCCTGGTTGTTGGAGGAAGGCAAGATATTCAATGATGACTTTACATTTTGAACTACAAGGTATTCATGATGTGGATGAAGACAAAATCCAGTGGATAGGGGAACAAGATTGGAAGACATGGGGACAAAAATCTGAGTTAACATAGTAGATGGCATGAAAACTATTCTGAGATCATCTATAGAGAAAAGAAGTGGGCAGGTCAAAGCCCTGAGGATTAGAGGACAGGTAGGACATGGTAAAGGAGATGAGGAACAAGAGGGCAGGGTGGGGGGCTTGATTAACAACTGAATAATTCTAGGCAGTTCTGAGAACTTTGGTGACTTAGGTCAGAAGAGTCCATTGGACTTGGCATCAAGGCTTTTGATGGCTTTGTTGGGAACAGTGTCAGGAATGTGAAGGTAGAGAGCAAGCAAACTGGTTAACAGCAGACTGCCAAGGCAGGGTTGAGCTGTGAGGTGTTTAAAGGAGAAACCCGAGATTATGCATTCAGAGTTCGTTTCCATAGTTGGTTGCTAGAGTGGGAAGCTAGGCATTCTACTGGGGAGGGGAGATGGACGTGCACCCTTGTGATGAAGAGTCTCTCTGATTGCCAGCTTGATTTGATTGTGAGATGCTTATGGATTAATAAAAGACACCTAGGTGTGGCTGTGAGATTGTTTCCAGAAAGATCATGATAGCCCTGACCTACTCAATGATATAATCTGTTGATGGATTAAAAATTGGAATAAACCCTTGAGAGTTAGTGGAACCATAAGAGGTATGGCCTACTGGTAAGAAGTGGGTCATTGGAGCTGTGCATAGCCTAGTCCTGGCCCAACCTTGTAACTCTTCTTTGCTTCCTGGTTGTCATGAGTTGACCGACTTTTCTCTACCATGCCCTTTTCCCACAGTGTCTCTGCCTTGCCATGGGCTTCAAATCAATGCAGGAAGCCAGACATGAACTGAAGCCTTTGAAAAGATGTGTTGAAATCAATCCTTCCCCTTATAAAAATGTCCAAAGGTGGCAAAAGGGCTGGTTACCATACCAGTCGGTGTTCAGAAACTCAGATGGAGACACCCACCACAGAGCTGGGGTTATTCTGGGGTGAGCGGTTAGAAACAGGCACAGGAGAGGGTGCAGTGATGGGCTGTGAGGCTTAGAGTCTGGTCTGGGTAAGATGGACATGAAGAGACTTGACTTGAGTGACCATCAAGTCATCTTCATGAGGTGGGAACTAGGAAGTGGATCTCAGGCAGAGAGAAGCACTTGTATTTGGGGAGCTGAAGTGCTGTCTGAATGGTCTGACTGCTGGTGGGGACAGTTAAGGACCAAGTGGGAACACAGGATGGCTGGCCAGAGATGGAAGTCAAGCTGTTAAATGAAGTTCTGGGCTGGAGAGGTTGAGAGCTGGATGAGCTGCCAAGCATGTTGTGAAGCCAGAGTAGACACATGTTAGAGATGAGATGAAATTAGGAGCCAGCATCCTTGGTGATGAAGGAATGACAAGAGCAGACAGAAGGTCAGAATGGACATGTCAACACATGGCTTCTCAGTAGCACTTGAAAATGCGGAAGCTGGATAAAGCATGGGGGAAGGCAATATGGAGTCATGTGGATGCCAACAGCCTGGACAGGGTGAATGGTGGAGAAGCAGCTATAGAGTTCATACTATTACTACAGAGCTGTGGCAATAACTTTTCCTCAGATGTGAGCAAACATCTGCTCACTTTAGACTGGGCACCAACAAAACCCCAGTACCAATCACACCCAAGTCTAGCTTTGGCCAACCAATAGATCTGTTGCTCTTACTTACAGGAGCATGGAGTTTTACTTTCTTGTCGGGATCACCAGCCCCCAAATAATGATGCAGAGACTTATTATTAATTATGAAAGCTTGCTCTCTAGCTTAGGCTTATTTCACAAACCCTTATAAATTAAATTAACCTGTTTCTATTAATTTACACTGCCATGTGGCTATTTTTACCCATCCATTCTGTATGTCTGCATCGTCTCTGTGGCTTCTCCTCATGCCTCTTCATCTTCTCAGCATTCCTCTCTTTTCCAGGAAGTCTCACCTATTTTTGTCATGCCGAGCTATTCAGCTTTTTATTAAACCTATCAGAAGGTGCCTCGTATTTTGTACATCTTCACAGTGTACAAATATTCTGCAACAGGAGCATATATAAGGGATTAATTAGAGGAGAGAGAGAAAATTTGTATATGTCTCTGTGTGTGTGTAAGGTTGTTAGCTTGACTGAATGTAGAATCACCTTCAAGACAAACCTCTAGGCACACCCATGAATGATTATTTAGATTAGGTTCTGAAGACTCACCTTTGCAGTGAGTACCGCCATTCAGAGGGCTGGACCCTGAACTGAGTAAAGTGAGTTGGGTACCAGCATTCATCTCTCTTTGCTTCCTCATTATACATGCAATGTGATCTGCTGCCTCAAGTTCCTGCTGCCAGAAGTTACATGATGTCATGGACTGCACTCTCAAACTGAGCCAAAACAACCCTTTCTCCCTTCAGTTTCTTGGTCCAACAATGAGGCAAGGATCTGATCCTCCCAAATAGCCACATTGATGATCATTTTTTAAAAATTGTACCTAGCGTGAGTGATTACCTCCCTATAGCTGCATACATGGGGTCTCTCCTTCAGCCAATGTTTTATCTCCTATGTAGTCAAGCACTCCTGAAGATCACATACAGCTAGGGCAAAACTACATGCAGATGGGATGGGATGCAGGAGGAGCAAGTGGCTGGACTTTTTTTTTTTTTTTTTTTTTTTTTTTTTTTCGAGGGTTCTCTGTTAGCTTTGCTTCTGATCTTGTAGCCCAGCTGCTCAGACTCACAAGATCGCTGCTCTGCTCCAAGTGTGGATAAAGGGTGCGCCACCGCGGCTGGACTTTTAAGTGAGCATGGAAGGGCCTTTCCTTCTCCCTTCTTCTATGAGGAGCTATCAATCAGCAATCCTAAACTTGCTGAGGGTCTCCTCTCAGTTATTACAATGAAACTAATGATGCCCATGTACTGCAGAGGCATGATAGCCCATAACACAGATTTCATGATCTTGTCTTTTCTACTAACCTGACTCTGACCTTTGTGTCTATAATTTCTGAGGTTACATTTAACTGTCAACTTGACACACTCTAGAGTTACCTGGGAGAAGGGCTTCTGGGAATGTCTGTGAAGGTTTATCTTAATCATGTTAACAGACATGGGAAGATTCCTGCCCCCCTTACTGCGCCCTCCCCCTAACTTGTGGATGGCACTATTTCCTGAGCTGGGGATCCTGGACTGAATAATAGAGAAAGCTAACCAAACACTACCATGTATCTGTCCCTGCGTCCTGACTGCAGATAGATGTGGCCAGCTGCTTCAAGCCCCCAATGCCTGGAAATTGTAAGCCAAAATGAACCATGTCTCCACTTAGGTTGTAGCTGTTGGGGTGTTTTATCACAGCAACCAAAAAAGAACCTAGGACAGCTCCCCTGCCTTATCTTAGAAGCATCCCTCCCAGGCAGTGGAGTCCTTCACCATCAGCCATCACACACTTCCCTGGCCTGGTCCTAGGTGCCTGCCCACCTGGCAGGAGGGAGAGAGGCAGGCTGGACTGTGCATGTCTCCTCTCACCCACTCCCATCCTGCGGGGGGGATGGGCAACCAGGCTGGAAAGCACACAGGACTCCCTGGGCCCCTTCAAGCACAGTGCTCTGGGGAGGGAAGGAGATGGGAGCACATCCAACCTCCAGCCCTGCTCCTGGCAGCAAGGCCCTGCAGCTGAGCACTGGGCCTCCTTATCTCAAGCTTGAGGTTGTGATTCCTGGGAGAGGGTTAATGGAGGGGGCACTTGGCATTAGCTTTGGGCAGATCAGCCAGCACTGTCAGCACAGGCTGCTGCTGCTCCTTCCTGGGGAGGAGAGGGGACCTGGTCGCCCCCCTCCCTACACTCCCCCTCCCCTCCCCCCTCCCGCCCCTGCTCCATGCTAACACACATTGATGCCTCTCTCAGCAGAATCAGCAAGAAGTTTCTAGTTTTCAACTTCGCATTTTCCCTGTTCTCAGAAATCACTTTCAGACTTCATTTTGTCCTGAGCCCAAGGCCTTGTCAGTTTCCAGGCTTGAGGCGGAGGAAGCTGCTGTTTCCTGGCAGGACCATGTGGGGAAGGAGGGTAGTCTCCTGCCAGTGAACTTGGGTTTCTAAGTGAAACAGACGGGGCTGGTGGGAAGGGACGCTTACTGCACAGAAAACATTCTGTACCCCAACACACAAGAGAAACAGAAGATAGGAAGTTGGAAAATGGATAAGAACACTCCACCTGTGATGCAATTTGCTGGTGACATTAGAGTTGGTGTCTTGTAGAAGATGCTCAGCAATCACCCCCTCCAGAGGAACAAAATCAAGAAGCGGGGTGTTCCATCAAAACCCAGTCACTACCAAAGAGGGTGTGGGCAAGCTGAAGGAAAAGTCTGCTTCCATCCTTTTAGACCCCCAAATCCCCTCCAAAGAGAACCTGTGGCCTTTCCCCAGTCCCCCAGATCCCATCTTCCCCGCTGGCTGTGGCAGTCTCTCAGCTATGATGGACATCCTCTGGCAAAACCTCCCATGGTCAGAGGTGAAACTACACAGGCCCCGCACTCATCCTTGCTCTCATTCTAGCAGAGTGATGACAACAAGCCACCACAGGGAAGGACATGAAAGGCACAAGGAGGCTCCTCCTTAACCTCTTCGAAGCTGGAGGGAGTCTGTGTTCTAGACTCTTCCCCAAAGTTCTTGGCTCTCCCTAAAGCACACTGGCAAATCCAGGCCCTGGAGACTCCATCTTGGCTTTCTTTCTCTCCTTGGGCACACCCACTGGTTCAGTATCGATGGATATCTTCACCAGAGTGACAAGCCCTGTGCACCCCTTAAGTGAAACCAAGTAGACCCATAACTGTGAATGTCCTGTTTCCTCTGCTCTGTAGAAGAGGGGAGTGGTGGGACCTGGATACAGAGCAGAGTGCTGAGGAGGACCAAGAAGAGTGGATGGGAAGAGGGGAGAAGATGAGGCAGTAGAAAGAGTAACTGCTGGGGTGAACGTGATCAATGCACATCACATGCATGTGTGGATCTGCCATAACCCCTCACTCTGTAATATCTATCCCATGGAATAGGAGGTCTAGGCAGGACTGTAGTTCCCACCCTCACAGTCTCCACCCTCTCAGGCTCCTGAAGATCACACCTGATAGATTTATGACAACCTGACACCTGGCAACAGTTCCAGGGTGTGGATGGAGGCAAAGGTCCTTTGAACAGGGGAGAACGGTTGAGCAATCTCATGTTTGAGGGCTACAGAGCGGAAGAACCAACTCCAGTCAGCTTCGGGAAGTGGGACATGGCAACATCGGTGGTCTGTTCCATATTGCATCAAGGAAAGGCTGTGAATCATGGAAAGGGTGAAGGACTGGGTTGATCTTGTCACAGGAACAGCAGTTGCTCTGGGGATTTAAGGAAAACGTGGCGTTGGGAAGGGGAGGAAGAGGTGAGGCATGCAGGCAACTCCAAAGGAGGACTTTAAGGAAACTGATCTGTTAAAAAAAAATGCGCAGAGCCCCAGAAGAACGAGAGAACCCTCAACTCAGAAGCAGTTATTCTGGAGCAGACAGGAGAGGGGATGCCCTAGAATACCAGGAAAAACCACAAACCATGGCAAGTGACCAGAGAAAATGGTAGAATTGAAACCAGACAGTAGAAACTGAGAACTTTTGATTGAAGCCTTTATTTAATTATTCTTTTTTGTTTGTTTGTTTTGAGACAGGTTTTCTCTGTGTAGCTTTGGCACCTTTCCTGGAACTCACTCTGTAGCCCAGGCTGGCCTTGAACTCACAGAGATCCACCTGCCTCTGCCTCCTGAGTGCTGGGATTAAAGACATGTGCCAACACCACCTGGCTCTAATTATTCTTTATCAATAAAAAATCGGGAGTCAGATATTGGGTAGGAACTTGAAAGATAAGAGAAGCAGGGGACCAGCCACCAGTGACTTCCTACCTCTTCTGTTCCTTCTTTTAAAAGGGCTGAGCCTCTCTCAGCCCTGCCTTACTACTTCCTGTCTCCTATCTGTCTACAGTCCTCCGAACATCTATGGTTAATTTTGGTTAGCTAGTGGCTAGCTGCACCCTCTGACTCCAAGCAAGCTTTATTTGTCAGAACACAATCAAAATATCACACAATTGATTATCCAATGGATGTATTAACAGACAAGCCATGTGGAAAAGAAACGGTATTTTAGGGAGAAAAAAAAATCTTTCTAAATACAGAGATTCTGCATGTACAGTTTGGCTGAATAAAAGATGATGATAGAAAAAAATCATATTTCACACCTGTCTACACCAACATCATGTACAAGAACATAAATAGTGCCCATGAGCTCTCTGGAAAATTCAGGAGTTTCTTAGTGTAGTACAGGGAAACTCACAGGAAAGACCAGGTCGATATATATAGGGGAAACTTATATATAATAAAAGCAATTTATAGCAAGCCTATAGTCACCATCAAATTAAATGGAGAGAAACCCAAAGCATTTCCACTAAAATCATGAACAAGACAAGGCTGCCCACTCTCTCCATATCTATTCAATATAGTCCTCGAAGTTTTAGCTAGAGCAATAAGACAACTGAAGGAGATCAAGTGGTACAAATTGGAAAGGAAGAAGTCCAGTTATCATTATATGCAAATGACATCATAGTATACATAAGTGACCCTAAAAATTCTACCACGGAACCCCTACCACTGATAAAGACTTCCAGAAAAGTGGCTGGATACAAGGTTAGCTTAAAAAAATCAGTAGCCCTCCTATATGCAAATAACAGACTGAGTGAAAAATGAGTAACAACACCTTTCACAAATAGCACCAAAATAATATAAATATCTTGGGGTACCTCTAACAAAGCAAGTGAAAGACTTATATAATAAAATCGTCAAATATTTGAAGAAAGAAATTAAAGAAGATGGAAAGATTTCCCATGCTCATGGACAGTAGAATTAACATAGTAAAAATGGCCATCTTACCAAAAGCAATCTACAGATTCAACACAATCCCCATAAAAATTCCAATATAATTCTTTACAGACTTTGAAAGAACAATTCTTAGCTTTATATGGAAAAACAAAAACCCAGGATAGTTCAAACAATCCTGAACAATAAAAGAACTGTTGGAGTTGTCACCATCCCTGATTTCAAGTTGTACTATAGAGTAATAGTAGTAAAAACTTCATGGTATTGGCGTAACAAGACACAGGTTGATCATTGTAATTGAATCAAAGACCCAGACATGGACACCTGATTTTTGATAAAGAAGCCAGAAATACACACTGGAAAAAAGACAGCATCTTCAACAAATGGTGTGAGTGAAACTGGATGTCTGCATGTAGAAGGATGCCAATAGATCTATGGGCTGCTATGGCAACCTAAACATGCCTCTTGAGTAGAACATATTGACTAATCAGGATTTTGTCTTCAAATTTCTTTGGGCCCTAGTAGACAACTTTATGCCCCCAGCATATCTTTACATTGCCCCAAAAGTAGACTTAATAAGCACACAGTCAAATGCTTGTTGAATGTCTCCTTTGTGAGCAGTTTTTGCCTCTCTGGAGGTTAAGCAAGCTGCCATAGATGTTAACTGTGAATATTAATTCCCATGAAATTTTTTTCTAAAGGTGTTTTTTACACTGTCATTGAGCTAGGATTCCAGTCTCTGCTGCGAGCCTGGGGATGTGTGTGGCCTTAATCAACATACTAGATCTTCATCTTGCCTTCTCTGAATGTCTCAGGGATGCCCTTATGTTCTGTCATTTACAGCAGACCCCACAGAGAGAGACTTTTTCTTGTTTCTGTGACAAGATACCTTACAAGAACAACTGAACATGAAGGTTTATGTTAGCTCCTGGTTTGTGAAGGGGATATAGCCATCCTGCAGGGAAGGTATGGTGGTAGGAGGGTACTGTGGCTGGTCACATTGTGTCCATAGTTAGGAAGCAGAGAATGCACAGACAGGGAGGCTATAAACTCTGGAGACCTGCTCCAGTGGTCCACTTCCACCAGTGAGGCTCCACCTCCTAGAGGCCCCATAACTTTCTAATGTGAAAAGCACCACCAGCAGCCAGGAACCAAGCCTGTGGGAGGACATTTCACATTCAAGCCATAGCAGCCTGGAACCTAGGATGCATTCCCTAAGTGTGTGTTTGAAGTATGATCAATATGTGATATTAGGCTAAATCATCTTGAAGATTCTCCTAAAGAAAAAACAAATAACAAAACCCTCTTCACCCTTAAATAATCCAATAAAACATGTATTTTCAAATCTGCAGGACACGTCTTATATAAGCTCACAAGGCTGCCTGGAGGTTTCTAGTAATTTATTACTATGACATTTCCTAATCTTTCAGTGATTATCACGGCATAGAGGAGCACGATTAATGCTGAGTTTTGAATTGGAGACCAGACTTACTATTAATTGATCCCCTCTGAATTTGGCTGGTCTGTGGAATTCTACCCCTCATTTTCTTGACGTGTGGTGGTTTGAAAGAAAATGGCCCCACAGGAAGTAGCTCTATTAGGAGGTGTGGTCTTGGAGTAGGCGTGGTTTTGTTGGAGGAAGTCTGTCACCGTAGGGGCGGGCTTTGAGGTCTCTTTTGCTCAAGCTTCACTCAGGGTGCCTCTGAGTCAAGATGTAAGGACTCTCAGCTCCAGTCCCGTGTCTGTCTGCACTCTGTCATGTCTCACTATGATGATGGCTGAACCTCTGAAAATAAAGCCAGCCCCAATTAAATGTTTTCCTTCATGAGAGTTGCTGTAGCACGAATTTTAAAAGGTCTTATTAATGAAAACAAACCCGGAGCCAGGTATGGGGGTGAACGCTGAAAGATCAGAGAAACAGAACCAGCCACAGCTAACCTCACCTCGCCAGTTCCTCAGCTGATCTCATTTCCTCAAACTGGAAGCCTCTGTGTCCTCATCCAAATGGATCTCAGCTGAATGGCTGCTCAAAAGCCTAAAAGCTTAACCAGGCTCTAGTTCCTGGTCCTCACACCTAATAAACCTTTCTGCTTTCTGTCATCACTTCCTGGGATTAAAGGCATGTGTTGCCATGCTTGGCTGTTTCCAGTGTGGCTTTGAACTCACAGAGATCCAGATGGATCTCTGCCTCCAGAATGCTAAGGTTAAAGGTGTGTGTGCCACCATTTTCTGGCCTCTGTGTTTATCTAGTGGCTGTTCTGTTCTCTGACCCCAGATAGGTTTATTAGGGTGCAAAATATATTGGGGAACACAATATCACCACTAGTTGCCATGGTCATGATGTCTCTTCACAACAATAGAAACCCTTACTAAGACAGTGTGGAAGCCTCTACCATTAATTCTCTTAGTATGAAAGCCTTATGTCCTTTAACAAAATAGTATAGTACCTCTATGATTTTGTTTTCAATTACACCCAAATACAACACAAGTATCTTTCTGCATTGCCTATATAGAGCTTTTAAAGCTAACATGGACTAATTGAAAGGGTCAGGTTGTTTTAATTTGGAGGTATCATTTTAAGGTAATTGACTTAGTAATTCACTAGCCAGATCCACTAGCATCTACTGACAGTTTGTCTTACTCTAGTTATGGTGGCTAGGTGACTCTAGTTATGGTAGTTAGGTGATTCTGGTCATGGTGGCTAGGTGGAGCTTGTAAGAACACATACTATATATAGCTAACTGATGGCATCAGGGATGCAGGAATGGATTTGTTTTCACTGCCCATTAAAGAATTTAAGAATAGTCACAGACAGAAGTCTAGGACAAAGAACAGGACTCAAACAGAAGTTTAAGGACAACTTTTTAGAGTTGACAAACCCCGGGAGAGGGAGCCTGCAGTCTCCCAGCTGCCTGGAAGGTTGGAGAAAAACAAAAGCCATGCTTCTCAGGGATAACCTAGCATTCAGACACCAGGTGTAGGTGTCCTCACAGTGGGGAGGGGAGTTTAGAAAAAGGGTAAGGGAGCCCAAAGCCTTGCTTAGGGACTTTAAAACCTACCTGGGCTCTGGTCAACATCTGACTGAAAAGAGAGAGAAGAAAAAAATTAGAGCCCAGCCCAGCTGATCCTCAAGGCAGCTCCTAGGGACTGCACCAGAGGGGCAGAGATTATGGAAAAGCAAAGCACCTTATCTTAGCCAGCTGTGGGACGCACACTTTTAATCCCAGAACTCAGGAAGCAGAGGCAGGAAGATCTCTATGAGTTCTAGGCCCGCTTGGTCTGCATAGTGAGTTCCAGGATAGCCAGGGCTACACAGAGAAACCCTGTCTCAGCAACTACCACTGATTCCCCCCAAAAGTAAAGCACATTATCCTAAGGTGAGCCCTTCTTCCTGGTAGTGCTTACCTAGCCAGGCCCCTGACCTGCTTCACTGGATTAACCCTTTAGGGGGAGACAAGGGCTCATCTTCACCTAGAGGGAGAGTCCATCCTTTGCAATTACTGGAGCAAGGAAAGTGAGAGTGTGAGAGAGCAGGAGGAGCAAGAAGAGAGGGAGGAAGAAAGGGAGAAGGAGGAGGAAAGACGTTTAGATATGTCTAAGGAGGCACAGTGGTATCCTTGATTCCATTAGCACTTAAGTGACCATGATCACAACAACGCTATAGGACACCCGAAACCTCAGCATCAGCTTGTATTTAGCTCACACATCTGCATCCCTGAAGTCCACTTGTGCTGAACCATTCAGGGCAGGGCCTCCCCTTCACTGCTACCTCCACTGTTCTGGCTGGCTCGCTAGCCTCAAGTATTCTATCTCTGCCACCCATCTTGAAGATATAGAAGATATAGAGTGCTATATCTGCCCTCACGTGCGATCTGGGATCTGAACCCAGGTCCTCACTCCTGTGTGCTAAGTGTTTTGCCCTCTGCGTCATCTCCCTGGGCCCTTTTCTGCTCTTTTGAAATGACAAACAAGAAAGGGAAATTAACCTCTCCAGGGCAGCCCAGCACTGGCTCAATGTCTACTAATCCATTTGTTGTCTTCTAGGTGTTAAAGCATGATGCTCGATGATGATTGTGTCCCTGATGTTGGCTCACTCAGGCAGGTGTCAGACCTCATTCCTGCTCTAACACCACCACCTCCTCTCCCTCCTCCTCCCTATCCCCCCTCCTCTTCTTGTTCCTCTCATTCTCTCATTCTCTCTCATGTTCCTTGCTTCTGGCAGCCAAAATTCCCAGGAATTCCTTAGTTCAAACAACCAAGTTAAGTTGCAAATTCAGGAGTTTCATTCTACTTCAAATGTGAAAGAAAAACCATGTTTTTTGCTTAAGTGAGGCCATCTCCCTTTATTATGCATGGCACAACAGAACACTGTGGGCCTCCCTCCTCTCAGGAAATGTAGACAGGCAGATATCATTTTGGAACTGCAAATGTGTTTCCATTTGCTGATGGACATGTATTATTTATAAATAACACAAGACTCAACTTCAACCTTTTATTAAGTTCATACCTGAGAATCTCAGAGGTACATGGCATTTAGGATTATTTGGTCAGGCTCATTGAGTCCATAGATCTCTCTCATTGGCATCTAGCATGTACAAGGACAGCTCCAAGCCAAAGCTGCTTCATCTTATTATGTCCTTTGTGCTGCAACAATTGGGTTGTCTTTGGGCCAGTCGCTGAGGTGGGAGGAAGGCCCTGGGCAGATAGACTTAGGATTAAGTAACCTGAGTCAATGCACCAATAATCAATTCCCACTAATTAACAATTATCATATAATGCTATGTAACAAACTCACCACCTCAGTGGTGTGTACTGAAGTTCCCCCAAAAAAGCAGCATCTACATTAACATTCTACAAGGCTGACTGATGAATGAGAATTCCAGTGATTGTGGGCAGTTGGAATGTTGCAGGTCCGGAGCCTAATTATAATTTCTGCTGTCTTCACTTTTTAAAATAGCACTTATTGCCCACCTCTGTTTGGGACCTAATATCTTGGTGAGTACCAGGTAAATCCTTCTGGACTGTACAACAGACACCTCAGTTCTACCTACACAAAGGCTAAGAATGTCATCAAATAGCATACAGGGCCCCTCATAGAGGCTGTCCCACTGCTGTAGCTGAGGTACCCACCATTGTCTTTGAAAGGTGCTTTGGCTTATGACTTTCTTTATTCTGTTGCTATGAAACTACTACCTGGCCACTCACATTTACTTCCAGAATAAACTGTCTCTTACTCTGAGGTGGAAGCTGTATTTTCATGTGCAGCATAAACATGCATTTCAGTCCTGTGTCCGCAGCCTGCTGCCCACCTGGGTTCTGAGCTGGATTGTTCCACTACTTCTCATGGATGTTCTTCCATGAGGAGGGCACAAAAACTGCCACATTCAACAGTAGTAGTGCCACGAGATTGTCTCTGAATTAAACATGATTATTTCTTGTCGACTGAAGCGTAAAAGGCACAAAATGAAATGTGTATCGTTCTGCCTGATTTCAAACAATTCCCTAGAATTAAAGGATTTGTTTGAAATCACTGTCCTCCTTGGCAGCTCCCTCCCCAAGCCTGTATTTAATAAGAGCCTGAAATCAGAAAGGACTCCCAGGTTCCACTCCATGGTAACTGATCACACAGTTAACAACGTGTCCATTGCTGTTTAAAATGCTTGGGCTGAGATGCAGAAGGCAAATGGCCTCATCTCTCTCGACCCTGCTGGCCTTGCTTAGTGCCAGAGATCAACATTCAAGCCTCCACATCCAGATCTCAAACAGTCAATTGAAAAACCAGATTAGGCCATTTTCCAAGGATGTTTTGAAGCGTTTATTTGCTTAAGTGACTATAAAATTAGTAATGTGGTTAGGATCAAATTAATGCTCTAGTGTGGTCTTTGAATTTATCCCATGAGCTGCTCTAGGCTGGGACATTTTTGCATTGATTTGTGACATCCTTAAAACCAGCCAGTCATCAAGACTCGTACAACATAGAAAGAGCCTTGCCTCCTCCTGGGGACCTTGTAGGTGTGTTTATGATCATATTTACTTTAGAATCCAATGACATTGTTAGTGCATTTTTGTATAGATGTGTGTGTCTGTGCATGTATGTGTGTGAGTACGTCTATATATCTGTGTGCATGTGTGTATATATGTGCATGCATGAATGTGTGTACATGTGTGTATGTATGGTTGTGTATATACATGTATGCACATGTGTGTATATATATAGACGTGTATCCATGCATGTATATGTGTGCATGTGTGTATATGTGTATGTCTGGCCATACTTATCATATGTGCTCACTGTGAAGAGACAAATGTCTACTATGCACAAGATAGTAAATTGTGTAAATAGTTATATTTTAATATTTAGTAATTTATAAATAAGAATATTTTATAAATAAGTATGTTTTATAACTTTCCCCATCTACTCTATTTTATTCTCATCTCTCATTTTCTTGCTTGTATATAATTCAATGCTCTATAATATTGTTTGTTAAATATTATACACCGTAATTTCCAATTATTAATCTAAAGCTATATTTGTATTCATATGCCTGTGTGGGAATGAATTCTAATATATATATATTTTTCTCCTATACGTTAGTCTATCTATCATTTATCTATCTAGCATCTATCTAGCTATTTATCCATCTATTCTCTATCATCTATTTGTCTATCTATCTATCTATCTATCACCTATCTATCTATCTATCTATCTATCTATCTATCTATCATCTATCAATCACCTATCTATCTTAATTCTCTCATATTATCATCTTTCTCCTAACAAGACCAATACATTGGCTTGGTTTTATTTTATTTTTCTCCCTTCATCTACCTTATTGATATTTTCCAACAGTAGACCTTTCTACAATATCTGAGTTGCTACTGAGTTGCTCCTTTATTTTTTGACACACCTTTTTGGATTTTATTTTTTTTATTTTATTTTATTTTTTATTTTTTTTTTTTTTGGTTTTTCGAGACAGGGTTTCTCTGTGTAGCTTTGCGCCTTTCCTGGAACTCACTTGGTAGCCCAGGCTGGCCTCGAACTCACAAAGATCCGCCTGCCTCTGCCTTCCGAGTGCTGGGATTAAAGGCGTGCGCCACCACCGCCCGGCTTGGATTTTATTTTTAACAGTCACTGTCTGGATGGCAAATATGAGCACCTGTTTATCTAGGAAAATTTTTATTGCACTCTCACACTTAAAAGACATTTTAATAAGCTATAAAAAAAAGTCTAGATGCAAAGTATTTTTCTGTATAATTAAGAGTCTGTTGAATCCAGCATTGTTCTTAGGACATCTGGTTTCATATCGATTGTTATTCCCTTGTGGAATTTCTTTCAACTCTTGAAAATATTTATACTCTGTCTTTTACCTGATATTATTCAATTTCACCACAATACTTTGCTTTTTCGATTTTCTTTTCCCTCTTCTTTCTTTCTGGTGATGGAATCCAGGACTTCATGTGTTTTAGGCAACTTTCTATCACTGGTTTAGATCTCATTCTTTTTTTTTAAACAGGGCCTCATGGAGCCTAGACTGGACTCAAACTCATCATAACCTTTAAATTCCTAATCCTCCTGCTTTTGCCTCTTAAGTTCTGGGATTACAGATGTGTAGCACTAAGCATGGCTCTTTTTATTTTGAGAACTTGCCCAGGCAGGCTTTGAACTTATAATTCTCCTACATCAGCCTCCCAAGGACTGAGCCTACAGGCATGAGCCACCAGACCCAGCCTTGTGTAGTGTCTATTGTGTTTTGTTGGCACGACTGCTTCACAAGTTCCAGTCACCACTTGCTCTGTTGAGAAGAGCTCTTTACCTAAGGTAAGAATGTTCCTGTGTTACCCCACCCTGTCTGGAGTAATCTCTACACGATGAGCTGCTGTCCCTGGAGATGGAATAGGGGAAAATGAATGGATGGATGATAAGTGTCGGCCAGCCAGTCTTGACTTTTCATGACCTTCACCCCACAGGGCCTTTGCAGATCTCTGGCCACCTTTATCCCCTGTGCTGATGCTATCTACATCAATCAGTTACTTACCCGTCACTCACCTGCAGAAGTGAGACAAGGAAGATCTCTTTTGGCTCACTGTTTTAGAAGATGTCGTCCCTGGTTGCTCAGCCCCACACATTTGAATATGGTGTCATGGTGACAGGAGCCTGTGGTAGAAGGGCTCTTCACTTCATGGCTGGTCAGGAAGCAGAAGGCCAAGGAATGAAGGCACTGGACTAGATTGCTCCCCTCTCCCCATTTTATTTTATCTGGGCCCCCAGATCCTGGGATGGTACTGCTCACAATCAAGGTAGGTTTTCTCCCCTCAGTTAGTTCTCTGGAATCACCTTCACAGACACCCGGAGATGTATGTCTCCATCTTCTAGGTGACTTTACATGCACTCAAGTTGACAATGAAGACTTGCTGTCACATTCCAATGGATCCATTCAAAGCCAGGCAGCCAAGAGGTAAAGGTGACATTTCAGGACCTTCCTCAACCTGTCCTTTTTGTGTACTCTGCCTTCCAGTTGTCTTCTGGGGGCACCATTTTTCCTTCGCTAGACAGACTTCTCTCGCCCCAGGGTGGTCTTACCCTTTGACATGTGGCTGGTAATGTTTTAGGTGCATGCTTGTGCCTGCTCCTATAGCTTCTCTAGGGTAGATCTTGGCAAGGGGGTGAGCAGTCTATGGTAGTTCACCACTTGACATAGGAAGAGGATCTCTCTCTCTCTCTCTCCCTCTCCCTCTCCCTCTCCCTCTCCCTCTCCCTCTCCGTGTGTGTGTGTGTGTGTGTGTGTGTGTGTGTGTGTGTGTGTGAGAGAGAGAGAGAGAGAGAGAGAGAGAGAGAGAGAGAGAGAGAGAGAGAGAAGGTCAGAGATCAATGCCAAAGGTTGCCCTTATTTATTCGCTACCTTATATTTTAGAACATGATCTGTCACTGATTTGGCTAGAATGGCTTACCAATGAACTCCGGAGCCATCTGTTCCCCACTCCCATCTAGTGCTGGCAATGTAACTACATACATAGGCACCTGGCTTTTTACGTGAGTGCTGGGGATCAAACTCAGGTACACATGTTTTCAGGCATTTTAGCAACTGAGCCATCTCCCCAGGCCCCCAAGACAAGTTCTTTTTGTTTCTTTAAGACATGGTCTCACTATGTAGCCCAGGTTGGCTTCAAAACTCCTGATTTTCCTGCCTCAGCTTCCTAAGTATTGTAATTACAGGCATGAACTACCACACATGGTTGTAACCACTTCCTTATGCTTCCCTGAACAGAGGATCAGTACACCTCCGCACTGGACTCTCTTCCAGGTATGGGAGGACCGCACACAAGGAAACATGGTCTGGGACCAGGAATATTGTTTGAAGAGTAATATATACATATATTATTACACACACACACACACACACACACACACACACACACATAAATGTTACAAAGCCCTTTATTTTCTTCTCAAATTAGGCCAAATCTAAATCTTCTTTTAGATGACTCAGATGCCCTGAGAAGGATTTAATAATAGTTCTTAACAATTCCTTTGAATATCTTATTCTGAAGTTGTTTGCCTTTGAAGAATGTCGATGTGAAACTTTGGCTCCCAGGAAGTATGGGTGAAGATCTGTGCAGCAACTGCTTGGTGAGATGTTTCTAATAGTAATTAATAATCTGCATTTCTCTACACCCTGCCAAAGCAGTTGGGGATTACAAAACCGCTTTAGATATAACAATAAACAGATGAGTAGCTAAAAGACTTTAATCAAGCTCCTTAAAATAAAGTACTGTTTCGTTCCCTTTTCTGAACCTGGTGTCTACCAACCTTATAAACCAGCTCTTGAACTAACTGCTTGGGAGGATCAGAGATTACAGTTTGCAGTGATGTATTGTTACGCAGAAAACTCTGAGATTCTAATGAATTTAGTATCCATGTTTCGATCTGATACCAATCCCTTTCCTACATCCTACATGACAGAACCCAGAGTGTTCTCACCCTGCCTGAGCCTGGCTGTGTGACCTCAGGCAAGCTCCTTCTCTATGTGTGCCTGAGTTTCTTCCTGTGTTCAATGAGTTTGCCTAAATAGATCTAAACCCCAATCAAGATCAAGAATGCTGCAGTCACCCCAGAACACTCCCTTATGCCCCTCTCTAGTCAGTTCCTACTTCCCCCACCTTATCCCACTGCTAAAGATGAATTTGGATGCTCAAAAACCACACAAATGCAAAAATAGAATAGACTCTCTTTATGACTGGCTTTCATTCAGGGTGTTTCTGGTTAGGGAGGCTAGAAATGCATGTTTCTCAGTCACCTCAGGATCAGAAGTAAACTCACATTCTCATTCTCTCTCTCTCTCTCTCTCTCTCTCTCTCTCTCTCTCTCTCTCTCTCTCTCTGTTTCTCTGTCTGTCTATCTGTCTCTCTCTCTCTCTCACTTGCTCTCTCTCACCCTCACTCTCACTCTAGCTCTCTCTCTCCCTCCAGTACCATAGGCACATATTAGGCAAACACACCACTACTAAGATATATCCCACAGTCCTAATTTTATTTTTATGGTAGCCATGATGTAGAAAATGTTGAGAGACTTTACTTCCTGATCCTTCATTTCAAATCATGCCAGTCACAGAGATGCTTAGATAAATGATGGCATTTCATACATCTCAGCAGCTAGAGTTCAATATTCTATTTCACAGATAGGAAAGCCAGAATCTGGAGAGCTCAAATAACCCTTTGTAGTGAGTCTTTCTGGCAGCTCCCAAATAATGACACAAAGACTTATTACTACTTATAAAAGCTCAGCCAATAGCTTAGGCTTGTTTCTAACCAGCTCTTATAACTTAAAATAATCATTTCTATTAATTTACTTTCTGCCTCATGGTTTTATTACTTCATCTCTGTAGTGCCCATCCTGCATGTGCTGTGTCTCCTTCTGTCTCCCCTTCTTTTTCCCAGCTTCCTCTGTGCCTAGAAATCCTGCCTAGCTATTGGCCATTTAGCTTTTTATTAAACCAATCAGAGTGACACATCTTCACAGTGTGCAAAAAGATTATTCCACAACAACCCTTAAATGGTATCCAGTGAAAATGCAGGTCTACTTAATATTATTATGTTAATTCCTTGTTCTCCTCTGCCTTCTCTTAGTTTGAATAGTGTTGTTAGTACACTCACACATACATACGTTATATGCACATGTGTATGTATACATAAACATGTATAAGTATGGGCTGGAGAGGTGGATCAGTGGTTAAGAGTGAGACTGTTCTTGAAGAGGACCCAAGTTCAATTCCCAACATCCATACTGGGTGGCTTACAACACCCTGTAACTGCAGCTTCAGGGAGACCTAATGCCTCTGGCCTCTAAGGACATTAGTATCTTGGTTCACATACATATCTACACACAGACCCAATCATATATACATACTTAAAATTTTAAAACCTTTAAAAACATGTATAGATATGTATATACATATATTATTTTTTGCTATCCAGCACATGAAGTCATTTATATTTGGGAAGAATTCTCAACTTATGGCCACCTTCCCTGCAGAAGCTGAAAGTGCTAGGTAGAGATGATTTTCTTTTCCTGACTCCCTTGCAGCTAGGTCACCAAAATGGTCAAGGCTCTCCTACTCTGATAGACTCAGGCGGGTTTTATCCCACTAGAGAAATAATTCCTCCCATATAACACATATAGATAGCATCGGTGGCTTCCTCACTAGAATTAGTAATGAGTTGTCAGTTTGAGTCTCCTTCAAGGTTGATACCATTTTTTGTAAGCTCATCAGTATCTAATTCCATAACCAGAATCTTGTCTTACTCCTGACTCAAACCCTTGGCAACTACAACTAATAATATTTATATTTTCTACACTTACTGAACATGCTAGGAATTCTGTGCTAGGAATTTTACTACATTGTTTACACTTGGGAATTTATTTATTACTCACAATAACCCTGTGAGATAGGTTTCACACACCTACTCTTCAGGTCAGAGAATTGCAGCCCAGTGAGGAAAAGAAATCTGAGCTGGAGGAATGTGCTCCAAAATAAGTAAAAAATGTAGTAAGGGCAGGATTTGAACCAGGCTGTCAGGAAATAAGTCTAAATGTTTTTTAAAATGTTTAAATTATTTATATTTTATGTGCATGATTGTTTTGTTTATATGTATGTCTGTGTGCCATATGTATGCAGTGCCTATGGAGGTCAGCAGAGGGAGACAGATCCTCTGGAATGAGTTAAAAATTGTGTGTGTTACCATGTGAGTGCTGGGAACCAAATCCAGGTCCTCTAGAAGAGTAGCCAGTACCCTTAACCACTGAGTCATCTCCCCAGCTCCCTAAGTCTAAACTCTTAAAGGTTATAAAGAATGCTTTTACCCAATTCCTATCCTGATAACACAATTAACTGTAGACATATTCAAACACTACAGAAAAGTAGAAGAAAGAATACAAAGAACCTTTGTCTCTTGCTTTTAGAAGACCATAGTCTATAGTTGTGCCCCCAATTAGTTTCAAGTTAATTCAAATGAAATGAGTTAAAGATTCACTGTTTTGGTCACTCAGACCATATTTCAAGTACTTGGAAACTACGTGTGCCTCCGGCTACTGTTTTGCGGGACACAGGAAGAATATTTCTATCACTGTAGAATGATCTAGCAGGCAGTCTGTTGGCCTTTGCCACAACACCATGGACATGCATAAACACAAACATGTATTTTTCTATACATGGAACGATATTTCACATGTGTTTTTTCTCATTTTGACCCTTCTTCTGTCTTGTCTCTGATAAACCAACATTATCACACTCTTATTCACAGTCCAGAAATAGAAATAGAATGGAAAGTAGAATCAAATTCTGCAGAAGGGCACCAAGAGGAATGACAGAAAGTCCTGGCCTCTCGTTGAGAGAATCCAAACGGTGGGGGCTTGGAGAAATGGCTCAGAGGGCACTTGTTGCTTTTGCAGAGAACCTGGCTTGGGTTTCGGAACCCATATCATGTGACTCACAAAGCTTACTACTCCAGGGAATCTGACACTCTCTTCTGGCCTCCATGGGCACTTACATACACACACACACACACACACACACACACACACACACACCCCAAAATAAATAAATCAAATAGCAGTTTGGATTCCTTGGTAGTTTTCACCCAGAACTTATTCTAGAACAAGATCCAGTCAGACCAGTGTCCACAATCCAACATCTTTGCACAAGACAACCTTTGGAAATTTTACCAAGTGTAATAGTGAAATGTAATGAGTTTTGTGGCAAAGTGTTGAGATTTATCTCAAGGAGATGAAGGTATAGAAAGTGGTACAATTTAGAGGATTTGTTGAGAATTTATTTCTATGAATCTCTAACAAATTAATCCTGTTGTGACTTTTACTTCATATGAAAGACTTTTTAATACTGAAGTTAATAAAAATCAATTCCTTGATGAATGGTGAGTAAAGATACAATGACAAATCTAATTGTTCCATTGAATATGAACGTGAAATTTTTGGCAAAATTGTTGACATTTACAGAAGCTAAAGCTCAAAACAATGACTATATTGTTTCAATGCCAAGACCAGATGAGGCTAATTTTACAATGTTTCTTTTGTTGGGGGATAGCATTTGTTTAGTTTTCCAACTTTATTAGCATGATTTACATATAATTTTACATACAACAGTAGAAGCATCATCGTCTACAATTCTTTTCTGACCCCAGTTAGCCTTATTTTCATTTCATAACTACTACTGATTCTTTCTCAATGAGAAGAGTGCTAAAAAAAAAAATCATAGAAAAGACTCAAATGTGTTTCTTATTTTTAAAGTAACTTTCACCCCTTTATTTTTATTTTTTTTAATTATGTGCATGTGTGATACATGTATATGATGTGCGTGTAAATGTGATCAAACATGTGCCTTGGCATGCATGTGGACATCAGAGGACAACTTTCATGTGCCTGCTGTGGGATGGTCTATATATCAAATTGCTCTGATTGTTCAATAAATAAAACACTGATTGGCCAGTGGCCAGGCAGGAAGCAGGTGGGACAAGGAGAGAGAAGAATTCTGGGAAGCGGAAGGCTGAGGCGGAGAGACACTGCCAGCCGCCGCCATGACCAGCAGCATGTGAAGACTCCGGTAAGCCACAAGCTATGTGGCAAGGTATAGATTTATAGAAATGGATTAATTTAAGATATAAGAACAGTTAGCAAGAAGCCTGCCACGGCCATACAGTTTGTAAGCAGTATAAGTCTCTGTGTTTACTTGGTTGAGTCTGAGTGGCTGTGGGACTGGCGGGTGACAAAGATTTGTCCTGACTGTAGGCAAAGCAGGAAATCTCTAGCTACATGTGCCTTCCTCCTTGTTTGAGGCAGGGGTCTTTCCTGTGTCTGCCACTCTGCCTCGTACAGCAGGTCAGCTGGTGCCATATGGGCTTCTTGGACAGTCTCTGCCTCTGCCTCTCCCCTCCCTATAAGATAGACAGGATTAATACATGTGCCCCAAGAGCTGAAGCCAGGTAGTCAGGTTTGCAAGACAAGCGTCCAACCACTGGGCAGTCTCTCCACAAGCAACAACTCCTCCTCTTCCCCTCTTCTACTCCTCCTCCTTCTCATATTCCCCTCCTCCTCCCTTCCTCTTCCCCCTCTTCCTCATATCCCCTTCCTCCTCCCTTCCTCCCCCTCCTTATATCCCCTTCCTCCTCCTTCTCATGTCCTTATCATCCCCACTCTTCACCCTCCTCTTCATCCTCCTTCTTCTTCTGAACCTTCTTCTATTTTGGGGACAGGGTTTCATGTAGCCCAGACTGGCCTCAAACTTTCTATGTAGCTAAGGATGGCCACGAATTCCGAATCCTCCTACCTTGCCTTCCCAGTGTTGGGCTTACAGGCCTGCACCACAGCATCTGACTTAGAATGCTTTTCAAGGGCTGGAAAAGGCCTCTGTCGATGGCCCCTTGAAGCGCTGAGCTTCACACCAGTGGCTTGAAGGTTGGCATACAAAGAGTGAGACTCTGGTGGGCACATTAGCTGCAGACTACCACTGTCATCCAAGTAAGAAGGACAAGGAACCAAAGGAGCCATGAGTGATTTTAATGAGCCACTTGCAGGTCCTCTGTCTCCCCCTTAGATGTGTGTGGCTTCATCTATGAGACAAGTGCCTTGCTCTCCCTAGCATTTTCCTATGACAGGGGCTGAGTCTTTTCCTGTTCACTGACCAGTTGCCCACATTCTAGAATTTATTCTTTCCCCTGGGGTGATATTTTGGCTGGGGATATCTTTGTTTTTCTGTTTTGTTTTTTCAAGACAGGGTTTCTCTGTGTATTTTTGGTGCCTGTCCTGGATCTCACTCTGTAGACCAGGCTGGCCTCGAACTCACAGAGATCTGCCTGGATCTGCCTCCCAAGTGCTGGGATTAAAGGTGTGAGCCACCACCGCCCGGCTTAAATTTTTTTAAAGATTTATTTATTTATTATATATACAGCATGTATGACTGCAGGCCAGAAGAGGGCACCAGATCTCATTACAGATGGTTGTGAGCCACCATGTGGTTGGTGGGAATTGAACTCAGTGCTCTTAACCTCTGAGCCATCTCTCCAGTCCAAGGGGATATCTTTAAAAATAAGATAAAGTCTATGGATCTTTTTTTTTTTTTTGTCTTGAGAAAAAAAATGCTTATTTCCATTTGCACCAACATTTCTACTCAACTTGAAGGGGCTTGGAAGCCATCCTTTGCTCATAGTATCAATACAGAAATTCAGGTTAATACAGGACAGACTTGATGCTCACTGTGCCTAGGTTTTCTCATTCACAGAATAGGAATAGCATCCTTAACCACAGAGAATCAAGGCAAGGATTAAGTAAATTAGCATTTGAACATTCTAGGCTAGAAGTTTTTAAATCACTGGAAAGTTTGACTGATGGATCCTTAACCACAGCCTCTTCAAGCAATTTTTTCCAAGTTTAAATTAATTTCCATTGTGTAAAAATTGAGAGTACTCACCCTTGAGAAAACAATCCCACATTCCTGACTTCTAGAAAACCCTGAACTGCAGCAGCAATGGGCCATGTGGTTATAGGGGGCTGCCCTGGGGACTCTGCTTCCTCTTGGGCTCTCTAGGCCACAGATCCTGCATGGCTGCACCTCCTGGGGACCTGCTGGCTGCTGCTGGCCTCTCCCATCCAGGCCTCCTTCCTGCATTCACTGCCCACTAGGCCGAGTCCATCTCTGGACTGCAGAAGCCTGTGCACTCAATGATCCTCAGGGTTAGTACTAAAGCTTGGCAAGGGCTGAGGTGCTTTGTCCTCTGGGAGAACACCCTGCAACTCTCAGACTGTGAAAAGTCCCAGTTACCCACGATCTGAGAACTGTTTTTGCATTCTTGGGGGGGGGAGACAACAACAACAAAAAGCAAAAAACTAACGATGGCGTTGCTGTCACTCCACCTGCCGATGTTTCCAAACCTCACTTCTCTCTGTCTCCACTGTCAGGTGACTGCCACCTGCCCAGACCTTTGAATGAGCAAATATCACTGAAATACTGTCTGGTCCTTATTCTTTTAGATGGTGTTCTTTTTAAATAACCCCCTGAACTTGAGAAGCGGTGGATTCACAATTGCTCACTGCTCTTGGTGGTGACTGTTCGTAAGTTGGGGATTCAATGGGAATGCAGACAAATCATCGTAGGGAAGGTGGGGAGGCTGAGCGACAGTGATGGGAGCAGGCAGAAGTGAAGTTGCTGCCACTGACTTCTCAGTTCAGGGAAAGACAGTGAGAGCCTCGGGAGTGCTGGAGAGGCTCTCAGCAAGGATACCTTAGTGTTTGGAGCTGACGCCCCCGAACAAGGTCCTACTGTCTGTTGGGCAACCAACACTGAGTGGGGAATTGTGAACTTGTAGTTTTAAAATCCAGCTTCTGGAAAATCAATTCTGGATTTAACTATCACAGAGTAGAAAGATCTGTAGGAGTGGAACTACCCTGGGAACACACACTTGGTTAGCAGGCTGACAGAGTCTCTGCCTTGTGCCCCTGCAAGATAACACATGACTCCCTAAGCATTTTCTCCATTATATTCAGGCACTGCCTGGCCTTGATAAAACCTGAAGGTGTCTTGATCTGAGACAAAGTATCCTCGTGTCCTTAGCAACCTGCACAGTATGGTAGTGTCTCTGTGCTTCCTAGAACTAGGGTTATGAAACTATGTAACAAATGGAAAGGCAGTATTCAAAAATAATAGGTGTATTTGAAAATCCACACAATATAATAAATTATAAGAGTATTCAAAGACATCACATCTAGGCAAGGAGTAGTTTGGGAAGAAGTGATGAGCACTACATAAATTTTTGGGGTCAGAAATTGTTGATGAAAGAGATCCGTAAGAAGGATTGGATCAGCCCAGCATTTGGACATGGTTTCTAGACTGGGAATTTCATGCAAGCTGTTTTTGCTTTTGACAAGGTTGATTGGTTTTAGATCTGGCAGATGATAGTTCTTGATATCAAGCATAAGCATATGAGACTCTTTCCTTCATGACACTCTCATTATTTCTTTATTTATTGCATTGGCTAGTGCATGACCAAAGACTGTACACCTGAATCTAACAACTTCAGACTTAACAGTATGTCCGGTGCTTTTGCTGAAAATGCATGACTTAGATCAAATTGGCTCCCTGAGTCAGAACTTTCTAGACTAGTGTGGTGGTTTGAATAGAAATGGCCTCCATAGGCTCATAGGGAGTGGCACTATTAGGACGTGTTATAGCACGAATCTTAGAAGGTCATATTAATAAAAATCAAACCTGGAGCCAGGTATTGGGGTGAACGCTGGAAGATCAGAGAAGCAGAACAAGCCACAGCCACCTCATCTCGCCAGTTCCTCAGCTGATCCTGTTTCCTCAGCCAGTTCCTCAGCTGATCCTGTTTCCTCAGACTGGATGCCTCTGAGTCCTTATCCAGAATGAATCTCAGCTGAACTACTTCTAGAAAGCCTGAAGCTTAACCAGCCAAAAATTCTAGTTCCTGATCCTCATGCCTTATATAGCTTTCTGCTTTCTGCAATCACTCCCTGGGATTAAAGGCTCACTTTCTGGGATTAAAGGCATGAGTCACCATGCCTCGCTGTTTCCAATGTAGCCTTGAACTCACAGAGATCCAGAGGAATTTCTGCCTCTGGAATGCTAGGATTAAAGGTGCGAGTGCCACCATTTCCTAGCCTCTGTATCTAGTGGCTGTTCTCTTCTTTGACCCCAGATAAGTTTATTAGGGTGTCTCAATATTTTGGGGAACACAATACCACCACAAGGTGTGGTCTTGTTGGAGGAAGTGTGTCACTGGGGATGGACTTTGAAGTTTCAGAAGCTCAAGCCAGGCCCAGGGACACACTCTCTCTACCTACTGCCTGCCTATCCAGATGTAGAATTCTCAGCTCCTTCTCCAGCACCATGTCTGCCTGCATGCTACCATGCTTCCCTCCATAATGACAATGGACTAAACTTCTGAACCTTCATCAGTCCCAATGAAATGCTTTTCTGTATAAGTCTTGCTGTGGTTAATGGTGTCTTTTCACAACAATAGAAATCCTAAGACAGCTAGGTTCTGAGAACCAATATGTTTACGCTGGTCACATTTTATGTCACCACACTTAAAATCCACCAATGATTTCTCATTGGATTTAAGGAAGTGGGGGATCAACACTGTGTATTTCCTTGGCTGACCATGAATGATAACCTGCTATTAGGCTGCTTTTCCACCTTTCATAACTAAATGGTCCTTTGACTGCCTCTCACAGCAGATCCCTCCTCCATAGGACCCTGCTCTTTCTCTGCCTGGAATGATTCTCTCTTCCCACTTCACTAGCTAACAGTGATTCATCATTTAGGCCTCAGCTCAGGATCCTCTACCAGATCGTAGCTCTTACTACTTTTTCTTATACCACAATATTGTGAACTGAGGCAGCATGCTCCTGAATGGTGGGGAAATACCTATGTTTTCTTCCACAGAACACATAAAAAAACATAACATAACCTGGCACACAGTAGGTGCTCAATCCATATTAATGAATGAAAGGTGTTCTCTCACTGTGAGCTCATCTAGTGCTGTGACTTTAGGCCCCATCTTACAGTCAGTGACCCTCAAACAAAGCTGTTAGTTCTAATCTCATAACATTTTAAGCAAATTGAACTGGCCTTTGTGATCCCAGAAAGTGGTGTCATCGTTCACCCAGCTGCCCAAGGCCCCAACCTTGGTGTGTTCTTTCTTCTTGTAGCTCCTTCATTGGATCCATCAGCTACTCCTACATCGTCCTTTCAGTCTCTACTCCTCACCTGCTGCCTTGCTTCTGCATTAGCTCAAACTGTCATATCTCCAAAGGCTTACTTCTGGTGTCCTTTTATAGGGGGAGACACTCAGATTTGTGGGGATAAATGAAGGTCACAGTAATGAAAACAAATAGAAGTTGCTTATTCAGAGTTTGGTACTGTAAGAGAGCAGGCCAACAGGACTTGCATTTGGTAGAGACTCAAGGCAGGCAAAGAGTGAAGGCCACGGAGTCTAATTCCCCCCCTTTGCCATCAGCCACCCAGTGGTGTGGTTGGTACGTGGTGTGTCTCCAGGTTCAAGTGTTAGAATTTTGTCCGTAAGGCAGCAGTGTGAGAGATGATGGGCCTCTAAGAAGTGAGGTCAGATGGGGAAGAGGTGGGTGCTGGTCCTGTAGAGTAAGTTCTTTTGAGAATAAATTGATATAAAAGAATGTGATGAACTAGTAGTATGACCAAAGGCAAGTGGTAGAATAAAAAGTTTGAATTTCTGTTCCATGAATCTGGAAACCATAATGTTAGGAAAGTCATGGCATGGCAATAGGCTAAGGAAGCTAGCTGATCACATCTTTATCCACATACAGGAAGCAGAGAGCAAGAGTGTGAGTGTGATAGAGAACAGAGCTAGGCTATGAACTCCTAAAGTATAAAGGCATACTTCCTTTGCTAAGTGTGCACTGTACTTCTACAGGTCACATAGTCTCCCCAAACAGCACCACCCACTGGGGACCAAGTGTTCAAACACACGAGCTTACATGGGACATTTCTCATTCAAACCACCACATTGTGATAAACTTAAAAGGGATGCCTAAAGATTAATTGTCATGTTTATTGAGAAGGAAACCGAGTCTCAGAAGAGGGATTGTGTGTTAGTTAATGAGGGAGATCAGGAGTTAGGCTGTAGGCTATTAGAGACCCCACCCATCCCATACTATCATCGCCCACTGCCTCCTTAATTTGCATAACAATCCTTATAATGCTCCCACAGGCAACTGATCTTCTTGAACACATATCACATTAAATATTTAATTCTCTTGCTGATCCTACGAGGTAAGTGTTATTTTTGTTTTCATTTTACTGGGGAAAAAGACAACTGAGGTATGGGGGGGGGGGTAAGAAACCGGCTGGAGGCCAGTCAGGGTGAGACAAGGGTGAGAGGCTCCCTCAACTCTGAGCCCCACTCTGTGTTCCTCTTGACCTGTCCTCTAGAGGCTGAGGAATTGATGGAGCCAGGCTGCTGAGTGATTGAAGGCTCTGTCTTTCTGATTTCCCTTTGATACCACAGCCAGCTAGCCAGGACTCTTCTCCCCCAAGCCCCACACCATGTCCAGGTCTGGTGCAGGCATCCTCTCTAGGATCAGCTCTACATGGTGGACCTCCTCCAGCATGACTGTTTCTGTGTGCTGGGAGCATGGACCAGCAGCTCCTGTCCTCAGTCGTGTGGTTTGAAGTATCTGGACTGTGCAGACTAGGAATCCCTATGGAAAGGGATGGAGCTGGGGTGCTATGGGAAGAGAAAATAGAGTGAGGCAGTGGCATCTGCCACTGCTGTTAGTTTTCTGGCTGCGTTGTGTTCTTACCCTGCAAGGAACGTCACGAAACACGACAGAATCCGCTTATAGAGTTTATTAGAAACAGAGGATAGAAAGTGCGCAGGCCTGTGGAAGAGACACGTGCGTGGAGAAGAGGAGTGGGGAATATGGCACCGAACTTTTAAAACCGGCTGGGGGCATGGCCAGGTCACGTCACTACTCTACGTGTGTACGTAGAGCACATGGTGGTGCTGCGCGCTTGCATCACCATGCAACGTCACGGGACTCTGATCACGCGAGATCCCTTGGCCCGGAACTTGCTGGGTGGAGACATCCGGGCCCACCGGTATCCTAGCTATGGGACGCTTTTGATGCGGAAGTGGCTGGACGGAAGTGTCCGCCCCGTAAATGGAACCGCGTTGTGAACCCTTCAACTGCCACCTAGGATGAAGCTCTGAAGAGCATTAGAACGCTAAGTCTGAGTGTGGCATTCCAGGACATTATTGTTGTGTGATATTTTGTTTGTGTTCTGACAAATAAAGCTTGTCTGGAGATCAGAGGGCAGAGCTAGCCATTAGTTAACCATAGAAGCCAGGCAGGCACACACCTTTAATCCCAGCACTTGGGAGGAAGAAGCAGGAAGATCAAGAGTTCAAGGCCACCCTGGGCTACAGGAGATTGAACAAGTCTAAAGGAGAAACAGAGCCAGGCACTGGTGGTGCATGCCTTTAATTCCAGCACTCAGGAGGTGGAGACAGGAATATAAGGCAGGTAGAGACAAGATCTTGGTCCCCATTCAGTCTGAGGATTCATAGAGACAGGATTGCTCCCATTTTGTCTGAGATTTTTTAAAGGTAAGAAGTCTCTAGTGGCTGTTGCTCTGCTTCTCTGATCTTTCAGCTTTCACCCTCCATATCTGACTCCGGGTTTTTATTGCTAAGACTAATTAGGATTGTGCATCACATTAGGAAGAACAGAAACACCCTATGTGACAATATGATGGCATGACTTTATGTAACACATATCCAAATATTTGAAAATTATGAGTCTGTATTTATATTCTTACTCTGTGCACCACATGTTAGTGGAGAACAGTGGCATGCTGGTAGGTGCTTAATGGGCAGCTTTGAGGGGGTGCAGGTGAGGTGAGGGTGGTGTGGAGGAAGCCCGGAGTCCAGATCTTGGTTGGTTTTCTTGACTGTAGCTGAGAACAAGACAGCAGCTGGGTATTTTTGCACATAGAACTGACTCTCAGGAGCCACACAAGCCAGCTGCCATACATCACTGGTGGCCGTCCTCCCAATGTCATCCAGCTAGCACATGTCAGAGGCAGGATCTCGACCAAAGCAACTTGGTTGCAGAATCTAGATTCTTCTTTGCTTTGCTGCTTCCTGCCTCTGTATTCCCAGGGCTGTGTCACTAGTCCCAAGGGGTTCATGAACTCAGCACACTGGGCTTAAGCAATCCTGACACACTGGTTGTTAAACTATCCGTGGTTGTGGCTGTAATTTGTCCTGGCTCACTGGGATCCCAAGGCTGTATTCCATTGCAGTCTCCATTCAAGCACTCCATTCTCAGGAGTATGAGCCCCTCCCTCATTTGCATGTGGCGTGTCTTATATCAAGAATGTTCCTGATTTCCATCATTTGCCTTTTCCCTTCCTCTGCTCTGCAGAACACTGTACCTGTGTGCTAACTAGAGCCAGGGGGGGCACGTTAAATGCATGGAGAAGTAGCGCCGTCAAAGCAAGCAGGAGTCCCAGCCAACCTCATATTGCTTGTAATTGAGATGTTATACAATCTTAATAAAAATTTGCAGACGTCTAGTTTCCTTTATGACTAAACATTACTGATCCTAGACTCATGAAACGCTTTAATATATTTCCAAATCATAATGCTAAATCTAAGGTTGTAATGGAACCCTGTGGCTTTAGAATATGATCAAGGGGAAATAGCTTTAGACACCTAGAAAGGCCACAGGAGAGTGAGCATGTCTCTTTCTCTGAAGGAAATACACCGAGCTATTGAGCTGGGAGTTAGTCCCTCAGCCCATGGTAGCAAAGGCTGTAGGTCCCTTTTCCACATTCCCCAGGCACACTGGCAGCTAACTGCTCAATGTGAGTTCTGTTGTCCCTGGCTGGGAGTTCTGTCTGATCATGAAGTGTGCTTGGCCGTGGGCTGGATACACAGTGAACTAGAAATTTGGGGAGATACAGTTTGAAGTAACTGTTGTATGACTTTTCTCTGCAAGTCTGTTATAACCAGTAAAACTATAGGTTCCTAATTTCATAAATAAACACTAAAGGGGATTCAGATAGGTTGTGATAAAATAAAAGTGAGCATATTAGTCAGAGAAAGGAACAGAACTGGTGGAAATATATATATATATATATATATATTACTATATATATATTATTGTATATGATATACAATATATAAATATATATTATTTATTAGAGTGGGTTATGGCTGTTGTTCAAGTAGTCCAATAATGCTGTGTCCTGATGGAAAGGCCATGAATCCAGTAGTTGTTTAGATCACGAGACTGGATGTCTCAGTATTCTCAGTCTGATGTTGGAGTCCTGGAGGATTCCTAGGGAGTTGCTGGTCTTCAGTCTATCCTGGAATCCTGAAGCCATAAGTTCTACCACCAGGGAAGGAGTGTCAATCTCAGTAACAGGAGAAATGGACTTGCCAACGAGAGTCAGGGCAAGCAGCCACAATGCAAAAGCTTTCTTCTTGACCTTGTCCTTTTATGTGGGTGGCCTAGATTTAGGGTGGGTCTTTCACCTCAACTGATATAATCAAGAAAGGCCCTCACAGGTGTGCCTAGCTTCTTGTGTTTTTGTTGATCCCAAATGAAGTCAAGTTGACAACCAAGAAAGCCATTACCGTGAGGGACTCCAAGGCTCCCCTCTCGTCTGTAGCTAGTTCCCCAACAAAGCAACCTCAGGGTTAAACTACACCATCATCAAGTGACTTAACATGTAACATTCTGTCCAACAGATACAGAACACACATTCTTTCCAGCAGCCTGTGGGGTTCTCTCTAAAATGAACTACATGGCTCAAAGCAGACCTTAAGAGATGGGGAAGGATGGGCCTAATTCCTCGTATCTTATCAGATCACAGCAGAGCAAAATTAGAAACCAACATTCAGAGAAACCCCAGAAAGAAGCACAAACACTTGGAGACTGAAGAAGTATTTGGGGATGGACAGAAGAAACCATGGAGAAAATGTTGAACTTTCCAGACCCAAGTGAAGGTGGCTTCACAGAGCGTTGGGGCAGTTGGGGCAGTTTCTAGAGTGAAGTTTACAGCTGACAGAGTTCTCAACCTTCCTAAGGCTGCCACCCTTTATAGAGTTCCTCATGTGGTGACCGCCAACCATGAAACTTTCATTGCTACTTCACAACTGTCATTTTGCTACTGCTGTAAATCATAATGTAAATATTTTGGGGGAGAGGTTTACCAACAGGGTCGCGACCCACAGGTTGAGAACCACTGCCAGAAGTGCTTCCATTTTTAAAGAGCAGAGAGGGAGGGGCTTGGTGGCCGAGAGCGCTGGCTCTGTAAACATAAGGGCCTCACTTTGAATCCCCAGCACCCACGTGGAAAAATAGGGTGTGGCATACGTGTGCTTGTAACCCCTGAACTGTGTGTGGGGAGCAGAGAATCACCGGGGCTTGCTGCCTACTAGCTTTAGCTCCAGGTTCAGTGTGAGACCCTGTTTCAAAGGAATATAGGTGAAGAGTGCTGGAGTGGTCCTGCTGTGCCTGCACACACGCATGCATACACATACATACACACGCACACACACATACATGTGTACACATACATAAAGACATTTGAAGACTGGTTATTATTGGAGAAATTATTTTGGCCACTCCACATAGTTAAAAGGATATTTATTTAATGGCGTAACTCACAAATTAAGTAATGGGTAGGTCGCAGGGTCTGGGGAAGGTGTAATGCAGTCCAGCGGTGTTCTCTGGAGCTCTGCACAGTCAATCTCCACCGGTCAGCGTCCCAGCACCGAGAGAGCGCCCAGAGAAAGTGCTGGCCCATCCAGCTCTCGGGTCCCCAGGCGCCTCCCCTCGCCCTGCCTCGTAGGCATGACAGTTGCCAGAGTCTCAATGGGGGTTGGAACTTCCAGAACCAAGCTGGAATGGCTACCCACTACATCTCCCCCTTTTTGTCTAAATAAGAAGGTTCTAAACTAATACAAGACTATATACAAAGGAATGGTTATCAAATATTGTCCAGAAATAATGAGAGATAATGACCTAGATAAGATGTAACTACAACCAATGCAAACAATATCAAGCAAGAAACACATACTAAAATCCAGAGAAGTATAGAGCATAGGTAAACAGCATGTTATAAAGATCATTCAAAGGTGTCCTATCCTAAAGAACCTGAATCTAATACTTAATATGTTCTATCTAAGATATTATATATACTAAGTTGTAACTATAACTGCTAGTCACCAGGCAGGAAGTATAGGCGGGACAAAGAGAGAGGAAAATTGGGGAAACAGGAAGAAGGAGGAGAGACACTGCAGCCACCGCCAGGACAAGCAGCATGTAGAGACTCTGGTAAGCCACCAGCCACGTGGCAAGGTATAGATTTATAAAAATGGGTTAATTTAAGATAAAAGAACAGTTAGCAAGAAGCCTGCCACGGCCATACAGTTTATAAGTGATATAAGCGTCTGAGTGAGTATTTTATATGTGGATTGTGGGACTGTGGGGCTTGGGGAACCTGGAGAGAAGCCCTCCAGCAACAGGTTATTTAAAAGAACAGGGCAGGTCTGTGGCCATTTTGGAGCAATTTTATAGTCGCTATGAGATCAACATGTTGCCAACCCAGCCTAAGTGTGAAAGGACAAATTGCACACTGCACCATGGGAGAAACCGCCGTGGCTCCAGGTCTCTCGAGTTCGCAGGCATTCCCCCTGCACCCCAGCTGCACATGTTCCCACCTCATGGGAAACAGCAGAGGGAGCCATGTGTTTCAGAGAGAGAGAGGCAATCGTTTCCAGCTTATTCGCAGCTTGTTTTGAGTCCCATTTTCGCTGGGGGAAGCTGTCCTTGTCCCTAAGAAGTGAATTTTGCTGGGAGCCTTCTATTTTCGTCGCCCTGATTGCCTCATTTATGCTGGAAATCATTGATTTGGTATTTAGGAAATTGCCGTGTTTGGGACAGCAATACTTTTAGTTAATGGATTGATGAGCTTTAAACTTGCTACTTAAAGAAACACATTTAAGAAAAATAAGACTTAGAATTTCAACTCATCATTTACCAGGTTCGCGATAATGATAAGCAGTGACCTCACTCATCATTTATTTCAACTCTCTATGTCTAGCCAACCTGGGAGACCACATTTACCTCGTCTCCACTCATCTCATCTCGGCACTTAGAGAGTGGGTTGAATAAATCAGTCTGTAAGCGTCTCGTGCCATCTTCCTGGATGTCAGATCTTGTGGGATGGGATGGGTAGTTGACTCTGACCCTTCACTCTGACCCTTTCTTTCTGAAAGGTGAGCTGATGGCTTTAGGAAATGGAGGCTTAAAGTGTCCTCTGTTGTGGGGGACCTGCCCCCACTTCCCCCCCCCCCAGGGTACTCTTGAGCAGGGAGAAATGAGGAATGTGTAGATAGAAATAGAGAGGAGAGTGACAGATAGAAACACAGAATAGCCTTGGGAGGGCCTGGGTCAAAACCCACCAGCCCCTTCTGTCTCTACTAAAGGGCTTTTAAAAAATGCCAAGGGGTGGAGCAAAAGACCTCGCCCCAGCACAGCCAAGTGCAGACCATCCCAGGCACCTGGTGACCATACACGTGGTCAAGCCATTCCCTAATGCAGCCCTGCTGTGTAAAACAAGCTCAGCTCTCACTAGGAAGTATCTACGGGCTCTCACACTCTGTGTCCATGCTGAATCTCCTGGACCCTTTCCTGGTTTAGTTAGGAGCAGGAGTGGACAGGAAGGGCAGGGAGCTGTGTACAGCAGCACATGGTAGTGCTCATCGGCTAAGTACCCACCTTGCTCTAGACACATTCATTTCTGATCTTCCTTCTAGAGAAATCTCCAATGAGCCCAGGACTGGGGGAAAACAGAGGCTGGTGAAGACCTCTCTCAGCAGGACAATGGTGGCACACACCTTTAATCCCAGCACTCTGTAGGCAGAGCCAGGCAGATCTCTTAAAGTCACTGGTCTACAAAGTAAGTTTCAGGACAGACAGGGCTACACAATGAGATCTTGTCTCAAAATCACACACAGGCATGCACGCGCGCACCAAATCGGGCAAGCAACTGCTGAGGGGTCTTGTTTGGAACTCCTGATTGTCTCGCCTCCAGTTACCCAACGCTGCCACTTTCCACTCAGAGAACAAAATTAGAAGGTGGGTCAGGCTAGTGTTCAGTGTGAGAAACTGGAGAGGGGCCTCACAGATGCTTTTCTCCCACCAACAGGGTGGTGGGAGAGTCGGGTAGATGGCCCTGTCTTGGTCAGGCTCCTGTCTCCACACACTTCTCTGCCAGCTGACAAGGCCTTTGGGTGGTAGGGTCTCATCTCACTGGTTGACAGTTAGCTTCCCTCTGGGTGGCTTCTTAGCCGAGCTTTTCATTAGCATGCAGGGTCTAATCTCATTAAGAATTGATGCTGGCAGATTTATTTTTACTGCAGCTGGAGGAAGGAAAAGGTTGGTTCCTCGCAGAGCCATTCATGTGTATGACTCCCCCAACCCCAGAAACCCTTGCTGGGCTCGTCTAGTCTTAGGGAACAAGGGGAGTTGGGGCTTCAGAGGAAGGGAAGGAGACGGTCCAGTGCCTACCTGAACAGTCCTCTCCCGGTCTTCTACTCCACCACACACATACACACTCATGCACACCACACACACACACACACACATACACACACACATACACACTCACACTACACACACATACACACTCACTCACACTACACACACATACACACTCACACTACACACATACACACTCACTCACACTACACACACATACACACACTACATGCACATACACACTCACACTACACATACATACACACTCACACTACACACACATACATACACTATCCGTACACACATACTAACACTACACACACACTCACACTATGTACGCACTTACACTACTCACACTCATATATACTATACACTTATACACTACACACTCTCACACATACTCACACCACACACACATGCTTATACTACACACACTACACACACATACTGCACACAAACTCACACACTATACACATACTACTCACACACATGTACACAACATTTATACTACACATACACACTGCACATACACTCACACACTATACACATACACACTCACACTACTTGCACATATACCTATAACACACACACACACCACACACACACACACACACACACACACACACACACACACACACACACACACACGACTTTCCTGGAGGATGAAAGCAAACATCTACCTATCCCTAATAGAGAGGAAACAGACCAAACAAAGATCTGTGAACTCCACCCAGTGAATTAATGAGTTTATTGTGGTTACTTACAGGAGCGTGGGTGACCACTGAAAAGACCTTTCCTCAATATAAATTTCACCTTTATACTTCACATTTCTAAGATTTTGTACAGCTAGAGCAGGAGGGAATGGTGAGTAGACTCTCAGGAGAGGGTAGAGGACCCCCCCCTCCGCTTCTCTAGGAGGGAATGCTAACAACTTCCAAACCACAAATCCAGTACCTGCTCTGGAGTTTTGTTTGTTTTGTTGCCATGACTACCAGACAAGATCTCTTGGAGGTCACTGCAGTTGCTCTGTCTGATAATGGTGACAGTCATATGATGCCTGAAGGACACAGTTATACCACACACATGCACACATGCACATACACGCACACGCACACACACATCCTTACAGGTGACTAGGATGGGACAGGGCTCTCCCTCCAACAGGATTCATTGCAGGACTGGGGAGGAGGAAGCTCAGATCCTGTGAGTCTTCAACCCTGGCCCTGCCAGTGCAGGGAGGGTGGGCCCAAAGCAGAGGCCTTCCAGTCTCTGATCTAGCACCATCATTTGTCTCAACCTCTGGCCTCCTGCATTGGGGACAGGGAGGAGAGTCTCATTTCTGCAGCCAGGCTTTCTCCAGTTTTGTGGAAAGAGAACAGAAACATGGCTAAGCCTTTGCCACTGGGACACACAGCGACCCAACACTGCTTGTTCAATGTGTAGCCTTTGGTAAATTATTTAAACTTGGGGTTTTCATTTTCTTACTTTAAAAATGAAGACCTGGGGGCTGGGGAGATGGATGAGTTGATAGAGGGCTTGCTGTGAAGCATAAGGACCTGAGTTTGGTCCCCAGCCATCACATGAACCTGAGGTGCAGTGGGGCATGCCTGTAATCTTGGTACTGGGGAGGCAGGCACAGGTAGGTCCCTGGGGCCTGCTGGCCAGCCAGTCTGCTTGAATTGGTGGGGTCCAGCTACAGTTAGAAACCCTGTCTCCAAAAGTAAGTTATTCTTGCTTCTATATGCATGTATACACATACATACACAGAAATACACACACACAAGTAAAGCATGTATACATATACACACACACAAGTAAAGTAAAACAGAGGCATAAATGACCACCTTATAGGCTCCCATGGAAATTAAATAGAACAATGTATATAATTCCCAGTTTTTGATGCTTAAGCATTTGATAGATAGTTCTGCTGTGGGATGGTCTTTCTGTATGCTATGAATATGTGTTGTTACCATTGGCTAATAAAGAAGCTGCTTTGGCCTATGGCAAGACAGGTTATAGCCAGGTGGGAAATCCAAGCAAAGATACAGGATGAAGAAGGGCAGAGTCAGAGCAGATGCCAGCCTGCTGCCCAAGGAGCAACATGCTAGCAGACTGGTAATGTTATGGCCATGTGGCAAAATGTTGATTAATAGGAATAGGCTCATTTAAGATGAAAGAGCTAGCTAGCAAGAAGCCTGAGCTTGTAATTAATATTAAGCCTCTGTGTATTTATTTGGGGCTGAGCAGTTGCAGAACAAGGAAAACTTCCACCTACATAGTTATTTTATGTGTGTCATTGTGTAAGGCAGAGTAGGCAATGAGATATTTCGCTAAAGGAATGGTTACTATATTATTAAATGCATATCCCACTGTATAGTCAGGTACTTTACACTTTAATTCATATAGTAATTTTCTAAAGGGAAGAGTATTATCTATATTTCAGAGATGTAAACTACTCAAGATGTTGAGTCAGGAGGATCACAAGTTTTGATATTAACCTGGGTTATTAACAAAAATATCTCAAAAAATAAAGCTAAAGACATGTAGTTTACTCAAAGTTACACCCTGGGAATTAGGTCATATTGGAATAAATGCCAGAGTCCACTCTACTCCCTAAACAAATTGAGTTTTGAAGTTCTCTCTCTCTCTCTCTCTCTCTCTCTCTCTCTCTCTCTCTCTCTCTCTCTCTCTCTCACACACACACACACACACACACACACACACACACACACTTTCATGAGTCTCAACAAAGCCTATTTGTACTTAGGGTCACTGGATAGCCCTTCAGTCCTCATGTTCTTTGAATTTGCTTGGTGTCTTTTGTAATGCCTCCCTTTTCATCTTTAATTCTCATTCTCTCTCTTTCTGAGAGACTCCTGCTAGAGTCACCTGAGTCCCAAAGCACTTGCCAGCCTCAACCCCTCTAACTGATTTCTGTAATGCATATATTCTCTTGGGCCAGTGAACTTGGCTGTGATTTTCCTCAGTGGACGGATGCCCTATGGTTCTGACATCTCCAACATCCTGTATTCTGCGTTGCAACTCAGGCTTCACCTTTCATGGGATAGGCCTTTGGGTGTTGTTTGCATGGAACTTGAGTCTTCATGACACCCCCTCACATACTCTCCCATCTTTAAATATAAACCAATACCATGAGGATGCTGCTGCCAAATTTGCAGCCAGCTCTAGATGTAGCCTTGCTCCCTTAGAGCACAGCTGTTGTGAGCCTTTTAGGATAACAGTGGGCCTAATATCAGCTCTCTCCTGGAATTGATATGAAGAGACATTTTGTCCACAAGTGTTGGGACAGCTAGTCTTGGATCAGTATATGGCTACCTGTCCAATGGGTTTCCTCAAGGAAAGGCACCCTTGGAAACATACTCTCGTTTGGCAAGGACCAGTAGTAGTTCATGGGATAGTGTAGGAATTTGCAAAATTCATGCAGCTTGCAGGCTCTTTTCTCTTTCATTATATTGTTGATTCTTGGGGGTAGTTTTTAGTTTTACTTTGTCAGTCACACATGCAACAGCAGTAATTTTCCCTGGAAGTTCTGCTCTTTCTCAAATATTTTTCCCTAAGATTCAATGGGGGCGGGGTAAATGCTTCTCAAATCTCTTATCTGGAATTACTAACTATAACTCCCAATCCTGGGAACTTTTCTGACTCAGTAGAGATAGTTAGGTACATATGAGAAAACAATACTTGGAACATTAACCATGTCTCACAGCTTTGGAAAGGAGAGTAAGGTATGCATGCATACACAGACTAGGGAAAAAGCCTCAGGGATGCACATGGTGCCAACTGTTGAGAGTAAGTTCCCTAGATACCAAATATATAGAATCAATGGTAGGATCTGTTATGCTCCAATAGGGAAAAACACAATGTAAAATGTGGTATGGAAAGATCTGTCTTTATCATACACAGGAGCTTATATTGGTGGAAGAAGTATGGTACAGTGAGATGGGAAAAGAGTGCCTTATCAAAGTCTGCCTTTTACAGAGTGATGGAGACATGGGACCCTCTTGTAGAAAGGGGAACTGTATAAAAACGTATCTTGCAGACTTGAAAGAATTATCTGGGTTTGAATATTGTCCTTATTTTTTAGTTTTGTAACAGCAAGTATCTGCCAGCTGACATAAATGCTCTGAGAGCAGGATGAGTCTGGCTCGATATTTAGTTCAGCCTGCAAAACTGCTAAACTTGATGTCTAGAATAAGGTTATGTAGCAGGTAGGAAGGTGTATTGGGGAAGCATGAAAGGGAACAATGAGGGCTTACATAATGATAACGATGTATTCCTTAAAATATGATGTATTTCTTAAAGGTAAAAGATAGGAGCCAATAATAAGGCTATTCATGTAGCCCTGGCAAGAAAAACTCTGTTTAAGTATATAAATAAAGATGGCTCAAGCTATTTTGGGGCCTCTTGGGTGCAATTCACTTGGGGGTCAGAAGTTTTCCTTTAGCTGACACCTCTTCCCCATCTCAGGACCTGAACCCGAGCCTAGGCTGGGCCCCTGGCACACAAGGATATTTAAACATAAGCGAGAAGCAACCTGATGAAAACCAAAAACCACTTGAAGCAATAGGCAGCCACAAAGATGGGTCTTTTTAGAGTGGGTGGCTCTTGGGAGGAATGGCTGACTCTAGCTTTCTAAAAGGAAGTCTGAAGCTTAACAGTAGATAGATACATTGAAGTAATTACTGTGTAATTTGCCCCTTTCTATTTCAGTCTTTATTTTATGCTTTCTATTATCATGATATATTATAAGGTTTATTTTTTATGTATGTGAATATTTTCCTGCATGTTCATATGTGCACTGTGTGTGTTATTGCTTGCAGAAGCCCAAAGAAGGCATTGGATCCCCCTGGAACTTGAGTTGCAGAGAACTGTGAGCTGTTTTGTGAACTTACCGAACTCTGGTCCTCTGCAAGAACATCAAGTGTTCTTAACCACTGAACCAACTTTCTAGCCCCTGTAATGTTCTTATATGTTTTAATTATGAATAATGGCTATTAAAAGGGTGAAGAGGAGGGAGGCCTCCAGCTCCATTCAAATCCAGAGTCAACTGAGATGACATTAGCAAGGCTCACACTACCTGGCTGAAGAAAGTGATGGATAAGAAGTTATCAATGGGGTTAAATAATGGCAAACATACCAATAAATCCGACGGGGATTTGATTGTTAAGTGAATCATATGACTGATGAATGGGTGGAGATGACAGCTTGGGGGCAGTGGAAAAATGTTTGAATGCTGGCCACACCAGGAAACACTATCACCAAATCAGAGGCCTGGGGATGAGTTTAAACAATAGCTTCTCTGTAAGAAACACACATCCCTCCCTATAGGGCTCATTTCACGGTGATGTTAGATTCAGGTTGTGTACATTTTCATATTAAAATTTTGCTAAGTGAACTTTAACAATAGTCAAAAATGAATTTTCATATGTTTTCAAAATAGGAGTAATGACTCTTTTTAATAAAATCTAAAAGGCAGGAAAAGGAAATTTATTTGGTGTGGCTATGTTGGAAAGAGGGCAGAGAGCCAGTGACCCCTCCAAACACCTTTTAATGGCTCTTTTTCTGATCTTTTCCAATGTCACTTTTCTTGGCTGAGATTATTTTCAAATTTTATGAGTTAAAACAGGAGGTTTTTTTGTAGTAAGTTTTCTTGTTGGACTATCTTTGGACCACCAGCCAACAAATGACCCAGAGAATTACTATTAATTATGAAAGCTTGTCCTTTAGTTTAGGTTTGTCTCAACTAGCTCTTATACCTTAAATTAACCCATATTTTTAAATCCATGTTCTGTAACATGGCATTACCTCTCTTCCATCTTACACCTCCCATTTCCTCTCCATGCCTGTCTGATGACAGTCTTTCTTATTCCCAGAGTCCTCTCTATCTCCAGCAGTTCTTTCTAACCTCTTTCTGCTTAGCTGATGGCCGCTCAGATCTTTATTAAACCAATCAGAAAGTGCCTTGGCAAAGATACATCTTTATAAGGTAAACAAGAATTCTGCAACATTTCCCCCTTTTTGTCTAAATTAAAAAAAAGGTTTTAGTCCCATCCTGCCCCCGACTTCCCTTCTGGACCAGAGGTGAGTATCCCGGTCCAACCCAGACCCCATCCCTGAGCACCAGCCACTCCGGGAAGACCTGCCCAACTTGGCCACAGGCTCTGGCCACCGGGCGGGTCCCCTTCTAGCCCCACCGGGAGGGATCCCCTTCTCCAAGCCCCCCGGCAGCCCCTGCAATCTCGGCGCCCTGCCCCCACGCCCATCTGCCTGAGACCCCAGCCACTTCCTGAGACTTAGAGACTGGCCCCCAGCTCCCATCCTGCCCCCGACTTCCCTTCTGGACCAGAGAGTTGGACAAGAGAACTCCCTTTTGGACAAGAGAGAGAGACTTCCTGAATCTGCCAGCTCTTTCTGAAACAAGTACACTGATAAGACCAAGAAGGAACCACAAGGAGATGGGCAGACGTCAAGGCAGAAGTACATACAACAAAATGAAGAGCAATACAGCATCACCGGAACCTAGCCTCCCTCCAACATCTAGACCTGAACACCAAAAATTGGAAGAAGCAGAAGAAAGTAGCCTTATGAGTAACTGCATGAAGAAGGTAGAGGCTTGTGTAGAGGAAAAGACAAGAAAATTGGAAGAACGCTGTAAACAACTAGAGGAAAGGGCAAACAAATTAGAAGAAAACAATAAAGCCCTCCAAGAAAACAATAAAGCCCTCCAAGAAAACAATAAACTCCTGGAAGAAAACAATAAAGTCCTGCAAGAAAACAATAAAGCACTGAAAGAAAATCATGAAAAAGTAATGAAACAAACAAAGGAAACAGTCCAAGAACTGAAAAGGGAAATTGAAAAAATAAAGAAGACACAAACAGAGGGAATGCTGGAAATAGAAAACCTGAGTAAAAGATCGGGAACTTCAGATGCAAGTATAACCAACAGAATGCAAGAGATGGAAGAGAGGATTTCTGGCATTGAAGACACAGTAGAAGAAATAGTTTCATCAGTCGAAGGAAACACTAAAGCCAACAAAGTCATGAACCAAAATGTCCAAGAAATTTGGCACACCATGAAAAGACCAAACCTACGAAAAGACCAAACCTACGAATTATAGGGATAGAAGAAGGTGAAGAATACCAACTCAAAGGCACAGAAAATATATTCAACAAAATTATAGAAGAAGACTTTCCCAACTTAAAGAAGGAAATGCCTATGAAGATACAAGAAGCCTATAGAACACCAAACAGACTAGACCCCCCAAAAAAGTCCCCTCGACACATAATAATTAAACAACTAAATGTACAGAATAAAGAAAGAATATTAAGAGCAGCCAAGGAAAAAGGCCAAGTGACTTATAAAGGTAAACCCATCAGAATAACACCCGATTTCTCAATGGAGACTTTGAAAGCCAGAAGGACCTGGACAGATGTAATGCAGACACTAAGAGACCATGGATGTCAGCCCAGACTAATATGCCCAGCAAAACTTTCAATCATCATAGATGGAAGGAACAAGACATTCGAAGACAAAGCCAGATTTAAACAATACCTATCCACAAACCCAGCCCTACAGAAAGCACTAGAAGGAAAATTCCAACCGAGGGAAGTCAGATACACACTCGAAAACACAGGCAATAGATAAAGCCACAACAGTAAACCCCAAAGAAGAGAAGTACACACACACTACCACCAAAAATAACAGGGATGAAGAATCACTGGTCATTAATATCCCTTAATATCAACGGACTTAATTCACCTATAAAAAGACATAGACTTACAGAATGGATACGAAAGCAGGACCCATCTTTCTGCTGCATACAAGAAACACATCTCAAATTCAAAGACAGACACTACCTAAGAATAAAAGGCTGGGAAAAGACTTTTCAATCAAATGGTCTTAAGAAACAAGCAGGGGTAGCCATCCTGATATCCAACAAAATAGACTTCAAACTAAAATCAATCAAAAGAGATCAAGAAGGACATTACATCCTCATCACAGGAAAGATCGACCAAGATGAAGTTTCAATTCTGAACATATATGCCCCAAACACAAGGGCACCCACATATGTAAAAGAAACATTACTAAAGCTTAAACCACATATAAAACCCCACACATTAATAGTGGGAGATCTCAACACCCCACTTTCACCACTGGACAGATCTCCCAAATCGAAACTTAACAGAGAAATAAAGGACTTAACTGATGTCATGACCCAATTGGACCTAATAGATATCTACAGAACATTCCATCCTAACAAGAAAGAATATACCTTCTTCTCAGCACCCCATGGAACTTTCTCTAAAATTGACCACATACTTGGCCACAAAGCAAATCTAACAGATACAAAACAATCAGAATAACCTCCTGTGTTCTATCAGACCACCATGGTTTAAAGCTAGATTTCAACAACAACAAAAACTACAGAAAACCCACAATCTCATGGAAACTGAATAATGCTCAACTGAATCACCAATGGGTTAAGGAAGAAATAAAGAAAGAAATTAAAGACTTCCTAGAGATCAATGACACCACATACCCAAACTTATGGGACACTATGAAAGCAGTGTTAAGAGGGAAATTCATAGCACTAAATGCCCACATAAAGAAGTTGGAGAAATCCCACACTAGTGAATTAACAGCACATCTGAAAGCTCTAGAACAAGAAGAAGCAAAGTCTCCCAGGAAGAATAGACGCCAGAAAATTATCAAAGTGAGAGGTGAAATTAATAAATTAGAAACTAAGAGAATAATACAAAAAATTAATGAAACAAAGAGTTGGTTCTTTGAGAAAATCAACAAGATAGACAAGCCCTTATCCAAACTAACCAAAAGACAGAGAGAGAGAATCCAAATCAACAAAATCAGAAATGAAAAGGGGACATAACAACAGACATTGACGTAATCCAGAGAATTATAAGGTCATATTTCAAAAACCTCTACTCCACAAAACTGGAAAACCTAAAAGAAATGGACATTTTTCTGGATAGGTACCACATACCTAAGTTAAATCAAGACCAGATAAACTATTTAAATAGTCCAATAACCCCTAAGGAAATAGAAACAGTCATTAAAAGTCTCCCAACCAAAAAAAGCCCAGGACCAGATGGTTTCAGCGCAGAATTCTACCAGATCTTCAAAGAAGAGTTAATACCAATACTCTCTAAATTGTTCCACATAATAGAAACAGAAGGAACATTACCAAACTCCTTCTATGAGGCTACAATTACCCTGATTCCTAAACCAAACAAGGATGCAACAAAGAAAGATAACTACAGACCGATCTCCCTCATGAACATTGATGCAAAAATACTCAATAAAATACTGGCAAACAGACTCCAAGAACACATCAGAACAATTATCCACCATGATCAAGTAGGCTTCATCCCAGGGATGCAAGGGTGGTTCAACATACGAAAGTCCATCAATGTAATACACCATATAAACAAACTCAAAGAAAAAAACCACATGATCATCTCACTAGATGCAGAAAAGGCATTTGACAAAATCCAACACCCCTTCATGATAAAAGTCTTGGAGCAATCAGGAATACAGGGAACATACCTAAACATAATAAAGGCAATATATAGCAAACCAACAGCCAACATCAAATTAAATGGAGAGAAACTCAAAGCAATTCCACTAAAATCAGGAATGAGACAAGGCTGTCCACTCTCCCATACTTATTCAATATAGTACTTGAAGTTCTAGCCAGAGCAATAAGACAACATAAGGAGATTAAGGGGATTCAAATTGGAAAGGAAGAAGTCAAGCTTTCCCTATTTTCAGATGACATGATAGTATACTTGAGTGACCCCAAAGATTCCACCCAGGAATTGATAAAGCTTATAAACACCTTCAGCAACATAGCAGGATACAAGATCAACTCAAAAAATCAGTAGCCCTCCTATATACAATGGACAAAGAAGCTGAGAAGGCAATTATAGATACATCACCCTTTACAATAGCCAAAAATGACATAAAATACCTTGGGTAACACTAACCAAGCAAGTGAAGGACCTATATGACAAGGACTTTAAGTCCCTGAAAAAAGAAATTGAAGAAGATGTCAGAAAATGGAAAGATCTTCCATGCTCATGGATAGGCAGGGTTAACATAGTAAAAATGGCAATCTTACCAAAAGCAATTTACAGATTCAATGCAATCCCCATCAAAATACCAACACAATTCTTCACAGACCTGGAAAGAATAATACTCAACTTCATATGGAAAAACAAAAAACCCAGGATAGCTAAAAGAAACCTGTACCATAAAACAACTTCTGGAGGCATCACAATCCCTGACTTCAAGCTCTACTATAGAGCTACAGTAATAAAAACAGCTTGGTATTGGCATAAAAACCGACATGTGGACCAATGGAATCGAATTGAAGACCCTGACATTAACCCACACACCTATGGACATATAATTTTTGACAAAGAAGCCAAAAGTGTACAATGGAAAAAAGAAAGCATCTTCAACAAATGGTGCTGGCATAACTGGATATCAACGTGTAGAAGGCTGCAAATAGATCCATATCTGTCACCGTGCACAAAACTTAAGTCCAAGTGGATCAAAGACCTCAACATAAATCCAGCTACTCTGAACCTGCTAGAAGAGAAAGTAGGAAATAGTCTTGAACGCATTGGCATAGGAGATCACTTCCTAAATATAACACCAGTAGCGCAGACACTGAGACAAACAATCAATCAATGGGACCTCTTGAAACTGAGAAGCTTTTGTAGAGCAAAGGATACGGTCAACAAGGCAAAGCGACAGCCTACAGAATGGGAAAAGATCTTCACCAACCGCACATGTGACAGAGGACTGATATCCAGAATATATAAGGAACTCAAGAAATTAGACATCAAAACGACCAACAGTCCAATTGAGAAATGGGCTTTAGAATTAAACAGAGAATTCTCAACAGAGGAAACCCAAATAGCTGAAAGACATTTAAGGAATTGCTCAACATCCCTAATCATCAGGGAAATGCAAATCAAAACAACTCTGAGATACCACCTTACGCCTGTCAGAGTGGCTAAGATCAAAAACACTGAAGACACTTTATGCTGGAGAGGATGTGGAACTAGGGGAACTCTCCTCCACTGCTGGTGGGAATGCAAGCTTGTACAACCACTTTGGAAATCAATATGGCGCTTTCTTAGAAAATTGGGAATCAATCTCCCCAAGATCCAGCTATACCACTCTTGGGCATATACCCAAGAAATGCTCAATCATACCACAAGAGCACTTGCTCAGCTATGTTCATATCAGCATTGTTTGTAATAGCCAAAACCTGGAAACAACCTAGATGCCCTTCAACTGAAGAATGGATAAATAAATTGTGGCACATATACACAATGGAATACTACTCAGCAGAGAAAAACAATGACATCATACGGTTTGCAGGCAAATGGATGGATCTAGAAAAAATCATCCTGAGTGAGGTAACCCAGACTTAGAAAGACAAATATGGTATGTACTCACTCATAGGAAGATGCTAGATGTGGAATAAGGATGACTGGACTGCTACTCACATCACCAGTGAGGCTACCTGGAAAACGGGACCCCAAAAAAAGACACGGAGAAATGGACGAGATCTACATGAACAGCCTGGTCATGAGTGGGAACAATGAAGGGCGACGGTCGAGGGAAAGAGAGCAGGAGATCCTAGCTGGATCAAGAACAGAGAGGGAGAACAAGGAATAGGAAACCATGGTAGATGAAAACCACATGAGAAGGTGAGAAGGGGAGGAAGCAGAGAGCTAGGGAGGCCCACGGAGATCCACAAAGATACCCCCGCAAAAGACTGCTGGCAATGGTCGAGAGACGGCAGGAACTGACCTACTCTGGTGATGGGATGGCCAGACACCCTGATAGTTGTGCCATAAACCCCATCCAAGGACTGAGGAATCTGAATGCAGACATCCACGGCTGGGCCCCTGGTGGAGCACTGGGAGTCTAATTAGTGAGAAAGAAGAGGGTTTATATGAGCGAGAATTGTTGAAGCCAAGGTTGGATAAAGCACCGGGACAAATAACCAAATGAATGGAAGCACAGGATCTATGAACCAAAGGCTGAGGGGCCCCCAACTGGATCAGGCCCCCTGAATGCGTGAGACAGTCATTTGGCTTGATCTGTTTGGGAGGCAGCTGTGCATTGGTGCCGGGTCCTGGGCTCGTTGCATGAGTTGGCTGTTTGAATCCTGGGACTTATGCAGGGACACTTGGCTCAGTCTGGGAGGGGGGGAATGGACCTGCCTGGACTGAGTCTACCAGGTCGATCCCGTTCCTCGGGGGAGACCTTGATCTGGAAGAGGTGGGAATGGGGGGTGGGCTGGGGGGAGGGGGGCAAGAGGGGGAGAACAGGGGAATCTGTGGCTATTATGTTGAACTGAATCGTGTTGTAAAATAATAATAAAAAAAAGGTTTTAACTCTAACATAGTAAAACTATATACAATAAAAACAATTATCAAGTAAGAATTACATTCACAATGTCCAGTACATTTGCATTTGGCATATTTGGAGAAAATACTCTATTACCTGTCTTATCTTGATGAATTTAAAGTTTTATAACTAAACCATTTTCTTTCATAACTTGTATTACCACCCTAAAACTTTATTTTTGACCTTAAAACATATTCTAGGATAAACAAATTAAACTTTTATGTCTCTCAATCTTATATACTCTTTACCTTTTTTGTGAGTTTTTTTAAAAAATTTGGTAACAAGGAAAACTGTAGCTATAACTATTTCATCTTCAACTCCACTAGAGACAAAAGAAGAATATAATATTACCCAAGTAAAGAGGAAGTAAGAGCAAACAACTTCCAAAACTATAGAAACAACAGAGATACTTAGCTGCCTAGACAGTCACCCAAAGTTCCTCTGCAATGTTGGGGCATCCATCTTCAGCCTACAGGCCTAGAATATCTGACAGACTTTTCTGTCAAGCCAGAATTTTGAAGGACTGTCTTCCCTCATCTTGGCAAAGTTTGGCAATTGCCTTCTTTTGTGCCCTGCTTGTCCAATTTAGACAGCATTCTGTCAACAGCCAAGACAAGGGCAGTTTCTTTGCCCAGTGGCCAACTTTACCACAAAGAAAGCAAACCCTGTATGGAGGTTCTTCAATGTTTATGTTCCCATTTTGAAGTAGACTGATGCTGCCAGGAGCAGATGTGTCTCACTGTCATGAAAGCCTTATGCTATTAAAACTTTTTAAATGCCATATTCTGTAGGACTTTGAAATGTTTGAAGATCATCTGTCTATTGAAAATACATTTCTGTTTGACTTTGAAAACATACCTAATATGACTATAAGTTTGATTGTTGTAGATGACTAACTACTAACTTGTATTTCTTTATTACCCTAAATAAAACTTTACATTAATTTTTAAAAGAGCTGCATAGGTACAATACCTTAAACAAGAGTAGAAACATATGTACAGTATGCTAAAAGAAAACTAACCTTAAATTTGTATCAAAAATCCATACCAATGTAAAATATATGAGACTAGTGGCTATTTAAAAGTAGACTCAACAATCTATCCTTTACCCCTTCATTTCTATACTATATCCCCCCTTTCCCTTCAGAAAGAGATCCCTGAATTTAATATTCTTCTTTGTTCAGTTTTTTCCTAACCATTACCAATAACAACTTGTAACCAACCTTCCTAAATGATGATGAACATCCATAACCCACTGAGTGACCAAAAACCCACCCACTCTACCTCTTAGGAATGTGGACATCATGCTCTATATAGTGCTTCCTGTTGTCTGGGGACAAGGGCATCTTTAGAGGACCCTAAGAAAATTAGGATAATGGTTAAGTCCCTAAGAGACTTAACCAAAAAATAATTGTTGTATTATGTTTTTGTTTTTGTTGTTGTTTAGTTTCTGTGTGATGGAAAAGTATAGAGCTTATTTGAAGTCCTGGCTGGATAGTCTGTGAGGCTGGACCATTTCAGCTAGCAGCACTGAAGTTGTTCTGGATGCTGAATTTTGAGGAAACTGCAATAGAGGCATTCTGAGAGGGTGGATCACCTGGGCTACTTGTCTTCATTGGAGTCTGGTTCTTTTGTTCTAAAAACATACAAACTTTCAGGGGTAACATGTATATCTGTATTAACACAAGTATGGAATGTGCAGCATGCATAAGTCAGTTAAAGATGATTTTTTTGTCCTATGTTGGAGAAGGTAAAAGTCACCTGTCAACTTTCTAAGTCTGGACTGTATAACCAAATCTCTACCATGCCGTATGAAAGGATGACATGTAGTAATAAGTCATGAGGACACTGTAGCTAATGACACTTATCATGTCTCATCCAGTCTCAGAGCTGTTCTCATAGTAGAGGGATCAGCATATATGTCACCTGTCTTTGTAGTATTTCTTGGTTTCTTTTTTCATATCTGTAATCAAGATTTTCAGGTCTCTGTCTTAGTTAGGGTTTCTATTGCTCAGATGAAACACCATGACTAAATGGCAAGTTGGGGAGGAAAGGGTTTATCTGGCTTACACTTCAGCATTGCTGTTCATCACTGAAGGAAGTCAGAACAGGAACTCAAACAGGGTAGGATTCCAGAAGCAGGAGCTGATGCAGAGGCCATAGAGGGGAGCTGCTTACTGGCTTGCTTCCCCTGGCTTGCTCAGCCCACCTTCTTATAGAACCCAGGACCAGCAGCCCAGGGGTGGCTTCACCCACCATAGGCTGGGCCCTCCCCTATTGATCACTAAATGAGAAAATACCTTACAGCTGGATCTCATCAAGGCATTTCCTTAACTGAGGCTCCTTCCTCTGATAACTCTAACTTGTGTCAGGTTGACACACAAAACCAGCCAGTACAGTCTCCCTCAATCAAATATGATCTTCATTAATTTTGAAGTGAACCATAAATTTTTGTTTCCTGTGGAAACCTCTCTCATAACACAACATATTTCCCAACTTCCATTAGAAGCCAACATTACTAAAGTATATAGGCTGGTTTAATTCATCAGTCTCTTCCATAATACAGTGTCTCTCAGCAGCTGTTGTTTTCTCATCGGCATTCAAAAACTTCAAAATCAACAAAACACAATGCAGGATCCAGATGCCCTGTGTATTTTCCATCTTTTTTTTAAAAAATATTACTTTACTCTTTCTTTAAAGGCTTTATTATTTTTAAACTATTTTTCCTATGGTTGCTTATACCCATTTTCTTTTCTTTCTTCAGCATCTAAGCACATTTTAAAGCATATTATATCTATCTGCTCAGAGGTCTTCTTGGTCTGGGTCTGACTTTCTGTGCTTCTGCAGCCTCCTCTGACTGTGTGAGCCAAATCTTAAACTGCTAGGCTACCATCACATGGCTCTGCTTGGTGAATAGTGAATGGTACACTAGTGCTGGCTGTTTTTACCCAGCACAGTGGCTGCTCAAGTGCTCTGCTGCGTAACAGCTGTGCCTTTGTAAACCACAAGCACTGGGTTACTAGGAAGCCCTGTTAGTTTTCGTTTGTTTGTTTTTGAAGATGTCTCAGGCTCTATGTGGAAATACATGCCTTATGTTGTGCACCATATATAGCAAGCTTTCTTGTTGGACTGACTCTCTTTGGACTGCCAGCCCACAAATAATGACCCAGAGATTTATTATTAATTATAAAAGCTTGGCCTTTAGCTTAGGCTTGTATCATCTAGCTCTTATAACTTAAATTAACCCTTACTTTTTAATCTGTGTCCTGTCACATAGCATTACCTCTCATCCATCTTGCACCTCCCATTTCCTCTCCATGGTGTCTGTCTGATGACTCTGTCTTTCTTGTTCCCAGAGTCCTCTCTGTCTCCAGAAGTCCCATCTAACCTTTTCCTGCCTAGCTATTGGCCATTCAGCTCTTTATTAAACCAATCAGAAGGTGTCTTGGCAAAGATACATCTTTACAGTGTAAACAAATACTCGGCAACAGTTTCTATTAAAACTTTTAAAATGTGAAGAACTGTTGGTTTAAGTGCTGAGCCTGGCTCCCACACTCTGGAAGAAGTTGTAGTTTGGTTCTGTTGTTTCCTTTCCACTCACACTGCAGTGGGGAGAAGGCAGGTCTTAGAGAGCAGAAGACCTGGTTGTTCACTTGAAAGCTTGGATTCCTGGCTGCCTGTTGGACAGCACAGGATGTGGGGGACCTCAGATCATCTCAGAAAATGGCTTCTGAAAATGCTTTAGCCCCTGGAGCTTCCAGCTTCCCGCTCCCCAAAACAAACAATCCTTCCAGAGTCAAATTCCCTGGCCTCTCTTTCCTTCAGCCCCAGGCTGTGATGTTTGCCTGAGGAAGTTTGCAGTAGGCCATGACATTTCAGGAAAGATTGTTAGCCAAAGATGGTCCCTGAGAACCTCCAAGACTCTAAGGGTAATCCCACCCCATCTAAGGAGATGCTGCTTTGTAGCTGAAGTTCTGAATTCTTCTGACACCATGGAACTTGCTGCTTTCTGTGGAAAGGGTGGCAGAGTGGCTGCCATCAGCCTTCCTGCTCCACATAGATGCTTGTCTTTCTGTGTCAGGACTCCCAGGAGGCTGCTCACCACACTCCTCCAACCTTTTGACCCATTGAGCAGGCATTGGGGGGAAAGAAAGGTGAGAACCTCCCCGGGCTTGTTTTCTAGGGCTGCAATAACAAATTACACACTTGGTGGCTGAAATAACAAAAACTTGTCCTCTCAGTTCCAGGGGCACAGAAGGCCTAAGCAAGGTGTGGACAGAAGGGTGCTTTCTCTGAAATTCTCCGAGGAGGGAAGAATCTATCCCTTACTTCTTCCAGCTTCCAATCTTCCTTCCATGCCATGTTGTCTTTTTATCTATCAGTTCTCTCTGCCTTCCTGGTATCAGGAGACACAGGATTGCATATAAGGTCCCCTGGAAAATATAGGTTCATGTCTCCTCAAGACCAAGGCAGGAGAATAGGACACACACACACACACACACACACACACACACACACACACACCCTAATGGATCTTACAATGCTTACAGAATCAGCATAGGAAACATGCAAGTTGGCAGACAAGGAAAAGACTGGAAACCCAGCTGGTCAAGGCAGACCTTGTACCATATTGGAAAACACAAATGCAGAGAAGTGTTTGAAGATTTAATTGAGCAACAGTTAATTATCTATTGGCCTGGTTCAATAAATTCTAGCTACTCTTATTGTCACTGGGACAATAAAGGAAGAAATGATAAGAGTCCCATCCTGGGGTAGTACTGGAATGTATCTTCCAGAACAGAATCAAATTCTAATTAATTCCTGGAAGAGTACAGAGGGAGTGTGGTGCTGCAAGGATGTAGCTGTACAATAAATCTCCATCCAACCTGTTAATTGCATTCATTAATTCTTTTATTGGCTTCTGAGTCCTCTGTTAGTTTAACCAATGTGATAGAAATGTTAAAATTCTTGCTGTTCTCATGGATTTATGCTTTTCTTCTGTGACTCTATATACACACTTTATGTGTTTTGAAGTTAAATTATAAGTGCATACCATTTCATGACAGCTTTCTTTTTATCATTCACTGCTTCTCTTTGCCCCTAATAATAGTTTTTGCTTTGAGGTCCATTTTGTCTGATATAGATGGTGTTATATAGCTTTTTTTTTAATTAAGATTGTGTAGGTATACTTTTTTTCCTATTCAAAAGACTTCAAACCTTTATGGTTCTAAGAAATCTGTCATCGATGACATGTAACTAGATTCTTATCTAATCTCACAATATCTCTATTTTCTAAGTAATTCTAATCCACTTACACTTGATGTAATCTGCATGACTTTCATTGTCATGTATTGTCAAGTCAAACCCTAGGAAACAAACATCTGGGTACACCTATTCAGATTAAGGTTAATCTTTCAGAATGTCTGTGAGGGATTGTCTTGAGTACTTTAATTGATGTGGGAAGACCCATTGTGGGATCTTTGACTGTGGAAAATGGAGAAGGCAAGTTGAGTACTAGCATGGATGCAGTAATTACTCTTTTCTCTTGACTGCAGATGCAATGTGACCAGTTCTCTCATGTTTCTGCTGCTATGACTTCCCTGCCATGATGGACTGTAACCTAGAACTGTGAGCAAAAGCCTGGCATTTTGTCACAGCAACAGAAAAAGGAACTAAGATGATTATAGAAAGTTTGTAGCAGATAATTAATTTTTCTAGTATTTATATTAGTTCCTTATAATAATCAATTCTCATTTCCTCTCTGGCTGGTTTTATTTTGTAATTGCTTGCCACATTGAGTGAAATTTATAGTTTTATTTCTTTCAACATCTGTGATAGTCTGTTATTCTAAAAGACATAAACTTTTATGCTTTTTGACAATTGTAATTTTTGAAGGACACATTCCTTTTCCTTTTGGGTACTATATTTCTTAGTGACTAGATTTAACTTAGGTATTCCCAAGTGGACATAAGTGATATTCTGTCTTCAGTGTGTCATATTTGGTGAACTATGATGGTCATCGACCTCTCACAGATCATTTACTTTTATTATTTTGAGTTACAAATAATAAGTAATCAATGGGGAGACACTTTAAGACCAGATAAATAAATATCCTAATCACCAACAAAACTGGTCTGTCCCTTTCTCTTAATTTGGTATCCACTGATAATTCTTGGTCTGGATAGTTCTTCACTGTGATGGCTGCAAAATGGTAACAAAGTTAGAAATAAGGCTCAACTTTTCAACATTAGTACTCCTGGTTCATTCATTCATTCATCCATCTGTCCATCCATCCATCCCTCCATCCATTCATAGTACTGGGGACTGAATGTAAAGCCTTGCCCATGTTAGGTGTCTTAGAAGTTTGAAGAGAGGCAAGCAGTCTTAGTAAGTCTGAAAAAGGAGATCATGACTTTCATATTTTTAACTTGTATTTTCAAATTTTCTCTAGTATTATCTTCACAATATGAAGTAAAGGTTTTCAGTCTAAAACTATCCTATTATTTCTTTGCTTTGATGTCCTTTAGGATAAAAATATGAGTTTAATTCTCTCGTGGCATAATTATGTAATAAACTGTGTTGTTGGTAAATTTTAAAAATAAAAAATAAATTAAAAAAAAATCAAAATGAGTCTGTCCAACATTCCTTACCACCTCATTGGGTAGAGATGAAATTGGGTTATTGTCTCTAGAAAGCTGCAAGAGCTCTCTATTGAAGTATTTATGAGTCACTACTTGTTTGTAGGAAAAATGGCTTAGCAGTTTTAGTCGTTATGACCTCTTTGATATTCTTGGACCTCAGGATTTGGTTTCTTAAAGAAAGTCACACAGTGTTTTACTGCCTGGTGTTACTTGAAAGTGTAATCAATCTCTACTAGTCAGACACAAGACCCTTGCTCATCTAGCCTGGGGTTGGTTGAGAGGGTAATAAGAATAGTCTTGATCAGCCATATGAAAAGGGCAGATGTTTTTAGCCTTTTTTTCTATTTACCATCCACATTATCAACTCCTCAAATAAAAACTCAAGCATCTTCCTCTGGGGATGAGAACAGCTTTGACAAAAAGAGCAATTTTATTCAACTATAAATAGGCTGACGTCAGCCAGAGTTCACAGTCCGGTGGTGAAGCCACCTCCCCAAAACCCTGCCCTTCCACTCATTCTCCTTTGGGAGTGTGAGCACTCTCTACCTGGCATGATTCTGGAAATACTAGGCTGGAGAGTTTCAAGCTCTCTGTGAGGGTCTAACCTGTGGCTAGACCAGAGAACACTTATGCTTGGTGAAGTTGCTTTTGTGGCGACGGTGGGAATGAACAGTGATGGATGTGCCCCTCCTGTGTCCTCCTGTTTGGTAGACAAACTCTGAGCACAAATTCATACTGGCAAAACAATCCCATCCCTTTCTTTTTTCTCTCAGATTATTCAAATTTTATTATACTTCATATTATGTAAATCTTTTATTTTCTTTTAATTTAAATTCATTTCAACAAAAACATAAAGATTATAGATGCCTACAGTGTACCATGAAACATTTCTTCATATGTATACATTGCAGGATATTTAAATCTGATATTAAATTAGATACATAATTACATACATATCTCCTCAAACAATCATATTTTATGGTGAAAACAGTCACAAACTCTTATTTTAGCTTTTAAAAACATGTAGTGTTTTTTCACTATCTATAATCTTACTGCTGAGCAAGAACACACTATTATGTGAGTCTTGTCATTCATCATTTATATCTGAGAACCAGTACTGATCGCTCCTAACCCCTCATTTCCCTACTCTCCCCACCTTATGAGAACCTCCAACATTTGAAGATTCCATATATGAATGAGAGAGTATACATTGCTTCATAGCAGAACATTTCCCAGTTTCACCCATGCTATGGCAAATGTCAGAATGTAGTTTCCTAAGACTGAGTAGTATTCTATCACGTATATGTACCCTATTTTGTTTGTGTATTCATGAGTCTATAGACATTTATACTGCTTCTATTAGTGACGGAGCTATAATAGGCATTAGAATACAGATGTCTCTTCAACAGAACAGAGTAATTTCATTTCCTCTGGCTATGTACTAAGCAGTAGAATTACTAGATAATATGGTAGTTGTTTTGATTTTTTTAAAAACTCTATTATTTTTTCTCCTCTTAGATTTTTAAAATTTAATTAATTTATTTATTTACATTCCAACCAGTTTTTCCTCCCTCCTCTCCTCCCATGTGCTCTCCCCACTACCCCTCTGCACCCCCCTCTCATATACCCCTCTCTGTTTCTGTCCAGGAAAGGGCAGGCCTCCCATGGGTATCATCAAAGTTTGGCATATCCAGTTGCAGTAGGACTAAGCACCTCCCCTTGTATTAAGGCTGAGCAAGGCAATCTAGTATGAGGAATAGGATCCCAAGAGCCAGCCAAAGCAATAGGGACAGCCATTGATTCCATTGTTAGGAGTCCCTCAAGTATACACAACTGCCACATGTATGTAGAGGGTCTAGGCCAGTCCCATGTAGGCTCCCTGGTTGTTGTTTCAGACTCTGCGTTCCTATGAGCCAGGTTAGTTGTTTCTGTGGGTTTTCTTATGATGTCGTTGACCCCTCTGTCTCCTACAATCCTTCCTCCATCTCTTCAGCAGGATTCCTTGAGCTTGGTCTAATGTTTGGGTGTAGGTCTCTGCATCTGTTTTCATCAATTACTGGAGAAGGCTCTCTTATGGCAATTGGGGTAGTCACCAATCTGATCTTAGGAGTTGGCCAGTTCAGGCTACATATTCATTATTGCTAGGAGTCTTTGCTGGGGTAATCCTTGTAGATTCATGGGAGTTTCCCTTGAATCAGATTTCTACCTGACCCTGAAATGCCCCACCTCCCAATCATCTCTTTCAGTACCCTCCTCTTCCATCCACCCTACAACCTGATCACTCAAGTTCCTATCCCTACCCACCCCACAGTCCACCCAGGAGCTCTTTTTTAGTTCCCCTTCCCAGTGAGATCCTTGGGTCCTCCTTGTTCCAAGCCTCTCTGGGTCTATGGATTACAACATGGTTATCCTTTGATTTGCAGCTAATATCGACTTATGAGTGAGTACATATCACAGTTGACTTTCTGGGTCTAGGTTATCTCACTCAGGATGATTTTTTCTAGTTCCATCCATTTGCTTTCAAATTTCCTGATGTCATTTTTTTAACAGCTGAATAATACTCTATTGTGTAAACATACCATATTTTCTTCATCCATTCTTCAGTTGAGAGGCATCTAGGTTGTTTCTAGGTTCTGTCTACTACAAATAAAGCTGCTATGAACATAGCTGAGCAAGTGTCCTTGTGGTATGATTGAGCATCCTTTGGGTATATGCCCAAGAGTGGTATAGCTGGATTTCGAGGTAGATTGATTCCCAATTTTCTGAGAAGTCACCATATTGATTTCTAAAGTGGCTGTACAAATTTGCACTCCCACCTGCAGTGGAGAAGTGTTCCCCTTGCTCCACATCCTCTCCAGCCTAAGCTGTCATTTGTGTTTTCAGTCTTAGCCATTCTGACAGGTGTAAGATGGAATCTCGGAGTCATTTTGATTTGCATTTCCCTGATGGCTAAGGATGTTGAACATTTCTTTAAGCATTTCTCGGCCATCTGAGATTCTCCTGTTGAGAATTCTGTGTTTATATCTATACCACACCCCCTTTTTTGGTTTTTCGAGACAGGGTTTCTCTATGTAGCTTTGCACCTTTCCTGGAACTCACTTTGTAGCCCAGGTTGGCCTTGAACTCAGAGATCCGCCTGCCTCTGCCTCCCAAGTGCTGGGATTAAAGATGTATGCCACCACTGCCTGGCTTGTATCCCATTTTTTAATTGGGTTGTTTGGTATTTTGATGCCTAGTTTATTGAGGTCTTTATATATTTTAGAGATCAGCCCTCTGTCAGATGTGGGGTTGGTGAAGGACTTTTCCCATTCTGTAGGCTGCTGTTTTGTCTAATTGACCATGTCCTTTGCCTTACAGAAACTTTTCAGTTTCATGAGGTCCCATTTATTAATTACTTATCTTAGTGTCTGTGCTATTGGTGTTCTATTCAGAAGTTGTCTCCTGTGCCAATGTGCTCAAGGCTATTTCCCCACTTTCTCTTCCATCAGGTTCAGTGTATCTGGTTTAATGTCGAGGTCTTTGATGCACTTGGACTTGAGTTTTGTGCATGGTGATAGATATGGATCCATTTGCATTCTTCTGCATGGCGACATCTAGTTATGCCAGCACCATTTGTTGAAGATGCTTTCTTTTTTCCACACTTTAATTTTGGCTACTTTGTCAAAAATCAAGTGTCCATAGGTGTGTGGATTTATGCCTGGGTCTTTGATTCTATTCAAATCAAAGACTCATCCCTTTCTTTGATGAGAGGAGGTGAGAGGTTAAAGACTTAACTGGTATGATACACACCTTCCTTTCTTTCAGATACTAGAGAGCTTCCCTCCCAGATCATTCTTGCTAAGCCATGTTTACAGGCACAGCAAAGGGAAAGGGAACTCTTCCAGAGAAAGATTTTCTTCAGTGGCTGTTCTTCAAATTTGGGTGACTGGAAGCCCGGGCTCCACCCAGGACAAATGTGTTGGAGTACAGTGTGATTTTCAAGGCATTTCATGGATTAGCTACTTACTACTTCTCAATGTGCTTACCAGTGAAGCAGAGCTAACCACCAGGGGTCAGGCATGGTGGCACATTCCTGTCTGAAAGCCCAGCACCAAGGATGCTGAGGGGAAAGGACTACCAGGAGTTTGAGGCCAGCCTGGGCTACATGTATAGCAAGACTCTACCTCAAAACAAAAACTAACCTAGCAGCGTGGGAGAAGAATGCCTGAGATTTGCAAACCATCTGAAGACGTGGGTGCTCCGTGAAAGCCAAGATGCTTGTTTCTTCAGGATTGGAAGTGGACAATGAAGGCCCTGATTTCACTGACTGTCCATTTTCAGCCCACACCACAATTCTCCCTCTCCATACGGCTCTTCTCAACTTGTACTCAAGTATTTGGCCACAAAAAGAAAACAGCAGCATGCTCCATATTTCAGTTTTCAGAAAAAGCTAAATTAGGTAAACATGTCTATTTCCAATTTTTCCTCATAAGTGTTTTTTCCTAAACTTTGGATACTTGGTGCAAGCATGGGACAAAAGTCAATAACAGGGCAATAAAAACTGACACCTAGTTTCATTTGTGATTTATATCATGGGTCTGAGATACTGAAGTGTATTGATATATTTCTAAAACAATCAAAAACAACTGTTTTTGTGAGACCCAATCACAGTTCCTTCTAGTGTGTGGACCTTAAGTGTTCTTTTGGGAAATCACATCTGGTGAGTGTGCAGAGAGACAAGTCTCACTCTGACTCAGTCCGGGCCACTTGTTTAGTGAGCCCAGGGTGAGCCCAGTTCCCTGGCTCTGCTGGCTTTGTGGTAACATGAGGCTGATGATGCTAATACTTGCAGTTCTGCAAGATGCTGTTTCCAGAGTGCTCTCACGTGAGCAAACACCCTTGAAGTACACAAAACACATGCACATAAAACACTGATATTGTTACATTTTTATGATGGTTTTTCTAGGTGAATTTACTTAAGTCGAATCTCCCAATTAACTGGCCTATCTGTTCTATAAATCATGGCTATCTAGAAAGCATGTTGCTTTAGGTCAGTGCCTTTGGCTGTAAAATGGTGTCATCCGGTGTTTAGGGCTCTCCCCTCCCACTAAGAATCTGGAAATAGGGAACTGAATTTTCAAAGCTCTGTAAGCTTTCACTTGGCCAGAGTGGTGAACTGCTGAGCTAGGTTAAGTGAGGCTTGCCTCTGTAGCCCCTGTAAGAACTGCCGGGGTGGGGGGTGGGGTGGGAGGTGAGGATCCCTTCCTGGGCCCTCAGCTCTTTCGGTGGCTGTGGGCTGCAGAACCTTTGTCTTCTCTCTCTGGGATGAAGGTGTCTAAAAGGGGTTTTGAACCATTAAATTGATCATGTGATTGCAGAGGTATCCCTACTATGCAGTTAGCTGCTTAATGAAATGGACCACATAAGCAGGGAAATGCTGCCTACTTCACTATAGGAAGTCTGAAGTTTTTATATGATGGCTCCTCCCCACCTCCACCCCCTTTGGTTTGTTTTCCTAACAGCCACCTCCTCTGTTGGTACCCTCACCTTTGTCCTATTAGCACCTTGTCACACTTCCTAAGGGAGGCGGGGTGAGTAGACCAGTGAGGGAGCACATCAGAACCGATGCTTCTGCAGCTGGCAGGAGAAACGAAGTCACCCAGGACCTGATGCCGTCTCTGCTTCATCATTTAAACAGGACTCTATTTTAGATACGGGAATTTATGTTGGACGCCTGCAAAAGCTATTTGTTACCATTCATTTCTGACAGCCACCGCGTCTCTGCCAGGATTATGATGTAGTATTTAGTTAGTTAGCTCCTCTGCAGAGCACTGCCACGGCGGGACCAACGGATGCCTTATTCCTTCTCCTTAAAACAACAAACTGTCTAAATGACAAAACGTATCTCGTGCCCACATGAAGTCTGCTTTCGCTAGGAGAGATCAAGATTACAACTGTTACTTGCATTCCCATCAGATGCCAAGATGAGCAATCGTGCCCTCCCATGCCAGGGACACTGTGGCCAGCTGAGTTCACTTATTAGCTTTTCTTGTGGTATGGACCCATTCATTATGATTAATTTGGCTCATCTAACATGAACAGACCACTCATCAATCAATCAAGAAAGAGAAACGTGGCACAGACGGTGGCAGATCTTACACACCGCATTTAGAAGTGAAAAATGGAAGCTGAAGGCTAGGACTCAGCTGAGACAGCAAGGACACTTTCTCTCCCTTCAGGGAGCCCTAGGGAGCTGTAGGGGAGAATCTGAACGGCATGTATCATCTGTCTGGGGCAGCACACGCTGAGACCACTGTCACTTACTGTCTGATAGTGGGAGAAGCCTCACAGCAGTCGCAACAGCACTGAAACGGAAGAGCTATCTGTTGTCAGGGCGAAGGGAAACGAATGGAAATTCCCCAAAGCAGGAGCAACTTAACCTGCTATCCGGTAGTCTCTCATGAAGGAGACTTCTTAGATAGAAAACAGGAAGTCATGAGGACATGGAGTATGGAGTCCCTGAAGATACCTGCTATCAGCAACATGCCTCACCTCTTCACGGGGGTATTTCACGACAGATCTGTTATCAGCACAGGATAGGGAATGCAAGTCCATTCTTCCTGACACACTTCCTGTCCAAGCAGTTTTCCAGAGTGGTGATACTTCAGCAAAGCAAATTTTTAGATTCACACCATCCTCCCAAGAGAAAGGACTCCGCCATGGAAAAGCCAATTAGGTGGCACCATGACCTCAAGCTTTAGACGAGATTCAATGTTACTGAGCTGATGCTGCATTTCTACTTGGTCAGTGAGGAGCTGTGTGTTTGCAGGCTTTACAGACAGTATCATCTCAGAGGGTCACAGGGTGGTGAGGCCAGTAACCCGAGCACTCGAATGCAGCTTTCTCCTCCCACACTGGGTTTTGCTGACATGGCTGGCAGTGCCTCTGCAGGCAGGGACTTCCGAGGAAGGTGCAACATCACCGCAAGCAACAGATGCTCATTACGACTGGCGTCCTTTTCGGAGGGCCCCTTCCGACCAGCCACAGCCTGGTAGTTCGCTCTGCGCTGAGAGCCTCAGTGCCGACTTGGCTTGTCTGCGTGACTGTAAACCATCAGGCTCCTGACACCAAAGAAAACATCTGGCCATTGCTCTCTCTGTATTCCCATCACATACAGACACATCCATCTATTCAAACTGACCTGTGGACAGCAGTATAGGTCATTCCCATATGCCACCCCTGGTCCGCACCTCAGCATTAAAATCAACTACTACTGGCATGTAAGTTCTATCCCTTTACCTGTCCTGTGTGAGAAATGTTCTCACAGTGTTCAGGCCATGACAACTGGCATCATCCAATTACCCACGCCAGGAACACCATGGAGACAGGCTGAGGTGGTGATATATTTATTGTGTGCCGCAATAAAGCTTACCTGGGGATCAGAGAAGCAGAACAGCCAGCCACTAGCTTACCTCTACAAAATCCTCAGCCTCAAGAGAGTGAGTTCCTGTTTCCTCACGCCTTATATATCTTTCTACGCCCTGCCATATCACTTCCTGGGATTAAAAGTGTGTGTCTCCACTGCCTGGTTCTGTTTCTCTCATGTAGCCCAGTGTGGCCTTGAACTCAGAGATCCATATGGATTTCTGCCACTTTAATCCAGTGACAGGATTAAAGGTGTGTACCACCACTGCCTGACCTCTATGTCTAATTCAATGGCTGGCTCTGTCCTCTGATCCCCAGGTAAGCTTTATTGGGGTGCACAATATATCACCACAGGCCGATCCACATTAGATTTCAGCATTGGCTGCCTTAGCAGGGAGGCAAAAGGTCCTATAAGTCTAAAAAGTGATGGCTCATTCTTAGTACAACTAAGCTGGTATCCTTGATCAATTGGCTTCCTTTTTATTACTAGACAGTCTGGTTATATAGCTCCAGCTGGCCCTCGACTCAAGCCCACAGCCTTCCTCAGCTCCTCCAGAGCTGGGATTAAGGTGTCTACCAGTCTGGTCACCTACTGGTCCTCCTGAGGCTTATGGAATTACTTAAGTAAGGCTCAGTACTATCCCTATTTTACTGAATATAACTAGCACAAATGTTGGTATGAATGGCTAAATGTAGTTTGGCTACAAAAACTGATCCCTGATTTCAAGACAAAACTCTGAAATGGCATGTCAGGTTCAAGCTCAAATTAGAAGGCAAGGAGTTCTAAGAGGTGACTTGCCTGTACGCTTACAGTGCTCGGCAGCAGAGACAAGCGCTAGCCCGCCCACAGAGCAGGCCATAATGGGACTATGTACCCACCCAGTCCTCATCTTAACATACAGGTTTCTGTAAGTTAGATCAAGTTTCTAAACTCTGAAAGAATGGCACACTTTTAAAGAAATGATTTCTTTTCTTTTTTTTTTTTTTTTTTTTTTTTTTGGTTTTTTCGAGACAGGGTTTCTCTGTGTAGCTTTGTGCCTTTCCTGGAGCTCACTTGGTAGCCCAGGCTGGCCTCGAACTCACAGAGATCCGCCTGCCTCTGCCTCCCGAGTGCTGGGATTAAAGGCGTGCGCCACCACGCCCGGCCAAGAAATGATTTCTTTGATCCAACAGGTAGCAATGTGGCTCCCCCCAGGTCCTATGTTTCAGAACCACACTTTAAGAGATTTTTAAATAAAAGTTGTTTATATATTTTTTAAAAACCCTTAAGATAAAGGGAAATGTGTGTAAAGAATGATGCCTACAAATGGCAAAACATTCATTCTTTGTAAACTGTCAATTTTAAAATCCAATCTATGTGATTGGTTTATTAATGTAGTAATTTTGCTAATCAGATTTAAGTGAGGGGTAAGTGATGCATTTGTGTCCTTTCATAAAAGCAAGAGCACAGCATCGTAACCAAGCACAGGGATTCCATTCCTGGTTCTATTACTGTTCTGGTTCATCAAAGTGCACAGAGCACAGAAAGTTCTGCCCCGCCAGTGACATCAGGCAAATGTAATAGACGGTGCGCTGGGCTGCAGCACGTTCTCATCATACAAGTCTTCTGGAAGTTCTTCTTCATCCCCATCAGGAAAGTAAGTAGGGAACGGCAGGCTTTTGCAATGATCCCTATATGCAGGCAGTATAGAGTCTTTGATCTGAGGGAATAAAGAAAAAATTCTTACTCATAATGATACTAATTAGGGTTTTTAAAGTTACCACTAAGGGGCTTAGACCTGCCTCAAGTGAATGTACCAGGCTCTGCTGACTCCCCATGGGAGCCTTACCTTGTCAGAGGAGGGAATAGGGGGTGGGTTAAGGAGAGATGATGAGAGAGGGCAGGAGGAGGGAAGAGAGGGGATCTGTGATTGGTTTGTAAAATGAATAAAACATTTCTTAATAAAAAAAAAAACAGTTACCACTAACAAAGAATATCTGTCCCTGTGTGCTTGAACAAGGATGCAGCCATCCCACAGAGAGGGGAGCAGTGAGTCCTGCGGCTTCTTTCTATTCTAGTAAGTGTGATTAATCATCTTTCTTCAATTGAATCAGCTACCGCACAAGGATAAAACCACTAATTAACACTTTGTACTTACTGTAACTTGTAAGTATGTATTTAACTGTCCAACAAGATGGATATTTTAGAATCACATCTCAATTATCCTTTATATCCACATTTATTTTTCAAATATGAAGGTCTGATACTACATACAAATTTAATACCTAATAATTATTCATTTTATTATTCATTCTTTTTGTCTGTTTTTGTTACTTTATTTTCTATACTTAGAACCAAATTTTGGAGGTGAGCTTAAAAACATGTGGAGTTTACCTCATTTTTGTTAAGTGTTAACTAAGAGCACAAAAAGGAAAACATCACTTTTATTAAAGGAATTAGCTCACTTTGGCAAGGAGCATTTTTACTGAGAAGTTAAAGACAAGGATAACATCAACAGAAAGAAAGCTATAAGCATTTACAGTAGCTCTCAGAACACTTTATGGCCTAAAATATTTCACATTATGTCTGGATTCACAGCTGATACATAGCAGAGATACTGATATGATCTAAAATCCTCTATTTTAGTTTTGGATATTACTGAGTTTCTCAAAGCTTCTGTAGCCCTCATTTGGAGAGGGAAAATACACTATGTACACAGTAAAATAGGGCATATTCATTTTAGCAATGAGCAATGAATAATTTAGTCAAACGACAGCTGCTAGGAACAACTAAGTGTATAAAAACAGTTCTATTTTAAATCCCCTCATTACAATTGTTTCAAGAAATGATCAGGACGTTGCCCGGAGGATGCTATCATGTTCAGTTTTTTTCAATTCACCAATCTTAGATTCAGCCTTAATCAGGAAAACACTCAATAAGAAACTTATGTGCTAATTTGATAAAAAATTGTCACAAAGGGTCCAAGTAGTGAATTCTCAGTTACATTTACACTTTTGCATATCTGCTGTACCTGAGCAGTTCCAATAACAAAAGCATTGATGATGTTTCCAGTGTGAGTGAATATATAATGCAACAGTTAAACTGAGATTTTTGTTTGTTTTTGTTGAAAATCAATGACCACGTTTTATGGAGCTGGAGTCATTTTAACCACGAACCTTCTCACACTTAGAAACTGCAGCTTCACCATGGCTCAGAGTCAGCTTCTACCCTGCATCAGCACGGCTCAGCAGAGTAAGCTTCTTCCCTGCATCAGCACGGCTCAGAGTCAGCTTCTACCCTGCATCAGCACAGCTCAGCAGAGTCAGCTTCTACCCTACATCAGCACGGCTCAGCAGAGTCAGCTTCTACCCTGCATCAGCACGGCTCAGAGTCAGCTTCTACCCTGCATCAGCATGGCTCAGCAGAGTCTGCATCGTGGGTTTTACTGGATAGAAACGAGTCTTTGGAAGCTCCCAGGCTCTATTTCAATCTGGTCAACATGTTAGTTCTATTTACTTTCTTCCTCTTTGTACTTTTGAAAAGGACAGAGGGTGCTTGGGGAGGCAGGGGTGGCAGAGTGGTGCTGGCACTGAGACCGCTGGCCCTCGTCACCTTTCTGGACCACGACTCCCACCTCAGCACTTCCGGTTCTTTTGCCTAAAGCAGGACTCATCTATTTCTGGAAGGACAGAGGAAAACTGACGTTCTGGCACCAGCTCCCTTCTCTCCTGAAGCTCTTTCTCCCATGAGCTCTTGGCTTCAGGTCTCCCATGTGCAGCTTATTTTATAGTGCAGCTTTTCACTGATGTGCTACTACAAAGGGAACTGGAGCAGAGAGCATGCAGAGCAAGAACAGTGCTTTAGAAGCTCCACATCTAGGACAAGAGAGAATTTAGGGACTCCATCGCTATGCTATCCCCGAGCGGCAGAAGTGAAACGGTTGTACACACCTTTACTAAGCAGTTCTTGTGTCCAGGCACAGAGCCATTCACGTAGATTATGTCGTGCTTGGTGTTCACTCTCCACACCTACAACACGAAGCGAGAGATGAAGGCTCCAGAAACTAGGAAACGTGTTACCACCAAGCCGAGAATACGCTCTACAAACCGTTGACCACGCCAGCAACTGAAGGCCAAGCTTGTAAGATCATCAGTGCGCCTTACTTTAGGAGTGTGGCTGTGGACAACTACTTCAACTCCATGGAGTCTGCTGACACCAAGAATGATACGTGGAATTTCAGTTCTGTTTTGGTTACTATTACTTTTTTTTTTACAACCAGCAACTGGGAATTCCTAACTCACTGAATCTAATCTCTAAAATAAGCCAGCCAAGCAGACTGCCTTCAAAAACATCTCAACATAGAGGAAAACAATAACACACAATGGTCAAAAAAAAGAAAGAAAAGACAGTAAGAAAACAAGAAGGGGACATCAAGGTATTTATAACACTACACAGAAATCTGTGAAACAGTAATGTCGCTTCACTAAGCGGGAAACAGTAATGGCGGGAAACAGACCGGTTTGTCTGATAATTAACTTTAGGTGTCATGACTGGATTAAGGAGCTCGAAGAACAGGAAGCATGACTTCTGGTGTGCCTGTGACTCCGGGAGTCTGTGTGAATGTCACTCCGCGGGTGAACACCATCCCACCGGCTGGGCCACAATAAATGAAGGAGGCCGAGGGAAGCACTTCCTCTAGAGCCTGGAAACCTGTCCCAAGTTATCTCAGTTTCAGGCTCCAGGACTTCGGACTCAGTGCCTGTCCAGGCCCCTGCCTCATTCTCAGGACTTTTGTTTCAGACTGAGAAGTCTATCACTGGGTTTTGAAGTTAAGGTTTTTGACTGAGTCAGGGCTACAGGCATTCCAGGGATTCCAGCCTGTAGGTATCCTATAGTGGGATTTCTCAGCCTTCATGTAGTAATGGTAGAAGGAAATCCTAAAAATACCCCTTGGTTTATCTATCACATTGTCCAGTCAAGCATCCAAAGCATCCACCCACTCATCCAAATAGTCACCCGCTCTGGAGAAGCCTGACCTAATTATATAAAATTATACATAATCTATACGTTAAATGTATGTAGAATTAAGATGGGAAGAATATGCACAAAATGTAGCAGCGACTACTGGATGCTGTTGTTATGGGTGGATTTTGTTCTTTCTATACTTTGAGCCATATACATCCAAATATACACATATTTGCTGTTTTAATGAAAGTATAAGCATATAGCATCCATTATAGTACAAACTGCGTTCAGCTGTTGAAGATTTTCTTCTGGTATTAGTAGATTAAATATTAACTTCCCTTTTAACACACACTCTCTCTTTCTCTCTTTCTCTCTATCTGAAAATGCATGCACCACAATGAAGTAATCTTATCCCCTTTACTGGGACTGTCCCCTCCTTTCCTTACCCACATCACTGACCCATTTGACAAAATCCAAGACAGCTCAGCATATAACCTTCAGCTTCTCTGTGATAATATACACAATATACAGAAACATAATGTCCAGGGAGCTTTTGTTCTCTTTACAAAGGAAAATATTACATCTAATGCTTCGAATCCTTTCTCCCTTGCGATATCTTGTGAAAATATTTCAGTTCAAATAGTAGGTCACTATTTTTTTCTTTGTAACAACTATACATAACATGGCTTAGATGTAAAATATACTTATGCAGCCCCCATTACAGTACAACTGAATTTCATTTCCTTTGAATGACTAATTCTACACCTACAAGTCAACCACACACCTCATGCACCCTCCATCCTTAATAGTCAGAAAGCACACTTGTTCAGGACACACACACACACACACACACACACACACACACACACACACACACAAACAATGCACGCTGTAGGCTTTGCATATAAACTTACAAACAGTACTTTATAGACTTACTTTCAGTCCATACACTGTCCTGCTCTGGTTTCCCATCTGCCCAGGCATTTTGGTTCCAGGCCAGACTCTGGCAACATCCTGAACAACAAAAACAAAGTTCACACTTTCAGTACTTTTGATTTTGAGCAGTACTGACTAAATCACAGTGGACACCACAAACAAGAATAATTAAATCCAACTCTTTCGTTTATTCAGCTCTATTAGTAAAGAACTGAATGTGGATGTATATCCATTTACTCCTATGTTGGACCATGGTCGAAGAATGGAGTCATGTGAGAATTCTGAGAAAACTCCAAGAGTCTTGTGGCCTGAATTTCTTCAGGACAAAGAATTGTTCTTGGACTGTGTTTTCGTGCTCCTCCTAGGTGTAGTGGGTAGGAGTGAGTTTACTTCAGCTGCTGTTACTCATGTGCCTCGATGGAAAAACATGTTTGTGCCATGTGTGGCTTGTCTTGTGACTGAAAACCTTACTCTGAATAAAACTGGCTATCGCATACGACTTTAATCCGCCTCATTTTTAGGCCCCTTTCCCAGGTTAATCATTCCCAATTAGAGCTGTAAACACTCCCAGATGGGAGCTCAACACAGACTACGAAGCAGACAGGAGAGAAACTCATTAGCAAGGATACTAACTGATCTAATACAGACAGAAACTTAAAAAAAAAAAAAAAAAGAAGAAGAAGAAACCAAGGAAACACAAACATGCCACATCACCATGCCATGGGAAACCAGTGGGCTGCTTTCCTGATTTCACCTAATCCTAGTTACTGGCTTAATGGGCTTCACCTACACCGCCTGAATGGGCTTCTTCCTCAGGTGTGAAGTCATTTTTCTTGGCTCATATTATCTGCATCAGTAAAATAGTGTTCGTCTAACTAGCTCCAGCTGACGCTGAGAATGGACACTAATTCCTTATCTAAAGAAATCAAATGTAAAGTGAGGGACCACTCACTGAACTCTTAGTGAGCAAACAGTTTTGTGTGGCAGGTACACCCTCGAAGCAGCTGAAACTCCCAAGTAGAATTGACACCAGGACAGCTCACTCCAGGTGATGGATTAATTCTCATTTTGACCTAACTGGATTTAGGCTCATTGGGGACACACCCATGGGCATGCCTCTGGGAGCTTTTCCAGGGAGGTTTTACAGGAGGGGGGCTCTCCCTAAATGTGGGTGGCACTCTCCCATTGGCTTAAGGTTCTAGGCTAAAGAAAAAGGAAGAAAAAGGAGAAAGCGAGCTGAGCAGTGGTGTCATCTCTGCAGAGGTGGACACCATGTGACCAGTTGCTCCCCATGCCCTCCTTCAAAGCCAGGGCTATCTCACTTGTGCCGTCCCCTCTACCATGGGCTCGACTCCTGAACTGTGGATCAACATCAACCCTTCCTTACGGGCCACGCCAGGTATTCGGTCACAGTCATGATGAACTAAGTAAGTCCTTTACTGTGTGCCGCACAGTTCAAAGAGGAGTTCTGAGTACTGCAGACTGAGTGACTTGTACCTGTTTCTATACAGTGTATGTTAACAAGTTCAGCACCCCTGCTCAACTTAATACTTCCGTTACAAGCACTCTAAAGAGTACAGACTACATTACCTAATCCTTTAGTAAAGTATTTACCCAACACCTTACGTATATCTGACAACAAATAAGAACAGGAAAGTTGTAAAATTCACCTGAAAACATTTCATACCCTAAATAGAAATTCCATACCCACTAGCTGCTCCTACCTCCAACCCTCACAGAAACAACCTTCATAGATTTGACTAGTTTGGAGAGTTACATAAACAGTCATAAGATATTCTAGCTTCTTTGGCTTAGCATGTTTTCAAGGTTCATCTATACTACAAGTATCAATCCCTCAGTCCATTTTACTAAATGACACTCTATTGAATGGATATATCAACTTTAGTTAGCTACATCAAAGTGATGGATATTGCCACTATGGATATTCATGTAGTTTTAGTATGCATAGTCATTTCTCTTGGACATATACTCATCAATTGCTAGGTCACAGGGTAACTTTACACTTAACCATTTTAGAAACTGCCAAGCTGTTTTCCAAAGTGGTCGTCATCATTTAAAATTTCTGCCACCAATGTATAAGGGTACAGTTTCTTCATGTTTTTGCCACAATGTGTTAGCACAGACCTTTTGATAAACCATGTGCACACCAGTGCGTGAAGTGCTGGCTCACGGTAGTTTTGATCTGCATTTTCCTACTGCTGAAGAGGGTGAACGCTTGCTCACTGGCCTGACAGATACTTTCTTGGCTTCTTTGCCTGGTTTTTAAAACGGAGCTACTTTTACTATTGGTTGTAAGAGCTCTTTATTTACTGTGGGTAAAAGTCTCATGAGGTGTCTGATTTATAAGTACTTCTTCCATCCTGTGAGCATTTTCATGTGTAACTCGACTGTACTTTCTTCTTCTGATTAGACGTCTGGGTCATATCCAAGGCCTTGTCCATCTCATGGGCATGAAGATTTATTACTGTGGCGTTTGTTCTACAATTTTAGGCTTTTCAATCTGTCTTCAGTTGCACCTTTCTTTTTTGGTGGGCGGTGGCAGTGCTAGAGACTGACCCCAAGACCTAGTACTTGCAAGCACCCACCGCTACCAGCCTGGTTGTGTAACCTATTCCTACATAACTACGTGTTTTCCCATTCCCAAAATGTCGACAAAAGAACAGAAAGGATTCTCGGCACTGCCAGTTGTTGAGTCTCAGCCCCATTTGCTTCCTCACTGCCTCCCCACACACTCGCTTTCCCTTCCATCACATGAGGATGGGTGGCGAACAGGATGCTCCTTTTATGCTCTTGAGAATCAGAATGCGCTCGTGTGTAACCATGGTTACACATGTGATAAACCTCAGAAAACTAGGCATGCCACCAACAGATCCACAGCCTCTTCTAACTTTGTCAACTGTCTGTCCCACTGAATGTCTGTAACACACCACTGTCCCCAGGTTAAGATCCACTTCAGAGTTCCTAACTGCATTCAGTTGTCACAGCTCTTTCGAGTCCTCTGTCGGGAACGGCTGCAGTCTTCTCGTCCTCCAGGGCCGGCCGTCGACACTCTTGTGGGGGACAGGCCAGTTACGTTTAGAACACTGGCCACCCCCTTTGTCTAACATTTGCCGTGATGAAATCTGAGATGCATTTGTTTTAAATTAAGAATCAAGAAAGAAATGAGCACAGGTTCACTTTTCCTTTTCCTTTTTGTGGTCTTGGGAACTGAACTTAGAGCCTCACTCATGCTAGGCCAAGCACTCCTCCACCAGGCTACAGCCAAGGCCCTGGTGGATTCATCATGCTGTCTGTCTAACTGGTAGTGCACATTTGATCAACTAGTTAAGGATGTATAAAGGCAAATTAGTCCCCTCTACTATTAATACTTTCTCTTATGGCTAGCCTGCAATTTGTTTTGAGACTAGATGTAAATCTAGCTCCCCTCAAGCTTCTATCATTTGATTTGTATCCACTGTAAATCCTGAACTGCTCACCTATGATGGTCACCAAGCGCGGTATTTTATCCCTGTCACCAGGGATTAGCCAGTATTAGACTGTCAGAAAGGACATTCCATTTTCTTCCACTTTCTTCCATAATCACTCGTGCAATTCATTTATATCAGCAGGAACTTTATTCCATGAGTCCTTTCCTCTTTGGGGAAAGTTGTTATTGTGTGATTCTGAGAGAAGGCTATATGGCCCATGCTGGCCTTGAACTCTAGATTCTCCTGCCTCAGCCTGTGTTCCATGAATTTTCCTCTATGACTTTTTAGTCGTAAGCCAAATTGTTCCAAATGGGAAGTTCATTAAGCTGGTTTTGGGGTCCCTCTATGTGTCTATCATTTAAGCATGTCCTTTTATCCTGTATAAGGCATTGTGGGCTCACTGTATCCTTCCAGTACCAACTACTGAAGGCGTTCCTTTCTGAGGGCATGATGCTGAGAAACCAAGTCTTGCAGCCTAGGAACTTCCACTACACTGGGGCACTTTCATAGGTCACTGCAGCAGGCAGAGAAGGTGAAAATTGGACAGACAGACAAGCACACACACAGGGCAGGGCCATACTGCTAAAACATGATTCAAGGCTCGTTCTAATTTTCCTTTCACACCGTAGCATCCTTTTCTAGTAGAGAAACTTGACTTGGCTCCCATTGTTAGTATATGTATTTTTCTGCTCAATCCTACAACTCACAGAAAATTACTTCTGAGTTGCCAGTATCAGTGCAAAGGGCAAATCTAACTAGAATTTAACAATTGTGCAGTGTGTTGTGTGTGTGTGTGCATGTGTGTATGTGGGTGTCATGCTTGTATGCACATGGTGTTGGATCCCCTGGAGCTGGAGTCCCAAGCATTTGCTGGATACCTGGCTTATTACCTGGATGCTGAGATCTGAACTCTGGGTCCCGTGGTTGCTCAGCAATCCTTCATAACTGCTGAGCCACCTCCAGCCCAAAGAGTGCTTTTTGAATTTAGACTCACAGTATCTTAACAGGTGATTATTTAAAACACCGAGTTAGTTAGTTTTCCTCCCTCTTTAGTGTGGCTGTTACTCATCTGAGACACTAAAGCTCATTTTCTAATTATATTTCATGTATTTACCCCCTCAGTGTTTTTATTATGAATACGCAAAACACTAGCAAGGATCCAGGAGTAAAAATACACATTATAAAAAGAGAACCTACCACTCCTAAGCCTGCCCACCTTGTTTCCACCCATCACTTGGGGAAAGCGCTCTCACTAGATCTTATTTCATCTTCCTGGCCCTTCTACTGACCAGGACAAACAGAACACACATACTTTTAGTCTGCCACAAATGACCACTGTTTCATAGAGGTTTCACTCTTTTTTTTTTTTCTAGAGCAGCACTATTTTCTCTGGGTAGACATACCACAGTTTTATCCACCCAAACTCACGTGTGGGTCTCTATCCCTGCTCATTACAAATAGCACTGCAGGACTGACTTGTGAAGCTTTGCTGGGTCAAAGGACATGCATGTGTAGTTTTACCAAGGTTCTGCCTATTCCTTCATTGTGTTCCCAACACTGATTTTGATTCTTATTTCCTGGCAGTCTTGTGAACAGATTTCTCTGCAGCTCTCAGTAGACAGTATGACAAAAATTCAGCTTCTTGGTAATACAATCTGTTAGGTGAGAACTTAGTACCTAAGGGAAGCTATAATCTATTTCTTATTGTGAAAGAAATAGAATATGTTACCAATCACCAACCATTAGAAGGATTCTGCATTTATTCTGAGGCGCCAAGGTTTTATTTAAAAGCTCTACCTCTGGGAAAGAAACACTGAATTAGCAAAACAAAGGGTCTTTCCTTCATTTTTTATGCTACTATTGTTTGTTTCTCCATTTATCTCAATGCCCTCCCCGACAGAAACACGTAATCCTATCCTTGACAATCTCACACGACTGTTTCCCCTAGAGCAAAATAAGTGTGTGAACCAGCAAATGGAGCAGCCAGCTGCAGTTGCCTCAGTGTTTTAGCTAGGACACTAGGAGAGAGGAAAGAGAACGCTGCCGTGGGTATGTATGTATGTACTGGAAACTGGGTGAGGCCAGCCTGTCAAAGTGACAACTACTAGGACCCACTGAAGCCAGGTTAAAGTATCTGGCTTGAGCTGACCAACAGTGAGCACTGTATGCAGAGGGTGAGCGCTTGGCACTGAACAGAACACCACTGTCTAGTCTGTGGCTGATGCCTGCATTCCTAGCATGCCAGAGCTGAGGCAAGATAGATACTGCAGGTTATGGGCTAGCCCAGGCTACAGAGTGAGATCCTGCCCAACTCCCACCTCCCTCAATGGGCATCACTATTTATACTCACTCCAGTTGAAATAGCTCCAGGTCTCCTGTGAGTCTTCGTTTGACCGTGAGAAGCAGGTTGGCCTTTAAATCCCCATCTTTTCATGACACCCTGAAAACCTTTACCAATACTGGAAAAAAAGTTAGAATTTACATAATGAGTGGAGCGTAAGATTTCTGCCTGTACTTTCTTGACAGCACTTTGGAATTCTAACAAGACTTCCTATCTAAATAACCAGAAAAGGCCATACCAGCCAAACTGCAAATGAACATTCATTCCTTCATCTGTCTTGGTTTGCACCTCTCCCTGGAGTCTAACTCTGTATAAAATGTTATGTCAAGACTGTGAGACAATAGCAAGCTAAGCATGGGGAATTTACCTAGGAAAGGTTCACCCTCAGAATCTTGTGATATCATAGCAAAGCTCTAGAAGTTTCAGCTTCCTAATAGACATAATAGGATGGACCCCAAAGACCCCTATCTCCTAGTATTCATGCTGTACTTAATCCTCTTCCCAGGAGCCTGGGACTGATTCAGTCTAATGGAAAAAATAAGCGAAGAGATGAGCTCTCAGTCTGAGGTTGGTCGAAAGAGACCCCTCTGGTCCCCTCTCTGTCCTCTTGCTTCCCAGGCTCTGTAAGAAGCATCCAGCACTAACTATATAAGCACTCCTCTGAAATAGAATGTAGCAAGGCCGGTTCCCGCCAACAGCTGAGGCCCTGTCACTGCTGCCAACAACCCTGCCACTGAGCCTAGAGTCATTTTTTCTCTAGTCAGGCCCCAATGTGACCATAGCCTTGTGAGAGACCCTGAGCCAGATACAACCAGGCAAGGTATGCTGAATTTCTAGCCACAGACACTGAGGCTGTCGAGGTTTATTTAAGCAATTGTGTGAGGGGCAATGAGTCTGAGAACAACAGATAGGGCACAGAACAGAGCACTGAATAAAGAAACCTCTAGACTAGCTCTGCCATTTACAGGAGTTAGCCTCTAGCACAGTGGCTTTCAACCTTCCTAATGCTGCGGCCCTTTCAGTCCCTCATATTGTAGTGACCCCCAACCATAAAATTATTTCACTACTACTTCATAACTGGAATTTTGCTACTGTCATGAACCATAATGTAAACAAATAGCTGATATGCAACTCTATAGGGGTCGTGACCCATAGGTTGAGAACCACTGCTCTAGATGCTGGACAAATAGTTTTAGAGGACACCAGATAGATCTTGATCTGGGTTGAATAGGAAGCTAGTGGAAAAGCAAAAGTAGAGAAAGACAGATTCTTAATAATGTAAATATTATTTTTAAATGAAAACATTTTATTACAAAATCTGTTAGTTAAAGAAACAAGCTAATGACACCAAGGTTAGCAAAGTCCATCTCTGCATGTCAAGTACATTCCTACAAATGATCCTGTGCAGTTCCGAGGGACTTGTAAGTCTTCTACAGGCATCATCTACATGTTCTTAAGGTGGAGATTTTCTTCATCTCTCACCAGACAGTGAGAGATATTTCAATGCAATATTGGGTGGTTTCAACAAAGCTAGTTATAACTAGACGTGCACTGTTCAGACCAAATACAAAATAGCACGAAAACCACACTATTTCCACAAGGATTCTGCTACATGTTTATTAACAAAGAATTATCAGACAGGATGGATTGAAGAAAGCCCCTTGAATAACAGTTTTAGATAAATCAAGAAGTTAATATAAAAACAGTTAGAAACTATAGAGCCCCAAAACCATGCACTCTCAAATCACACAGCAAGACTTGTTTAGAAATAAATTAAACGTAATTTACACCTCTTCCTGCCAGCATATACCCTCTCTCATCCCTCGATAACTACAAAAGTAAATAGTCCCAGCAAAAAGCTAAAATAGAAATGTAACATATATTTAATGGAAAAACAAATTGCTGCATAATTTTATAGAGAGATGAACACCAAAGAGAAGCTATGAGAATCAAATACTGAAATTATGCTTCAGATATTAATATTTCCACTTAACAGTGAATGTTAGGGCATACTTGCAAAGTAATGTAAAAAGCTTAGTAATTTACAAATGAAAAGAAATAAGTGAAGAATGATTTGGAAGTATTCTATCATTTAGCAAGTAGCACCTGAGAGCAGCAGGGGAAAATGACCAGCAATACTCCTCTTGGGGGAACATGCTTTAAAAATACCACACTTGCACTCCGGCTGCCTTTTATAGACGTTCACTACTGCCTCCAGAGTTCTCAAACTGATTATCTGCCTTAAAAAGACAGCTTGAGTGCATGCACCAGGAAAACGCAAGCAGGTAAATTACAGAAGATAATTGAGCTCATTTTAGAGTAAATGATTACAAGATGAAAGTGGTATCCTCAAAGTGCTAATTATGTGTCAGCTAATTGCAGATTGTTTTCCAGTCTGGTCTGGAACACTTCATGAGTCCCACTGTGTACAACGGGAACCTCTTCAGTAAATAACCTTTAAACAAAAGGCAGAAGCCCAAGTGACGCGACAATTACTGGCTTGACTCAGGCTGCAGAGAATAGAGTGCACCTGTTGATCCATGGGAGGTACAGGTAGCAAGCCTCTGGCTTCTCCCAGTTGCAATCCAACTTGAGAACAAAAGTGAAACAAAAGCAAGGAATGAACTCATCTTTACTTAGCATGCCCGGGTGTGATTCAAATACAATACTTCTGCAAGTCACAGAAGAAAAAACTTCACAGAAATGTCTACACAACACAGATGCCTACCTCCCTCACCCTCCACCCACTGTGGGGCTTTGCCTGCTTGTTTGTCTAAGACAGGGTCTAGTGCTGCGGCCCCAGCCAGCCTGGAGCTCACTGCCTAACTCAGGCTGGCTCAGAACTGATGCCATCCCCTGTCTCTAACATGCCAGGTTTGCAGCTGTGCACTCTTCCTAGCTACCCAATGCAGTTCTTAACTAATGGCTGCAGAAATAAATCAAAATTCAAATCCGGGAGAATGCAATTTTAGACATTCCAATTTTAGTGGGGCTTATGTGAAAACAAGAAAAATAAAAATGAATGTATTTAGGATACTTACACTGTTTAAAAAGCCATTTAAAAACAAGAAACACCTCAGAGGTCTCATTTAATTTGAATGACTACTACTGCCCTGATCCTTGGCCCATGCCCCCCATATGGACGGCATACAGGGCAGAGACAACACACCTTACTTAGCCCAGAATCCAGCCTAAAGAAGTGAGCCTAATGCCATCACTACTACTATGTCGTGGGAAGAAAGGAAAGAAAAAAGGTTTAGAGGCCTACAGGATTAGTAACTGTAAACCATTCCAGAAGGATAATGCATAACTTACTTTTCCCAACTCATCCCATTATCTCTAGAGATTAATTCTACAGGAATTTCATCCCGGGCCCTATGACAAATGCCCAAATACTGACCACAGTTTTTAAACAAACCCACCAGGTATTTCTCTACCTAATGTTTCTAACTTGTCCCTGGGGCAAACACGTCTGTGGCAAGGAGAGACTGCATGTCTGCTCTGAACCATCTTTACCCAGTTTCCTAAGGACCTCCATAGTCCTACCCCCAAGTCTCTTCCCTGCCACTGGCTTCTGGGACATCTCTCTCCTTTTCTTCTCTTTTCTCTTCATATTCACCATGCACACCTCTGCAATCTATTTTCCTCTTCAATTAGTTTCTGGAAACCACTCTATGTTTAATCTAATCCAAATCCACCAAAATATTTTTGTAAAATAATTTTTATTATGAAATCGTTGCACCTATGAAGAGCAGAGACTCTATACTGAAGCCTGAGGTACCCATCACATTGGCAATGAGTGACTCCAGGCCTGCCTGCCATGTTTTTTCTGTTTCTCTTGTTCTGTAGTTCCAGTAGGGCACTTAAAAGCAATCTCCAGATAGTCTATCATTTGTATCACAAATACTGCAGAATAGAAAGTTAAAGATACTTTTAAACTACAAAACCACAATATGGTTAGCACAATCTAAAAGGGAATGAATGACTCCTTAGTATCAAATAAGCAGCCAGTGTTCGGAGGCCCATGCCCTCCTTCCACAGGCAGTCTATCCTCTGCCCTTCTTTGGTGTCTCTCCACCCTGCTGCCATCAATGTCCACTTTGTGGCTTCCTTAGTCTTTGAGACGCCCTTTCTCCCTAATGCCACATGAAAAGGCAGTCTGAGCATCCTGCTTCTGATTGTCTTCTTGCTTTGGTTAAGTCACAGATTGGCATATGTTAGCTTGCACTGACCACCTGGTTTTGTAAATAAAGTTTTATTGGGGTAAAGAAGTGCACATTCATTTACATGTTGACTATGTCTGATAAATTAGATGATATCAGAATTGAACTTTTAATGACTTCATGCTTAATAACATGACTTCTGTTCACTTCTCAAGTCTTTCTTACTGAGGCAGAGCTTTCCTTTAAACTAAACAAAAAGCGGTGACAACATGGTGATGGCAGCCAATGCTGCAGAGCAGGACATACTCAGTGCAAGGCTTGACCCAAGGTCTACAACAGTGGTTCTCAAGCTGTGAGTGGCAACCCCTGGGAACCGAATGGCCCTTTCACAAGGTGGCCTAAGGCCATCGGAAAACACAGATGTTTACATTATGATTCACAACAGGAGCAAAATCACAGCTATGAAGTAGCAACGAAAGTAACTTTATGCTTGGGTCAGCACAACATGAGGAACTGCATTAAAGGGTCAGGCGTTAGGAAGGTTGAGAACCACTGGGCTAGAAGCACTCATGTTAAAGATGAAGCAGTAAGAGATCAAGGAACTTGCCTCAGTCACAGAGTTATTGTGGCTATGACCTTGTTCACCCGTTACTTATTATCTTGCTGTCCTTGGTTTTTGCTGCTTGGTAGATTTTCATTAGGAATGCAATTAGAGATATAGATAACCACTAAAATATGTTTAAACAACAAATCAAGAGAACTCTGAAACACTTTCTCCCAAACTAGCCTTCATTTCAAAACAACCATCCACCTTAACCTTCTTTCTGAGAGATTATCTCTCTATAGTCTCACTAATGTCCATAAACTTACTGTTCTGAACAGCTAGTAAATCAAGTTATTAAAAAAAGACTAGAAATGGAGGACAAAGTAGAAAAGTCTGTCCTCACATCAGTCATAGGAGAAATGCAATGAGAAGACACAAAACCTACCCTCAAATGGCAAGGTCTCCATTCACAGTTAATGGGAAAACGATACTCTCATGGGCTCTGAACAGGGGAACTGCCCTTCTCCAGAGGAGAAGCATTGAGGGAAGTGCACTGAAGGACTTAAGAGGACAGACGGACAACAAGCAAATGCATGTGGGCTGTCCAGACACCCCACAGCCTAGGCAGTCAGCGGCAGGGAAGAGAGGCCGCAATGAGGATAAATCACACATCTAAGGAGCCAACAGAGCACTAAGAAGTTCAATCAAGGTCCATGTGAGCAGCCAATCAGTCTACAAGCATTTAAGAGCACCAGAGGATGCAGTGACATGCTGGCTAGAAGAGGTACAGTCCCTGGAAACACTTACCACGAGTTATGTAAGATCCACGGCAAGCTGACCTCAGGTAAGGCCGTCTACAGGAAGATACACAGACCAGAATGCAGTGCGCTTTCATGGGGGCAGGCCACTGCTCACACAGAAATGAAACGAATGCTGAGCTGCAGCCATGCAGCAGCAAGGACCTCCTCCTTTCCTCCAGAGCTGACCAGCACTGCTTTAATCCTAAGGCTATTTGTTCCCCCAGTGCTTATCTAGTATTTAGACTGGAGGCTGCCACGTAATTTCAAATCATCTTGTTTTCTAGAACTAGGACCTTACAAAAGAAACATTCCCCTATCATACTTGATATACAAGGAAAAAAAAAAAGCCAAAGACACTCAACAGTAGCATATAAACTGAAAGCATCCACTGACCACAGGCATTTGAAAAGCTAAGCTCTACACCAAGCTGGTCACAAGTCTGGACACAAGACAGCTGCTGACAAGACATCTGTATGTCTTCTCAGGGTGTTCCATATGTCCTACAAGTTATGTAATGGAATCCACACAGCATCATGTAAGTTCACAGAAGTGCATGGTATGATTTGTAATAATTCATAAATTTCAAAGTAGAATAAGCTGCTTTATAACTCAGAGTCTTCACCGGTTAACAAAACCTGAAAAGGTCAGGAAAGCTGAATAGTAGTCACCAGTAAGAGACTAGTCAGTGATCTTACTGGCTTCAGTAACTAGGAGAGCAAAAGGGACAGGTTCAGAACCTCCTAAAGACTCTTCTTACTGCCAATCTACTCCATGTCATGTCTTCAAAGCTGGACAAAGGTAAAGGCATCTAGCAGCTTCTCAAGTGGCCTACATTTGACATGAGGTGGCCAAGGTGTGGAAACATATCTACCCAATTAAGGAAACTGATCAGATTTTGTTTTAAAGACACTGAGGCCAACACTCATCAGGTTTCTTTGGATAAAAGCTGCTGTTTGGTCAACACCATCACAAGATAAATGCAAACCAATTGCTCTTCCCAGCAGAGTCCATGGACATCTTTATCTGTCAAAGGGCTCTTGGTGAGAATATCCTTGTAGGCACTGTCATGTGACTAAGAGGAGTAAACAAAGTCAGAATCCATGAAGAGAACAAGAATTGATAACAATTGGTGCCCCTGTAATTTTGGCTCTTCTAGGTTGTGTGAGTTCCAACAGCCAGCAGGAACCAGTTTCCAAACAGCTACACCGTACTGTACTATAGCAGTAACTTCCCTAAGATCTAGAGTTCCTAGAATCATACAGACACTCACCATGGAGCAGAAATGGTTAAACAATCCAAAATACTAGCCTGGACTAAACAATCAAGGGCAGCATTTCTGTTAGGGCGGCAGATACACCCAGCACCATCTAACACTAAAAGTCAAGCTTCATGTTCCTTATGAGACCAGACTGTGGAATTTCTTCTAGTTTCTGGTCATACAGTTGTAAACATCTCACTGGGACACTGGAACACTTAACCCAACAACCGCTTTGACATATAGTATAAAATCTTGTTACTCCTAGGAACTGGAAAGAGCACACCCAACTAAACTATGCTGTGGTTGTAGGAGAAGTCATCAGCTTTGCTCAGGCATGTTTCACAATCCAAGTGTGTGTTGTCTTGGTCTTCAAAGCAGACCTAATGGAGAAAGCATTAATTCACGTGACCTTCCACTGAGCCCCATTTCTGGAAGCACACATCTCAGTCCATCTGATGTAAACTCTTTGTATGAAACTAACCCAGTGCAACTTAAAAACTAACCATCAGTGACTTGACAGATAGGATTATGAGAGCACTTGTTTCTAGTCACCGACTTGAATGACTACACATTCACCCACCCTGTTCTTTAACACATGAAGAACCAAAGCAAAGGAGAAGTGCTGAGACCTACGTTTTGGCTGTGACATCCACATACTGTCCAGGACGAAAGTGAGCAGCATAAAGAGGGGTTCCTTTATGAAAAGAAGATGAGAAATTGATGTTATCTGTCAGCACCGAAATGATTGTATTCACAGGCCATTCCCCCACAGAGCACCCAGGTCTGCTTTCAAGTGCTTGTAGATCTTCGGCAATTAAGAACATTAGAAATATCCAAACAATGGAGCCATTCACAAACAAGTTCTAGTTATCAATGAGAAGGTGAAGGACAATGGGACCCTTTTTAAGGTGCATGTGCTAGGGTGAGCCACCAGATACACCTGACTAGCTAGCACCTTCATGGGGCTTATGTGGTATTGGTCAAAATGAGTGAGTCCTGTGGTAATCCAGTACCCCTGCTGGCAAACAAATTTAATGATTTCTGTTGTTTCAGCAAATAAGCATGCTGAATTAAAATATATAATCCATTGCACCTAAAGGGGGGAAAAACCATGAGAAGAACTAAGTGCATCGGGGTTTGATGCAATCTTTCATCACCCAGTGGACTAGGAAATGTACTTCCTGGACTCAGCCTCTCCTTGGCTGGGTACTGATTACAGTGGGGATATATTCACACAGCACCTGTCATGTCAGATTACTTCTGTTCTAGGTGTGTGCTGATAAAATCTTTCAGCTAGCACAGGCCTAGGTCTTTGGATTAGACAAAACCTGCCCTTATAGATACTTCTAAGTCTATATTAGAAACGTGTAAGTCACAGCCCTGACCTAAAAAATTTGTTATTTTGATTAAGAGTCACTACATCATCAATTAAGAGCTTAAATAAATAAATAAATAAATAAAAATGAGAGACCAATGTAGCTGAGAACAAAATTGAAGGCCAGTTTTAGTTTCTTTAATTAGTACTAAGAGTGGGGTGCAGTGGTAGTTTAGAGGGCAGTTTCTTTAAGGTAAGATTACTCTAGGTTTGTAAGGGAAAAGCAAAAACCTTAAATAGGAACTTTATTCTATGTATGCCAAAGCATCACATTACCCTCTATAAATAAATACAAATGATTTGTCAATAAAAATATTAATTTAAAAAAGAAAAATTAAAGGATTACAAGGGATCTCATTTTTGCCAGGCTGAACAACTCAAACTGCTATTTGACCATCACTGATTCACAAAAACGTGATTTAATATGGTTTGAGTTACAGCAAAAATCAATGTGGACTTGACTTTTGTAACTATCCTAAACATGAACAGAGGCATTAGACAAATTAGATCAAAAGTGGGTACTTAAATTTGCTTCAGAACAAATCCTTTATATTCAAAGTGGAATATATGCTCATTATAAATCAGACTAATATCCAATAATGCAAGTCTTACTATAACTTTTGTAAACAAATTTATTTTGCCTTAAAATTAAAAATTTAAACTTAAAAAATTCACTATCATCTTGTTGCAATTCAAGTTCAAAAACTGAGGGGCTCTCTTAAAGGTCAAAACACACCAAAATGTCATAATTTAGTAACCATATGAATTAGTATAATCGCACGTCAAAGCTTAATTTGACATTCCACGGACAGGCAAATGAATCTTTATCCCAAGGGCTATGTTTGGCCATTCTCCTTTTGAGGCTGTATTTTCTCACTCTCCAGGAGAGCATACTATTCCTAGCAGCCTGCAAATTATGAACACATTTTAAAGCTAGAACACTTACTTGGGGAGGCTTTGTAAAAAAAATGTGACACTCCACATTGTAAACAAAAGTTCCTCCCTCTCAGTGAAAACAAAGAGGATCCTACAGCTTTCCCACTTCCCAGAGACAGAGACTTGTTTGTTCCTGGTGATTAAATAAGATAGGTTTTGTATTTAAAAATAGGTGTTTGGGACTTGGTATTTTGTTTAGCTTTATTGAAAGGGCTGACATTAAACAAAGAACATATTTGGGTATTTTTACCTCCCTCCTCTCCCGACCTCAGATTACCTGGCTTAATTACAGCATTATCTGTTACACGAAAGATTTTAATTGTCTGTTTTGGTGGCAATCCAAGTTCTCGGTAAAATTCCAATATAGAATCAGGTTTCTAGAGGGAAAAGAGGCACGTATAAATAACACATCAAACAGTACAAGTGGACTGTGGTGGTATTGTGTTCCCCAAAATAATTGTGTACTCTAATAAATTTATCTGGGGTCAGAGAACAGACAGCCACTAAATACAAAGGCTAGAAAATGGTGGCACTCACACCTTTAATCCTAGCATTCCAGAGATAGAAATCCCTCTGGATCTCTGTGAGTTCAAGGCCACATTGGAAATAGCCAAGCATGGTGACACACACCTTTAATCCCAGAAAGCCAGCCTTTAATCCCAGGGAGTGGTGGTAGAAAACAGATATATAAGGCGTGAGGACTAGAAACTAGAAGATTTGGGCTGGTTAAGCATTCAGGCTTTTGAGCAGTAATTCAGCTGAGACCCATTCCGGATGAGGACTCAGAGGCCTCCAGTCTGAGGAAACAAGACCAGCTGAGGTTCCGGCGAGGTGAGATAGCTATGGCTTGTTCTGTCTCTCTGATCTACCAGCATGGACCCCAATAACTCGCCTCGGGTTTGATTTTATTAATAAGAACTTTTAAGATTCCTGCTACAGTGGACCTGATGCAGAGACCCAAATCAAGTTACAGCCAGCCAGAAAAATAAAGATCAAAGCACGGTGTATTTCCCTACTGAACCAACAGCATCTAATTCCCACTGTTTAAAGGAGCTGAGATTATATCTACAATCATCATACATCTAAGAATCCGTACCGCTTGGGATTCAGCCAGGCGGACAAGTTTCAGATAGGATGTATGCCCCTGCTGGTCTGAAAGCACACCTGGAACCAGCTGCAGGTCCTTGGTCTACACTAGTCACTGTTTACGGGGCCTTTCCCAAAAATTTTTGGATGACTTGCCCTCTTAATTACTCAGGCCTCCTCAAGTACTGTCTAAAATAGAACTGTTTTTTGTCACCTGTCAACCCCTCAGCCTATTTTTCTTATTCCTTAGACCATTTACCTACGTCCATCCTGGTACACTTTAAAAAAAAATTGCTTAATCATCTATACCTGCAGTTCAGTGAACCGAACACTGAGGACACTGCTGTTCTGACGGGACTGTACAGTGAACGGTGCTGTTCTGACGGGGCTGTACAGTGAACAGCGCTGTTCTGACGGGGCTGTACAGTGAACAGTGCTGTTCTGACGGGGCTGTACAGTGAACGGGGCTGGGGTGCGGGGCTGTGGGGGGCAGTGAACGGGGGTGCTGCGGGTGTGGGGGGGGTGCTGACGGGCTGTACAGTGAACGGTGCTGTTCTGACGGGGGGCTGTACAGTGAACAGTGCTGTTCTGAGTGAACAGTGCTGTTCTGACGGGGCTGTACAGTGAACGGTGTTCTGACGGGGCTGTACAGTGAACAGTGCTGTTCTGACGGGGCTGTACAGTGAACAGTGCTGTTCTGACGGGGCTGTACAGTGAGCAGTGCTGTTCTGACGGGGCTGTACAGTGAACGGCGCTGTTCTGACGGGGCTGTACAGTGAACGGCGCTGTTCTGACGGGGCTGTACAGTGAACAGTGTTCTGACGGGGCTGTACAGTGAACGGCGCTGTTCTGACGGGGCTGTACAGTGAACGGCGCTGTTCTGACGGGGCTGTACAGTGAACAGTGCTGTTCTGACGGGGCTGTACAGTGAACGGCGCTGTTCTGATGGGGCTGTACAGGGAACGGTGTTCTGACAGGGCTGTACAGTGAACACTGCTGTTCTGACAGGGCTGTACAGTGAGCAGTGCTGTTCTGACGGGGCTGTACAGTGAGCAGTGCTGTTCTGACGGGGCTGTATAGTGAACACTGTTCTCTGAAGAAGCCACTGTTCCCTCTAAAAACAATCTGTCCTCACTCTCTGCTCTTCCCCATCTCTCTTGCTGAAAATGCCAAAGCCCCCTTTTCTCACCTTCTCTCACACTCACTTCTCCAAGAGGAAACACTGAAGCCTTCCTACAAGTCTGGCTTCTTCAAATTCCTTTCCTGATGTTTCAAATTCAGATATATTTCATTTAAAAGGTTTCAAATTTGCTTTTGACATTCACATAGTTTAGCTGATTTATAAAGCATAATATTATTTTATTAATATTGAATTTGGAGTACACCAAGAAGCTTCTGAGAAAAATCCCTTACGTTTGGTACAAAATGATAGAATGAACATCAAAGCCTACAATAACATTAGACTCAAGCATAAAAATGACTAAGATGACATATACATCTTAATTACTCTTCAGTTTCACTAGAAGTGAAGAACTGTTTCAACTAAAATCACAATATTATAAGACTAGGTCTAAAGACTGAGGAGCAAAGTATTGTTTATTTTTATCTTACTTTTATTTTTTAGCTTTCTGGGGGGGGGGGAATCTTGCAATGGTGGAAGGCAAATGCAGGGGGTCCTGGGAGATCAGTAGAATTTGGGTGTATGGTGTGAGGTTCCCAAAGAATTAACAAAAAATTTTAAAAATGGATTTAAAAAACCCAACTAGATGTTAGTCATGAGAAAAACTGAATGTTCAAATTAAGCTGAAACCAGATGCACTGTAACAGTTCAGTTGGCCCCGCCCCCTTTCCCCTCTAAACTTCCAAATAAATGATTTACAAAGGCAATTTGGAGGCTGACAGCACGTCACAGTCACACTCGGGTAGCCCCATCCATGAAGCTGTCCTTCCGCTGCAGAATTTCTCAGCAATTCTCCTTCCTACAGTGGAAGTGCTGCTCTGCTCCCAAGATGAACTGATTTAATCAACTTTTAGGGCCACTTAATGTTCTTATGAAGAAACACTATGAACCACATCAATTTTTATTTATAAGATACAAATATAACAAAAACAAACTAGTCTGGTTTCTTAGGAGGTGTAAATTCTTTGCAGTTTAAAAAAAAAAGTTCTATCCCTATTATAAATAAAAGCATTTTAATCAACTTATTTTGATTGCTCAGCTCAGCTATTCAGTATGTTCTATTCAGTCTTGTAAACAACAAGCAAACCAAAAGATAAAAACAACATCTCTATATAGTCAGTCTATCTGCAGCAGCTTCCCTAAGGGTTAAAACCTGAAAGGAGCCAGGACATTCTTAGTTTGAAAAATCTCTCTTTTCTTTTTAAACAAAAACACTTACAAATGGTGAGTGTTTCCCACACTGGCAAAGCAACTTTTCTTTTTCTTCTTATTACTAGGATAAGTGACACGGTAATGGGTTTCACTGTGACAATTCCATACACGCACAGCATATATTTTGATCATCTCCCTCCTCACTGACCTCTTACCCTTTGTCCCCATCTCTAGCCCCTTTCTCTTTCTCTAACAGATCTTTGAGAAATGAATAGCCCATAAAGTTCATGTAGCTGAGTGGTCAGCATTTACCACAACGTAAGAAAAAGCCTTCTAATGTCCAAATCCCCATTGTGCTGCAGATAAACAAAACGAGGTTTATATACGGGGAGGGGCCAGCAGTCTTGAACGTCAAAGTGGAATGCTATCATTTCTGAAAAAAATTATTAGTAAGTACTATGCTACTTTGCAAATAGTTAGTATTTGATCGATAACACATCTTTATTATTAAGTAAAAGAGAATATATTAAATTGTGCTCCTAAGTATATTTTCTTTGAGAACCAAAAGATTCAGAGAATTGGTATGAATTTCAGAATTGGAACAGAATTCAGAGACCTCCGAATTCTACTTTTATGAGCGTACACAGGGGTGGGGGTGGGAGTGGGTGTGAGAAGGCAGGTGAAGAGGAACTAATGGTAGCACCCAGGATCAGAACTCAGCCCACATCCCTGTGTTCCCCATCACCTCCTATTTTTTAAAAATAATGTTGATTCATTTTTTTTATATAGGTATGAGTGCTTTGCCTGAATATATGTATATGCACCACGTGCATGCCTAGTGTCTACATAGGACAGAAGAGGCTATCAGATGTCCTGGAATTGGAATCACAGATGGTTGTCCATTGCCATGTAGTGCTGGGAACTGAACCTGGGTCCTCTGCAAGAGCAGCTTGTATTCTTAACCACTGAGCCATCTCTCCAGCCCTGTTATTGACTATGTCTGAGGAATCACTATTCATATATCTTTTGTAGCAGAATAAACTGTCCCAATATGGTGCTTAATTTATAGCTATCAAGAACATAAGATCATGGATTCACAAAGCTGATAATGAAAATAAAAATGACAGTAGGCTCCCACATGCAATCTTTTAACACCCATTGTCCTTTTTTGTTTCCTCCCCGTGAAACTGCCTTGGCTCTCTCCAAGGAGGACTGGCTGTCTCCAGTTCTGTGGCTGCTGGATTTATGGGATGGCTACCTCATTCATCCCTCTTACCAGCTTGAGGGTTACTCTGTGTGTGTGTGTGTGTGTGTGTGTGTGTGTGTGTGTGTGTGTGTGTGGTGGTGGTGGTGGTGGTGGTGTTAATATCCCGAAACATTTAAGTGTGCGAGGCTGTGGAATCTGCCCTGCTCTTACCAGTGTTCAATCTGTCCTGACCAGTGACTTCATTCCTCTGTCACAGAGGCTATAGTGATTATGTTGGGTAATGAATGAAAGAACGCAAAAGCCTTCACACACTCAAAAGAAGTTAACTGTGACAGCACATACATGCTGTGTAGCAATCGCCTCTGAATGACACATTCCTTCCAGGAAGTGTGTGTGTGTGTGTGTGTGTGGGGGGGGGGGATTTGTCCTCAGGAGACTCAGGAGTAAACAAGCCTTACAATTTCCTCAAAGCCGAACTGTATTTATTCATGAGGATTCACAAGGCCTTCCTGAAGGCCACAGAAGCAGCAGACAACTGCCTAGGGCGGCACCAGTCAGCCCAGCTGCCTGCAGGAGATATTCTCAGCCTGGAGCTGTCCACACCTTGTGGAGGGAGCTCCAAGCCTGTAGACTTTATGAGCTGTTACCCAGCTTAGTTGGACTGAGCTGCCCATGCTCCTGTATGCAACCTTTCCCCATATGCCTCTAAGTAACCCAATGAAGTCACTGGTTTGCCAAGCTGAGCCTTGGTTTTGTTTCTTTGGCTTTGGTTTGTTGTGGGTTCCCTAATTGGGGTGAGTAGATGTTTATTTGTCTCTGTAGGAAAAGTCACATAAGAGTATACAAGAAATATCTGCTACTTGTGACAGATAGTATGGTTACATCCTGAATTTTGCCCATGTTTACTTCATAGACAATGAAAAAAATGTTTGTTTGGAGATAAGTGCTGTGTTCTAGTCACTGGTGACAACCATCACAATTTCTAGGGTTCAGTCTGGGACACTGGCAGAGGGAATTAATTGGGTGAATTTTTCTAACAAGCTACACATTCAGCATTCTGTTAACATTCTACTTAGGAAATAATGCTTTGTTTACAAAAATCTGAGGTGGGTTCATATGCATACCAAAGTAATGAAAGTTCCTTCTAAACCACATAATACCTTTTATGGTCTTTGGGTTTTAAGTGTTGAATTGATTTCCATAGAAGAAAAAAGGGTAAAGTATATGATATATGCTTTTCTATACATAAAACTCATTTCAAATTTAAACCAAAACCAAAACCAACCAAACAAAGCCAAGATCTACTGAGCATCTATGACAGTCCAGGCACATCAGAAAACTTCATCTAGTCCTTGCGACAAGCCCACTAGGTGGGTGGTACTGTTAGTCTCCTTACAGACACACAAACACTACATCTTAGTGAGGGCCAATAGGCTTGCAGGAAGAGGAGGAGGCACTAGACCAAACCCAGAGTCTCTCAGAGTCCAGATGCCTCTGCCAGCCTGCCTCTCTCCGGACAAAGTCCTCAGGGCAAGTCTCAGGTTGTGACTACAGAACAGTCTTTAAACACAAAGGCATGCAGAGCTGAAATAAAATGTGCTATTTTAGGAATGGAAATCAATACTTACATAGAAGCGTGACACAGTTTTCCCACCCACAGTTAGGGTTGCTGTTTTTCCATTATAGCTTTCCTTGGGAGTATATTTTACCACATGACAGTCTTGTACCTGAAAAAAAAATAAAAATAAAAATAAAAAAGCCCACAAAACTTAAGCTTGTACCGTGATCCACCACATATAATAAGGGCCTAGGACAATTAGGATTTTCAGAGTTACTTAACTCATTATGCACTCTAACAGCCAGCAGCGAGATCACAGTTACAACCAGGAACTGAAAGAACTGGATGTGAAGTGATGGGCTTGAGATATTTTCTAAGAATGAACTAAGTGGCAGATCTACGTTAACCCTCCCTGCCAGGGCACTGCTCTAGGTTTCCTAATCCCACTGTGGGAAGACTGGTTTGAGGCCAGACTCTATTTTCCCAGACCCATCAGAAGCAAAGTTCTTTGCTATTATCTGTCACATTTTCCTTTACCACAGTTTTCTCTCTGAGATACACATTTCAACCATTACAGCTTATGTGCACAGATAATGGCACGCACATAGATGTTCTTATATTTCTATGTTTTCTTACCTGAAGTAATGTGACTGCATGCTTTTGACCATCTTTGGTCCATAAAGGCATCATGCCGAGCTTGAGGGCGATAAGGCCAACTCTGGAAGAACCTGGCAATAAATACAATATATTTAAGACTATTTACAGATGTAAGCATCTTCAACTATATCAGGCACTGTAAGTATCTTCAATTATATCAGGCATGATATACTGGTGGTTAACAAATGTTTATAAAATGAACAAATGTAAAATAATTCTAATATTCAGTTTTAAGATAAAAGTATTAATACAGAGCATATAAATCCATCATTACTTTTTCCTAGTTTCAGATCCTATCCAGCATTATCAATCAGGAAATACCTATTCAAATTCTAAGGTATTAGATGGTACTATACTATACAGATGCCATAGGCTCTCCTATTAAAATGTAATCTATTAAGAACTTTTGGGGCTGGGAATGTAGCTCGGGAGGCAGAGTGATTGCCTCGTATGGACAAGGCCCTGAATATGATCTCATGAACTACATAAGGCAGGCCTGAGAGTATATGCTCATAACCCAGCACTCAGGAGGTAGAGGCTGGAAATTCAGGAGTTCAAGGCCACCCTTGACTACAGTGCGAGCTCAAGCCAGGCTAGACTTGAACTTCTGTCACTAAACAATGCAAATGCCTCAATAATTCCAGAGACCACATGTTCAGTAGGAAAGGCCCCATCCTGCTCGGTCTGCTCACACATGGGTTTAGTTTCACACCAGAGACAGAGCTGACTGTGGAACTATGCTTCCCAAATGAGTACACAGCATTCCAATTAAAAGCAGCTGTGTTAACACAGGCCATTGTACACTGGATTTTTCCAGCCTCTTCTCCCTGGTTCTTCCCTTTCATTTTGGGAGGAAGATCATAGAAAATGATCATAGAAAATCCAGAATGATTTCCCTCTCACCCAAAATACCTTCCTGAGGAGGTCTCTTACTAGCAGCACATAAGAAGTTTGGAAATAAGCTGGCAAACCAAAGCAGAATGAAACAGACACTCAAGAAATGAAAATTCAAGATGTCAAACTTGTAAAGCAGTCAACATTTTTATGCATCCAGCCATACTGTAATTAAGGGGTCATGTCTCGACTCCCCCCAAATCACCTGGTTCCCAAGGATGTAAAGGCCACGGTTCATCTTTCAGGGGATTCAGTTTACTTGCTAATTGGGCCTTATTTTCATCAAAGACCAACTGCTTAACAAACGAGGCATTTTCTTCAGAAAGATGCTCATCCCACCAAGTACTGCTCTTGCTTTGGAGATGTCTAACAAAGAACCAGATGTTTGTTCTGAAAACAAAAACAAAAACACCACCAAATCATTTTTTCCATTTAATGCCGGGGAAGCCACAGTGTTAGATAATGTCCTAAAGGCCTCAGGGAATGGTGTGGCTTGTGTATTTACCCTGACATTTCTTATGATAACATTGGGGCTTCCACTTTAATCAAGAAAGGTTAGTCTGAAGGCTTTTTGTACTTGATGAACAAGCCTACCTAAACACACGAAGGGCTACTAACCCAAATGAATGTGTATTTGACAGTTTTATACCCAATGAAGGTGGCAGCATGTGGCGAGCTGAATTTTCTCTTAAGTGTACCTCCTCCCTGTAATGACATGGCCTATGCTAACAAACCAAATATACGGAGTTTTAAAAACAAAACTAAAACCCACAAAATGCACAACCTATGACCAGCTGAGCACCAAGAAGGATCTTAGCAGGTTTGAGGCAAAGAACAAGGCGTGTGTAATTCTTTCACGAAGTGGGCCAGAACCTAAATACATCTCTGTGCAGTCCACTTTGGTTGGTAGTCAGGAAGTTCCAGCTTAGAATCGCGAGTGATTTTCTACTTATTAGCTGAGTGACTTTGGACAACCTATTTCCCTTTAGTTTCAGTTTTATCTGAAAAACTTTGATTGTAGTCTGCTAACAGGGGGCTGGCTACAGGACACACGCCTAATACGACACTTAATACAAACCCGTCTAGTACAGTCCACGCTGGCTGGAAGATATTGCTGCTGATAAGAGTCGCAGCTAACAGCTCATTTCTTAAACATTAAAACACTACCCCTTCGAGCCTTTTGATTAAAACATGCTTTCTTGATCTGGGTCACACCTCTGGACCTTTGACACTTTCCACTTAGAACAGACCGCCTGCGCCGGGCCCAGCCTCTGCTCAAGGACACAACCGTGTGGGCTGCGCACCTCTCCACCCTCTCTTGCCCGTACCCACCTACTCCCTAAGCCCGGGGCAGCACCTAGGCCTCTGGCGCCAGAGCCCAGCACCTGGGCGCCGGCCGGCCCCAGCAGCCTCCAGGCCGGCATGGAGTGGCCGGACAGGGCTCGGCTCGCGACACCTGCGGGCGCGCCGCCGCGGAGCTTTCAGCGAGTCCCCGGCACAAGCACCGCGCGTTCGAAGCAGCCGCCGGACAGCAGTCACACTACTGGATCGCCAATGCCTTCCGCGGAGGAAGAGAACAGCCGAGCCACTTCCGGTCCTTTTCTCAATGCGCTCCGGGCAGAGACTCAATACTCTTAACTATGGTTCCGTCGCCAAATTGCTCTCTTTTGCCAAGGGATACAGTGTAGACTTCTCTTTAGCTGTGGGTAAGAAAGGATTGGGGTTTTAAACTTTAGAAGAACGAGCAAGAAAGGATCAGACTTTCTTAAGAAGCTAAGGAAAGAGAAGTCACCTCCAAAAATTCCCACTGTGGGACAACTCGGCAACACTTCGGCCATTTTATATTAGTTAATCCTAAGAACAGCCCTGAAGAGAAGTTATTCCTTTATTATAAACGAGGGAACACAGACTTAAAATTTATGTACATTCCAAAAACAGATGGGCAGAGAAAACACTGAAATAAGGCTGGAGTGTGTTTAACAATAGAATGGGATCAAAACCAATAGAACAGCATGCAGCTTTCAGGGCTGGGCATAAATAGTACCAGGCAGTTCTTCAACTCGTGAAAGATCTTGAATTTGAATCATCCAAAGAAGAGGTTCGTGGATTTGAGATCAGGTGCGATTGCAGCAGAAAATGGTATTATCACAAAGTTTCTGAGTGATTGTGATGCAGCTACTGAGAGCAACTGTGTCTTCTACGCCGCAGGTCCGGCCCACCATGGACGCCCTGGTGTCCTACTTCAGAAGTCCCTTTCTCGGTCAGATGAGTGTTTTTGGAAAGACGGAAGTATCAGTTTTGCCTTTTCAGCCCCTCCCCCTCCCGTCCCCTCCCATCCCCTCCCGTCCTTCCCTCCCTCCCTCCCTCTCTCTAAGATCTGGGTAGCCTTAGAAGGTCCATAGGAGAACCTGGCCACTGCTTGGACTTGTATCTTTCTGTGTTCTTACATCTCACTAAGCACTGCTGTGGGTACCTCGGCCATATCTCAGTAATATGTTAAGCCATAGAGAAAAGAATGCATCACTTCATCATAGCTGCTTGGCTTCACAGATACTTAAGATAGGCACTTTCATTGAGTCTTGACATACACTATATGTGAGAGTAAAAAAAAATCCCCTATTATCACCAATATCTAGTATTTTGCATGTCTATAGTGTACAATAGTATGTGCTCAGTATTGTATCTGTCCATTAGTCAATGATAACCAGGAGGACAATGAACCCATAGGAAGTTAAGTTTAATTAGCTTAATGCAACAAGAAGGATCACATGTTTGGGAATGTCAGTGTAGGAATGAGTCAGGAGAGGATTAATACAAAATTTAGGCTTACACTAGGTGTTTTTAAGGTACTATCAAGGAAATGAATTTATTTTCAAATGGATGCTATGAAGAGTTAAAGACAGTTCAGCAATTAGGCTTCTTAATCTTTATTCTGGTGACAGGAAGACCAAATTGGGCATTGAGAATGATTGACAATGTCATGAATTTGCGCGTGCATGGCGCGAAGGTGGAGAGGGTGGGGTGGGGGTGTCCTGCACATGCAGAGAAACATGTTGACATGCTGGGCAGATGCATACCATGCAGCAGCAGCGGCCAGCAGCTTACAACCCAGAGGATGCATCCATGTGGAGAGTTTATTATAATAGAGAGACAAAGATAAAGATAGGAAAGAGAGACAGAGAAAAAGAGAGAGAGAGAGGTCGAGGGTGCACGTCATGTGTGTGGCGGGGGAGGAAGGGGAGGAGTTTTTCCTTTTATGTCAGGTGAGGTGCCAAGGGGTGGGATTTCAAAGGGGCAGGTCAGAATATTAAGCAGACAATACTGTTAATCATTTTGTTAGCAGCCTTTAGAAATACCATGTTGATGTTCTGTTGTAAACATAACAAAAATGGATGGTAAAATGATTCATCTTCATTCTCTCAGTATATTTTTCCCACTTAATCTTTATAATAACCTCATGTGGTGATACTATCATTATCCCAACTGTAGGCAAAAGGAAACAATGACTTAAATAGTGTTACCCAGCTAGTAAGTGGTAAAGCCAAGGTCTAAATTGTGGTAATGTCACCATAGAGATGTTTCCCTAGACATTTTATCTGTTTCTCTGTAGCGTCTGTGTTGCTGTTCTTGCCTTAGAACCCCTCTAAGGGTAGAGAGGAAAATGAATAAGCATATCACGTACAATGGATCAGGATAAGGGAGAATTCACATTAACCTTTGTTTCCAGTGCCAAGTTTTACCCAATCCAGAATGAGGACGGTGTGTCGATGAAACTGATGATAGGCACTGCTGCTGAAGTGAATCAAAGCAAAATCGTAATTTACTGTCCCAATTGACACCTGGAGCTAGGAGTTGTCATTATTCTTGATTTAGTCACTGCTGTGTGCTTCTAAGTGACAGTTGCAGGTCCCGAGAGACCCAGCATAGGTTTCCTTAGGGAATGCAGGCATTGATTTCAAGCTTCCCGTGTGGTGATATGCCTAAGAAACTGCCTAGATGCCAGGATCCCAGCCGCTTTGCCTCAGTAGGACTTCATTTTCTCACTGGAGCAGAGAAGACCTGCCCAGTCTCTTTTTATTATGACAGTTATGAGGTTCTTACCACACTAATTCAGACCAGGGCTGATGAAAAGAAGCTTTCTGTTTATAAAAGTAAGAATTAATACATTTTTAATTCTGAATTACTACATTCATGCCCAGAAATGAGAACCACCATAGTAGTTTCAAAGCCAAGTTTCATTAGATATACTGAAAACCTAACATTTGGTTTTGCCATGAAGTTTTAACAATATTTGTGATGTGTTCTGTGTGGCTGGCTTATTGCAGAATATTAACAATTTCATTATCAGGCAATTATATCTTAGTGGCCATTTATGCATTATTTAATAATATACCTTATACTTGAAATTGAAAACCTTTAATAAATTAGTTTAACCTTTTAATAAAACTATCCTAGACCATGTTCTATTTTCCCTAAGTTGTAGAGAATTAGAATATTTACAAATTGTTACAGCTGTGATGAAGATAGGTCGTAGCTCTGGTAGTGGAGTAGACAAAATGCACTTACAGAAATTTTGGACTTGGGGATTCCATTGCCGGCTGGAATCAAAAGCCTAAGAAGCCATAGTGTAAAATCCCCAGATGCTCATTCACCAAGAAAAGGAGCTTCATGTCAGTGCTCTCCAGCAAGATCAAGTCACATTTGTAACTTCACTAGCACACTTTCAGGATACAATCGTTATTTCTACTGGATCAGACTGTGGACTTTAGGGTTTCAAGAAACTATCAAATGCACCTATATTTGATTTGGAGAAATAAAAAAGGAAGAAGTGAAGAAGGGGAACGAGTAAGAGGAAATGAATGGAAGTGGAACAGGAGGAGGAAGATGAGGGTGAGGAGGAGAAAGGAAGGGAGAATAACAAGAACAGCAACAACTTGAGGAAGCCACCCCCAGTGTGGCTCTGAAAAAAAAACATGTTATACACGTTCTTAAAGTTTCCCAGAATCTTGTCCCCTTCTCTTGTTTTTAGTGTGGTTGTGAGATTCAATGTAATTCTGCCAATGTGAATTTCTTTAAAATTTTTTATTGTTATAAAAATGTTAACAACAGAAAACAGAACACCACATACCAGGGGACCACATGCCTTCAGTTGAGGCCATCTGGCTTGTTTCCCTCCTGATGCCAGGCCATTATCACAGTGATCACCACTTATATTTGTAATTGCTTGGTACCCAAAGAATAGGTAACTTTCCCACTTAACTAAACAATGATTGCAGCTTTTGCTCTGAAACATTGGGATAAAAAACATCGGTACTAGAGGAGCTCATAGCAGGGAAGATGGGGGAAGCAAACAGACAAAAAAGTACATGTCTGAGTAGAGATGTACAAACTTCTTGAAAAGGATTCTCATAGAGGAGGTAATGTGAATTATTCCTTGGGGGAAGAGGAAGGTTGCCTAGGAGTAGAGAAAGGACATTGTAAGTAAAAGCAATACAACTCCTACAAAACAATAAACCAACCAAAGACTTTGGGCACAGAACAACCACTGCTGTATTATCTGAATGATTATCTTTGCCAGGATTGTAGAAAGGACACAGTAAGGATAGCTTGTTTCTTCTGTGCATGTGATAGATAATGGATCTATTTGCATTCTTCTACATGTAGATATCCAATTATGCCAGCACCATTTGTTGAAGATGCTTTCTTTTTTCCATTGTATAATTTTGGCTTCTTTGTCAAAAAATCAGGTGTTTGTAGGTGTGTGGATTAATTTCAGGTTCTTCAATATGATTCCATTGATCAATGTGTCTGTTCTTATGCCAATACCAAGCTGTTTTTGTTATTATAGCTCTATAGCAGAGCTTGAAGTCAGGGATGGTGATGCCTCTGGAAGTTCCTTTATTATATAAGATTGTTTTGACTAGCCTGTTTTTTTTTTTCCATATGAAGATGAGTATTGTTCCTTCAAGGTCTGTGAAGGATTGCATTGGGATTCTGATGGGGATTTCATTGAATCTGTAGATTGCTTTTAGTAAGATTGACATTTTTACTGTGTTGACCCTACTTATCCACAAACATGGGAGATCTTTCCATTTTCTGATATCTTCTTCAATTTCTTTCTTCAAAGACTTAAAGTTCTTGTCATATAGATCTTTCACTTGTTTGGTTAGAGTTACCCAAGATGTTTTATGTTATTTGTGGCTATTGTAAAGGTGATGTTTTTCTGATTTCTTTTCAGCCCATTTATCATTTGTATATAGGAGGGCTACTGATTTTTTTGAGTTAATCTTGTATCCTGCCACATTACTGAAGGAGTTTACCAGATGTAGGAGTTCCCTGGTGGAATTTTTGGGGTCACTTATGTAGACTATCATATCATCTGCAAATAGTGAAAGCTTGACTTCTTCCTTTCCAATTTGTATCCCCTTGATCTCCTTTTGTTGTCTTATTGCTCTAGCTAGGACTTTGAGTACATATTGAATAGATATGGGGAGAGTGGACAGCCTTGTCTTGTTCCTGATTTTAGTGGAATCACTTTGAGTTCCTCCCCATTTAGTTTGATGTTGGCTCTTGACTTGCTGTATATTGCCTTTATTATGTTTAGGTATGTTCCTTATATTCCTGATCTCTCCAAGACCTTTATCATGAAGGGGTGTTGGATTTTGCCAAAGGCTTTTTCAGCATCTAATGAGATGATCATGTGGTTTTTTCTTTTAGTTTATTTATATGGTGGATTACATTGACATATTTTTGTATGTTGATGTTTCTCAATGTTGGCTGGAACAAAGATGCAGGCTGATGTCAGCAGGGGACCAAAAACACCTTTCAGGCTTAATTACTCCATACATGGTGGTAGATGGGTAGATGCTACTTCTGTTGCTGAAACCTGTATCTGGTCTCTGCTTGTGCTTCCTCACAATATGGTGGTTGGCTTCCAAGAGCAAGCCTTGCAAATAAACACACATAGATTGTGTAATCCAGTTTGACCTAACCCTATGAGACACATGGTGTGACTTTACTGCTGCCACATGCTGGTCCATATTCAAGGGGAATGGCAAAGGTACACTCTGACAAGAGAATGTGGGCTGGAAGACATTGTGAGCATCTTCAGAGACACAGACACCATATGTCCAGGAACATAAGTAGGATTGGTTTTAGGTTGTTGTAGGGACCAAATGATGGCTGACTGCCATGACAGAGTGATCCAGTAAAAACTTTCAGACTAAGTCCAGATGGTTTACAAGAGAGACAATATGATTTGTTCCATATTTTTCTTGGCTCTAAAGAAGTTTCTAGATATAGATGTGGTATCTCTTCCATTTAGAGAGACAAAGGCAGGGGCAAAAGAACATGTTGATCCAAAGGGTGGGAGGACATGGCAATGGGCAAGCATGAGCAACTGAGACCAGGACAAAAGGGAATCTATCAGACAGGGCAGGCTGCTGACCTCAGGGCCTTTCCTGATGTCTGCATGCTCCTGTGGCAAGCAGCTGAGGTGTGTCCAGAGGGAGTGAGCAAAGTACAAAGGATGGGGAGAGGGCTGCCAAGCTGCTCAGGAGTCATGTGGTGACAGTGGTTTCTCCATCTGTGGCATTTAGACTCCAATCAGGCCTAGACGCATCGTCATGGCAACTTGCCCATCTGCACCGCTGAGCTGAGACAGGATTCCCTTAGTAACAGAGGAGCTGGGAGATGATGCTTAAAATAATCTTTTATGCCCAGACAGAAATGCCTTTGCAGTTTTATTAGCCATGTAGCATCATGGGGCCTGGCTTTCACTCTCACTTTATATCAAAATGGAACAAACTGGCTTTTTAAAGCAAGAGTTTCTCTGTCTCCACTGCACAAAGCTTGCATCCCACTGAAGCCAATGAATATCACACCTAAGTTCCTAGAGTTGCTGGTCAGTATCACATAAATTGCCTCCAAATAGAACAGGCAGTCTCCATCCGAAATCACTGGGCTTCATCTAATCTTTTTTCTATATCCTACTGAAGTCCCAGCAGTCTCTCTGTAGGGAAAATAGTTATGCTAAACAAGAGTTTAACACTTAGGTCATTTAGCCCGACAGTTCCTTGTATCTGTTGGCCATCCTTGCTCGTGCCTCCCCTCCGATTTTCCCTCAGCTGTGGCTCTGTCTCGCTTGTGACTGATAACCCTGGCTATTAATTCCTCTCTCAGCATTTACCATGTGTATGTGCATGTCCTTCCATGGCTGCATCATCCTTTAACAGTGAGAAGACTCGAGTTCCTAAACCATCTCCTCTCAGTAAAGCTGTTGGCTCTTAGGGTAGGGGCAGTAGTTCAGAGATTGCATGCTTACTTAGCCTGGGTGGGGGTGGTAGCCCAGAGGTTACATGCTTACTTAGCCTGGGTAGGGGCAGTAGCTCAGAGGTTACATGCTTACTTAGTCTGCTACCAACCCTGAGTTCAGTCCTCAGCAAAACAAATCGATTATAGTTCACTAGGAAAGCTGTAAACCCTCCCAGCCTCTTTCTCCTCTACCATCACTATCCCTTACAATACTCACATACCTCTTACAGTGGATGACCTTACATGGACATGTCATCATGATCCGATGGCCAGGTTTTCATGAGGGTTCACCCAGTGTTGAAAATCCTGTGGGTCTGCACCACCATACAGGTGTCCACCATTGAAGATGATGTGTCTTTTTAAAACAATGTTTTAAACTGAAATAGAATTACATTTCCTCCCCCCTTTTCTCCTCCAGCCCTCCTGTTACCCTCCTTTGAAACCTTCCTATCTCCTATCTCTCTCTCACTCTCAAGTTGATAGCCTCTTTTTCTTTGACTATATTTGTCACACACACACACACACACACACACACACACACACACACACACAAATATACATAAATATACAATGCGTGCTCAAATATACATAAATACAATCTTTTTGTTTGTGTGTATCTGGTGTCAGGGCTGACCATTCTGCGTTGAACAACCAGTAAGGGGGCTTACCCATGAAGGAGACTAATCCCCCTCCTCCCAGCAGTCAACAGTTGCCTGTGGTCCTTTGTCTGTGGGTAGAACCATGGGGAATCCCCCCTTTTCCAGACAAGCATGTCCATGGACATTGGTATCGTAGTTTTGTTTATGTCTCTGTTTCTAGAAGAAACTTTCCCAGCAGACTTCCTGGTATTTTTGGCTTTTACAGTCTTTCTGCCCCCTCTTCCACAAAAGGGTTAGTGAGGGTATTCCAAGTGACTCCCCAAGCAATACAGATTATTGATGTAGCCCTTGGTTACCTCTCAGGGGTTGAGCCTGGCACCATATTGCTGAAGACACCACACACTTAGGACACAGGACTCTGATGATTTAAGTTAGATCTGACTTGAAAACCTCTCTCCTGAAGTTTAACTTTCATGGTTCCAGAAAATACTATAAAAGCTTTCAAGGGAAGGAAGCAGTGAACAGTGCTAGACACCTATGAGCCATGGGAATTACCAGCATGGCAAGATATGCATAATGGTGCCAGAAGTGCCATTCACATGTAGGTGGAGGCCAACAGTGGACTTAAGCCACACTCAACAGGAGGGAGGTCATGCCTGGGAAACATAGACTCCTCTTTAAAAGGTTATCTGTATGAGTGTTTTGCCTGCACGTATGTGTATCACCCATATGCCTGTGCCCAAGGAGGTCAGAAGAAGGCACCAGATCCCCTGAACTGGAGATGGATGGTTGTAAGACACCATGCAGGTGCTTGGAATTGAACTTGGGTTCTCCACAAGCACAAAAAGTTCTCTTAACCACTGAGCCATCTCTCCAGGGAAACATGAGGTGGAGTCCAATATTGATCACAAGAGAGAGAGACCCATCCTCAATGGTCTCCAACGCTAATCCCTGTAACAAAACTGATAGCCCATTTTGTTATAAATAATGATTTATAATGTCCTGTTAATATGTCTCCATTTCACAGATGAGGAGCCTGAGGGTTAGAGTGGATAACTACATGGGGGAGAAGTCTATCTGACCTCAAAACTCTCATTGGTAACCATAATGATTCTGCTCTCTTGGAAGGTCAGGCCAGCTTGTTATCCATTCTTCTAGAATGAATCAGTGCACTTCTGAGAATGAACTGGGATCTGGAGAATGCCAGCTCAGCTAAGCTCATGTTGATCCAAAGATATTAAACAAAGAGACCGGCAGAGCTCCAGCTATGTGTAATGATATTTTTAGTCACTTTCAATTCATTTGCTTCACATTAAACTGTAAATTAATTATAAACTAATCTGAGAGATTATGAAATTATTTTCTCAACCTAATTCAGTCCCTGTGGGCATACGTACTTTTAATATTCCACACTCCAGTTCACCTGTGTTTGACATTTGGCATTCTGATTGCTTTTCACGATGGAAGGATTACGATCCCAGGGGATCCTGGTGTTGCCAACGATTTACCTTTGTGTTTTTAATATATGCAGGAAGTCCTTTGTAGCCTGTTTATGTTACTTGGGGGCAGGGGGATTATTCAACACATAAGACGGGAGAAAATATCTTCCCTTTGAAATGTACCAAGTCTTTTCATCACCAGGGAGATAAATTTCCATTTTAGGAACCTTATCCTGACCATCTAGATGGGAGCACTGATAACGGAGCTGGTGTCTGTCCATCCTAAAGGGAGCCCTTCTAAATTCACTTCTGCTTCCAACTTCACAAAAGCAAAGGTCAATGAATACACGTGCATGTATACATTCATATACATATGAAGAGAGCATTGTATACTAGATGAAACCTGCATATGTATTTTTTTTTTAAATCCTTCTCCCTCCCTTCAGATTTCAGAGATGATTCCAGAACTTGAAACCATATTTCCTTTGCAGGAAAAGGTTGTGGATTTTTTGTTTGTTTGTTTGTTTTGTTTTTCTCCTCAGGGAGGATACAGTTTCAGCACCAACTCTGGTCTCAAATATCCAGTAGCTGGGTCAGACTATAGCCTCATGCTTGTCTGTGAATTTACACTGGAGTTTTAAAGTTACAGCTACTATAAGGTGGCTGGATAGGTGGCTTAGTGGTTCAGCATGTTTACTGCCTTTCCAGAGGACCCGAGTTCAGTTCTCAGCATCCACATCAGGCAGGTCACAACTCCACATGGCCTCTGAGGGCACCCCCCCACCCACATGGTGTATCTTTACACAGACATATACACACAAGTAAAAATAAAATAAATCTTAGAGCACCACACATTTATTTAAGTAGCATGCACTTAGAAAACCTCAGTGAACCTGGGTGAGATTCAGAATTACATTACCCATTCTAAAGACTCTACCCTCCCCACACCTGCCAAAGTAAGTGTGGAATACAGTTATACATTTCAACATTTTTTGTGTGTGATGATCTGCTTAAATACAGAAGGCTTAAGAATATTAGAGTAAAAATCTCCTGGTCAACAGAGTAGAATCCTGGGCCTAAATGGAGACCTAACTGGATCCAGCTGGGCCAGGTCATTCACTTGGCCAAGGGAGGGCTCACCATGCTAAATAGGTAGACAGGATAACTGGTCCCTTAATGAAACTACTGTGTCTGTTTGTCTGACCCCCACTCCAGCTTAAAATGGTGTGGTGTTTTTTGCTTCTCTCCTTCATTCTTTTCCTCCAGGTAGCCGCTGAGTTTTACAGCTGGTCTGTCCTGGGATACTTCTTTTAAACTCTAATAAAATTGTCCTTGAGTTTCAGTTTGTGCCCATGCTTAAATTCTTTGATTAATGAGGCTAAGAATTCCAAAAGGGGGTTTCCCCTGTATCAGAACCTTTAAACTTGAAAGGATGAAACATGGCGAAGTGGATGCCTTTGGCCGGCCCTGCTAAGGTATGCCCTTAAGGGAATACAACACACACAACCAAGTTAGTGCGAGAGCTTCCTAGGGGGAGGGAAGAGTGAAAGAGCAAAGGGCCCTTTCGTGAGGACATGGAAGAGACAGACAGACAGACAGGAAACAGGCAACAGAGGAACAACAAGAAGCAGAAGAGGCAAGAGAGGGGGCTGTAACAGCAGACATCTTTAAAGGGTGCACTTGTTGAAAGCTGAGGATGGAAAGGTGGCCAGGGAGGCTGAAGCAGGAACTAACAGAACTCGCTTTCTGAGGCACACTTAGGGGACTGGAGAGATAGCTCTGTGGGTAAAAGCACTTGTTTTTTTTTTCAGAGGATACAGGTTCAATTCTCAGCACCCACATGCTGGCTCACAACCATCCCTTACTCCAATTTCAGGGGATCCAACACCCTCTACTGAATTCTGTGGGTACCAGACATGCACAGGATACACCTACACACATGCAAACAAAACACTCACATGCATAAAAAACTTTTAAAAAAAACCATTTACATCCATTTTGACACTGACAAAGAAAAGAGAATAGAATTTGGGGAGGTACGTGTATGTTATCAGAAAATATAAATATTTCGTAAATGTTTCATGAGGTTTTTATTTTCCTCCCAGGATTATTGACAGTGCATATGGTGACCTGTAATTCCTCACAATAATCACAGTATCCAGTTTTAAGTTCATGTTTTGACGAATCATAATTTCCTTTATTCATCTGAGGTTTTCAGGGAATCTCCACTAAGCACTCTGTTAGAGGCAGCCGGACAAACACCACTTGGTCTCATCGTTGAGCAACCTAAGGAGACACCTCCTCTGCCCAGGGACTCCATTCAGGCATAGCTAGGATCTTGGCTTGCCCTGCAGGCAAGAATTTCAGGAGAGGTCACTGATTTGGGGTTTGTTAAGAAAATGACAGCCCCACGTACCCAAGGGGTAGGTGTGGAACACACCCAAGTGTAGATGGTACAAGCACTTGCAGATAAACACTGTAGAAACCAGGAATGTTAATCATGCAAAGTTGTCTCCTCAACGGAGGAAATGTATACCTGTTTTCCACCCAGAAGGCCGGGAATGGATGTTGTTAATGATCTGGTGACCTTTGCTATCTGAAGAGCCACGTGTTACCCAAATCCCCCAGAACGTTTTTTTATCCCAGACTCTTTCTCCCTAGAACTTTATCTTTGGCTTTGTTTTTCAATCAAACCATCCTTAGGGGACACACCACATGTACTTTATAGCCTGGTTACCTCTGCACTCTCTGGGTCAGAGACCACACCAGATCCTAGGCTCATAAGCTATAGGACCCATTTTCATGGTCACATGTACTTTGCAAAAGAGTTCCAATGCAGTCACACCTTAAGGTCTATTGTCACATGGGATTGATAATTGTTACTAAGAAACTTTTTCCCCCCCCCCCAAATTATACTGTACTTAAATATATCTAAAATAAATTACATGGTGTCAGACTCCAGAAGTTTGAGTCAACCCAACTTCAGTCAGTCTGAACCGAGTTTCCTTCTTACCTCAGTGTATCATTCCCCTGCTGGCTGTGACACTTACACACCAGGGGGAGGTGGGGCGTGCATCCAAGAGCTGCCTGAAGATGTTTCCATAGTCACTTGGAAAGGACACTCTTCAGTCTGTTGAGCTGTCTGCAGGCTGTGCAGGGTGCTCCAGGTTCCCAGTTTTTGTGAGCTGTCACCCACGCTGGGGTGGGCCTTGGTAAGGCAGCTGTCTGTGAGTCACTTCTGCTCCTGTAAGTAGGCCCTCACCTATATTCCTGTAAGAAACCCCAATAAAACTCTTTGGTTCACCAAGTTGGACTTTGGTGGTACCCACACTTTGGTTTCTCATGGGCTCCATATCTGGGTGAGTAGATGTGTGTAGCACCTCCCCAGGAAAAATTTTGTCACACAGCAATTTCATTAAATTTTGATCTTCCCAAGTCCATGTCCTTTTAATACGCTTGGCAATAAATTGCAAAACACCCATAAAGTACTTTCATTTCATTTCCATCTGCAATGACTCCCCCAAGGAAGAGTAAGCTCACCATCGTATTTGGAGTGGGATAGTGGCTTTCTCCCACAGAACATCATGCTTCCAAAAACATTAAAAAATGATTGACAGATTCAGTTATTCAGACATGAATGTTTGGAGATATTTTTCTTGAAGTCGAGTGAAGTGAGCCTGTCACTCCAAGAAGAACATCTGACAGGCTTATTGCCAATGATAACATTTGAGCTTTCTAGCAAAGATTAGGATTTAAAAAAATTGAATCTGCTGCCATAATTTGACAGATTCTCAATACTTTTTGATGAGACAAGTGATATTATACAGCAATAGGTCATATGATGCTTTGTTGTTGTTAAATCAACTGTGTAAGCATTTAGTCAATCTAATACATCTGAGTGAATAAATATTTTCTAAATGACCAATGCATGGCATTACAAAATTCTCCATAAGCAAAGAAACTATTGACAAGTGCCAGACAAGTTTTATTGCTATAATTTCATGTTCTGCATTTACAAACATTACCATAGATTAACACTGAATGAAATGGAAAAATAAAATGATTGATTAAAACCAAAAATTAAAAATAGGGACATCAATTAAGAAATTGCCTCCATCAGTTTGGCCTGTAGGCAAATCTTTGGGGTCATTTTCTTGGATGATGATTGATAATGGCAGGCCTTGGGACAGTGCCATCACTGGACAGATGGTGGTCCTGGGTTGTACAAGAAGCCAGGCTGAGCAAGCCATAGAGAACAAGCCAGAAAGCAGCTCTCCGTGGTATCTACTTCAGTTCCTGCCCCCAGGTTCCTGCCAGAAGTCTCTACACCGACATTCTCAGTGATGGAGTGTGACTTAAGAGTTGTAATCTGAAATAGATCCCTTTTACCCCAAGGGTGTTCTACCACAGCAATAGAAACTCTTAAGACGCAGGTGGTTTGTGACTGTCAGTGCTGTATTCCAGCCAGAGTATCATTTCCCTTGCTGACTAACCTACCTCCCCTACCTTTCTACTATCCCCCGCTTCTGAGAGACACCTGTGTTAGATTCTACAGTCAGTGAGATCACGTGGCATTTGTCTTTCTGTGTCTGGCTTATGTCAATTGACATAACTTCCTCCAAATTTACCTACTTTGTCTCAAAGGACAGAATTTAATATTTTTGACCGAACACTATTCCAGTGTAGAATAAACATTCAAAGTGATGGATGTGCTCATTGCCATGATTTAGTCATCCTACAATGTATTGAAACATCACACTGCACCACATGAATATGTTCCACTATTATGTGCTTATAAAAATAAAAGAAAAAAATTGATAAGATGAGAAAAACACTGAAGAGTTGCAAAATTAGAAGACTATCATTATTTTCTTTTGAAAATAGTTTTAAATAAAAATATATTTTTTACTTATTTTTTCCATTTTTTTTTTTTGGTTTTTCGAGACAGGGTTTCTCTGTGTAGCTTTGCGCTTTCTGGACTCATTGGTAGCCAGTGGCTCGAATCACAGAGTGTGTCTGTGATGTGGATTAAGGCGTGCGCCCACCGGCTTTATTTTTTCCATTTTCATATGTGTGTAAGTTTGTATATGGTTTGTGCACGTGTGTGGGCCTGAGTGTGTTTTGGGGATGCTCACACATGTGTGTGTGTGTTTGGGGGAATCTGAGTTTGGTGTTAGGAATCACTCTTTTTTTTTTTTTTTTTTTTTTTGAGACAGGGTTTCTCTGTGTAGTCTTGGCTGTCCTGGAACTTGCTCTGCAGACCACACTGGCCTCAAACTCACGAAGATCTGCCTGCGCTGCCTCCTAAAAGCATGTGCCACCACTGCCTGCTAGGAATCACTCTTGATAGCTCTTCCACCTTATTCTTTGAGGCCGAGTTTCTCAACCAAACCCAATATGGCCGTCTCATTAGCCAGTTTGCTATGGGAATCCCCCATTTCCACTTACAGAGGGTTGATTTATAGGTCTGCTTTCATAGCTACCTGACATTGATGTTGGTTCTGGGGATCTGAACTCTGGTCCTCAAACTTACATAGCGCTTGCTAAGCTCTTTAACCACTGAGCTATCTCTCCAGCCCTTTAAACATTTGTTGATGATAACATATAATGAACTGACTATTGCTACTTAATATATTTTCAGCATCAATGTCCTCCCCCCCTCTTTTAAGACCAAGTCTTATGTAGCTCAGACAGGCCTCAAATGTGCTAGATAGCCTAGAACTCTTCATCTTCATGGATCTATGTCTTGACTGCTGGGATTACAGGTGGGTACCACCATGTTTGGCTTCCAGTTTCAACTCCCAATACAACAAATATCACAGACACAAACTCAGAAAAAAAACCACTAACGGTTCTCAAGAATTGTAAGACCCGCTGGGGAGGGGGCCAGTTGACTCTATTGTGCCAAATTAGTTCTCCAGAGCCATCTTCAACACAGTGAGTTTTCTTTGGACTGATACAATTAGGCTCCTGTATTGTTTTGAAAATTGTTAAGGCATGCTGTCGCATGTGTGCTTTCTAGACTATGAAATGATATAAGAGCGGTTTATGCAATATACATAAAAGAACAGAGTTTTCAATTATCCTGAAAAGGTGGACAGTCTGCACTAGGTCCCCATTTCCGCTTGGTCCCCAGAGCTGTGTAGTGGCTGCCCTCTTCTGGACACATGCTTTCCCATTGCTCTCCATTCTTACTCTGGACATCCTGCATTATGCACAGGGTTTGCTCAGCTCCTGGAAGCAGCCACAACCATGTACGATCTATACGGTATTCTTCGTGGGTAGACAGTGGGGAGAGCTGGTAGCATCCTGAGGATCTAATGACACGTCCCCAACAGGGTAGGGAGCCTATGAGAGGAAGATGACATCCTCAGATGGGAGATTTCCAAATTTGGGGCAATGGTCTGTTTTCTTAAAAAATCTCTGTGTGTCTGGCATGTGCATATGCGTGAGTGTATGTTCATATCTATGAATGCAGGTGTATGCACACAATGTTGGAAGACAACTTGGGGTGTCAGTCTTCATCATCCACCTTGAGACAAGGTCTCCCACTGTTTGTTGATGTGTACAGCAAGAGAGCTAGCATGTGAGCTGTGAGGATTCTTCCATCTCGGCCTCTCATCTCACAGTAGAAGTGTGATTACAGACACAAACTGCCATGTCCGACTTCAAGTAGGTTCTGTGGATTTGAACTCATGCCCTTGCTCACATGGCAAGCACTTTACTCACTTTCTTACAGATTTCCTAATGATTTGCTCTTAATATAGCCAAGAAGGTAGAGATGGGGTTTGGGTTCAGGATTCAGAGTATCCATTATTCAAATTTCGGCTTTGCTAAGGACAGCCATGAACATTTCTAGTCTGGTGACGGCATCCCTCTGTTTTGAGTTAATTTTTCCAAAATCTTGTTTCCCTGACTTCTTGCTCATTCTTCCTTTGACTATTTCACTTCACTCTAATTCTCCATCATTGTGCTCCTGCACCTGTCAGTCAAAGGAAAGTATTTTAGAACGTGCTATGCCGAAAACCACGTGGGCACTGAAAGCAGAGGTAACCACGCTGCCTTGGCTTTGCTGGCGGTACACTTCCTTGCTGGATTTCTTCCTTTGACTCTGTTTGTGTATTTCACATTGTCAACGGAAATCCTTTATTTCTCCATTTTCCTCAAAGCCAAAGCTTCCATTCTGGGTGGTCAGAAACAAGTGCCTGCCAGAAGCCAGCTCATTTCAGTTAAAAAGGGCGTGGGGGCTCTGCTTGGAGTAAAGAGTCTTGTTTTAATTAATATCAGCTTGCTTATTTGATAAGGGCAGATCCTAGGGCTAGTTTTACCTATGCCAAACAAATTTTTGTATTCAAGTATTAAATGTGTGCCCTTTTTGTTCTGGCTGTACACACATTGTCAATGCCAAGCTCCTTTGGGGTCATGTTGACTCCTTTTGCACATCCTCTTTTCCTCCATCCCCAAGCACATCAATGTGTGTGTAAAATATGTGCATATTTTACCTACATCATATACATATACATGTGTGTTCTTTTGTTTCTTTTTGCCTGCTAAAACTGGTCATAAAAAAGGGTGCTGCCTTCAATAGGTGAGGATTAAAAAGAGTCAGGGGACATCAATGGTGAGGTTTTATATCTGATTTTGGACCACTTTCATAAAAGAGAACAGTAATTGGTCCCCAGGATGGAGGGCTCAGCTCCCCAGGCTCTTCTGTATACTTATTCCAGCAGATGAGATTTTGCCAAATTGTCACCAGGGCCTGAAGAGCTGACTCTCTCCCACCTAGTTTCAGTAGAGGGTCTGTTTGTGAGTTCTCCATTTAGAAAGTATATTCTCAAAAAGACCTGTGCTGGGAGATGGGTGCAGGAATGGGTAAAATGCAATTTCCACTCTTCATGGAGAAGCTGGTACTATCTATCTCAGGATGCTGGAGAGATTGAATGAGATTGTACAAGATAAGAAATTCGAACAGTGTCTGTTACAGTCTCTTGTTGTAGAATAGATGTTTGTGCCCTTCCACAATTCACATTGGAAGATCTGATGCCCCTATGGTGGTATTAACAGGTAGAGACTTTGGGAGGTGGCTGGGTAATGAGGATGGGATTCTTATAGTGGGATTAGTGTTCTTGTAAGAATAGACCAAAGAATTCTATTTTCTGTATCACGGAGGATAAAGCAAGATGATGTCTAACTGTGAGTGAGAAAGAGAGGGTCCAAATGGCTGGCCCTAGATTGGACTTCCTAGACTCCAAAATCATGAGAAAAAAATCTGCTATTTAAGCTACTGTGTTTATGGGATCTTGTTTTAGCAACTTGAGATAAGATATCCTGAAATGATTGTTAGGTGATATTTTTTTTTTTTTATTCTTTGGAGCTGAACTTAAGTCTGACTATGAAAAGGAAGGAAACCACCTAAAAGTTTTGGCAGGCAAATTGGACTCTGTCCTTACCAACTCAGAATCCCAGGATATGGATGGAGCAATGACATTAGCAGATATTGGAGCATGGCATGGTACATCGTATCATGGTGCTCGGAAATGCTCATCCTACTTATTAAATCTATTACAGGTCAGAGATCAATTAGAGGCCACATTGACAAAACTATTTGTTTATTCACTCATTTTATTGTTCACCTCTGCATGGACTAAACATCTACTGAGTGCTTCCTCATACCAGGTACATAGACACAGACATTCATACACTGGTTTGGGGTTAGAAATGGTCATTAGGGAGTTCTCTAATACAGAACTTAACTCTTTCAATTTTGGGTCTGTGATGGAAGCACCAATCTTCCTCTGATACCCCCTCAGTCATGTGAAATATACACCTCACTGGTAGGAGGTTGCTTTGAAAAGAGGAACAAGACCACAACGCTTAGAAAAAAAATTCTGTAAGTACCCAATTTATTCAGAAAACAATACAATTTAAACATTTATGACTCTTTTTCAGTCTTACATTTTTTTTAAACCATCATTCCCAAAATGTTATGCATTTGGTTGACATGTATTTGCAAGATTAGGATCTATAATTATAACTCTGGAAATTGTACAAGACATTTGATTTGCTTCATTAATTACTACTGCCCCCTCCCCCCAAGAACCCTATCCCAACAAAATGTTTCTTTTGCTTTGGATGTACTTCACCATTTTTCTGACCAAAACTAAGTTTCATTTGTGCTTTTTTTTGTAGCGTATAAAACATTTGTCCATTTCTCCAAGAGATGATCAGAAAAGCAAAAACAAGTCATTGTTTTGGTCCAAGACTACCTTAGATTCAGACCAAACACTCCCGCCCTACATAGTCATTTCTACTCATGGAGGTTACACTCAGAAGTGAGAAACGAGGCAAAAAGATGCCCCAACACTGAGCTCAAAGATCAAGTGAGTAGAACAGAAATCTGGGGAGCCATGTTGCTATTTGGCATGGACAAGATTCCATTCAAGATCCAAGGAAGAATCTTGGGAAATCATTTCTAGGAACCAGAACCATCCATGCAGTGAGCTGTAGTGCCTCTATTAGCCAAGCAGGAGCAAGCCAGAAGGAGCGCTCCTTAGTCTGGGTTGAGGAAGAGGTGTGACTATAAAGCAGTGAGACTGATGTGAGGTGTTCAGCTTCTGGAATCAGTCTCATTACTTTCTAGCCTCGCCTCAGAGATGGGCCAGTCCTCTGTGCTACTGGCAGGGAAGAGGTGCCCTTGGCAAGCAGGCTAAGAGTTGCCCTGTTTGGGGTGATCTCTATTGTGAAAGCCTCCAAGTTCAGAACCTCACTGGTCCTTGTGCAGTGCAAGGAATGCATTGGCATTGCATGGGACCTTGTGAGACATGCAGAACCTCAGGCCCTGAATTAAAAAGCTCCTTTAGAACAAGATTCCCAGGGAATTTGTGTATACGGTAGTGTGTAAACATGGGCACTGGGCTAAATGACCCAGATCCACTTCAAAAAGGCTACCTCTAGGTAGGTAAATTTATTTAGTAGAGAGGCCATTCTCAGCAGGGAGGGATTATAGATAACAATTGCAAAAACAGTGTAGGATTATTTTTATTAGTATTTTAAACATGCAAAATACAGTCCATGCATCTGCCATTTGGAAAAGTCTCTCATCCTATGGGAGATTAAGCCAAATACGTTTTGGCTATCAACATTCAAGAAATGTTTCAAAATGCTTTACAGTGTAAAGATAATAAGAAATTTAGCAAAATTTCAACAAACCGGTATAAAAATGGATACATATACCATTTTAGTTCAAGGCAACATGCTGTAAAGAGTATGTTATGACTGTATTTCATTGTAAAAAGTCTTTAACAATACAGATCAGGCCTTGGGGGCTACACATGCAAAACAAAACAAAAAAAAGTCAGTTAGTTAAAAATCACCGAAACGTGCTATCTTTAAATGTATGTTATTGTTATTTTTTTTTTTTAAGTACAGGAATAGAAGTAGTAAATATTAGCGAACAGTGCTTCAGAACTCTGTAAAAGTTTGGAATTCATGGTGCCAGTGTCCTGGAAGACTCATACACTTCCGATGAACACTTTGGTTTAATCCCTTTACCGTTGTAATAGTCCACGACTTGATTTGGGACTTCAGCCAACACACTCTTTGCAAGGGCAGCTGGCGATGCCTGCAGGGAAAAAGAAATGACTGTGACTTGAAGCAGATGCAGACTCTGACTCAAAGATCTGAGCCCTGCTCTCAGCCGCTAGTCTCACTCCCTAGGTCACCCAGCCATTTGTCCACTCAACGTCCTTGTTCTGGGTCTGCAAATATAAATTCACATCTGAAGATGAATTTTTCTTCAGGTTTTTATTTTCTTTAATTTTCACTCAGTTTTAAACATGTTCCAGGCACTATGCCAGAAGCAGTGGAACTACCAAAAGAGTAGAAATCATGTTAGGAGACTCAGCATGGCCAAACTGAACAATTCTTACAAGGTAACATGCTGTAAATGCCACTCACCAGCAACAGATATCGCATTACACTGATGCTTCCTATCAGTGTAGATGCTTAGAATGAAGCCAGTACTCCTGAATGTAGACCTGTATTTTAACAAGATGCCCTGGTGATTCCTACTGAAATCTGAGGTGTACTGTTATAGAAAGTCACAAACAGTGTGAGACAAAGTGATCTTAGAAGCATACCTCCAAGACTCTATTTAGACAGCACACCTCCAAGAGGAAATAATATTTCACTTGGGCATATATTTAAAACTCAAGGAAGGGAGAGGGGAGGGGCATTTGATGATTCTAAAGACAGTAAGGCATCTGATGGCATTGAAGAAAGAGTTCATGCTTGTTGTGTGTTGTGTGTGTGTGTGTTTGTGTGTGTGTGTGTTAAGTTGGCATGGATGGTATGGAAGTTGGTTCTGTAGTCATTTAGTTAGAAAATTAGCTTGGAGTCAGGATCTTGAATGTCCCTGTAGTACTGATTCTGCAGCAGAGAATGGTTGAGGTCAAGTACATGGTTAACCTTGAGTCATAGAGAGCTGGACCTGACTCCTGGGTCTGACCTTTAGTACTGACTGCACAAGCCTGGCAAGCAGTTCAATAGTCTGAGCCTAATAATTGCTATTTAAGGAATTAGAATTCTGTTGACATGAGAACACAATTGCTCCTGCTGCACAATTGATCCCAGAAGAATGCTGGCTCTAAGACATTTCCATTTGAAGTTTGTCTTTTGCACAAAATGCCTACTGGCAAAGAACTGCCCTTGTCTGAGGCTGACAGTACAAATGCAATGCTCCTCTTCTGGACAAGCGGACACAATGAAAGCGACCACTGTACTCTGCCAAGACAGGGTAAGATGGTCTCTTAAAATTCCTGCTCTGAAAATGTCTGTCAGATACTCTAGGCCTGTAGCCAATTTGAATGCACCAACATGCTGAAAAACATTAGGTATGTCCAGGCTGCCAGCTGTCTGGTCTACTCTGCAAGATCCGAAAGTTGCTTGCATCCATCTACCATTTCTCAGGTACCATTATGTTCCTTCTCAGGTCTTTGATGTGGTTGAAGACTAGATAGTCGTAATTTCCTCAGTTATGATAAAAGATAAGTTAGCTATACCTTAAACTCACAATATAGATAGATAGGACATCTTCTTTAATATTGTAACTATAATTCTTGCTCAGTAATTGTTTGTTATATGTAATTTTACCATGTTAAAGTTAAAACCTTCCTTTTAAAAAAAGAAGAAAGGGAAGTGCTGTGGATATCACTCTATGTAAATAAAACACTGATGGCCAGTGACCAGGCAGGAAGTATAGGCGGGACAAAGAGAAGGAGAATTGGGGAAACAGGAAGAAGGGGAGAGAGACTGCAGCCACCGCCAGGAGAAGAGCATGTAGAGACGCCGGTAAGCCACCAGCCACGTGGCAAGCTATAGATTTATAAAAATGGGTTAATTTAAGATAAAAGAACAATTAGCAAGAAGCCTGCCACGGCCATACAGTTTATAAGTGATATAAGCGTCTGAGTGATTATTTTATAAGTGGATTGTGGGACTGCGGGGCTTGGGGAACCTGGAGAGAAGCCCTCCAGCAACAGTCTACAGAGCAAGATCCAGGACGGGCACAAAAGCTACACAGAGAAACTCTGTCTCAAAAACAAAACAAAACAAAAGAACCAGTGGACCAGAAGGTCTGTTGACACGGTGTCTTTTATATATGAGAGGGAACTGTACTACTTAAATCTCAACAATATGGTCGCCTAAACAGGAGCTGAAGGTCAATGCCAATTGACAAGCCAATGAACAGGGGCAATCTCAGAAGGCCCTGTCCCTAGATGAAGAACTACAGGCAATTAATGGCTATTGAGAGAAGGACAATTGATTTTCTCCAGGGATGAGCTCTCCAGTAGGTTATGCAATCCCATGTGTCTGCCCTGAATACATGTACATAGATACTAGAGATTGAACTCAGGTCCTAATGTCTGCACAGCAAGCACTTTATGGATGAGTCATGTCTCCAGCCCCAATTTTAATGAATCTGAATGCAAATATCCACACGTGGTTAGTGGCACTAGTGCATTAGAAAGGACTGTTCCTAAGGGAGCCCCCCCCCTTGCATATTTGTGCTGGTGCGTGCACATAGGTGTAGGAACAAGAGTTGGATGGAGAAAAAAAAGCCAAAACCACAAAATCCGTTGTCAATAACAGACAGTATACACTAACCATTTCCATGGATTGGGCATGGTACCTAAACTCCCCCTTCTACCATCCAATGTATCTGTAGCATTTGCCTTATCTTACAGAAAGTCGGTGTCACTGAGAGGTTAAATAAGCTGCCCAGAGCCACACAGCTCAAAACATGTGCCTATGTGCTTTAAAGCACTGTGTTACCATGTAGAGCAGCAAAGGAGAGGCAACTCATGGGTTACTGATATGTGTGAAATATCCGCTCCTCATCTCCCTTTTATTTATGGCTTATTGAATTCTGAGTAGATTAGTTGGGATAATGAAATACTTTTCAAAATCTAATTTGGAATCCATGAAGATAAGGTAGGTGAAAATGTTCCCAGTGCTCTGCCGGTGTCACCCCAGAGAGGCTGGGAGTGCACATCACACAGCACGTGAGGGACACCATGTCCTTGTCCTGGTTGGGGGCAATTCTCTCATGGGACAATTCCCTTGTTTCCAATCTCTCTTCAGTCCCTGTCAAAAATCCTTCATTTTTTTTTTCTGCCAATGCCTAGCTTAAGCTGTAAGGCTTTCCCCATGAGTGTGTCTCTCTCTGAAGTCATTTGAAGGGTGTAAGACCTATGAGCTGAGGGCAACATGGAGCTGCATACAGGTGACACACAAGCACGAGGACCTGAATTTGGGTCCCCAGCACTAATGTAAATCTCTGGGTATACATACTCCTGTGCCCTTCTAATTGAAGTGCTGGGGCTGTGGTGTTAGGGGGTGGGCAACAAGCAGGTCCCTGGGGTTCATTGGTGCCAGGTCATCGAGCTTGGGTTCAGTCAGAGACTCTTATCTCAAAAAATAAGTTGGGAAGTGCTAGAGGCAAGCCCCTGAGGTCAATGCCTGGCCTCCATATACACTTACATACCTACTTACGTATATATGCACATATGTATACATTCAAACATATAACACACACACACACACACACACACACACACACACACACACACACACACACACTGGGCACAACTGTAACTTATCCTCATCCACCCATGGGTTGCTTAGCATGTGGATTTTCTGCTGATATGCTTGTCCTAAATATGCAAGTCTCTAGAAAATTCTCCAAAGCCTGGACTCATGCTTTATTAACTCACTGGGGTCTCAGTGTGTGGGGGGGGGCAGAGGACCCCTGAGTCAATGTGCATTGTTGACATGGGTATGGCTATGTAAAGGATTCCAATGCCTCAGTCCCATGGGAATGGCAAAGCCTTCCCCAGGGGAGGCTCAGAGGGATGGCGAAGCCTTCCTCAGGTATGAAGGAGGATGTTGATAGTGTGTACAGAAAATGCCCACCATAGCTCCCCACACCATATTTACAGCCTGAAGTCTGCACCCTACTGAGGCTGCCTCTACCTTGATTACCTAAACCTATCTTCTTGTTCAGTTGCTTCAGGAATGCTGCGGCTTCCACCAGAGAGCCAAGTCCAACCCTCCCCAACTTCTCTATGTGTCTCTGTCTGTATGTCTGTCTTTTCTTTGTTCCCTTGCTGCCCCAGTCAGGCTTCTCTGGGAGCCATGCTGGATGAGGAGCCAATGTGCCTGGTGTGTGCCTTGGGCAGTAAATACTTCATGAATCTGAGGATTAGTAGGAGGCTCGATAGAGGTTAACACCTTTCATGGCTTGATGACATTGCTCTTGTGTGTGTCATCTGATGGGGAGTGTGATGGTTAATGTCAACTTGGTGGTGGTACATCTACTTTTATTTGGCCTGTGTGTGGAAGGCCAGTAAAGTCTTTAAGAACAGCCTTCCCTCTGCCTCAAACACATCTGGAAGCAGAGAGTGTCACTTGACACAGATGCAGCGAATTGTGCCTGCCCCAGCATACCCATCCATGAGAAAAATGCAAGGCCTTTCTGATGCCACACTTTGCTGTCCACGGCAGACAACTTGAGAGCTTGGGGAGCCTTGGGGACTTTTCTTTAGAAACTTTCTCCATGGGGAAGTGGAAGACGGGATGGATGCTGGGGCAGTTACTCTTCCTCCACAGCAATGACCCGAGATCTCGTGGTGAGATCAGCCTTTGCTGCTACTTGAAGATGCCCTCTACACTCAGCTCTGCAGCAGGGCATTGATTTCCTGCCTGCTCAATGATTTTTAATTACACTGTGTCCCTCTTTAAAAAGAGAATAGTGATCACATTGCCTTATGAAAATGGGCAGATTCAGGGAGCTCTGGAGTGCACAGTCCCTTCCCTCAGAGGTTAGACACGTCATGGTATCTAGGGTTCAGCTAAGGTTGTGTAGCAGTTGCTGGATCTGAATGACCACTGGAAGGCTGTCACAGAAAGACAGAGGTGCAGGCAGCCCTGCCTGGAGAGCACAGGAGAATATCTCTGTTGCTGAGATTGCTAGTACTAGCGTGGCTGAGGTCCCAGAGCCAGCCCAAATTGTATTTGGTGTGCTTGGACACAGCTGAGAAACTGGATGTGAGGAATGTTGCAAATTCATGTGAGTAAGAGTCTTTGGAGCAGAATGGCTTTTCCAAATAAGCATCCAGTGGGGAAGGGGGGACGACACTACATTGGATGGTATGGCACTGTGTCTCCCTCTCTCTGAACTCAATAGCAACGGAGCCCCACATAGGGAGGGACTGCTGTGGAAGCTAACAGGAATGTTTCCAGAAGGGACGCACACACATGTGCTTTCATGGTACAGGTGACAGAGGAGAAACTATAGAGGACACTGAAGACTTGGGGTAGTTCCTTCTGCTAGGAGCGCATACCTGGCTCCTCCCTTTGGAATGGTGGCAGTAAGCAGCAGAGCAGAATCCAGGGCTGTAGTGAAAAGCAGGGGCTGGGGATGTGCTCTACTATTGGCAATGTTTACAAGGGCCTACGAATTAAAGGATACAGGAGACTCTCTGTGGCCATCTACAATACTTTCATGGTCTCCCAGACATAGTTTGGGCATCTCTGAACTGAAGGAAGACTTCATGTTGGCTACCTCAGCTTCGTTAGGGGTGGGGTTTGTGGAAATTCCAATGTACTTCTGCATCTAAGGACTTAATCATTATCCCTGAATTGGAGGTGTGGGTAGAGTGTTATGAGAACTTTCTCAACATCACACTAGAGCATTATCTAGAGCAGTGGTTCTCAACCTGTAGGTCATGACCTCTTTGGGGAGTCAAACAACCTTTTCACAGGTGTTGCCTAAGACCATTGGAAAACACAGATATTTACATTATGAGTCATAACAGTAGCAAAATTCCGGTTATGAAGTAGCAATGAAGATAATTTTATGGTTGAGGGTCACCACATGAGGAACTGAATTAAAGGGTCACAACTTCAGAAAGTTTGAGAACCACTGATCTAGAGGGTTTGTTCCAGCCAATTGAGAAATATGACTCTGCTTTACTGTTTACTATGGATAATAACCCAGAACTGTACAAACCAAGGCTATGGGTGATTTCTCTCTAGCAGAGAAGTGATTCAAAGACTGTAAGCTTGCATGTTCTTGATCATAAACCAGTCTGCTTTGACAAGCTCATTCCAGTATTTTCTCCCCTCATCAACCACATTACACTACCTTTATATTCGTTATTACTTAGCCTGATCATCTTGTTCCTGAGTGAGCAGACTAAATCACCAGTGCTGTTCACTGTACAGAGATGACTTAAGCGTCTATCCTTCTGCAAACAACAGACAGGCAATCTTCTGACAGGTAGGGCCAGGCTAAATTTCAACTTATCCTTGCTCCTTTTTCAGGTACCCCTGAGCAAGCTGCCCAACTGTCTATGGCAACCCTGAAGGAACCAGAGGTCCTAAACTCCATGAGTGAAGACAAGCATTGGCAAAATTTTGGCAACTGTAGTCACCACGACTTCTTATCTATAACTCAATATATGCTCCTTTCCACCAAATAGTTATGATCTGTGTATCCCTTCGATAGCATTTGTTCAGCCTAGACAGGGTCTGCTGATACTGCTTCAAGAATAACAGGTCACTACTAACATTGATGGACATGAGGGAGATGTGAGGATGCCCCCATGATGTCTATGCATACGTGTTTGAAGTTCCGGAAGGGCACAAACTGGACGATGTCTCGAAGGACAGGCTCTCCCTTGGGTGACCTTAGAATTCCGTCGTCGCCATCCAGCATCTGCATGTCACTGAAGTCAGCGTTGCCCACTCCCACGATGATGACTGACATGGGGAGGTGGGAGGCATGGACAATGGCCTCCCGGGTGTCAGCCATGTCTGTGATGACACCATCTGTCAGGATCAGCAGGATGAAGTATTGCTTCAGGAGTCAGATGACAGGTGAAGATGAGGGACGAGGTGGGGGAGAAAATGACAATACAGTATCAGATAAATATCTATATCGAGGTGGCCTCCTTGCAGAGCGACCATAGCAGGAGGGACAATAGACATTTTTGTTTCCTTAACTTTTTTATTAAGAAAAATGTAATGCAAAAACATAATAGTCTAGGCACTTCTGTGGGCTCATTACTGAGCATCAACAATTATCAGCATATGGTCAATCTTGCTTTATTTATTGTCCACACTTACCTACTTAGCATTATTTTTGAAGCATTTTCCATATATTACAGCATTTCCATACATAATATGCACAAAGATAAAATTTTACTAATAAAAATAATATCCTATACATAAAACTAAAATTAAGAACCCAATCCATTGAACAAAAAAGACAGGCTGTTTGTGTTTTCTGTACACAAAGCTTCTTGAGTCAGTCCCTGATGACTCACATTTCAAAATGTAGGATTCTTTCCTCAAAGGCTCTCCAAAGTAGATTCCAAGCCACCCTCCACCAATCCCAAAAGTTCTGTCTCCTTTAATATTTATTTATTCTTATCCATAGCTTTGGTTACTATCCCAAATAGGCTGGTGATTTTGGCTTGGGATGACAGTTCTGTCTACACTCCTGGACTGTCAAACCCTGAGCTTCGCCAGGTCTGCTAACCCTTACATCAACTTCACTTTAGTTTATACTGTACACAGCCAAACCAGAGCTGCTCATCATTCATCACCACTCCACTTAGGACACTGCATCTTCCAGGGTCTACCTGCTAGACGATCTCCCATCCTTCCAGCCTATCTGTTCTCTCTGTCTTCCTATTGACTTTAGAAACACCTCAAGAGCCTCATTGCCTTCATATCTTTCCAGGTTCTCAGCTAATATGTATCTGATCTGGGCTTCAGGTCAACAACAGACACGTTTGGAGCCTCTGCAGGGTAGCCCTAAAGGCTTAAGGTCATGATGAATGGAGGCACAGCAATTGCAGCTTAATTATAATAATAATAATCTTTCTGATTATTACAGAGCTCAGGGTAGGTAGAAAGCAGAAGACTGGGAGTCAGGAGAGCTGCCTTCCAAGCCTTATCCTGTGAGACCTGGAATATTCTATATGCGTTGGTCTCAGCTTCTTCATTTCTCAAAAGACGAGAAATATTATGTATGGTCTCCTTCAACTTGAGGATCTTTGGACATCTACAGTTGTGCTGTCCATCGTAGTAGTTACCAACCTCATGAAAATATTGAGCCTTTCAAATTTGGCCAGAGTAAGAGAGGAGCTGAATTTTAAATAAAAAAATAGTTACCCAATTCAGCTATTGAACATTTTTTAAAGTATGCTTAGAACAAATCAAATTGAAGAATTACTAATTTTCATCTGTCAATTTATAATTGCTAAATAAAGATCAAAGGTTTGTGATAACTCATCACCCAAATTGAGATGCTGTTAAATGTAAAATACAAATATTTTAAAGTTTAGTAGACAAACCCAAAGTATTTCATTCATAATTTTATATGAATCAGATGCTCAAATGACAATATATTGGCTAGTTGGGATTTCATTATTCATAAAGTACATAAAAATGGATCTCCTCATTTCTTCTTACTTTTTAAATGTGGTTACTACAGCATTTAAAATTGTATCTAGAACTTATATTGCATTTCCTTTGGACTATGATGCTGGAAAGCTGTCCTAGGAGAGGGGCAGGGTTGGTCATGTGTCAATATGATGGTTTTCCCAGTACGAATGTGAAAGGCATCCTGGTCCTTGATTTGCAGCTTCCCTGTTCCCTATCCATGTGGAGAGGCTGCCACAGGGTCAGTTGAGATGGGGATCAGAGCAAAAACTCTGTACCCACCAGTGCCTGCAGACCCACGTAGAAGTGAGTGTGGGTGTTGTCCATCATAAGCACACTGCTGGCTTCACTGTGAGATGGGGGGAAGAGGTTTAGAGAGATGGAACACAGGCCAAACCCAAGAGAACTTTCCTCACAGTCTCCGCAATATTCCCAATTAGGTATTAGCTCATTGGTCAGGCACGTGAAGTCTTGGGTTTGGTCCTCAGCATTACAAAGACTAGTACATGAACAAGAATGGACATAAACAAGCTAACTCCCAATAGCAACAAAAGTTAAGAACTCTCTGGAGTCAAAAGAGTGTGAACAATCTAGAATCTATTTCTTCCAGGCTTAATGTATGAACCTTAATAAGCTACAGATGACTGTATTGAACCAGATGGAAATTTCCAAATAAAGCTGTCACAACACCTCATTCCTAAGTCAGGCCGGGAAAGTGCTTATGTGTGAAATATCATCATCTATGAATATACCTGAGGTCTATGGAGGGACATTTTTACCCCAGGAGAATTCTACAATATCAAAGAGAAAAATCCTATTGCAAGATCCCCTGATACATTTTGCCAGAGGGGTTTAAACTCATGCCCTTTGTTAGTAATAACAAGGGACTCCAGACCACAGTGTCCAACAACAGGCGATACCCCTAGAGAAAGGATAAATCACCCACACAGCCAAGAGGGGTCAATTACCCACTTGTTTATTTTTGTTTTAGTTTTGTAGAGGCGTCTTACATATGGTGGTTCTGTGTTTTGACTATCTCAGTCTCTTTAAGAGCAGACTCACCTGGCCCTGGGGTTGTGAGTGATGGCTATGACCTCATGTTGGCTTGTATTAGCACAGAGTCCACATCTGTCTCTGTGCTGGTAGCCCTTTATTTTTGTAGGCTCTAATATCCCAGGGGGATTGAAAGCATCTACTCTTAAAACTAAGCTGCAAGAATTCTAAAGACTGCTCTGATATTCTTATCAACAAAGGAGAGGAGACAGGCTTTCTCAGTTCCCCTTGCCCAGTTTTGGCAACAATGTGTTGTTAGCTTCATTTTCAAAACAATCTATTTTGGGGGCTGGAGAGACAGAACTTAGTATCTCAGGATGGCCTTGAACATACTATGCAGCTGAGGATAACCTTCAATTTCTAGTCCTCTGTCTCCACTCCGTGAATACTGGTGTTATGGGTGTCCTCCACCAGACTTACTTTATGTGGTTCTAGGGATTGAGCCCAGGGCTCTGTGCATGATAGCTAAGCACTCTGACAACTGAGTTATGCTGCCAACCCCTTAATTATGTTTTCAAACGATCAATCAGTCTTCTTTCTGCACGAAGCACAGATGCACTGGGGAAAGATGTATAGAATCCACTTAGAATTTGCTTTGGTCTAAGTGAAAACATTTGTTGGCCCAGAACAGACAGTAGCCACAAAGGTACCAAGAAGTAGTAATACTTGGGATATAATTTGAAGATAGACTAGTGTCATAACTTGATCAGTTGGATGCGGGAGTGTGTTAGCAGGATTTCAAGATGGCACCCAATCAGCCTCACTTCCTAGTTAATGTCCTTTTGTTTTCTTTCCTCACACTGAATTGGAATGGTCTGTGTAATCAGCAGGATATGATGAGACAATAGAGAGAGACTTTTGTGGTAATTTGAGTTACCATTACTCTTTCTTTGTCTTCAAATTATGTCACTGAAACCAGCAACTACATGGCAGGCATGTGGCCAAGACATCTTATTAGCAGATTTTTCACCCTGGCCACCTTTTAAAGGACCTCATCCCTGGCCAGTATCTTAACTGCAACCTTGGGAGACCTAATCCAGGGTCACACAGCGAGCTCTGCATGCATCTCTGATCCACAGAAAATGTGGAGGCAATGAAGGTTTATTGTGGTTTTAACTTAAGGCTGTGTGTCATTCAGAACCAGGAAAGGAGGAAAAGAAAAGATAGGAGTTAAGCCACGGAACCCAGATTACTTCAAAGTCATAGCTTAAGAAACGTTTGCATGATGGTAGTGTAGAGACTGGGAAGAGAGGAATGCTGGGAAGAAAGGCCCATTGGGCTTGTAGGGAGGAACTGGTGGGAGGAGAGAGAGGGTTTGAAGGAGAAAGCTAGGTTGATGGAGACAACCAAGGACTCTGATTTGGACCCTTCCTTTGTGCTATTCAACATCCAGATGAAAATAATGATAAACAGTTGAATGATGAATTTGAAGTTCGGAGGCAAGTTGGGTTAATGATACATATTTGAGAATCATAGCATTCAGGAGGTATATGAGGCCACGACCATGAACAAGATCACCCCAGACAGAGAGCAGAGGAGATTTAGCATTGAGAAGTGAGGAGGAGGAGAAGAAGGAGGCAAGTGGGGAGGAGGGAGAGGAAGAAGCAGAAATAGAGGCCAACAGAGTGGTCAGTGAGACAAGAGGATAGAATGTCTAACTTTGAAAAGTGTAGTCTTCAGAGGGATGCTGGCGAAGAAACTCCCACAGGTTTGTGGGGAGGAACTAGTGGGGGGAGAGATGGAGACAAGCAAAGCCGCTTGCTTTCAATGAATTTACTGCACAGAGTTCTAACTCTAGGGACAGTTGTTGAAGGGCACAGTAGGGCCAAGGAGGCACAGCTCTGGATTAGATGGGAGATACCACAGGAATGTCTACATAAGGGAGGGAGGGAGGATGCAGGACAGAATCACCACATCTGGTTCAGTCTCTGGATAACCAAGAGAGGATGTGTTCCAGTGCACAAAAGTAGTGGCTGACATTTGGTAGAAATGTGGTCCTCAATCCAGCCTAAGACAAGGGAACACGGGTGCAGTGTGAGCAGGTCAGGGGGATTATTGCAAGATAAGGCTCGAATGTGATCTTCTTTATGCAAATGTGGCATCCTGGAAACCACACTTCAGCTACACAGAGCTTTCAGACAGCTGTAGTGTCTACTCCATCTGAAAAACATCATAACACTCGATGGAAATATGCTGACGTCATTAAATAACACACAAGAAAGGTAATGTAAATTTTCTTCTAACATGTCAAAGGAAAGGCTCCAATTTTGTTTTGGCTTTGTAGCTGTGGTTTGTGTTTTTCCCTAAAAAATAAAAAACAAACCAACAAATGAACAAAAAACCCAAACAACTGAAGCAAATATTTGTTGTGGTATTTTGTATTACTGTACTTCATCACCATGAGGTTGAATCATCATTTTTTTTATGGTGTGTGTGTGTGTGTGTGTGTGTGTGTGTGTGTGTGTGTGTGTGTTTTATTGGAATGTGAGGGGGCATGCACTCATGTGCACACATATGGGTGGAGGTCAGAGCAGAATATTGGGTATCTTCCCCTGCCACTCGCCACTTAATCTTGTCTTGAGAGAGAGTCTCTCACTGACCTGGAAGTTCAAGGTTTCAGCTAGGCTAGGTGGCCAGACAAGTCCAGTCCAGGTATCAGCATGGCTCCACTCCCAAGTCAGTGCTGGGTTTGTAGGCATGCACAACCACGCCTGGATTTTTGTATTGGTGCTGTGGGTTCAATCCCCTTTCCTATGGTGACACAGCAAGCTTTCTTCTACACTGAGTGTTTCCCCAGCCCTTCAACTATTGCTTTATTTATTTTAGTCTGGCTATACTGGAGGACAAGCTTGGTTTTGGACTTAGGTTTTCTTTCCTGGGACAGGCGGTAAGTCTGACCCAACTCAGTGAACATAGTGACTTCCACTATTGAGTGCCTGTGTTCAGGCAAAGGGGCAGACACGTGTGTCAACACTGAGCTTCTTCACATCCTGGCAGATTTGGGTTTAAATAACTCCATTGTTTCTCAGATGAATAGATTGAAGATAGGGAAATTAAGGCATTTAGAAAAGTTAGAATTGGAACTCCAGCAGAATTCCACTTTTCTGGCTCAGTCTTCACCAGTGCTGACCTGCCTGCCTGCCCCCACCCCCTGGATTCTGTTCCCCCAAGACTCACTCCACTGCCCAACCCCTTCCACCTCCTCCTCCTCCTAGTGGTCAGCCTTTCCCCACAGCTCCAGCAGACTCCACGGGCCCAGACACAGTCCACACTAATTGGAAGAACAGGTGAGTCATCTCCCTCCTAGTTGAGCTGCCCTACTCCCAGACCCTGACCCCCAGGGCACATCCTGTGGCCCTCCTCCTTGCCCACAGCCCCAATAGCTTTACCAGAGGCCAGACTGGCCCTAGGGACCCCAGGTAATACACCACCCACTGCCCACTAACATTCCTTAATGCCTGCCCAACAACCTCAGACTACACCCCTCCCCTGGCTCCATATTCTGGTCTATAACTTTGGAAGAAGACTTAGGACTTACTGGAGGCCAGGCTGGTGTTAGGGACCCCAGGTAAGACACCACCCACTGCCTACTAATATTCCTCAAAGCCAGCCCAACAACCCTAGACTGCACCCTCTCTGCTGGGCTCCATATTCTGGTCTACAACTTCTGAAGAAGAACACTTTACTGGAAGCCAGGCAAAATCTTGGAACCCAAGGCCCCTAAATCCCCAGCAGAGACACCCTACTGGCCTGAAGACTGGCCAGTCATCAGAACCCTTGACCACTTAGGCCAGAAGACCAAAGAAAAAACAGAAACCAAGGGACAAAACACCCATTGAACAAAGACAAAAGCAAAAATCAATACCTAAACCTATAATCATCCCAAATCCAGATGCCTAAGCACCAGTGTAAGACCATAATCAATAACAGAAAGGGCAATGTGGCACAACCAGAACCTAGCTATCCAATGACAGCAAGATTTGAATAATCCAAATACAGCTGAAATGCAAGATATAAAATAAATGATAATAAACTAATAAAAATAAATACTAAATCAACTTCAAAACAAAAGAAAACTAGAATTGATTGTCAGACTATAATGGGTATCATGACCAAATCCGAATGAGGCAGGGTAAATCCCCAGTACAGGTGACCTGTCCCTCTCCTTACCGAAGCCTCCTTGGTGTTAGTCTCCTCTGAAGCTGACTTGGCAACCTTCTGAATGATGGGAGCAATGTTGGTGGGCCCATAAAGCTGGAGCTTGGGAAGGCAGCTCTGGTAGGCTTCCACAACTCCTTGGATTCCTAAAGTGAGATTTGAGAAATCATCACTTCCATAGTCCCTTCAAATGGATTTGCCTACTCACAAAAATAAAACTTTAACTTTGTCCAAACAGTCCTCATCCATATCACACATAGGTTATTTTTTCTTTTTATTTGTTTTTCTCTCAAACAATACATCCCAACTGCAATTTCCCCTCCCTCCACTCCTTCCAGTTCTCTGCCCACCCTGTTCCCTCTCCCCAAGATCCACTCTTCCTCTGTTTCCCTTTAGAAAAGACAGGCTTCCAGGGATATCAACCAAACAGCATAACAGGATATAATGAGACCAGGCACAAACACTCATATCAAGGCTGGGTGGGGCAACCCAGTAGGAGGAAAAGGCTCCCAGGAATAGGCAAAAGAGTCAGAGGCATCCACTCCCACAAAACCCCAAGGTAACAGGCACAGGGTATAGAGACATGTAGGTTCTTAAGGCAAAAGAGAGTACTAGGTCAGTATATTTTTGCCTTCCCTCCCCCAATGAAATCAAATCACAGAGTCAAGTCAAAAGCAACTGTTTCCTCAAACTTTGCCCCACTTAAGCCTTTATTAGATCACCATAGTTTAAGGAGGCAGAAACGGCACCCAATTTATAGATGAAGTAGAAGCTTGGAGAAATTACACAATCTGCCCCAGGTCCCAGAAAAAATAAGTTGCAGACTTAGTATATAAAATCAGCTCTTTGAATTGAAAGAACCACTAAGCAAGTTGGCTTTAGGGTCTGTTTTTTTTTTAATTATTTATTTATTTATTTTTTGATCATGTTGCTGATTTTAAAGTAAATATGACCTGGGTTGCCTGTAACTGTCATGTGCACATGTGACCATCTCTCCAGATACTACCCTCCTTGAAGGCAAGAATCATGACTCACTCACTTCTGTATTCCCCCAAAGAACTTGTAGCCATGTTGAGAACACACCAAGCGTGTCGTAAACAAGCAAACAGCCAAATGCTCACAGGTGGGGAGATATGATAGAACCGATGTCAATCACTCCTTTAAAGAAGGGCATTCACCCTGAGGTTGCATGAGTTCAGGAAATAGAAAAAGGCTGGGATTCTTCTGGGAGAGGTAGCTCTGCCCACACTGTTATTCAAATGTGATGGGTTTTGATCATGTTTCACATTACAGTTTGGCCCCCAGAAGACCGTTATAAGTAAATTGCCATTATAAATCCATTTTATTCACATGGATGCTGTTGGTGCCTGTGTGACTTTTGCTTTCTCATGCTTCAGCTCATCCTTCTATCCTTCTTGGTACCAAAGCAGCACACTGCTCTTGATTTTGACCATAGGGATTCACAGAAGTCACTGCTGAAGTTGCTCTCTGTAGTCATCATACACTGCAAATCAGCTTGGGGACACTTTGGACAAGCAAATTCTGTTTTGCCTTGCACTGGTTCCCAACCTTATTGAAAACACTCCACCCACCTTTGCCAGCCTGAAACACCAGTGCCTGTCATCCCAAAGGTAGATGCCAAATCATTTCACAGCGTGGAGCAGAAGCAGAGTGATGCAGAATAGGAGCTCCATCTTTCTTTTGGCACACAACCCTTTGCCTAAGATAAGGAAGGTTGATTTCCTTTCCAAAATTATCAGGCAGTTGAATTTCAAGTGTGTGAAATGATAAGCACCAGAGTAGGTACCGCAGTCTCCTGTGATGGGAAACCACCTTACTGTTTTGTGGCAGAGTCTCCCTGAACTGCAAGCTCAGGCTTTCAGCTGGGCTGGGATGTCTGGAGACTAGAGGAACCTAAACCATAATAAACTTGGGTTGAGTGATGGGGAAGGAATACTAGGATAATATAGATCATGTCTTTGTGGTTACTATGTTCAGATCCAATGCCATTGCTATCATAGTCTTGGACACTAAATGCCAAGTTTGTGAAAGAATTCAGAACGTTCACCCTTCACTACATCTCAACTAACTATTGTGTAGCCCACTTCTTCCTCAATAAGGAAGAGGAGAGAAACATGGACATTTATTCTCTAAAAATGTCTGCCTTCCCAGTCTCCAAGGCACTCGGCTGTTTGTTACTTATTTGAAAGCGGAATGTATGGTAATTATCGCTGTTCTCTCAGCGTCATTATCTTGTGAAATCGTGTAGGTATTTCTGGCCAGGAGGAAACAAAGTAACATGGGCCAGACCAAGTTTCAAGCCTTTGAGCTCTTTCTTGCACAAAACCATGAAGATATTTGTTCAAAATCACCTTGGTCAGTGTGCTGGAAATGTCATGTGATTTCTGGGTTTTTCTCTTTCCTGAGAGGAAACTCAGGAAAAGTTGAGAAGCTCTTGGTCCATCATGGGCCATTCTCCCATTTAAAAAATTAAAATGAATTTTTAATCAACCCCTTAACTAAAGTTGATTGACTAACTTTAGTTTGGCTAGAGGCACCCAGGATTTTACTGAACGCTTAAGCTCTCCCTGCATTCTGTGTCTTCAGGGTGCATTGCCCCGCTCTATAACATAGCCGTCCGTTCCCTGTGGAGCAGTGGGCTTATTTGGAGTCCCAGGGCCCATTTCTGTGCTGTGGACACTCACACCTGATCTGCTGCCCTAGTAGAGAGAAACCAAACCTGGAGAGGTGCACAGCGTCAGGCTCTGAGACGCTGGCTGGCTTTCTTCCCTGTTATGACTTACCTGCACACTCTGGGTTGTCCTCATTAAAGTTGATTGCAAAGTCATGAGAGACCTAGACACCGATTAAAATTTTAAAAGAGGAAGAAAGGGGAATTACAATTCGAATCCAGTAAGGAGGCACAGGGGTGGGGGGGAGGGAGGCTTAGGGTTTGCAAACAAATGCATCACATCCATTGTGAGTTAAGCAGCAGGTACAATTTTAAGGCATTATACAATCAACCTGAGGTGGAGGGTGAATCCTCAGCTCCCTGTGGAGCTGAGGTGACAGGAAGATTTTCTAGAATCAGATCAATGCTAGCAGGAGGGGAAAGTAGAGCATATAAAAAAGAAAGAAAGAAAAAAAAAAAGGTAACTACAGATCATTTCTAGATTCAGCTGGCCCCAGACTGAAGGGTTAAAGTTGAATGAGCTTTTACTTGTATCCACTTATTTAAAAAAATAAGAACTCAATTAACTGAAGCTGACTGATAGATGTGGTATCGCTCATAGAGGCACTGGCTAAGCTGTTGACATTTAAGGATCGTTCTGATACACAGAATTACAGTGCAGGGGCATCTTCATGTACGCACAGGTGAAACAGAATGCCTTCTACTGCTGAAAAAATGAATAAAGTGATATAGCCTGTAATCTTCCATCACAAACTCCCCTGCCTAGCAGTGCCTAAGCATAAGGCTAGATGATACACGGATTGCTCTTTTCTTCCCCCTAAAATCTGATAAAAGAAATAGGATATTCTAGCATCTGGACAGTCTTATTAAATCACTTGGAATTTCATGGAAAATTCCATTTCAAAGGTATTTCTGACCATTGAGTCTCTTGAGTACTGAAAAATAGGTCACCCCATTAAAAGACAGATACCTCCTTTCTGAGTGGGAGGTCACAGGTGAAACAGCTGGTGTGTACCCACCGTCCCTTTATCCTCGGCAGATTCCAGGCAAGTTGGCTAACTGCCAGATGCCCTACTTGGTTTATTTATCTCAAGTTTTTCTTAACATCAAAAGATCTTCCTTTGTCTACCCAAGTTATATACTAAACACACTGGCATTGGCAATCCTTAGGGAGATCTGAAAGGACAGTTTGAACCCCTGGAATGCAATGGTTTGGGCTGTATTCTCAGTCTCTCACCATATTGACAGTGAGTTAAACCAAAGAACCCTGTAACTGGACCCTTAAATACATACCCAGAACACCACGAACTTGTTTTTTCGTTCATTTGTTTTTGTCAAAGGCAGGCTCTAACAAGCACCTTGCACTCTTGGGCCACCATAGTTACAAAGCAAGCATGAGCAAGATTGCTGAGATGAAATTCCACAGCGCAGTACAAGATCCTACCTCTGCTCACTCACCGTGTACTCTGGGGGTATCCTGGCACCAAACCCAAAAGCTGGGAACATTTTGTCACTGGAATTAAATAGAAAAGAAGCTGCTTTATTTATCCATCTAAGAAGAAAGAGAAACACAAGCCTGCTTAACCTCACTAGGACATGTGGCCAAGCCAAGCGCTGACTCATACAATAGCATGGATGATCAAAATGAAGAAATAGTTCTTACTGTTCACTGCTCATTAGCATGTTGTCTCTTCCCTTAAGGTTTTGTTTTTTTTTTTTTTTTAACTGAACTTGATAGCCAAGAGTAAAATGGACCTGGAATTTGCACATATCCTACCCCCTAATTGTGATTTTCTGTTTCCTTGGAATAGTGAGTGATGAGGAATTTGGCAACTCCAATCATTGGCTGAAAGGATCTTCCATATACATAATTTAAAATTATTTTTGAAGCAAGAGATGATTATTCCTCTTTTTTTTTTTCATGTAGGCAGACACCTTGAAGAAAAGTACCACTCAAGACGATGCTGCTGATTAGAGCCAGGATTCAAACACAGACAACCCAGAATCTCAGGAGATATCAAAAGGCCCAGGGGAGCTTGGTAGGCTGCTACCTGACAAAGTATGGTTTTCTTTATAGGATTCACTGTGCCCTCCACCTTAAGCATATACACAAGCATCAACAAGTTATTTGCATGTCTTTTCTTACTTCCTGAACTCAAAGGGACCATGTGTCTTGTGTTAAGATCTTTTTTGTTTATATGTTTCTTAGGCAGGGCCTCACTGTATAGACCAGACTGGCCTAGAAATTGCAATGTGGTCTAGACTAGCTTGTAACACATGGCAGTCCTCTAGCTTCAGCCTTCTAAGTGTTGTGGACACGTACCATGGTGCCCAGGTGTATTGATCTCTTACATCCCCACTGCCATCCGACCCTGACTGCCCTGAACTCTCAGCCCCATCGTTATATTCTTCATTGACTGGCTGCTCAATAAGCAGCCAATGCTGGATAATCCACACATTTAAGTCAATAAGACATGGCTGTATGCAGCACATCTACCCTTTGTTTGTCTTGGTCTCTTCTATAATCACTAGAATTCATCACTAGTTCAGGTGTGTTGTATCTTAACTCTAACTGCACTGCACTCTAGTTAAGAGGAAGGGAGGCATTAACATTTATCGACACATGTAATGGGCTAGCACTATCCTAGGTGCTGTATTATACTTACATACTACCTATTCTACTTATTCTAATCTTAGGAAGACAGAATAAATGTTATCACCAGAGAGGATTATGGGATTCCCAAGCCCATGATTTTCTAATTATCAATATAATGTAATAACTATATGTAATATTAAACATCTACTAACAATTCCAGAACCTAGATCCCTGAGTAGGCAACAAGCAAGACCTTTCTTAAGCAAATTGTTTGCTGTAGTGGTGCTATGAAATATTGGTCTTGGGAGAAGGCATGGCCTTCTCGTGCCAAGTACCTTTGCTTGTTTTCTCTCCTAGGAAGAACACAACTGAGATTTGTTCTTGCATTTTTCAGTTCTTCTTAGATTTAGTCAAGGGCAAAGAAGGAATTCAGAGTAGGGCTCATCCCATCCTCTGTAGGAAAAAGACTGGGCCAAAGCTCCACTTTCTGAAAAGTTACTTCAAGAAAATCAAACTAACAAAGCCAAATTTTCTTCCATCTCTTCCTGATTTAGAAGCTGTTAGCAACTCATGACAGCTTTGAGAAAACCTTCCAACACACAGTCAGTTCCACACAGGTGGGGCTATAGATCTAGACAAGCCAGTGTTCTCTAAAGTGAAGGTTGAAATCCTTCATTAAACCACAAACTCCCTCGTCTCCTCATAGCTGTGTCCAGCCAGGCTCTGTTGTACATTGCATCTAGCACATAATAGAGAAAGTATTATTGCTAATAAATAAAAGACTCACCTAGCTTATAGAGGATTAGTCACAGCTCTAAGGAAAAGAAAATACTCCTGGTCCTTGGAAAGATTGAAAGACTTTGCCTTAGAACTTCCTCATTAGCCCAAGAAAACAAAACAAAACAAAAACCCAGTGGTAGGCAAGGGAGGATCTTGGGGGCTAAGTTAGAAGACTTTCTTGTGAGGGGAGCATGGGTCCCGGATCTTCCACAGCAGGGATTCCTCAAGAGTCAGAACCAGAAGCCAGGGAGGCATCACATCCTTTACTTTCTTCTTTGATGAGTTTTTTCTCTCTTTCTTTTTTTTGGGGGGGGGCACGGTGTGTGTGTGTGTGTGTGTGTGTGTGTGTGTGTGTGTGTGTGTGTAGATCTAATACGTATCTACTTCCAATCACTAACCCAGTACCCAGTGCTTTAATGATATTCCTTTTATACCTGCTAAACCACCCTTGGGGATTTGAGGTTTGCTGAGCTTCATGCACTGTTATGTAATTGAGTTTCAAGAGCAAGATGGTAGGAAAACACCTCACCTACAAGGAGAATAATTAATGCTGCAGAAGGGCTGAATTCTCTGAAGTCAGCCACCATAAAGCTTCTACTTAATAAACATACTGAAGAAAAAATTCCAAGCCTAGCACAATAGATTTAAAGTCCATTCCTCCTGTTTAAAAATAAAACCAGTCAGAAAGGAGTCTTATGCAATGACTAAGGGAAGAAAGTTGAACAAAAGAAATCTTTAATATGAGAACACTTCAAAGAAGTCAGATCTGGATCCACCTGGTACTGAGCCAAAGGGCTATTAGCAACTGTTACGAGAAAAATACAGGCAAACACTGCCCACCTGGAAATTTCAGAAGTATATTACCACACTGGGAAAGGCTACATTTCTTACTGTCGGAGTAAAACAAAAAGCACAACAGAAGGCCTCATGTCCTTCCATGCTGACATATCAGATGTCTTTAGTTTCATAGGAAATGGTCATGCCCAATATCCAAATATCTCCTGGTGGGAAATTTGATTTTAAGCACATTTTTCACTTTCTCCATTAAGGAAACACAGGGCCAAAGCAAGACATTAATACACATCAAGGGATGCATATTACATGCTAATGTACATGCCACTGGAGGTCAACTCAAACAAGATGGCCCTTGGCGGTTTGATGAAGACAATTTTCCACACAGGCATCTTAAGACTGAGGTCCATGGATAGAAATGCAAGAGTGTTCTGGGGACATAAGAGTATGGCTTTCTGAGATTGACCTGGTAGACTCAGTCCAGGCAGGTCCAGTCCCCTTGTCCCAGACTGAGCCAAGCGTCCCTGCATAAGCCCCAGGTTTCAAACAGCCAACTGATGCAATGAGCACAGGACCTGGTACCACTGCCTAGATGCCTCCCAAACAGATCAAGCCAATCAACTGTCTCACCTATTCAGAGGGCCTGATTCAGTTGGGGGCCCCTCAGCCTTTGGTTCATAGTTCATGTGTTTCCATTTGTTTGGCTATTTGTCCCTGTGCTTTATCCAACCTTGGTTGTTTCAACAATTCTCGCTCATATAAACCCTCCTCTTTCTCACTAATTAGACTCCCGGAGCTCCACCTGGGGTCGATCTCAGTCCTCGGGGGGGGGGGGGGGGGGGCTTTGCCCTTGAGGAGGTGGGAATGGGGGGTGGGCTGGGGGGAAGGGGAGGGGGCAGGAGGGGGGAGAACAAGGGAATCCCTGGCTGATATGTAGAACTGAATGGTATTGTAAAATAAAAGGGAAAAAATATAAAATAAAGAAATGACTATGCTCTAAAAAAAAAAAAAAAAAAAAAAGAGCATGGCTTTCTTATTAAAAAGGGAAATCAGCATTCAATTCTTCTATTTCCACATATATCCTCTGCTGAATTTGATCTGGGAGCATCTGTGATGGTGAGGCCTGGTTGTATTCACACCTTTCCTTTCACAATTGCTCTTTTCTTTACCTCTTCTGAGTCTTAGCCTTCATGCTGCATTGCTTCAGAGAACAAAAACTGAATTATCAAGTAAAGGAACTATTCTACAGGATTCAGCACCAAGTACCGAGTACCAAGATTCAATTACCATATACAACATTCAAACGTCAAGTAAAGGACATTTTCTCCAAAGTTCAGTAGGAACCAAATCTTCTGCAACTCAGGTCATTGTCAATTTTCACTTTAAAAATTGCTTGTGGGTGTAGCTAAGTTGTAGAAGATCTACCCATCACGTAGATGACTTGGGGTTCAATCTCTAGCACCGTGTAAAAGAAAGAATTTAGGATGTGTTATTGTTAGTTGTTAAGTCATTAAAATAGTTTTTGGGAGCTGGCAAGATGTCTCAGTGGGTAAAGGTGCTTGATATCGAGCCTGACGACTGGAGCTTGATCTATCCCTGGGACACACACAGTGGAAGCAGAGAATCAACACCTGATATCTGTCCTCCAACCTCCACATGTGTACCATGGCACAAATATCTGAGTAATATTTAAAGATTTATTCTCTTCTTAGTAATCTGTAAGTGTGTTTGTTTGTATGTGGGCATGTGCATGTGAGTGCAGGTGCCTGGGGAGGCCAGAAGAGGGAGAACTCCTAGAGCTAGAGTTATGGGTGCCATGAGCCTCCTGATGGGAGTTCTGGGAACCAAACTTTGGTCCTCTGCAAGAGCAGTATGTGCTCTTAATTGCTGAGCCATCGCTCCAGACTCCATCCCCTAAATAATTTTCTATTAAAAACTATTATGAGAACTTGAGGGGGGTGTTATATCATTGAAAGAACTGAGCAATAGTGTAGGTTAAATCCTACTTTCACATATTTGTTTATAAGAACAAATTTCTTAGTGTTTATGCTGACAAAGTAAAAAATGGGTTAGAATTGATGCCAGATTCTGCATTTGAGCAATAGGTAGCCCTTATCCATAGATATATAAACAAACTGGACCCCCCATACACACACTGTTTTGTTGAGAGCTGATTTCTAAAACCTTTGTACTTCTTTTATACAATAATTAAAGTCTGAAATTCTTAACATATGAATAATTTTTAGATCAATAATATTCAAATTATAACTGTTACAAAAATTCAATCCAGAGATATTTTTAGAATAGTTTGAATCTCTTCATAATGAATCATTTTTAGACTTTAAAAATTCCATGCATGCAATATCCTTGTTTTCCTTACAGACATGTATGATACAATGACCATCAAAATAACTTCAAACTGAGTTTATGATGAGACATTGAGTCCTAGAGTAGGGATTCAGAAGGTGAAGTGTCTGGTATGCACAAAGCTCTGGTTGATCCTCCCAAACATCACATCAAAAGTGTGTTGGTTTTAAAAATGATACACTGGAACCAAAGTCTATGGAGGGAAACAGAAACCCAGTTGGTGAAGAAGCAAAATTCTCATTTGAAACTGAAGAGCTGGTTCAGGTATATTTGTAAAAAAAAAAAAAAAAAAAAAAAAGAAAGAAAGAAAGAAAGAAAAGAGAAAAAAAGGCCAATAGTCAATTTGCATGGCATTTAGATTCTGTCAGGCAGTTACAAGAGTTACATGAGAGTTTATTTTTAAATGCCCATATTTATAACTCTCTAGAACTTCCAATTCTTATCACTATTTAAACCTACAACGAAGAAAGATGTTTTCAATGAAATAATGTGTGAAGGCTGTATATTTTTACAGAATCCTTTCAGAAGCAAATGAGCAAACCAACCAACCAAATGAAGGGACAAACTCCCTACAGGTCATTTGTCCAACATGACCTGCGATCTGACACTATAATCCTGTTTCTTTTTGTGTTCAGTTTATTTTTAAAGATTGAATTTTGAGTCTTAAAGATAACACCCTTCACCATTGATTATTTACCACAGGCAGAACTGCATGGACTCTGGGAAGGAAACTAGATGCGCCTTCAATGTGCAGCCAAAGATATAACTCTCCTGAGAACAGAGGTACAGAGCTGGGGTGTGAACCCAGGCTCATTTGTCATCAGGACCCTTTAAGGGAACATCATCATACTCTTTCTACTGCTCTTGTTGACTCTGTTCACTGTAGATGAATTTCTAAACAGTCTTGTTAAGTAAGAAACACAATGCTAAATACAGAGTTAAAAGCCCAAGAGATCAGAGCACTAGTGAAGAGCCTTTAGCTTACCAGCCACTACCATCATTTTCCCTGAGTTTCTTCCTGTCTGACTTGTCTTTTTTTTTTTGCCTTTCTGTTCTGCCTTCTCATTGGCTCTAAACCCAACCACATGACTTCCTCATCACTGCCTGTCTATACAGACCTCCAGGTCTCTATGATTGGTACTGGGATTAAAGGTTTGTGTCACCACGCTTGGCTGTGTCCTTGACCACACAGAGACTCTGACTGCCATGTGATCGGATTAAGGGTGTGGGCTATCACCACCTGACTTCTGTTCCTGGCTTGCTAATGACCTCTGATCTCCAGGCAAACTTTATTTGTTAACATACAAATAAAATCACATTTCAACATAATTAAAATATCACCACATTTCACCACAAGAGGCTGGTCTGGTCCTAATGATTCAGAATAAGAACTCCATTTATGTTCTAGTAACAAAGGGGTATGTGTCAGAATTCTGATTAGCCCAATCACCACTGTCAAGATTCTCTCCTTGTTCACCTTTCTTCCAGCAGGGCAGAGTGGACCCTCCCTTCCTTGACATGCTCTTCATCCTTACACAGGATGGGTTTTCTGGGCCATGCTGAGCTGGGACTATGTTTGTTTTTGTTGTTTTGAGATATAGTTTCTCCAAGTATCCCAGGCTGGCCCTGAACTCCTGTGATCCTCTAGCCTCAGCCTTGCTAGTTAGTGCCAGGCGTCCAGGTATGAGCCACAGCACCTGATTGACTGACTTATTGACACACTTCTGTGTTATACTAGACTGTGAGCTACATGGGGAAAATTCTGCCGTGTTGGTTTACATTTTTGCTTCCGCACACAGGGGAGTGGTATTTAGGAGTTGCTGCAGGGATGCTGGCATTTTCACTGACCCAGCCATACTCCTTACTTCATGGTGGACATCAACGCTAGATAACCACTAGAACAACAATATCAAAATCCTGATTTCCAGGTGCACAGTGGACAATGAACTCAGTCTATGGCAGGGGTGAGACCCACATAACAGTATGTTTGACGTTTCCCAGGTGTTTTTTTGGTGTGCAGACAAAGATGAGAGTCCTGATGGGCTGAGGTGGGGTGTGGCCAAGGCTGTACTGAGATAGGGCCCCCGTCTTCTGCTGAGCAGCCCAGTGTTCTACACGTCTAAACACCTGTCAGATTGGGTTTCAGTTCTAACATGTCCCCTAACACAGGACTTTGCACACTCCTGCCTTGCTTTCTGGTGTCCCCAGTTCACTCTGAGGTGGCCACTTCTTTAGACCAGCAGTCTGTGCTTGCAGAGCAATGCATTTGGTCTCTCTGGTCTCTCGATCACAGACAGGCTGCCTTCCCTTTCTCTTTCCTTCTCCTTTCATGGCATTAGGGACTGAACTCAGGGTCTCCTGCATGCTAAGCAAGTGCCCTACCACTAAACTGTAACTCTAGTACTATTTTTACTTTATTTCACAAATTTTGAGACAAGGTATCACTAAGCTATCCAGGCTGTCTTGAACTTGCAGTCTTCTTGTCTCATTTCCCAAAGTAGCTGAGATCACAGGCCTATGGCCAACAGATCCAGACCAGGCTTTTTATTAGAGGAAAGTTCATGTTTTCTGAGACCCAGAGCTATGCTGGCCCCAAGAAAAGCATGCCACTTCGACACTGAGGTGTGTTGTGGGATATTTGTATACTGTGTGAAGATATATTGCTGGAATTAGTTTAATAAAGAACTGAATGGCCAATAGCTAGGCAAAAGGTATAGGCAGGACTTCTAGTCAGAGAGAGAGGAAGAAGGAGATAAGTCTAGATGCCATTGAGACACGGAATGAGTCAGACACAGAAAATGGAAGAGAGGCAAAACCCCTATAGAATAAGGTAGGTTAATTTAAAAAAAATGGGTTAATTTAAGTTATAAGAGCTAGTGGGACAAGCTTAAGCTAAGGCTGAGGTTTCATAATTAGTAAGTCTCCATGTCATTATTTGGGGCTGGTGGTAGAAAAAATTGTCTGTAGAGGTGTGTAAGAGTGCATGCTGTGAATTAAAACTCTTGAAGAGAAGCTGTGTCTGCAGAGACCTCTAAGTTGGAACTAACATCCTGTGACTAATAGATAAAAACACTTGGAACCTATTGGCTTTAGCAGACCCACTAGCTTCCACCATCCTGAAAGCCAAGAATACTATCAGAATATCTACACTTGGGCCTGTAGAAGAGCCTCCCCCATCTTGCTATAATTGCCTCACTGATGTACCCACCAATGTATTTTAAACTTGCCTTGGTTCATGACTTTGTTTCTTCTGTGAAACTATAAAACTTCATGTGACTCTTTCCGCATTGGAAACTGTCACTTGGGATAACCTAAATCTGTGTTCTCAGGCTGTGGTCATTTAAAGTGTCTCCAGAATAAACCGTTTCTCATTCCTTTTAAGGCGGGAGCTCTCTGGTTTTTGCCTTGACAGTGCTTACTGGAAGTGTGCTGCAGCAGGGGATTTGTACATGTGTGTGCCCAAGGGTATATGTATGCACGTGCATGCATCCATGTATGTTTTTGCGCATGTGTGTGCACACACTAATTTGTGTGGACAGTTGAGGCATCTGAGCTGGGATTGTCCTTGCAGAGGGTGAGGGACAGCATGAGCCAGCAACATTATCTTCTGGATTTGGGGACAGCTATCTTGTGGTTGGGGGATTCTCCCTTCAAGGCCATCTGGAGAAGAGATTGATGTCCTTTTCAAACTGTTCTACTCAGTGGGTCACCTGCTAATGATCCAGTAGGGATGACTGTATAAGGCACAGAGTAAACCCTTGGCTGTCAGAGGCAGAGAGAAATCCCCAAGGCTCACAGGAACTGAAAACCCCTGTGTGGTTTCAGGAGGGGATGATGCCTCTGTCAGGCTTTATGCAAGTGTTTCTTTCTAAGCACCAACCTTCCTGACTTTGATGCAAGAATAAATTAATTCCAGAGCCCTGACTTGAAATTTCCTGACTTTGCCTGTCCACTGTCTATCTACCCACACAAAAGAGAAACTGCCGAACCTTGTCAGCTTCCATGGGAGGCGCTTGCATGCCAAGCTCTCCTAGGGAGTCTCTTAAAAGAGTGCAGAGGTTTTTTCAAACCTCCTTTTCTTCTTTAGAATTTGCCCACTTTAACGTAGCGCTGCCTTCTTTAAACACAAATAAAATGTTGCTCTGCTGGGCTGCCCGAAGTTGATTTTCTTGTCCAGCTAGGCATGACTTCAGACTTACCCTATTAAAATTTAAAAGGAATTGTTTCTAATGACTCCTCATGTGACACCTAAGGTGACATATCTTACGTTTATATGAAATCTCTGTTTTGGAGGGAGTACAAAGTATCTGTTAACTTTTGTCTGGTTTGCATTCTCAAGGAATAACAGCTTTAGGAGATGTCCAGTCACACTGACTAAGGCATCTGCGTTCTGAGTGTGAGGCAACCAGGAAGTGAATACACCCTGCAAGGATTAGTCAATAAATGCTTCCTGATGATGGATGAGTGTCTAGACCAGCAAATGAACGTGATTCAGGACCATGAGGCAGACTCTGGGTTTCGGCATCTCAGTTTCTGAATAACTGACCACTCCACTCTTTGGAATTGACTATTGGATGCCTTCTTCCTGCAGGTTTATAGTTCTTGTAATATATTTCATATATATTCAGTTTTTATCCAATGATTTAACTTTTGCTTTACATGAGGGGTCTTATTATGTTGCTTAAGTTGGGCTTGAGCACAGTGCCTACCTAGCACTCCCCTGGGAAAGTTACCTTCTATTATATGCATCTCAAGGTCTAAACATTAGGGGTCCTGAAAACATTCCCTCCCTTCCTTCTTATTCCCTTATGCGTACACACAAGATTACAATGGATAATTAACATGCTTGTTGTGTGAGTGAAGGAAGACAGATGATACCTACTCCTGTGTCTTGGGGATTGGAGCCTGAAGAAACCAGAGCTGAAACTCATTATCTTTGTGTAAAGGGAATTTATTAAATTGGCTTACAGGCTGTGGTCCAGCTAGTCCAACAATGGCTGTCTACCAATGGAAAGTCCAAGAATCCGGTAGTTGTTCAGTTCTTGTTGCTGATGTCTCAGCTGGTCTTCAGTATACACTGGAATTCTGAAGAAGTTGGCTCTAATGCCAGAGAAGAAATGGACTTGCCAGTGAGCACAAGCAGACAAAGAACAAAAGCTTCCTTCTTCCCGTGTCCTTTACATAGGCTTCCACCAGAAGATGTGGGTCATATGAAAGGTGGATCTTCCTACCTCAAAAGATCCAGATTAAAAATGTGTCCTCCCACTTTAAATGATTTAATGAAAAAAAAAAAAATCCCCCACAGGTGTGCCCAGCTGCTTGGGTTTTAGTTAATTCCAGATATAGTCAAGTAAACAAGCAAGAATTCAACAAGGTAATTTAAAATGACATTTGAGGTATGCTTAAGGGGTGTAACAAGAGACATTGGAGAAGAATTTTTGGGATGTTTATTGCTCATTGATTTCATAGGACCTGCTAATCTCCTCTCTAAGTGTCTCTATGGCAAATTGGAGGCCTAATACAGAGACCTCAGCAGACAGGAGACTGATTAGGCCTTTCTTATAACCCATGCTATGGGTTTCACAAGGGTGTGCCCTTCACTATCCTGTGGCAGGAGCAGTTTTTTGTTTTGTCTTGTTGTTTTGTTTTAGCGTGGTTGTTACCGATAATGAACTCAGGAAGAACAGAAATCATGTTATGGGCTGAAATTTCTCTAACCCCAGAGGACAGAGTTGCATTGTTTAGTTTCTTGGATTAAAAGGTCAGCTGTTCACAGCTCATCACTAACTAGCCTTGTTTCCCAGTCACACCAGGGTTCCTCTGAGGTGTGTGTGTTTATGTTTACATTGGTTCTATCTCAAAAAGCCTTAAACAAATGTCTGTGCTTCTTCCCTTTATCCGGTCACACTGGAGTGACAGCCCAAAGCCAGCTTAAAGCAGTTTATGTCGATCACTTCTCTCAGGGAAACACTTGGTGGGAAAGGGCAGCATTTATCATCAAGAAGAAAGAAATACTACTGACTGAATCTCAAGATCATCTCTGCATACACACACAGACACACACACAGAGACACACAGACACACACACACACACACTTTCCTGACCACACAGATGCACACCTGGGTAGACACATATCTCTGCCAATGTTACCAATAGTTTCCAAGATCAGGAAAACAGTGATGTCGAACTCAATGTGTAGAGTGAGAAGGGTTGTGGTCCAAATACCATCTCTGTCTGTGTGATGGTATACGAATGACCTATCTTCCCTTTAGTTTCATTCTTTTAAAAATGACGCCTATTATATAAGATGCCTAAAGTATAGGGAAGGAATACAGCAGCATCCAATAAAACCATGCTTCTAAAACACAGATATCTGAGAACCTCCTTAGGCTGCATCTCTAGTTCAGCCGGTCAGGGGTGATGCTGGTTCATGCACCAAGTGTGAGTAGCAAGGACAGCTTCACACTAAGTCCACAAGGAAAGTTAGGTTGCTATCTAGTGACTTCACAAATCTAAACCAAGCAGGAAGCTGAAAGAGGGATTTGTCGGTTCACTGAAGCGAGTGTGGCACCAACTCAGTTTCTCTAGGTGTGGAGAGAATCAAGTATCTGGCACAAGGTTTTATTCTGTTTTTCATGGGCCTCTAGATGAAGACTTGCTGGAATTGATTGCCTCTTTCCTGCCATGCATCAGCCAACGGCCATGGGACCCCACTTGAGAGATAAGAGCACAGTTGATAACCTGAAGCCTCTTACCTGTCATAGTCTTGGCAAATCTCTCCCACAGCCACCAAGGCCTTTAGGTACTCATTGGGCTGGTAAGGGTGGATATAGTGCAGGGAACAGCTGTTCCTGGGGTCTCCGTTAGAGGCAGTGAAATCTATAGCTACCTGGAAGAGGAAAATCAGAAGAGTAGATGGGGTTAAGTCAGATGAATTGTTTAGGAACCATGACTAACCTGGAGAGGAGAGACATGGCCTCAGATAGAGAAACATAAAGAGCACACGGCATGTCTGGCTCATCAGAAAAGGACGGAAGTGAATTGCTTTCCTGAAAAACTAGTTATTAATCTGACTGAAGTCACTTCTGCTGTCTTTTATAGACTCTGTCTCTTCCTGACCAAGGGGAACTTGAGATTATGGTTCAGAAATCCCAGGCTCATCGATCCATGTCTCCAGGCAGCCAGGGTAGGGGCAGAGTATCTGTCTCCAGTTCACAGTCCACTAAGAAAAGGCTCCCGTGCCCCATGGGCAGAACAGCTCCATCAGTGAAGGACAGTCAAGGAGCCTTATGGCCAAATTCTGTGTAGAGAATATTGTCTCCCCAAGAAAGCCACTGTCACATTTTCATGAATGGTCTGTTGCCGAGATATGTATTGGAGTGGTTTTGACAAATTTTCTCCCAGGAGTAACCCTGGAAAGCTCTCTTCCCATTCATAGGGGAACATAACTGGGTAGCTCATCACTTCAAGTGGGAACTATAGAATGGAAGCATCTATCTGGCCACCAAATGATCTTTTTCTCTTTCAACTTCCTGATATTATTCTGACTCCAAACTCAAATTTTTAAAAATTTATACTTTAAGTCAGCATAGAAAGCAATGAGTTTCTTTATGGGGTTTTTGTACATAAGTGTCATCATATTTTATTCTTAATTATCATTCTTCTGCACTGTGCCTTGTGCCCCTCCTGGCTGATTTCCATCCTCCCCCAGACAGCCCCCTCTCCTTGCTGATCACTTTTATTCTATTACCCTCTTTCCCCTCATCCCTTAAGATTTCTTCTTCCTGTCATGGTCCCTTTTCCAGTCCCCCCCTCCCCTCTCTCTCTCACACGCACATTTTAAATATAAGTTCCATTTATAAGAGAAAACATGATATTTATCTTTCTAAGTTTGGTTATTTCACTTTATGTATTGTTTTCCCGCTTGCATCCTGCTAGTGTTATGATTCCACTTTTCTTTACAGCTGAATAAAATCTCACTTTTTTAATCCATTGATCTGTCGGGGGAACATCTGGCTCTATCACCTGGTTACTGTAAGTAGTGCAGCTGTAAACATGGGGCTCAACACCTCTGCAGGATGTGGAATTGGAGTCCTTCAGGTATCGTCCCAAGAGTGGTAGAGCTTGGTCGTATGGTGGTTTTGTGTTCAGCTTTATGATGGGCCTCTATACTGATTTCCATAGTGGCTACACAAGTTTACATTCTCCATCAATGGTGAATAAGGGCCCCTCTCTCCACACTCCCTCATCCACATTTGTTAGCTGTTTTCTTGATGATGGCCATTGAAATGGAATCTCAAAGCAGTTTAAATCTGCATTTTCTTGATGGTCAAAGATGTTGAATAGCTTTTCAAGTACTTATTGGCTACTTGTATTCGTTTCTTTCTGTATGGTGTATGGTACATGTGTGTGGGTGCATGTGCTTGTGTGTGTGTGTGTGTGTAGGCCCAAGGTCAATGCTGGATACCTTTCTTAATCACTCTGCACCTTACATATTGAGGCATTGCTAAATCCAGAGCTTGTTGTTTGGCTAGTCTGCCTAGTAGCTGGCTCCAGGGATTCTGTATCTCCTTCTATATACCAGGATCATAGCTACACCCATTTGGCTTTTACATAGATTCTGGGACCTGAACTCTGGTCCTCTCAAGTGTAAGGACCCACTGAGCTATTTCTCCAGCTCCTGATTTTCTTCTTTTGAGAACTATCAAGTTAATTCATTAGCCCATTTACTTATCAGATGATACAGTCTCATCTGTATTTTTGCAGTTTTATGTATCATAGATATTAATCCCTTGTCTGAGGTATTGTTGGGAAAGACTGCCTTCCCATTCTGTTGGTTGTTTCTTCCCTCTGGTGATTGTTTCCTCTGTTCTGCAGAAACCTTTTAATTTCATGTAACTAGACTTGCCAGTTGCTGGGCTTACTTCTTGTGTGATTGGAGTCCTTTTCAGAAACTTCTTGGCTATGGCTACATCTTGAAATATTTGCTCTATGTTTTACTCTAGTAGTTTCAAAGCCTCAGGTCTCATCTCACATTAAGGTCTTTGATCCATTTGGAATTTATTTTTTATATAGGGTTAGTGATACGATTCGTTCATCTGCATGTGGAAGCTAAGTTATTCCAGTACCACTGTTAAAGAGGCTGTCTTCTTTGTAATGGATGTTTTATGAGCACTTTGTCAAACATTAGGTCACTGCAACAGTGTGGGCTTATTTCTGGGTCCTCTATTCTCTACCACTGGCCTGCCTGCTTGTTTTGACAACAGTACCATGTTGTTACTGTTGTTTTCCTACTATGGCTCTGTAATGTAATTGGAAGCCAGTGATTGTGGTACCTCGAGCATCATTCTTTCTGTTAAGGATGGTCACCATTTGGGATGCTTTGTGCTTCCATATGGAGTTTAGTATTTTTCCTACTTCTGTGAAGAAAAAGGTCATAGGGATTTTTATTGCATTAGATTTATTAGATCTCTTTCACTGCTCTCTTCCCATTAACAACATTAATTCGGACAATACATTAGCATGGGGGGGGTATTTCCAAATTCTACTGTCTTCTTAAAGTTCTTTCTGAGAGCTCTTTCACCTCCTTTGTCAGATTTTTTCTTAGTTATTTTATTTATTTTTAACCTGCTGTGAATGATATCCACCCCGAGCTCTGATTCTTTGTTATAAAGTATAGAAAAACTATTGATTTCTGTGTGTCTGACTTTTGTATCCTGTTGTCTTGCTGGAAGTGTTCATCAGGCCTAAGAGTTTTCTGGTGGAGTACTTAGGGGCTCTAACAAAGTACAGAACCATGTCATCTATACATAGGAAAATCTGACTTCTTCCCTTCCTATTTGTATCCCTTTCCCTTCAGTTTCCCTTGTCACATTGCTCTAGCTAAGGTTTTGAGCACTGTATTAAACAAGAGTGTACACCCTTGTCTCTAGACGAAATGGTCTCAGTTTTTATCCATTTCCTATAATGTTGGTTATAGGTTTGTTTTATAATAGCCTTCAGTATGTTGAATTATACTCTTTCCATTCCTAGTTTCTTCAGTACTTTTATAATGAAAGGATGCTGGGTTTGTCAAGGCTTTTTGGCATTGAGTCGATCATATGATTTCTACTCTAAAGTCTATTCATTTGCTGATCATACTTACTGATTTGTACTTGTCAAACCAACATTGCTACCCTGGATTGAAACCAACTTGGTCATGGTGTGTGATCTTTTTAATGTGCTCTTGAGTGTACTTTGCAAAAATTTTATTGAAAATTTTTACAGCAATATTCATCCGGGCAGTTATCTGTAGTTGATTTGCTGTGAACATGTCCAGTTTGGCATCACGATGATACTGACTTTTCAGAATGAGTTGGTAGTCATCTTTGCTTTTCTGTTTCATAGAACCATTTGAGAAATATTGGTACTGGCTCCTCTTTAAAGAGCTGGCAAAATCTGGCTGTGAATCTATCTGGTCCTGGGCTTTTCTTTGTTGAGGGATCTTTCTATTATTGCTTCTGTATTGTTGATGGATCTCTTAGAACTGGAGTTACAGATGGTTGTGAGCTACCAGGTAGGTGCTGAGAATTAAATCCAGATCCCCTAGAACAAAAGGTAGTGCTCTTAACCACTGAGCCACCTTTCTAGCCCTGAAAGAGAGGGCCAACTTTTTGATGGAGTCGTTGTATTGCTCTTTATCAAATACTTCTTAACAACAAACAATAGTAATGAATACTTAAAGCCAATGGTGTTAAAATAAGAGGAAACATCTCAGATTTCCAACAGCATCACCATCAAAATAATACATCCAGCCAAGACCTCTCAAAACTGTTTAGCTTAAGGTGGGAGAGGTTACAAAGTAGAAGTCATGGGAAAGAGTGGAATGTTCATGTTGCATCATCTTTTCTTCTGTTCAAACTATAATAAAATGTGCTCCCTGGTTCCCTAACAATAAGAAAGCTCATTTTTTCTCATATGATCTTGGGGATTATGAGACAAGAATTGTTTGGTTGTGTTATATTTGAAAAAATCTATTACAACCAGTGACCGAGATGCTCCCTAGGCTTAAAAATGGAGCATTCTGGAAGGAAAAAAAAAGATATAATTAAAGAGTAATGTTGGTGGGGAAACATATTACTTTGTCTGAGGTTGTAGTCCTGTAATCAATCAAAATGAAAAGAATAAACCAACTGTAATTTATTCAGAACCTCTTTTGCTTTCTTTCATGGAGCTACTTCCCCCCTTTTCTTCTTTACCTCTCCACAGGACTGAGTTAAGCATCATTTAGGAAGGATTCAGCTCTATTTTCAGAATATCGGTTCATTTTTGATGAGGGATATCTACTGATAAAATGAAAATATAAAGTGTGTGGTAAGGAAGATCTCGGAAAGGAAACTTACTACCCTAAGGCATCCTGACTTTGAATAATCATGAAAAGAGAGGAATAACTTCTGCTAAAACTTTTCTCTGGTAAAGACAGCTCTATTGGCATTATTCACTTGCACAAAACTGTAAGGTAGAAATTGTTGTTTCTTTTTGTTAGTAACCATGATGCCCAAAGGGGTTGAAGGTCAGATAGGCACTACAGGGTGAAGATCTGTGTTTAAAGCTATGTCTATATGCCTCCAAAAACGATGCTTCATTATTATACTTTTATACACCCAAAAGAGCATTCAAATTTCGTTTAAAATCCACCAATAGATGAATGGATAAAGAAATTGTGGTGTATATGTACACATATACAATGGAGTCCTTTCTAGGCACGAAGAAGAATGAAATTATATTGTCTGCAGAAAATTGGATGGAACTGGGATTCTGGTCATCATGTTAAGCAAAATAACTCAGATTCAGAAAGCCACATTATTTTCTCTTGCCTGTGTATCCTAGATTTTAGATAGATACATAGACTCACACACAGGAATTGAAGTGAGACTGTCTTGGCAAAGAAGGATGACTATTAAGGGAAGAGAGAGAGGAAGCCTGGTCAGTGATTTTTGTCAAAATACACACGATGAGTGAATGAAAATGTTTTATAAAACCTATCACTATGTACAATAAATATATGACAATATTTATATATATTTTTTAATTCTAAACCTCTCTAATGGGGTATAATAGTTCCCATTTAAAATATGGTCAGAGGTAGAGAGACTGCTGGGTAGGAGGCAGGATGCAGCTGTGACAATTCAGGGAAGTGGTCTTGAATCACTCAGTTCTCTGTGACCAAACAGTTGTGGAAGGGAGGGAAAGGACAATCCAAATGTGTATGGCAGATAAGGAAGAGTGGAAAGACATTTTACTGCGAATGGATGGAGATGGCCTGAAAGAGCCCTCCCCCCCCCATACTCTATCTTCTGAGATGGCCTTCATCCTGAAAGTGAGAACCAGTCTTCACAAAGAAAGAGAAGGCAATGGAAGAAGCTTCCCTCAACTAAGCTATGTGAGGCAAGCCAGTGATAATTAAAACCTCCACGAATTCTGAACAGGAGACAGGAAGCACCCTGGGATCCACTCACGAGGCTCTCATCAGACAAATATGATCAACATATGTGCAGACAATTCTAGAAAAACATCTAAGAGGAACACACAAGAGGTACTCAGCGACTGTGTGTAATGGCGATGCTGGTAACTCCAGCACTTGGGAAGGCAAGTTGATTCACTAGAGTTGCAAAACAAGGCCAGCCTGGGCTACAGAACAAGAGGTGACATTTGTTATACTATGCTAGTCCCCTGGGCTAACTAAGTCCAGCTCAGAGATCCACCATTCTCAGCCCCTTTCTCTCAGACAAAATTTGGAGATAATGCAACGGCATTGAACAACTGACTTAAAGGGTAAGTCAAGGCTCTGATGGCCAATGCGATGTCACCCCTTTTCTTCCTACTGAGAAAAGCATTTAAAAACTCTTGGAACCCCCAACCTTGGTGTGATGGCATTCACTTGTAATTTCAGTGTTTAGAAGACTTGGGATTATGAATTCTAGGCCTGCCTGGGCTATATAGTAAGACCTTGTCAAATCAAAACCCGAAACCAAACAACCATCCCTTTGGGAAATTCCAGAGAGTATTAAGACATATGGCTATTACCATGATTATGTGTTATCTGAAAAAATAAGTCACTGGAAAATGTTGATAGGTTTTTTGTTGTTATTATTATTTTTTAAATAATGCTGGAGGTTGAACCAATGTCTCATGCCTGCTAAGCTACCTCACTTCTGTTCACAGTATCACAGTACTCCTCACAACAGACGGCATCCTAATCCATGCCTCCTGATTGTCAACGTAAGTTGACAATCCATCTCAGGTCTTCATAACCCAACTGAAAATCCTGAAATCTCAAGGGTATTATGTGACAGCAAACACATACTGGTGGCGTGATATGAAACTAGGGGATGAAATCAGGTAGAATGGACGGGTAAAAACCCATAAAGAAAAGCAGTGATTAGAGACAGAAATACCTCTCTTGTTCTCCCCAGGCAGGCAACATGCTCTAGTCATGCAGCTGCTAATGGCTGATGTCTGAGCCTGGGTGTATCATCTAGATGGGTGACATGATATTCAGAGGAGTATGTATGTACCACATTGGGATGAGCAGACACAGAATCTTAGCAAAAATACATTTAAAACTGCTTTTTAACATATCTTAGAACTGAAATTGGGATGCAGCAAAAGATGATCCTATAATGTAAACCTAAGGAACCCTATTCGGCCCTTCCTATAAATCCTTCATTCCCAGACTTGGAAAAGCCTCATTATTTTTAATAAACTAGGGTGGGGCAGAGATGGTGGTGAGAAGGGAATTGTTATTAAACATGGAACTCAATAGGATTTAGTGACATATATAACATGGAGTTGGATGTCCATTAGGAGAAGGAAGAGATAGATTTATTTGTGGCTGGAAGAAGGTCATACACCCACTGGACCACAGACTAATATGAAGGCCAAGGTTAGAAGGTTAAACTTGGGCTTCTTGGTTTGGTGGCCTGAAGCCAGCCTTTGGGGTTTCTTCATATCCCATAGGTTGGTACCTGTATCTATCTACGTCCATCAGAGGGGCTGTCCCAGTTCAGGAGGTACTGGGACAGGCTTTGAAATATTACCTGGTGAAGAAGGGAGTAAACCAGTGACCTGCACCACCTAGTATTTCCTGTAACTGCCATAAAGACATTTCATCATGTGCCTGCACAGTCTTAAGTATATAGCAGCTATTTTTTTTCCTTCTGCCAAGCAATGATTTCTAAAGAGTCTCCGGAACTGGAGATAAAATATCTATCTTCAGGAGGTGGCCCTCCACCAGGAGTTCTGTGCTCTTTAAAGTTAGCTGTGGTGGGAAGAGAATGCAATGAAAGGTTAGGTTTATTTTAGAAAGTGACAGGGGAGAGGGGCAGTGAAAGATGGGATTAAGTTGAGGAATAAAAGCAAGAAAATGACTGAAAATGCCAGTCTGTGGAGGTGGCTGCAGACACCCGGATTCTTGAGTGCCAGCAAGCTAGCAGAACTGCCCAGTTTTCATTTTCTGATAGAAAGCACTTAAGAAAACCTGGTCTTCTGGCGTGTGCTCCAATCTTCTCAGCGGGCAGCTGAGAGCAGGCTCCTGGGAAGCTGCTCACGTTTTGAAGCAGATGTGGGGAGCTACTCTAAAAAAGGGCATAGAAAGAACTCCAGGGCTCCCTGGATGCTGCTGAGTCTCTGGCTTGTGGAGCTTCCTCTTTGGAAAGGTTTAGATGTGAAGACTGAACGCGTCTTTGGACATTTTTAGGTTTTTACACCAAACAACCCTATTCTTCAGACACCTGTCAATCACTGGACTAACTAGCCATTTGGGGGAATTTGTTGGACACAAGTCACTGGGAAGCAGAATCTAGTTAGTTGCTGAATCTCTTATAACCTGGAGCCCACATGCATGCTGTTACATTCTGAGGCACTTATAAAAAATTAGACATAATTCAGACTTATGCAGTAAGCCATATAACAGGAGATGTGGACTTTGGTCATCTTTTTAAAGCGATAAGCTAAACCTTGTTCTCTGTTTCCACAAAAGTCCACAAGGTGGTCATGAAATTTAAAAAAAAAAATCCTATTTCCCTGAAACCACTTGGTCCATTTCTTGGAAATTGTAAAAATTTGCCTCCTGTGTCCACTGCACCCCAGCTATGTTTTTTTTTCAGGCAGGGCTCACTCTTCTATCTCAGAGTCCACCAGTACTTAATCTGGTGTCTAAAATAAGGATTTATAAACTTAAGCCAGGATACTTAGTATCCATAAGACATGTTAAATGTGCTAGAATAAGAAAATAGTTACGGAGAGGGTCTTAAATAGATAATCCAAGTTTTAGGTTTGATGGTCAGGGTGAGAGAACCTACATTCAGCTTCATATATGATACTGTATTACTAAACACACCATAAAATCAGGGGGACATGGGAAATAGCATCTTTAATTTTTACTACTACAAATCATACAAGTAGCCATGCAAAAATATCAATAAAAATCACAGCTCGGGATTCTATAGCTTAGTAAGTGATTTTTACTTAGTTTCTAGTTGTTTTATACAATGTTTCCTCCCTCCATTTTGTGCTGCTCCACCAGAATACTATAGACTGTATTTACAGATGGAGATGGAGCTGGGTCGAGCTTGCAGAGGCTGAGGTATTCAAGAGCTCACTGCTAGAACCTGGTCAGGGTTATTTCACTGCTTCATCCCATTGTGGAAGGCAGAAGAACATGAGTAAGAGTGAACACAGATGCATTCTGCCTTGTAATTTGCATTATAATTAACTATATTATAATTCACTAAGAGGATAAAACCCTTATAACCTATAAATCTCCAGAGAGATCCTAGATCTCAGTTCGATTGCTTTGGGATTCAACATGCTTCATAGGGACACACTCAAACTAATATATATATATATATATATATATATATATATATATATATATATATAAAATTATATATAATGCACATATATATGTATTATATGCTCATTCTATGTATCACACAGAGGCATATTATATGGTGAAATCTATTACATAGTTGTGCTCACAGAGTCATTCTGGTTTTCTTTTCACTCAATGCTGTCATAGACATGGATTCATGTGATCACCTAGTCCTTGAAATTATAATTTAAAATGGCTGCATCATAGTCCATTTAGATGGAGTACTGTAGTTTACACAGTTATTATTTTACTGTTGGACATTTAAGCAGTAGAAGTTCCTATCTACGAAAATCTATGTTACAATTAACGTTTTTATGCATCTATAAAAGCCACTGCTTTCAAAGGAAGACTTTAATTCTCTCATCATCTCCTTTCCAAACACTGCACAGCACCTGCCTCTTCTGCACTGTCTATAATTGTATTTTGTCTATGAAGTTCTAGTATCTAGCTTTATTTTTAGCTACAGTTCCATGTGTCAAACCACATGCCTCTCTCTGTCATCTGTTTCACCTCCATTCACCTCCTCCAAGACTAAGACACCACAGTTGATCTTGGTCCTTATGTCTCCAGGATTCTCATGAGGCATATATGAAGCTTGTCCTTGGGGGTGCTCTTAATTTGCCATGGTTGTGTGCAAAATCAAGTGTGCGCATTTTCTACTGACATAATATAGGTCATATATCAGGTTCTCAAATGTTCCAGTGACCAAAAAGGAATCGTTGACCAAGGCTCCCTTTAACATCGTCTGTCTTGCATTGCAATATTGGGGATTGAACCCAGGGCTTTGACATTCTAGGCAAATACTTATCTCTGAGCCACACCACAGCTCCATTGGGCATCCTTGTCTTGTTTCACATCTCTGCTTATTGCCTGACTCTAGCCCAACATTACCCCTCTAACCCTCACATTGCCATCCTCCTTTCCTCTCTTGTCTTCCCTTTGTTGTTGATATTCTTGTGTTGACACCTGTGATGCTCTTTATCTTTTACTAAATAGTTGCACACTAACCCAGGATCTCACCTTATTCTGATGAACCTGTTCTTTTGAAGATGACGTATGTCTGCTCATCACATCCCTCAGTCTTTGCTTATTCACTTTCCTTCTTTTCTTTAGCACTTGGGATTGTTGCCATGGTCTTGAACCCCCCCCCCCCACGCCCCCCGCACCATTTGAGCTTCTGGACCTCCTGCTCCTCGGCTGTCTCTTCTCTTGCCCATGGAGGTCTTCTATGACCTCCTGTCATTGGGTCTCTTGTCTTTGTTTGTTCTTCTCTTTGTCCATCTCATCCAGATCGAGATGCATGCAATTGCACCTGTTTCTTGGGACTGAGACTTGCATTTGGAGGTGCTATACACTGGGATACTCAAACATACTTCCAACATCCCCCCAAGCAAACTCATCCTGTTCACAGCTCTCCTGCATTTCTCCACGAACAGCACTGCCATGTTTTGCCAGTCAGGCACCAAGTCCAAGTCGTCTTAGACTCATTCGTTTCCAAAGCTCTTCTCCGTATCTGAGACCGAGGCTCACTGCCTTTCTCTCCACACAGCCCCTTCTCTTGCTGCCACACTAAGTCACTCTCTTGTCATCTTCCTTTGGATCTCTGCATCTGCTTTCATCCTGTGCCTCATCTTCCACACTCCTCCTCTACCATCAGTTGCTTTTGATAAACAGTATTTGGTAAACACCTCCAGATCAACTCCTCCAAAACGCATGGCTATTGTTTCCTGTCCTGTTCTTGATTCATTTGAATATTCTGTTATGTACAAAATTACCTCAACACTCAAATCCCCTTAACTTCTGACCCAAAGACACCTCTCATCATGCCCCTAAATACACTCTGCTATGCATACTAATACAAGTAAGCTTCTAATATTTATCATTTGAATTCATGTACATAAATACTTAGTTCATGGGGGGGGGTTCAAACTAATCCCTAGGGCCATTTTTTTTATGCACCTTGTTCTTTCAGCTAAAACTGATTTTTTCTTTCTTGAAAGTTTAGGGTTAAGTGAAAGTATTTCAAGCAGCCTTGTGCTGGGAGTGTTATTTAACTCTCTTAGCTCGAGACAGAAGTCCCATGGAAGACATGAAGGCTTCTCTCAGCCCTTGCTTGTGATGCCAGATGCTCAGAGTCTCTCCAGAAAACAGCTTGCTCAAAAGAGATGACTGGGGAGTTTAATAAAGGGACAGTCCACAAATGTATGGAAAAGGGTATATAAAACCAATCACAAAGGGTAGGAAGAACTGTTTCTAGAACTCAGCAAGAAGAGTATGAAAGACAGGGCATGTGGTAGGAACAGTGACCTTCTATGGATGAAAAAGGTCACTGTGTACCAGCCTGGAAAGCAGAAATCTAGAGAAACGAATCTTCTGCATCACTTTTCCCCTTTGCTCTCTGACTGCTGCCCATCAATGGACAAACCCAAGCAACATCTAAAAACAGGAGAAACTGGCTAGCACAGGTGCCTGGGATTCAGAGAGGGTGGGGAAGGAAGAGTATATCTGCAGGATGAAGTGGAGAACACCTAGAACTTCATGTCACTTTTGATCCCTGTATATCAATCTTCAGGACTCAAGTTTCTCATGCCTAAAGCTACTGGTCTTGCTAAACACCTATGGCTGCATCATGAGCCAATGAGAATCTTTGCCTCCGGGTGATACAGAGGTATAATTACTTTCCTCCCTTTTGTCTCTTTCCTGCTATCTCCACACCAGGGAGCGCCCCCCTCCCCCAATCACTTCTCAAGTCTCTGCCACCCTTTTTCATGCAACAATGAAGTTACTGGGTAGAATATAAGCACTATTAGATGGAATTAAATTATGTGCTACTTTTAATTAACTGTACTACAGCTTAAAATTTACATTTGATTATGCTATGTAAGCAGTAAGAACTTTATAATGAGAAAGTCAGCTTCATTTTTGAAGCAAATGCCATTAAAGTGATTGGTACATTTTCTTGGATGAGCATGCAGAACTCTCACTCTCCTTCTAGTGTCTAACCTGAGGTCTATGGAAGGAAGGGATTTGTGGAGGAACCCTTAATAGCCCAGACCCTTCTCAGCATTATCTTGCATTCTCCTCTCCTCATTTTTCACTCCTGATTGCTATTCTCACTCATGTCTCCCACAGATGTATCAGTTGGCACGGGAGAAGATGAGAAACTAGGACTTGGGGTGTCATTGATGACAAACACTGAGGTAGCCTCCACCCAGCTGGGGAAGGTTAATAAAGTGAGAAAGTCAAGGAAAATAAAGCAGGAAAGGCAACCTTCCAAAGTCAGGTAGCCACAGACCTGTTCAAGAAGAGTGTAGAGCCTGGTAAGCCAACCAATGAAAGGTCACACATTCAGTATAACTGGGTAAGCACATACTGGCTTTGATGGGGAAAAGAGAGATGCAAAGTTGAATGGAAAAGGAAATGGGTTAAAATCAGGAGGAATCAAGGAAGGAGGGTTAAAATGATAAAAATATGTTGTATGAAATTCTCAAAGAACTAATAAAGAGTCAGGATGTGGTCCGGGAAACCTGTGGGGTAGCTGATGTTCTTCAGCACATCCTCAAGGGCAAAGCAAGCCTGTGAAGGTTGAATAAGGAGTTGTTCATGAGCCTAGAATCTACAGAATCTAAAACAAACTGAAATCAATAAAGCTTTCCCTTGGAAACCTATAAATAGTTTTCTGACATCAGTCTTTTGCCTAATATCTTGGGAAACTATTTCAGTGGCTCTCCTTGACAAATTTTCTTGCTTCGCTACTGCCCTGTAGATAGACCTGGATCAGCAATAAGCCCACCACACAGGTAGTGTTGGGGGGTGTGTACTCACAGGACATGTTCTTGTTGCCTTCATTATATACTAGGAGGACAGGTGGACATGCAGGAGGGCAGGTGGGCATGCAGGAGGGCAGGTGGGCATGCAGGAGGGCAGGTGGCTCCATCTCTGGAGAATCTTAGGCTTTATAGCAGTGATGAGCTCCATTACTGGGGCATTCAAAAGTAAATGAGCAATGCTCAGTTTAGGCAGTATAGGTTGACTTTTCTGATATTAAAACAGAAAGAAGTTGTCTTAGTATTCTATGGCTGTGAAGAGACACCATGACCATGACAACTCTAGTAATAGAAAATATTTAATTGGGGCTGGTTTACAGGTTCAGAAGTGTAGTCCATTACTGCCATGGTTAGAAGTATGGTGGCACGCAGGCAGATATGGTGCTGGAGAAGTAGCTAGGGGCTCTACATCTTGACCAGCAGGCAGCAGGAAAAGAGAGTAACACTGGGCCTGACTTGAGCTTCTGAAACTTCAAAGCCCATTCCCATGACACCCTTCTGCTGACAAGCCACACATACTTCTAACAAGAAGACATGTCCTAATTCTTTTAAATAAATGTTACTCCCTATGAGCCTATGGGGGCTGTTTTCATTCAAACTATCATATGAGTCTTTTGCTAAAGAGACACTGGCCTATCAAATGGCCATCTGTCTCAATTTCCCTTTCTAGTCCTGTGACCACCACTACCCATGGTCCTGGTAATACACAGATTTTGTCAATTTTGTTGAACCCAAACACATACAAAATTTAAACTCATTTTCCATGTTTTCTCATGTGGCTGATTTCATCGAGAGAACTAAAGAGAGCTCAGTTCACAAGTACAGTCCTGTAAGAAGACAGAAGTACTGTACAAATTCCATCTCTTCAATGTTGTAACCTTATTGCCTTTCTGTGTGTTCAGCACACCTATATTATTATCTGGGTGTTTTCTTTCTGAAAGTTACATCTGCCTATATCTCAGAACATTTTTGTATACTGAGTGAGTAAAGACAAGTTGTTCCAGGGCAGATGGATACAATTTTTGTGTGTGCATATGTATTCCATGACAATCATGTAGAAGTTGGAGGTCCACTTGTGTGAGTTGGTTTACTCTTTCCACAGTGCGAGTCCTGGGGATCAAACTCAAGTCATCAGTCTTGGTGTCAAGTTCCTTTATCCATTAGGTCATATCACAGTCCCCTTTATTGGTACTTAAAAAAGAATCAACCATCCCAACCAACACACATCAGTAGTGTCTAAATCCCACAAGACCATAGATTACATATAGGAGATGATCCTCAATTCACCTGCTGAGACTAAATACCCACTGTATTTCATTCTGGTTTAACTTGGTCCTCTAGTCTTTGAGATTCCCTTTTCATTGCCTGAGAAAGCACTTGGATAGTTTTCCCTTGCTACTGATCAGTGGGTATGACATTGATGCCTGTGTTCCAGTTACATGAACACAACCAAAGCATCTGTCTTAGCTCAGTGGAAAAGAACAGCATGGCTCACTTCCTTTTCATCCTTCTGCCCAGCCATGTGGTTTGGCAATCCACAGCCTGCCTTGCACCTCATACCTCATGCAGTTACTTTAAAGAAGGGAAACACAAGGAGAGCTTTCCATCTGAGGTTGAGGAGCAGGGATCATACTCACCAGGAGCAGGAATATGAACATATTTTAAAAACAGGGTTCCATGCCATACTCTAACAATATTGCTAAAATGCTTGCCTAAGATTTTGAAAAACTCTTGTATCTGCATGTCCCCAAACCTAACACCATTCCCATGCCTCATTCCCCAAATAAGGACAAACACAAAAAACAACTTACTGTAAACTGGATTTGGCAGCCACCCATGATGTAGTCCAAGAAGGAATGCATCTTGTGGATCTGCATGGGAGAGGGCCTGGTTAGTAATAGTGTGATCTGCTTTCCCTGAATACTCAAGGCCTACACTTAAGGGATAGGTTGTTGTGGTGGTTTGAATAGGTATGAACGCCCTTCCCCCACCCTCCATAGACTCAAGTATTTGAGTGGTTGGCCTATAGGGAGTGACACTGTTAGGAGGTGTGGCCTTCTTGGAGTAGGTGTGGCCTGGCTGGAAGAAGTGTGTCTCTGTGGGGGTGGGCTTTGAGGTTTCATGTGCTCAAGCTATGTCCAGTGTGGAACACAGTTCACTTCTTGTTGCCTGCAATCAAGATGTAGAACTCTCAGCTCCTTCTCCACTACCATGTTTTTCTGTACACCTCCACGAAGGAGTAAACCTCTGAAACTGTAAGCCAGCCACAAATAAATGTTTTCCTTTATAAAAGTTGTGCCATGGTGTCTCTTCATAGCAATAGAAACCCTAACTAAGACAGCTGCTAAGTCAAGGAAAAGGGCAGAAAGAGGTCTGTGGTGGGTCTTCAGTGTCAGTACATCTGCAGATTCCCACCACCTGCCCTCTTTATTTGGGTTTGTGCATTGCTTTAATTGACAATTGCCTTTGGGTTGAGACATGAACCATGTTTTCAAGACTCATTAGTATTTTAGAATAGGGAATGCCTCATACTTAGTCACTCTTCCCCACACAACTTGAGTATCTTCCTTGAGAACTGCCCTGTGCATAGAAGAGATTGAGCTATGGCCTGTAGTTCCCTATCCTTTGGGGCAAGACTGTCCCTGGGAAGGGGAAGGTAGCATTGGGCTGTCATAGCTTTTAGGCCATTCATAATAGTATTTCATTTTCTTTGTCCAGTGCTACATCAATTTTATGAATTTTGTCTTAGAGAAGGTTGTTCTCTTGTAAAATATCTTCTCCTTTGATCACATGATTTGAACTCCTTCCCCAAGACAACTTTAGCAGTTTGCTCCTGGTGGAAAGGGAATTACACATACCTTACACTGGTTTAGAATCACCATGCCTGAGTTCTTGTAATTCTTCTTCTTGGCCTTGTACTTGGGGTTGATACATTCCCACTGTACCTACACCAAACAGGGTCAAACGTGAGTGCCTTCGCAAAGTCAAGACTGTTTATGAGTTTAAGCTTCTGGAGATGTGCACGTGGAACTAGATAGCTGGAAAATGGTCTCTAGGTAGTAGCTCTGGCATCCAGGAAGTAAGGGAGAGTAATGACCGAGACAAAAGACTGCCTGGTGCAAATCCCCTGTCTTCATGTCCCAGCTATGTGTCCCATGATGCTGCTTGACTCCTCCATGCCTTGGATTGCTTTTCTCTAAATCTGAGCTTATGATTCCTCAGTTCTCAGCTTTTCTCTTGCCTCTGATTCCAGAGGACACTCCTTGAAGGACAGGATCGGAGCCTTGGGAAGGACTGAGAACTGAGTAACTAACCAGTAGCTATTTAGAACAGTTTTCAGCTCTTCCAGACTACAGAAGATTTCACGAGGCAGAAGCAACTGAGAGCCAAACGCCTCACATTCACTGGACAGTTCTCTTCATGACCCTGAAGGAGTTGGACCCTGAGGCTTGCACTCAGGACATGAAAGTTTACTCTTGACAATCAAAAAGAAGCAGCTTTGGAGGCAGATATGAGCAGGGTAGACTGATACTTCAATGGCCCCCAATGGCCCCAGGGCCCATGCATTAATTATGTGGTTTGTTTTGGTCAATGGGACATTAAAAATGTTGTGAGAATAGAAGCTGGAAAAACACTAGTGTCCTGAAAATGCCTTTTCCTACTTTGAAGTTTTATTTTACCACCTTGTAAAAAAAAATTATACATTGCAGGATAAAACCACCACCACCGCTACCACCACCACCACCACCACCACCACTACCACCACCACCACCACCACAAAAACAACAACAAAAAACACACATGGAGAGCTTCACCAGCCATCTATGCTGCATATGCACAAAAGCATGAGAGTTTCATGGCATCATAAGGGGCAGAGAGGCGCTATCCTGAGTGAACCAGGCAAAATAGCCAAACAAGAAAATGTGAAGTAATAATGCTGTTTTCGGGTAGGAAATTAGCACACAGTTTGTTACTCAGCAGCAGATATCAGCAATGTCTCACCACCCAGCAGGCCCTCCTATTGCGTGTTGCAAGACTCCCCCTTGATCATCCCAAACTAAAGATGCTCACGAGATACTCAAGAATTAATGAAGATTAGTTAAGAAATTGCCCTATTCTGTCAGCACCAGGCAGGGAAAGGGAGTGTAAACCATGGGGCTCCTCTTTTTCCCTCTGATGCAGTACACTGAGTCCTCAGGTTCAAGGCTCCCACCCTCCCATCTGTCAGCTCTCCCTATTTATTCACATCTTCACTCAATTTTAATCCTCTCTCATTGATAGCACCTAAAATACCTTTTCAAGTAAGCAACCCTCTATGGCAGTTCCTGTAAAACCTGATTCTCCAACTTTCTTCACAAAATGGGCCTCCCACCAAACTTCCCACCTCAGGACCATTGCATCATCCTTTTCCTCCACCCATTCTCCAGTCTCTCAACAAATCTTACAGTTCTTATTTCTAATATATCTTAAATCTCATACTCTTATTTTTATCCATTGCCATTTAGTCTCGGTCATTATCACATCTTGTTCCACTATGGTGGTGGCTTCCTAACAGACTGACCAGGCTCTTCCTCTTTTCTCTATAAATGCTTACACACAAGCCAAAGCATATTCTCTCTCTCTCTCTCTCTCTCTCTCTCTCTCTCTCTCTCTCTTCTCTTTCTCTCTCTCGTGTGTGTGTGTGTGTGTCTGTCTGTCTGTCTGTCTGTCTCTCTCTCTCGTGTGTCTCTGTCTTCTGTCTCTCGTCTCTCTCTCTCTCTCTCCCCGTGTGTGTGTGTGTGTGTGTGTGTGTGTGTGTGTGTGTGTGTGCATGCATGCACACACATGCATTGGTGCATATATATGGGCAGGTCAGAGATCCTCCTTAGGTGTTGGTACTCAGGAGCTATCCACCTTGACTTTTGAGCTAAGATCATTCATTGGCCTGGAGCTCTCTAGGTAGGATAGGCTGGCCAGCCAGTAAGCCTCAGCTACCCTCCTGTATTCCCCTCCCTAGTGCAGAGCATGCCATTATGCCTGGCTTCAAACATGAGCTCTGGGGATCAAACTCAGACTTTATGTTTATACAGCAAGTACTCTACCAACTGAGCTACTGCCCCAGGACAGCTAACACAATCCTTTAACCAGTTCAAACCAGTTTGATCCTTTTCAACATCACCTAATGAAACTTGCTGCAATGATGGGGATATTCCATGGCCTCATCATCTAATATGACAGCTACCAGCTGCATGAGGCTATTAAGCACTTGGAATGTGGCTAATATTACTGACAGATGGATCTAAGAACACAGTCACACATGGTTGGTGGCCCCTGTACTACAGAGCAGTTTGAATGTGTCCTCATAACATTCAGAGGGTGCAATTGGGGCCACCTCTTCCTGGCCTCTGCTATGTCTTTGACCCCTTTCCATGCAAGGTCACCTCATCCTCTCTCACCTGACATACTGGTCTCTTTCCAAGACCTCGAGCACACCAAGCTCTTCCCTGCCTCGGTACCTCAAAATGTTCTTCTCTCTGCCTGAATTGCTTTTCCCTTACTCAATGCCCAATGGCCTTCTTCTCATCCTTAAAGGGTATGAAGTTAAATGTTACCTTTTACCTTGTGACTCACTTTGTAACTAAACTATTTTCACCTTATTTATTGATTTGTTTATTTTGATGTGTGTGTGTGTGTGTGTGTGTGTGTGTGTGTGTGTGTGTGTGTGTGTGTGTGTAGGTATGCACACGTGAATGATCCATGCACATGTGTGGAGGTCAGAGGACAACATACAGGAATTGGTTCTCTCCTTCTACTTTTTGGCTTCCAGGCATCACGCGCAGGCCATTAGGCCTGGCAGCAAGTCCCTTTACCGCAGCAACCATCTTCTCAGTCTTGTCTTCCTTTTTTAAATAACATTTGTCACAAGCTGACTGTCTTTTAGGTTTTCGTTTATTTGGTTCATGTTTAGACTCTCCTTTGGCTCCCCTCAGTTTGTTAGCTTCAGGAGAGCAGAGGTAATGTTGGCATGGCTGGTCACTGCACACCTAGAGCCAGGCACCGCAGATGCTGTAAAATCACCGAAGAAGAGAATTGTTCCCACCATATAGGTGTGTCAGCACAGGGGCTTGGGGCAGAACTAAGTTTCCTGGTATCTCCCAGATACAGAAGAGTACAGTGGTGTGCATTTCATGGTCTCAGTGGGAATTACAGATTTATCTCTGTTTATCTGGAAGCATCTAGCCTTGGTGGTCTTCAATCATGATGGATGTTATAATCTTACTTTTAATGGCCTCTTGGGAACTCAAAGATGAAACGTTTCCCATATTTATTGATTTGACTAGTTCTGTTTATAGAAGAGAGCAAGATACAACTTTATGAGACACTTCAGGATTGCAGCAGGTGGTGATGGTAATCTGGCATTGACTTATTAGCTCGATGGGGCCTGGTTCTGTACATTGAATGCAGCAGCAGTTTCTCTAGCTGTGTTTCTTATTATCCAGGGAGTGACTGCCTATAATTTAGTGTTGACTTTAATTGTGGCCCTTGGGAAAGTAATGCTCCTTTTCCAAGATTGCATAGCCAAAGGAAATTAGACATTTATTCATTGAACCTCTCTTTTTCCCATAGAGAAACTTCTATTTTGGGGTGATATCTTGACAAGGTCACAGAATGGCTTTCATTAGGATTGTTCTAGAATCAAATCCCATAATCCTCCCTTTCCATCAGACTCAATCATATATGGAAAATTTGCCTCTAGCATTTCCATCTCTAGTTAAAGGTGCATCCTGAGAGTGTCTGGGGTAACACCACCTACCTGTTTCCCTTCCATGGCTCCTCTCATCTCTTTGAAGGTGGAGGTGAATTCTCCAATAAAGTCATGCTTGCCATTCGAGTCCCAGTCCCACACTATGCACTGCAAGAAAAAAGGATGATTGTTTTCTCCCAAGATTTTTTTTTATCGCAGCAGCTACAGGCAGAGTGAACTTTATGAGGAGGAGTATGTGAAAGATGTTTGGTCTATAACAAAAGCTTGATGTAATATCCCTTTGGTTTCTATAACTTTTCACTTGGCTTTGTGAGCCACAACCTCCAAACAGCCCTGTGCCACATCAGGCACTGCCATAACTTACCATGTTTTCAGAAGAAGCCAATAAGACCCAGAGGAGAAAGGCTAGGAGGCCCATCTATTGAATGGCAGCCTGAGTCTTGAAGGTAGTTGTCCGTCCTGCCTCTAATTCCAATGCCTTTTCTCCCCAGGTCTGATTTTTAATTTTTTTTTTAAACCATCACAGATACTCTCTGGTTTATAGCTAGAGCAGATATCTGAGTTCTCAAATTTATAGCTTTCAGAACAGTAGCCTGTTAGTGATTTTGATGAAATAATATTATTCATATTTTTTCTATTTTCTTGATGATAAAAGTAAATGCCAACAAAAGCAAATGAAAAGGTTAATAAGTGAAAGCTTTCACAATACCTTCAAGAGAAATGAATGGATGACAGTGACCAATAAACCACCCTGGTAAATATCACACATCCATCACCCAGCTGTGGCTGTTCATATCTAACAAGAGAGATCCATCTACCACTGTTAGGGTTAGATTCTGGGTGTCCCAATAATACTTCCTATAGTGACTAGATTAATCAACAAGCTCTCTGAATGGTTGCATAACTAGTTAAAGAGGAAGGTCCTGATTGTTTTCTAGAGTGAAAGTTAGACTATGATCTTTAGAAACAATGGCATATTTACATTTTAAGCCAATGAGGCATCACAAAAACCTTAAATTAGGTCAAGAGGGCAAGAATGACTTTTACTCAGAGGTGCCTTATAAAACACCAGCGTCCATAATCTATCCCCATCTTTCCCCAGACTTGAGATTCCTACTGTCTAGTTCCCCAAGAAACCAAACTGAAGACCTCTTCCTGGATCATGTGGGATGCCTCACACATGTACAAAAGTACTCCCCAACCCCAGATACATTCTCACACATTTATTTTGTTACAATAAATTGCACTTTTAGTTGCTACAAACTGAAAACGGGCATCATCCCCAATATTCGTATTTATCCTCACATGTCCCACACCAGTTCTCTCCATGATCTCTGCTACACATTGCTTGACTCTGTTCCTTCTCTTCTCTTCTCTACTTCTTCTTAACCTGCTACTACAATAGCCACCTAGGTGGAATTTGCCCCCCCCTCTATTTCTCTACCCTCAAGATCTATTAATTATGCTAATTACCTGATTTGAATAAAAATGAGTATCAGCCAATAGGTCTTCCAAGATCTTCCATGATCTTATTGCCATCAGTATTTCCAAATTTATCTCTTATAATCCTGCTTACAATATTCTAAAAACAATTTTTAAAATAATAAAAAGTGAGGTGGGTGAGAATTTGTAAGACACTTGTTTTGCTAAGACTTTAACTTTTCTGTTTGAGGTATCTCGAAAAAAACTAATTTCTCAGCTTCTCTCTCTCTAAGCATGGAGGATTTGTCAGATAATCTTTTTGCTTAGAAAACATTAATAATATTTTCTGTGAAGAAAGAATGCATCAGCACAGATCAGAATGGAAGAAGAAGTGAGGACAAAGGGAATTAAATTACTTTGCTGAAACAGTAAGGACAACCTTAATTTTTCTTTGATAACTAGAGACCCAGGGGTGAGAGCTGATAATAATTCAAGCAGTTTCCACCAGAAGGCTGAAGATGGGCTGCTGTGCATTGGATCTTGAATGTATTCAGAGACCCATGCATTGAAGACCCATGCTTGGTCTCCACCCTGTGCCACTATCAGAACATGGTGGAAGTTTCAGGAGACTGAGCAGAGAAGAAAGTTTGGTGATTGGGGTGTGTCCTGGAAGTAGATATTAGGACCCATATTAGTTATTGTTTTGTTTGTTTGTTTCTCTGATAAAATACCACAATCCAAAGTAACTTATTTTGGCTTACGGTTCCAGAGGGAGATTCTATAACGATGCAGAGACATGACAGTAGATGGGCATGGCTCTTGGAGCAGGAAGCTGAGAGGTCACATATTTATTCACACACAAGAAACAGAGAGCAAACTGAAACAGGTACAAGGCTCTACACTATTAAAGCTGTTCCCCAGTGATGTACTTCACCTGACAAGACTCCACTTTCTAAAAGTTCCACAACCTCCCCAAACAGTGTCACCAACCAGGGACCAAGTATTCAAATATGTGAGCCTATGGGAAACATTTTTCATTCAAACAAACACAAGACTCCAGGTCCTCTTCTTCTTCTTTTTGTTTCACAGCCCCCTTGAGATGAGCAGATCCCCTTGGTCATATGCTTTCACCATGATATTCTGCTTTGACTTGGGCCCAAAAGCCATGGGCTTACTGACCATGTACTGCAGCTCCCAGAACTGCAAGCTAACAGAAATCTTTCCTCTTATTGAGTTGATCATATGAGGGATTTTTGTCATAGTGGCAGAATATTGACTAATATACAGAGTCAACAAATGAGGAGCGAGAAGCTCAAACAAACAACAGAAACCACACAATACTTTGGAGACAATGATGTCTGATTCAATTCCTTAGCACTGCCACCACATCCTATCTCCTGTAAACCCTGGGACTTCTGTCAGAGTTCTGCCTGCCCCAGCATTGTGTTGATGGTTAAACACAATGTAGAGTAAAGAGTGAGCATCATAGTCATGTTCTAGGGACATACCAGAAAGCAGAATGAGGTAGAAGGGGACATACCAGAAAGCAGTGACTGGGAACTGAGTGGAAATCAGGAGTGTGGAGCTGGGGCTGGCAGGTGAGTCTGAGGAGCAGAGCACCACAGAAGTACTCTAGAGGTCACTGGCTTGTGTAGTGATATGGACTCTAATTCTTGAGTGTATCATTGTGTGCTTGTGTGTGTACATACACATTTCTGTATATGTTGCAATAGATAAGATTGTGCGTGTGTATGCATGTATGTAGGCCAGAGATCAACATTGGCGTCTTCCAACAACTTTCTACCTTAATTGAAGGAGACTCTCTCACTGAACTCAGGGCTTGTCAATTTGGCTATACTGGCTGTCCAGCAATCCCCAGGGATCCTGCTGTCTCCCTAATACTGGGGTTATAAATATACATTGCCATACTTGGCTTTATATATGTGGGTGCTAGAATCAAACTTGGGTCCTTGTGCTTACATGGCAAATACTTTATTAACGCAGCCATTTCCCCAAACCCTCAATTTCTTTTACTTAGAGTTTATTATTGAAACATATTATACACATGTAAGATATTATAATAAAGCCCATAATCACTCATAATAAAATAAAAACAATTAGAGATCACCTAAATCTTATACATGACTATTATAAACAGTTAAGTATGTGACTGTTCTTTGAGAAGCCCACACCCATGCTCTGTGTGCTTTATTCTTTCTTTGAGTGCCTTTCTTCTCTATTTTTAAATAAATCCCAATACTGCTTCAAAAAAAAAAAAACCATCACAACAACAAAAAACAGAACCCCACAATGAGGGAGGGAAATTCTGCTAAAAAAAAATCATGTCTTGAAGTCTACTCTAATGTTCTGCTTTTTTGGTTTCCTCAATTGGCAAATGTTAAAAGTAAATTACTACCATAGGGAGGAAGCCTTGAAAATTCCCTTACTTAAAAAAAATGACCCTCTCTTATTTCTAAAGTTTGCCTCTGGTGCTGTGAATCTACTTGTTTCCCCTCCCAATCACAGAGTAAAGCTCCATTTCTCTGTCCCCTCAGGTTTGGGAGTGGCCATAGGACCCGCACTAGGTGATGATGTGCGAGGGAAAGTTCTGAGCAATTTTGGAAGGAAGCACAAAGGATCAGAGTGTGTTTTCATGGTTCATCTCTGTCTGTGTCTTGGTGATCGACACCATGGTAAGCTGTTGTGTTGACCTGAGGCCCTCACTGAGGGTTTCTCAGTGCAGCTCCCTGATGATGCATGGTAGACATATATGCACACAGGAAGCAGATCTCTGCTGCTCTTGGCCTCTGAGATTTAGTTCACAGTCTGCTGAGAACCACTCAGAGAATGGCCATAGGAAAAGGACTCATAACTGATTATGACTCCAAAAGCAGTAAAAACAGACATTTGAAAAGAAAGAAGCAAACAAATCCTTACGTGGCTCAAAACCCAAACAATACATTTACAAAGTGTCTGTTTCATTGCTAGGGATGTCTGGGCATATTTTGGGGGGGTGGGCTCACACACAGGATCCGGAGGGGGAAAGCCTAAATGAGGGAAGCAATGAGTGACTTAGGGGATGTCTTTGAGCTGTCATCTAACTTGGGCAAGGCAAGGTTATTTCTAGTTGCAGGGTACAAAATGAAGTCAAAGAAAGGCTCTGCTCATTTTGGTTGAAATGCTGTGTGCTGAACAGTTTGTGTCATACAATTGGTCTGTAGTCATTTTCTTGACTGATGATTGATGTGGGAAGGACTAGCTCACTATAGATTGTAACATTGCTGGACACATGGCCGTAGAATGTATAGATAGTCAGGCTGTGAGCCAGGGGGAACAAGCCAGGAAGCATCATTCTTCCACAGCCTCTGCTTTACTTACTTGCATACCAGAGTTCTTACTTAGTTTCCTTCCTGAATGACTGTGATCAAGACATGTAAGCCAAATAAACCCCTTTCCCACCAAGTTGCTTTTGGTCATGGTATTTATCACAGCAAACTAGGACACTAAGCAATGCAATGTAGCTTTGGGAAGACTTATGAGAATCCCTTTTTAATTCCTCCAGCGGACAGTGGGGAAAAGCTCAATGATTCAGTCATTCCCCCAAAGAGCTTAATATAAGGATTGGGATCATCACACTGCAATACCATGGATTGATCTGTTATAATGATCTTGATGAGAACTCTCTACTCCCTCCATCCTCCTCCCTTTGTCTGTCTGTCTTTGCCAGTCCCTCCTTAGTGACAATCACTTATTACATGGAACAAGAACCAAAAGAAAGCTTACCTGGCCTACGCAAAAAAGAAGAGAGCCTCCTGGGACTTCTGTTCAAGGCTTATAACAACTGCATCCCACCTAATGCCTGAATCTGGCACTCAGAGACTTACTCTTGAAGTGGCTGTCCCTTCTTATAACTGGACTGACCCTAACAGGGTCAGTTTTTTTTTTCTTGTTTGTTTTTTCCTCAGGGGCCAGTTTGCTAAGACCCCTGCCCCATATTACTCCACCATCCTATGTTGACTGTGTCTGACTTCAATCAGACCCTCAGGACATACATTCAATCTGGTAGCCAATCAGGGTCCTACCCAGCCACAAGCAGGAACTATTCTTTCTATTTTCAGTTAAAACAGATCCCTGACACTGCAAACAGACCCTTAACCACATCTGGAATTCACCTAATCCTGCTCAAAAAGAGCCTATGAGCTTTTCTTGGGGGTCACCATTCTGCCACTTTGTCAGATGGTTTGACCCCAGCATGCTGGAATTTTTTATTAATAAATCTTGCTGATTGCATACATGACTGGTGGTCTTTTATGGGACTTCTTATGGACCCTAACACTCTCTGCCTTTGGGAGGAGCTCATTAACAGGCACAGAAGACAGATGCAAATAAGAGAAAAGAAATGTAGGGAACATTTTAAGCATTGTCCTTCACAGGCAAAGAGAACTGGAGTCCCCTTCTTTAGTGGAAGTGGTATAACCATATTACTTTGATTTCCCGTCATGCTTGGGTTAGTTGCCCCTCCTTCACATGCTAATCATAGCATCCCAGATGTCTGTAAAGTGCTCTCTATATGGTGAAGAAAGTGAGGATCACTGAACCCTCCTAGGGAGGATGAGTGGAGCTTGAAAATTTCCTGTCAGGGTCTCTAGGAGCAGGCATACAACCTTTGATGTGGCTGTGTGTGTGTGTGTGTGTGTGTGTGTGTGTGTGTGTGTGTGTGTTTTGTTTCCAAGACAGGGTTTCACTGTGTATCTCTGGTTATCCTGGAACTAGTTCTGTAGACCAGGCTGGCCTCTAACTCACAAAGCCTGCCTCTGCTACCCAGGTGCTGTTGGGATTAAAGGCATGCTTGGCCTCGTCCTGCTTTTTAAGGTATCAAGTTTCTCTAAATGTAGCTGTTATAAAATTTTGTTGTGAAAATTCTCAGAAGGTGTCCCAAAGGAAGGAAGACACAGAGGCAGATAGATTTTAAAAAATCCTGTTGTTGATTACTTCCTGCCACAGAGCTCTGATGTGGCTGAGAAGGAAATGCATCTTGGTGAAAGCAAACAGATTAAACCTCCTCAGAAAAATGGAGACATAGGTGAGATGCCTTGGTGTTACTCAATGAGGAAGCCTTGACACTTCTGGGAGAGCTCAGCCTTGCAAAGATTCTGCAAGCTGGAAAGTTCTCACAGCTCCCAGAGGAGCTGAGGCTAGAATCAGAAAACATGTAAGCTTGGCAGATGGTCTGATCAATATTCTTCTTACAGACAAGGGAATTGATTGCATTAGTTCCTTTTCCTATTGCTGTGATAAAGTACTCTGAGAAAAGCAACTTAAGAGAGAAAAGGTTTCTTATGGCTCATAGTTCAAGGGCATAGTCCATCATGGTGAGGAAGTTCTGGGGGAGGTACTTGAAGTAGCTAGTCACATCACATCCATGGTCAGGACATTGAGAACAGAGGATGCATGCTGCTTGGGTCCTTTTCTTTACCTGTACAGACCAGGACCCCAGCCAAGAACTGTAGAAGTGAGCCTTCCCATCTGAGTTAACACAGTCATGATAACACCCCACAGGCATACTCAGAAGCCTATCTCTCAAGTGAGCCTAGATTTTAATGTCAAGTTGACAAATCTAACAATCACAATGGTCTAGACATGGCTTCTACAAATCTGTTCAGTGCAGTGGGGATCAAAACCCAGTCCTTCTAGAATCTCATTGATTTCATCAATACTACACGAATACCAAAGTTTTCATGATTAAAAAAGTATAGAATTGTTTTCAGAGCTTATATCCCAATGTTTAAGAATGAAGCTGGATTCTTATCTCATGCAAGAACAGAAAACAACTTTTGGATCATTGACTTAAACATGAGACCAAAACCATGCACTCCAAGAAGAAAACAGAGAAAATGTTTCAGGACACTTATCTCAGCAATGACTTCATGGATATTATGCCAAGAATACAGCAATAGAAGCAAAAGGAGACAGGCAAATACAGCATACTAAAGACCTGTACAGCAAAGGGACTAATAAATAGAATAGGGAGAAATATTTACCAACCACGTATCTCATAAATGGCTCATTTCATAAGAGAGGAACTCATTCACAACAATAGGAAAATAAATAAAAGCCACAACAAATCAGAAAACAATTGTAGCATCATGTCTCTGGGATTTAGCCTTTTCATGGAAAGCAAATGCTTTTGCCCCTCTGCCTGGATTGTTCATATAGAATTGTTGAGAACATCAGAATGAGACAAGATTTGTGGCAGCAGTAGAATGACTATAAATGACCCCACAAAAGAAGTTATTAGCCAGGTCAGTAAGATGTCTCTGAGCTAAGAGAAGAAGCGATGAACACATTCTGTGGTGTTGGTTCAAGTGATTTTCCTTTCATGATTTTCCTTTCTTTATTTTTAAAATTAGAAATTCAGAGTGAAATTATTTGCAAATTATGACTGAGCATAGGATACTAAAAATTTTATGATCAACTTGAGGCAAGGCATAGTTCCCTTATAATAAATCAAATAATACAGATTGCTTGGGGCACTCATTTGAATAGTGTACAGTTTCTAGAAATCTCTATCACATATGAACAAGGTATGTGAAGTACCTTGTCCTCTGTCCTGTGTTACCATCAATGTGTTGGCAGCATCTCTGTGGCTCTGATTATGCCTGGTAGACCTAAACAATTTGCTAAAGCCTTGCAGAAGTTGGCCAGGCAAATTATTTATGTAGCTCACCAAAGGCTTTGTGGTGAGGGCTGATTCCCCAGACTCTCACTCTCCTTTCTCTTTTATCCTCTCTCTGTTCCTTAATTCCTTGCAGTTTTATGCACCTTTAGTTCTGGTGAATTCAAAGCTGTGCAGAGTTTACCTGACTGAACCATCAGTTGTGAGATATCAGAAGGGCAAGGAGAGAAAAACTATCTCAATTCTGCCCATAAGGTGTCTGAGCCCAGAGATCCAAAGTGAAGATAGAAGAAGAAAGATACTGAGCTGTGTTCACCACCTGCCAGATCTGCTGCTGGGGCCTTTTCTAAGGGGTTTATATTGGTTAAGTTATTTTTATTCCAATGAATTTGTTTTATCTTCAGTTTGGGAAGTTTAGGTTAAAAAAATCACCTGGGGGCAAAATGGTGAAGATGGGAATTTTGCCACACTGACTAGGCTCCAGGAACATTTGAATAGGCCAAGTATTAGCTGAGCTTGTAAAGTACATAAGCCTAAGAACTATTTAGAATTCAAAGAATCCCTCGCAAGTGAGTCATCTGGTCAACCTCTCAAGCAGCAAGGACTCAAAGCTATTTTCCTATTCTGCTATTATGACAAGTCATCTAGTCACTCTGTCACCCTGTGCTCTTCAGGCCCCACTGTTATAACCAATTACTTCATTTGTTTCCAGATAATCTCCATTATCCATGATGAATAATGTTCTATACCAAGTCACTGCGTAGTCTCCTGGCCAACCTTCCATCTTGGCTATCCTAAAGTTAACTGCCCACTTCTTATATTTTTAAATAAAATATAATATGTATTTATTCCTTGAAAAATTCAAACACATATGCAATGTATTTTGATCATATGTACCATCTACTACATTTCTATAGCTTCCCCTAGGAGCTCCCAGGCCATCACTATTTCAACTTCATGTCATTTAAAAAAATAATAACTATTATTATTATTATTACCCTATAAATCCAATTAGTGTTGACCACATGTGCATGGATATGAAAATCCATTGTAGTATGGGCAACCTACTAGAGACTGCACCCCTAAAGAAAATTGATGATCTTTCCTTCATTAGATTCTCTGCTAGGAATTATGCCTCAGAAGCCCTGCTTCTTATCCATGCTGGAATTCTGATAGGCTTCATCTAGTGCAGGTCTTGTGAAGGTGACCACAGCCATACCATGCCTTTTTATCTGCTCTCAAAGAAGCATGGGTACAAGACACCAATGGCAATTTTCAAATAGGGAACCCTTTGAAAAGCTGTGAATATAAAGTGTTCTGAAACCCCAACTGTCTAGTGAAGGATGCAAAGTCAATACCCTAGCAGAGCCTGAGATACCAATTAAAATCAAACTGCTTTCCTGTAGAAAACTACAGTCAATGAAAATAAATTCTACCTTCAAAACACCTAAGTAAAGGTTTCAAGAGCTCCTTTATATACCATTTCATTCTTTTATAATTCATCCTATATTATTTTACTCTTCTTTACTGAAGAGTTTTTTTTTTTAAATGGAGTTTCTGATGTGTTAAAAGACAACAAAATCTTTCTTTTAAATTGGTATTGAAAATAGATTTTCCCCCTCATATAATACATACCAACCACGGTTTCCTTTTCCTCCCCTCTTCCCAGCTCTCTCCACCTCCTCTCTCCCCTAGATCTACTCCGCCTCCATTTCTTCTTCAGAAAAGAGCAGGCAAGAGATGACAGCCAAACAGGACAAAACAAGATACAACAAGACAAGGCGAAAACCCTCCTATCAAGGTTGGACAAATCGACCCAATAGTAGGAAAGGAGTCTCAAAAACAGACAAAAGAGTCAGAGACACACCTGCTCACAGGAACACAAAGCTAATAGCTATAACATACATGCAGAGGACCTAGTGCAGACCAATGCAGGCCCTGTGCTTGCCCTTTCAGTCTTTGTGAGCCCATGTTGGAAGAGGAGGAGGAAAGACTGTAGGAATCACAGGGCATAGAGGACACCAGGAGAACATGATCCACTGAATCAACAATAAAATCTTCAAAGTTTAGCAGTTACATCAATTCTAAGGATCATCTATTGGACAGAATGAGCACATAATTTCAATATTGCATTTTGTTTAGCTAGTAGTATTGCTATAGTATTATCTTTCTGTGAATATTTATTATAGCACTGAGAACTTTGAGTATATTTCAGATGGCCTGAGCTTATATGATAAACTGAAGACCTAAACTCTATTTAATACTGTTGCATCAAGAAGAAAGAATATTCCGAGTGCATGTAACTATTAAAAAAGGGAACACCTGGAATATTATTATTCATAAACTGAAAATAAGTGAAATTTTATTCCAAGATTCTTTTTATTTTAAAGAGACTTTTTTTAAAGATTTATTTATTTATTATGTATACAGAAGAGGGCACCAGATCTCATTACAAATGGTTGTGAGCCACCATGTGGTTGCTGGGAATTGAACTCAGGACCTCTGGAAGAGCAGTCGGTGCTCTTAACCTCTGAGCCATCTCTCCAGCCCTATTCCAAGATTCTTATCACCTGGCATCAGCATATTTGATGACTTCATGGTAATATACATTAGAAAATAAGCTTAGAAATAGAAAATAGTTATTTTGGTTCATGGCCTCAGTCCATGGTCACTTGGTCTTTAAGTCTGTGGGGAGGTAGCACAGTATCGCAGTAGTGGGGCAGGAGGTTGGGGATGAAGGCTCACTACACGTTTCACAGGAAGCAAAGAAAGGGAAGAAAAAGAGAGGAAGGAGCTGGGATCCTAATATCACTTTCAAGAGCATGCCCTCAGTGACATCCTTCCTTCAAGCTAGCCCCAAAAGTGTCTCCCAAAGACACCATCATCTGAGTACCAGACCTTCAACACATGATGTTTGGCAGAGGGACACACTTAGGATCTAAACCATACAGCATATAATATGTTTTCTTTGTCATCCATCCTTTGATGGACACCTAGGTTGCTTCCATATCTCGACAGTGTAGGTAATGTTGCAATATGAATAGGAGGAAAGACTGTAGGAACCACAGGGGATAGACTAGGACACCAGGAGAACATGATCCACTGAATCAACAATAAAATCTTTCAAAGTTTAGCAGTTACATCATTCTAAGGATCATCTATTGGACAGAATGAGCACATAATTTCAATATTGCATTTTGTTTAGCTAGTAGTATTGCTATAGTATTATCTTTCTGTGATCATATGCCTCTTTAACACATGGAATTGTTTTTTGTTTTGTTTTGTTTTGAGTTAGTTATATACTCCACAGTGGAATTGCTCATAGTTAGATTTTTAGTTAATCATAAATCTTAGTGTGTCTTAGTGACTTTGGTTGTGAGGAAGTTTGAACTTTTACATTTCATGGAATGCTGACTCAGGGCCTCAATTCATGGGGGTACAAAGAACCTGCCAAATAAATAATTTGTGCATGGCAAGAGAGACCCAGAGGAGAGAGGTAGTCTGTTTAGCAGTGATTGTGTTCTCAATCCTTTCCGCTAAACTAGATTACATTCCAAATTATAATATATTCTCCCAAAGCAGCTACCTAGGGTTACTTACAAATTCCTTTGTGAGTCACATACCAAAGCAATCAAAGCAACACTCTGTTTACAGAGCATATCCCAGCCCATGAAAGTGACTTTGCAAATATCCACAGTGCTATTCCTTGCAAGGCTCCTTTCCATAGATCAAAGATCCAGAGAGCCCTTTCTTTCTTTTTCCTTTCTTTTTCTTTCTTTCTCTCTTCCTTCCTTCCTTCTTCTTTCCTTTCTTTCTTTCTTTCTTTCTTTCTTTCTTTCTTTCTTTCTTTCTTTCTTTCTTTCTTTCTTCTTTTTTTTTTTTTTTTTTTTTTTTTTCTTTCTTTCTTTCTTTCTTTCTCTTCCTCTCTCTCTCTTTCTTTCTCCCTCCCTCCCTCCCTCCCTCCCTTCCTTCCTTCCTCTTTCCTCTTTTCTTTTTTTCTTTTTTCTATAGCCCCAAATAGTCTGGACCTCACTGTGTAGTCTGGTTGGCCTCAAACTCATGATCATCCTATCTCAGGTTTCCAAGTGCTGTGTATAGAAATAAGTCATCTTACCCAGATGCAGAGAACACCCTAAAAGCAAAACTTGTAGCTAGGTAAGATGGTGCATGACTGTAGTCCAGCACTTGGGATGTTTAGGCAGGAGAATAATGAGTGCAAGTCCAGCTTGGTCTACTTACAAGGACCCTATATTAAAACATTTCTTAAGCTTCTAGCTAAAGACAGGAATAGGAGGCAGGTAGATCTCTATGGCTTTTTAGAAACTTATACCGAGGCAATTTAGATGTGGGGTGCAGGGTTCTTTCATCATGAGGAAACCTTGGTATTTGCCTCCTAATCATCTGGCTTTAGTAATATATAAAACTAGAAAAACTTGCTATAGAAAATGCATGACTTTGTTAAAAGAAAAGAAAAGGAAATGAAAGGAAGCGAGAAGAAAAGAGCCTGCAGGGCAATTCTGTGAAGAAAGTAGTTTCTTGCTGTCTAATTATGAGTTCTTGACAGTCTTGGCAAGGCATATTAAAAGGAAAGCCACCATCTTGAATAAAAGAACACCCAAGGTGACTAACTTGCTAGTAGCAGGAAGGCTCTCAGAATGAGAGAAAGTTGCTGGACTGTGGGACCTAGACCTGCTAATTAGCAGCCTCAGGTGTGTTTTATTTTCACAGTAATCCAGCTCCCCAGTTAAATGACCCAACTATAGACTTTGCTGGTACTCTATGGCCCAGCTACGACAGGCTTGAAATGGAAACCCAAACCACTAAGTCACCAGAGAGAACAAGGACAAACATCAACCAAACCCAAGAGCAGCACAAAGCTAAAATGACCTGATTTACAAGGGAGGCTCATTCTCCCTCCTTACCGTTCTGCACCAGTATATAAGGTGATGCCATGCAGGTAGTTCTTTCCTTCTTAGTGCCACCCTACTCTCAGTGTGTCTGTGGCATGCACGTATCCCAATTCATTGGACTCAAAATCAGTAAGAGAAAACTACTTTTATCTTTTATTACAACTCTGAACAGTAGACAATGCCTGACTAGGACTCTGAATCTAAGAGGCAGAGAGTTGATTTATCATTGAGGAAAGGGTATGTTTTCTTGGTAGCACTTGCAAGAGAGAAGGTAAGGGAATGTGCAGGAGGAAGCGTATGGAAGGGGAGAGTAGCAGTAATTCCACAAGGCATTTTACATCATAGTTTGTGGTATTGTGTTCCCCCAAATATTGTGTATGCTAATAAACTTATCTGGGGTCAGAGACAGAGCAGCCACAATATTAAACATAAAGGATAGGCAGTGGTACCACACGCCTTTAATCCTAGCATTCCAGAGGCAGAAATCCATGTGTTCAAGGATACAGACAGGCATGGTGACTCATCACGCCTTTAATTCCAGAAAGCAAGCCTTTAATCCTAGGGAGTGGTGGTAGAAAGCAGAAAGGTATATAAGGTGTGAGGACCAGAAACTAGAAGCTTTTGGCCTGGTTAAGCATTTGGCTGGTTAAGCATTTTGGCTGGTTAAGATTTCAGGTTTCTAGGAGCAGTTCAGCTGAGAGTCATTGGGATGAGGACACAGAAGCCTCCAGTCTGAGGAAGCAAGACCAGCTGAGGATCCAGTGAGATGAGGTAGTTGTGGCTTGTTCTGTCTATCTGATCTACCAGCATTGACCCCAATAACTGGCCTCAGGTTTGATTTTATTAATAAGAACTTTTAAGATTCATGCTATAGTAGCTAAACCTAGTTCAGATATGCTGAGGAAGAGAGACCCACAGTCTCTCTCATAGCTCTGAGAACTTGGTTCTCTTTCATGAGGGATAAGTAAAAATAATTCCTCCTTACTTCAAAGAAAACACACACACCCCTAATCAAAGGGGCCCAATATGTGAGAGTATTGGATAGTAGCCTCACAGAAGAGTCTTACACTAATAAGGAAATGATTTTTCTCTCTCAAGTGAATTACAGACATTGCCTTAGCCTTCCTTGTGACCATATAGCACTTGGAGATTCTGAAGATATAAGTAGCTATCCTGGGCAGAGCAGATTATCCTTATAGGTCACTGTAAATTTTACAAAACAGCCCATGAGAGAAAAGGTCTGGATTGGTCTCATCCACCCTTGCTCATGGTGAAAATTATTAATAAGCATTTATCATCCCTTATTACCTACAAGAGAAGCATTAGTCACATGGAGGAGTGGGAATGATTGCAGAGGGTCATAAACTGCTAATGTTCAAAGCAAACCGCAGACAGAAGATGAAGTGAAAGCAGGGTCTGGTGCCTGGAGGAAGAGGTCATGAATCATGAAAACCCACAGAGAAAGTCATTCTAGACAAAGAGGAACTAGGGATCTCTGTCACCCCCATAGAGGACATAAGTAAAAGACCAAGATAAACAGCAAGGCAGACTGGATACCAAGATGCTACAACCAGCTTAGACCTGTAAATAAAGTCTCTGTGACTGCTGGCCTCACAAAAGCTCAGAGTCACGATCTAGGCAGAAAGTGCTGAAACATCTCCAGTCACCCCTTGCCTCCCATGTACCTAGTGACACGTGTTTATACAATAAGATTGATTACTCTGCATTTTGCCTAGTCAGTCAGCCACAGAGTTAATTACACATTATTCTTGAGCATTATTATATATAATGGTATGGCAAACAGTGCTAAATGTAATGGCCCTTAGCATTCAGCTATTAGTTTGACAACATGACCACATCAGCATTGATGTATTGGTATGGGCCTTCCTTATCAATGGTAATTTATATCACTGAGCATACAGGCTGTCCCATTCTCCTTCTTGCTGACTCATTATTCACACTGATATAGGCGATGACTCAGTCAATAAAGAAGAAATAAGTGTAGTTTGATTTTCCTTAATCTTTTATAAATGCTGATCATGAAATAATATGGATTTTATAGCACTAAGATACAGTCTAAAAGAAATGTGGGCTCATTGTAAAACTTGCCAAAATGGAAAGAGAAGATACATGTTGGAGGTCACTTGTGCCCAACTGTGGTCTCTCCAAAAGGATACCAGCTAGGTAGCCCACCAACCCTGAAACACTCTTATTTCCACCACTCAAAGCACCCGAATGGCCATTCATCTGTCCAAGTGTATCTTCTGAGTTTTCCCTGGCTACTGTACTTGGTGAGGCACCTGTACTATGCTGGGTCCTCCAGAAGACCAATGATACATGTGAAAGTGTTTCTGGAAGAAACTTCCTTAGGAATGGAGATTTAGGTCAGAGCAGGGGAGGAGACAAACAAATCTTAGAAAGGAGTTTTGACTCCAACTCTCAAGTATATCCCCAAACTGTGAATTCTCACCTTGGAATTGAACTTTTGTGGGGGATGGGAATGGAGATGAAACATGGTCTCACTCCATAGCTTAGCTGGCCACAAGCTTACCACAATCCTCCTGCTTCAGCCACTCAAGTGCTAGGAAACACCAGTTCTACCTCAGGATTGGACACTTAAGCCCCACTGTGTGTCATTCACTGATAAAGGGCTACTCCAAGCATTTCAGTTCAACACATGCAGTGAAGCTGTCTTGGTAGCCTTAGGGCAGTCCTCCAACTGAGATATTGGTACTAAGTGTTAAACAAAAATAATGTAGGGGCAAGGGTGCTATTACGTACCAAAGGAACCCAGTGTGACATAGGTGAGGCATTATTGATAGTATCTGTCTCAGTGACCCATTCTTATAGTACTTGAAGATGATCTATGATAAAAATCTACCATATTTTTCTATAATTGCTCAACTATCTCTCTTTCCTATAGATTTTTAAGTCTTATCATGGCATAAACCATAGTTTGTTCATCATTTATCATCCAGTAATGAACCTAGTACCTGGCCCATGGTTAGTCTTCACAGTCTTGAAAAAATATCCATGAAAACTCAAACAGAGAGAAGAATGGGGTATGTGTATGTGAAGAAATGGGGCAGGAGGCTTAATTAAAATGAATGGAATATAAATAAGCCTCTTGGAAATCTAGTGTTTTATCACTCAATTTAAAAACAGAAAAGAGAGTTTGAAGGCAGATTCCCCTGCAAGACTACACAACACTAGTCATAAAAGTAATATGTTACAAGAGAAACAAAACAAAATAAAAACCTAGTGCCAGCTGCGGGATATCTCCATAGGAACTGTTGATGAGGGAGACCCCAGGGCACCTCCAAGCAATGCAGGTTCCCCACAATAACTGGTTGATAAGACAATAATGCTGAAGACTCTTTGCACTTTGGGTACAAGATATAGAGAATTTAAGCAGGTACTCAGCTGAAAGTGTCTGCTTTGTTGGCTAGTTTTCAAGGTGCTGGATGGTGCCATGCTGAGGTAATAAATAAACCAGTGGTCTGACCCAGCTATAACCATGATACCAACATGCCCGGCCAAATGTACCTAGTATTGCAACAGTGGCATGATTGGTATGGGAGGGCCAACTGTCCTATGATTGAATTTGAGGTCTGCTTCACAGGAACAACCCTACACTGCACCAAAGGAATATACGTGTCAGCGAATAGCCAACAGCCCTACTATTCCACAAATATTTATTATCAATCAGGAGGCAGAGGCAAAAACATCAAGAGTTAAAAGTCATTTTCAGCTATATAGTGAGTGGATGGCCAGCCTGGGCTAAGTGAGACCCTGATTTAAAACAAAAAAAAATTTTTAAATATTAAGCACCTAAGACACATAAAATTCTATATTAGCGGTTATACATAATATTATAGGTGAAATGGAAGTGGTTGCTGCCTCATCAAGCAACCATGAAAGGTTTATCTTCCTTTCATAGTTCAGGCCCCATTGCAACCTTTATTTCAAATTGAGCTTTCCTAATCAGCTCTGTTGGAGGATATTCGATCACACTGTGAACCTGGAGTTAGCATTTGCATTAATTAACTAAAATTAACCTTGGGTCAGGAGGCTGAGTTAGCAACTAGTTGACAGAAAGTAATCATTGAGCATCAGCAGGCATCTGGAAGAGACAGAGAGACACATCTTAAGTAGTACAGCGGGATTCGGAGGGGTGCAGCTTTTTGTTTGTTTTGGCAGAGCAAAGGGATGGGCTTTGAGGGAGTCGCCAGCAAGGAGAGAAGGTTAACTAGGTGCTACTCAACCTCTCTGAGCTAGCAGGTTTTCACCCTAGCCTTTGAATCTCAAGTTTTATTTATGAATAGAATGATAGAGATTTAGTTAAAGCTACCTTTAGCAGCAGCGACAGGGCCGGTGCCTGGGGAAACAAAGGCTTGGCCTGAGCAGCTGGGCTGCTGTCAGAGAAGCAGGCTGGTGACTGCAAAGTTGCAATTGCTGGCTGAAATAGCAGTAGATTAAGGTTCAGCCACGGCACTGAAGATAAAACAACAGCTCTATTACAGACACCTCATATCTTTCCTCAAACTCCTAGATGAACCAGATGGTGTCTATTCCAACCCCACAGTACTCTGTGTCAAACGCACATTCTGGCATAGCACCTACTAAATTGTATGCTTTGTTTATTTGGGCTAATTGAAAGAGATACCTTCACTTTCATATCCCAATACTATGTCATTTTTTTTAGATAGCAGGCACGCAATAGTATTAATTGAATAAACAAAAAAGTGAATTAATTCCTCAAAATCCTTTTCACAAGACAATCTGATGGCCAGTTTCATCTAAATGCAAATATACATATGCAAGCTCCTTGGCTAAATAATATGGGGGAAGATCATGTATTATTATGTATGCCCTGAACTAAAAAAAAATTATTCACAGTGTACCTTAGTAGGAACTGGCCAGAGTAAAATAAATAGATAAGCAGGATGAGAAACTGAAAGAACTGTTACCCTTGTCTTCCTGCATGTGCTGATCTTGTACTTACAGCATCCTGAGAGTGAGTTGCTACTTAAGTTGGCAGTTGGGATACCTCATCCTATTAATATGCTCTGCACATTTACATGTCAAAATCTCTGAGTTCCTGAAAGAGTCAAAATGGTTTGACAGCAACCCAGATGTATTTGAAGATGCAGTCCTTTGGTTATTAATACCTAATAACCTCCCATAGAATTGGTACTCTGTGAAATAAAATTTAAAATGCATTTCTGCTATGTAAGTAAATAAATTCTGGTTTGTTTGTTTGTTTTACATTTGCAAGTAGTAGCCTTGATGTAGAGAATAGAATTTTTATGGAAATGTATGTCCATTTCTCAAAAACTACCTTTGAAAACATACTGAATGTTATGATAGTGTCTAATTAAGCTTCCATACTTTTGCTGGCATCCCAAAGTAGTTATTAGAGGGATGGATACAGGGAAGGTCATTCCCATTGGTGAATAGATGGTTTTTAACCTCTGGGAAAACTAGATGTGTTACATATCCTCAAAGACAAATAAAGCTATTGGTGTGTCCACTAATAGGAATTGGATGAGAAGAAAAGTTCAATTACTGGGGTAATAGGCTGATGAGATAGGTCAGTGACCCTACTTAACACTGTCAAAACCTTGTTCTCTACTTGTCCATCTTACAAATACATGTCTGACTTTATCTTGGTGGAAGGAATGGGTGTCATTCTGGCTGGTTCATGGACTAAAATCCTATCTCTTAGTGAAGTGTTCTTCAGGGTCTGCTTGTAATAAGAAGAGAATTGATTCTTTTTGACAAATAGAGAGTCCCTGGTAGAAATTGTAGGCTTAACAACTGTGTGTAAATTTTTAGTTTTCTCATGTCATCCAGGACTTCCAAACTCTCTTACACACACAACCTAAGGAAGGAACATAATTATTATGTATTATGAGAATCAGTCATTCTCAATTAGATCCAAGGATTCAGATACAATTGCTACCTTACAAAAAGCACAAGTGAGAGAATCCCAAAGGTTAACTGGGCCCTGAAAAGTCCTGGGCATCAAGGGTTTAGAGCTATGTGCTCACTGATAAATAAGACGTGCAGTCCAAGCAAGTCAATGAAACATTACATACACTAGGCCCGGGCAGGGATCAAGATAAATACCAGTGATAAAATGAGGTCTACAACAATTTTTATGAATCTAAGTGGAATGCTTGAGTTTCCTTTGTATCATCTGATGGGTGGGTGGTCAGTCTTACTTAGGCATTCACTATTGGCTTGGACCTGGTCCTTACAAAATTGTTCTGTGTGGTCATTTTGTGTGATCGGATAGGACTAGTAAGCTTCCCATGCTTTTAGGATCTGTTTTTGCCCCTTTATTGAGAACCTCCAATTCTCAAATACATATGGTAGTTGCACTGGCACTAATTAAATGAGAGAAGTGAATAAATGAGCTTATGTCAGAAAGACACAGTAATCAAGTTGCCTGACTATGCCAAGATTTCCTCCTGGCTGTTAGGGAATGCCACATTGCCAGCTTGTGGTTTCCAGACTGATTAAGCCATACAAATGAAGTCATCTGTTCTTTCTTGGTCTTATAGTGCCTTTTCTCCCTCAGGGACCCAACTGGAGGTTGTATCCAGGCATCAAATTATAGCAATCAATAAACCTTCCACAGCATAGCTCATTTAGAGTAAGAGACATGGGCATTTTGCTAGAAGAAACAATGATTACCTGTCATGGGATCCAAGAATCACTGTGTTTATTAGAGGTCAAGAGTGTGGGTTCTCTGTGGCCAAATGCTAAACTACCCTTGGGTCTTCAGTCTATTCTCTGTGGAATCTCATTTTGTGAATGGTACACTCAGTTATCCAAGCTAGTTGTTTGAGGACAATCTTCAATTGCATCCTCCTTCTTTTCTTCTCCTGCTGCCCCAGCACTTACTCAGATATTGAGACCTCTAGCTTCCACTTCCTTGGTCCTTCTACAGTCTTTCCAGGGCCATATATTTTCCTTAAGTCCTCATTGGGCTTCTATTTGCTGCAATCCCTTCTTCAATCTTCATTTAAGAGCAAGAACAAACTTTCTAAATTTGTTATCTTAATATGGAACTCCTCTATTTTAAATGTTTTTCTCTCTCTAAATTGTCTACACACAGAGATAATCCAACAATGAGTTCTATAGAATACTCCAGCACTTGACAAATACTGATATGGATTGACTTCATAAAAATATAAATAAAATACATGAAGTGATGTCTTAGCAGTTAAGAGTGTTTAATGTGCTTACCGAGGACTGGAGTTCAGTTCCCAGCAAGTGGCTCAATTAGCATGGAAGAATGCCCTCAAAATTACATAAAACATGGCAGATCCTCAACAAAGATGCATTCAGTGGTGAATAAACAGGCCATGCGGTACAGAGAAAAATAACAGTGTTTCATCAGATGCTGAAAATGGTGTGCCTTGCACCCCAGCAATCAACTGGATTGTTCTGTATTCTTCAATACCTCTAGGCTGGATAGGAATTGTATTTACTTGAACAGTCTCTCAGTCCAACTACCTATCATGTTTCAAATCAAATACCAGATTCTCAGATAGGCCTTACATATATAAACTTGCTAGAAGACGGTGGCACAGTCTGAGCCAGGGCATAATGACTGGTAATGAAGATCGACAAAGCTTGCCTCCTTGCTTTGCCCACACAGCCATGGGAGTTTCAATCTTCCCAAAAAGCACTGAAGTATGAAGTTGCAAAGGTTTAGACAAGTATTATGGAACCCTTGATGATTATCTGAACCAGCCAACCCTCCCAGGGTCATAAATCTCGAAAAAAGATTCTAAGAATGACACACTTCACTGTGAAATATCCTGTAGCATGTCTATAATCCACCCAAAAACCATGTGTGTGACCTAGCCTGATAAAGTCAACACCCCCACTGTTTTTCACTCTTGGATACCTCTGTCTTTGATGAGTAAAGATTTTAGGATATCATTTGCCCAATTATAGCTTTGGTTCACTGAACAATCACTAAGGACTCAAGACAGTCTGTGAATGTTTTCTGTCTAAGATCAGGATTTTTATTAAATTGAAGACTTTATGAGTGTAAGCTAGAATATAATGGTAACTCCTGCCTTCATATCATATACCATAGATTCCTGGATCTTCTGACCAGTAAACACATGCATCAAAACTGGCAATAGGTTTAGTTCAAGTGCGACTCTTGTGCTCCACTCCACACAAAAGAATCAGAGCCTTCAGAGGCAGGGACTAGAAATCTGAAATTTAGCAAGCTCTTCTTCGGGAATTCTAAATTCCTGCAGGTGAAGAATTTTTATCATTATTCTTACAATGCAAACCAATCATGTTGCCGATGAAGGCTGAGACCCAGAGAGGTGAAAAATCCTGCCCAATCAATATCTTGTAGTCAGCTAACATCAAATGCTACATGAGACCTGAGTTTGTGCTTCCCAAGGTCTGTTCTGGAGTCACAGTATCTTCCTCCGCTTTTGAGGCACTGGCTGTTATTACACACCTCAAAGCTTCTCCTCTTTTGAGGCACTCACTGTGGCACAGCACAAGGTCCAGAAGAGATTGCTTCAAGGCTCATGAGCCTCGCCAAGGTACAAGATCTTAAGGCAAAGGCCTCAGCTGGACAAATTACATTCTAGTTCCATGCAGGATATAGACAAGATCAAGGAGAAAGTACATTCACATAATCTAGTTGTCCCCTTCAGACACAGGATGCTCACATTATGCTTAGGAGAGATAAAGAAGTGTTGAACTTGCATATGACATTTATGGGTGCTATTTTCTTATTTGCTACCAGAAGGATTCCTTTCTTGACTGTGTGTGTAGTGAAAACTCCTATACAACCTTTTGTTTCCATTTTTGGCATTTGTACTCTGTGTGACTTATTTATTTGAACATCTGTCTGTCCCCTGCATTCAGTTATCAGCATTTAGAAGAAAGGAGCTAAGTTTTTCACTTTTCCATCCTGATTGCCAGTATAATTCCCAATCTGCTACTGTTGATGAATTCAAGGGGGTGGGGTGGGAAGAGGGGAATCTAAAGTGTGCTGTGACCAAGGCTTGATAGAAAGCCCCTTAAAGGAAGAGATGGTCACAATTCACAGTCCTTCGTTTCAAGGCCTGGAGGTGGGACCTGTCCATTGTAGCAAGTATCTACTTGTTGACATCTTACTGAATAGCTGGTTTTCTCCTTTCCCCTTTTCATTCAACCAATGGGATGGTGCCACCCATAGCCATGACATGTCTTTCTTCTTTAGTTACCCTCTCTAGAAATATGTCCACAGACAGAGCAATGCTGTGCTTCACTAAGGCTCCCTGTCTAGGCATTTCTTAATTAAATCAAGCTGAAAATCAAAACTGACCATCATAAACATCATTCTGACCTTTGCAATGAATTAGATGGGTAGATAGAGGCAAGCTAACTTGCAGCTGTCTACAGTTAGTGAAAGGGGGATTTGAATGGAATTCAGAATGATTCCAAGAGCTGTTGCTGTTTCCAGCAGGTCCCCAAGTTTTCTTTCACCATCAAAATGTTCCCTTCCTGCAGGTTGCTGGTATTTCTAACCAACTCTCTAATTTTGGGAAAGGAAGTTCTGCCCCATTACTGCAAATGCAGTGATAGAAATGAAAAGACAAATTGAGAGCAGATTTAAAGGGAAAGGTACTGAAATCCACAGCCAGGAAGCCTAGAATCTATAGATGGAGCAACCTATAGGAACAAGTTGATGTAAGTCCTGCTGACCCTACCCTGGAAATAGCTCACTATTCAAGATCCTATGTATTCAAGATACCATGTATTCAAGATACTATGCTACTATACAGATCTAAGTTTCAGGACTAGAGAAAGCTCTATCAGTTTGAACACATGGTATTGATTATTGAAAGTGACATAACTTCAAGATAGCAGATGAGCTGTCCATACATCACTGGTATCCATGCCCTAGATTCCTTGTGTTTCCTCTTGAGGCATATATCAGCATATGAAGACTGACCAGGCAGAGATAATGAGTAGTGAGTGATGGTGGACAAACTCACTAACAAGGTCTGCCCTGGGAATTAAACAGTGATGTCACATCCAATATTTACAACAGTTCTTGAAGCAGATGCTTGTGGCAGAACCTCCCCCACCCCTTTTTTTAAAGACAGGTCTCACTATGTAGCCCTGGCTGCTCTAGAACTCATTATAAATATTAGACTAGCCTCAAACTCACAGGGATTCACCTGCCTCTGCCTCTGCCACCTGAGTGCTGGGATAATTGGCATAGGCTACCACACCATGCCCAAAGGCTTCTCTTAGGTGCTAGAATTTGTTCATGACCATGAGGCCATTCACTTACTCATTTACATTTTTACACACACACACACACACACACACACACAACACACACACACACACACACACACATAATTTCCTGTGTAACTACTATTATCAGGTATGGTGTTAAATAATGAATCATGGTACTTTTTCCCAGTATGGGTTGGAAAGTGAGATCAGGGAATGGAAGGTGCCACTTTCAAAGTAGGTACAAGGTAAATACGGGATGTGAATAGATATTCTTAAGGAACCCATAGTGGGAGACTAAGGTGAGCAGCTCGAGGGTGTGAGAATGAGTACTGATGTGGTTTGGGAGGGCAGAGGCAACATTGATCACAATGAAGATGCATGAATTCATTTCTAAAACTTGTTTCTAATTGAAAAATAATAATTGTATATATTCATAAGATACAATGTGATAGTTGATCTACATATTCATTGTAGAGTTAATCAAGATAATTAGCATATTTGTCATCTTATGCATAGGAGTTTTTGCAGTGAGAATTAAGAAAAAAATCTGTTCTTTCTACAGTTAAAAATATTCAGTGTATTGTTAGTCACTCATTTCCTTGCTTATTACATGTTTCTTTTAGAAAACTGCATTGATCCTTCAGTTCTTCACCTGCGTGCTCTATAGGCCTGGGTTTCTTTTTTTCTTTTTTTTTTTTGGGGGGGGAGCGGTTTCTAGACAGGGTTTCTCAGTGTAGCTTTGTGCCTTTCCTAGAACTCACTCGGTAGACCAGGCTGGCCTCAAACTCACAGAGATCTGCCTGGATCTGCTTCCTGAGTGCTGGGATTAAAGGCGTGCACCACCACCTCCCTGCAGGTCTGGGATTTCTAAGAGCATGGAAAGGTGTAGTTGGGATAGTAGGAATGAATGTTCCTATGTGGTCTAAGGCTAGGCAGCAGTATTCTAAGTTGGAAGCATATGGTGAGTTTACTTTCAGGAGATGGCTGATAGACTGGGGATGGCTGTAGTGCAGCAAATCTCAAATCAATATGTGTCTGAATCTTTCAAGGCTTTTATAAATTAATTCTTTTATTCAGATTATAATATAATTGTATCATCCCCACCTCTTCCTCTTCCTCAAAACCCTCTCACATGCTTCTCCTTGCTTTCTTTCAAAGTCATGGCCTCTTTTTCATTAATTGTTGTTATGTGCACACACCCACGCCCCACTCCCATATATCCCTAAATATTTAAGTTCATTACTAGATTTTCTGGTTCAGTATGTCTGAGACATGGCCCTGGAGTCTGCATTTTTTTTTTATAACTCTTTAGGTACTGCATGAAGGTGGTCTGGGGGACACACACTGACACTTACCTACAATATCAGGAATGGGAGAAGAGAGTCCCAGAGGTTAGGTCCCTGTGAACCTGCCACTTTAAGAAGAAGGCAACATACATACAAATGAAATATGCTCTCAAGATTCTTTCTAGCTACTAAGTACAGAATGGCTTTCTAATTCTTGTTGAGCCTAAAGCTTCCATAGGGCCTATGAAGGTGGTCTTTGAAAATCTACCCAATGTCCCAGCAAATGCAAAATGTATGTAAAAATTGGATACATCATGTGATTCCCATGATGACCCCGCTACTGGTAGACATAAGACCTTGCATGTGATGACAGGGACTCCAAGAGCTTATACCCAAAATCTATTTGTAACTTCACCTGGTTGGGTAGCAAACCTGGCTTACTTGTTTTTCTTCTACAGAATAAAAGGCAATCAGTGCCTGGATACTTCCTGAAGCAATGGCTGCCACAGCTGTGCCCCAAAATTAGCTTTCTTTGTGCAGCTGGGTACTCTAAAAAGAGGGGAACCACTGTGAACAATTCTTTGTGACTATGAGGAAGCTATGTGGAACAGAGTGCTGAGGGGCCATGCATTTCAATGATGAAGTTGACAAATCAGTGGATAGGAAAGGGCCTGGCAGAAGAATTAACTAAATATTGCTAGTTGTCACTGTATGGCATTTACAAAGTCAGTAGACATTGCTCTGCTGTGAAAGTCACAATATGACAGGTATCATAGGAAGAGACATGGAGGGGGAGGAAGTGAGGAAGAGGAGGAGGGAGGGATGGAGGGAGAGAACATCGATATCTGGAAATATCTGCAGATTCTTTCTATCCAGCCAAATGTCTACACCATTTCATTCAGCTCTCCAACAATCTATACATTTTTGTTGAATAGGATCAGAGCAGCTGAGCAACTTGCCAGCCTCTACCAGCTTGAAATGTATTCAAAGGTGTGCCGAATTTCCAAAGCACTCTAAGCCCATCCTGTTTAATGCTGTCAGTCTTGCTCACCCTTGTCTGATACTAAGAATCATCGAAAGTGTTTGTTATTCAAGTAGATAACAAGATCCTTGCAAAGACTGAGGAAATCAGAATTTCCAAGGAAGGATCCTGAGTACCTGTCTGCTGAATACGTACTCTAGGTGGCTCTTCTCAGATCATTTAGGGGGCACCATGCAATGCATCCCACTGTTTTGACAGGTGGCAGGAGACTGAGAATCAGGTAGCAGAGATGCAGAGATTAAGAAAGTGGACTTGACAGACTGTCTGTGGTTGTGTGGGAGACAGCCGTTAGTTCTAACAGTGTTTCTGTCCAAAGTTATGTATGTTGTAAACCACAGCCTTGCATCAGTTCCCTTGTAGGTGAAAGCAGCGAATGGCCACTCTGCCATGTTCCCTTGGGTTTGAGAACTGGAGAAAGCTTTTGCCAGGGCCCAGCTGCATGGAGTTGTTCTGCTCCGGTTACATAATTTGTAGGAGATGATTTTCCTTATACTCATAGGTGAAAAGAAATGCAGAAGAGTTCCTGGGAGAGCAGCCAACTAGCATGTCCCTGTTTTCAGAACACAGAAATTACTGTAATTGTTTAGCTGATTAAAAACATAATGATGATGATGGATATGATTTTAAGAGAGCTTCTTGGAATAATAAATTATATAAGAGTTTTTAAAGGCTTCAAATTGACAAAATTGTAGTAGGATAAATCAGGTTTCTCTTTGCACAGCAGGTTACTTTTCCTGAGCTCTTTAGGTCCTCAGCTACTTGCCACTTCCAGTGCAGATGTGTGCTTTTTCTTCTTCTTCTTTCTTTAAATCTTCAGTGAAGATATCATCTATGGTGCAGCTCCTCAAATATGCTCACATCCTAATCTCTGGAATTGCAACATGTGATTTGTTGCCTTACATAGCTGATATACTTGGATAGGAAGATTATCTGGATTATCCAAATGGGCCTAATGAAATCAAAAGAATCCTTTAGGAGGAGGAAGGTGGGTCAGAACCAGAGATGGAGAAGCTGAGGTCAACTGATGTGGATGGTAGATGGGGGTCAGAAGTTAAGGACAATGCCCCCAAGTCTGGAAATCAGCTGAGTCTCCTACAGCCACTCCAAGAAAGAAGCTACATACTTACTTTAGCCTAGACTCATTTTGGATTCTGACCTGAAGATCTGTAAGACAGAACATTTGTGTTGTTTTTAAGAACCAACTTTGTGGTAATTTCCTGCAGAAGCAATATGAAAATAAGATACCATCACCCAGTGGCTTCTGTGTTATTCCTATGCTAAGAAGGAGGGCTTTCATGATCTGGTGGGATCCAGGATCAAGTTTGATGGTGGTGACCATCACTTAGGATAAACACCAAGAGAATGAACCCTAAGCTCTTCCCTGAAGCGTGAGAGCTATAGCTTGTGTTTCTTACAATCGCAGATGACAAGGGTGTGTCTCAGTGTCTTTCCTGTGATCCCTTCTGCACCTGTCTCGAGGGAGGAACCCTGAGTGTCTTCTAAGTTATCATGTCTAACAAACAGCACTTCCACAGTGAGCTTCAGGGACTCTTCCCCACCAATTGCTCTAGCCTGTGGACCTTATGGAAAATCAGCACAGATATCTCATTAGTAGCATGTGTCTGCAGCTCATATTCCAACTGTGCTTTTCTCGTGACAGTCAAATGGCTTCCTATACTGAGGTTCATGCCTTGTAACTCTCTATACCTCAGAGAAGCAATTTGTAAGTGTGCAAGCATTGTCTGGTTGCAGTTTGACTCTCTAGCACCCACACAAAAGCCAGGAAGGTAAGGCAGCCTGCTTGCAACCCTAGTGCTTGGAAGTGAGGGACAGTAGACAGAACTGGTTCTAGTTCTGTTACTCTTAAAAATCTCCTCCAACCTCATTTCTTTCCTTTCAGGTTTCCTTTGCTTTAGAGAGTGTAGGCAGCATCTGATCATGAAGGCAATTTACTCATGCTCCATACCAGGAAGAGTGGCAGCTTGGGATTTCTCAGTTGGTAAATAAATGAGAGTACCCAACACCCATAGTGCTCTAATGATAGTGGTTCTATGAAGTAGTTTATCATGGATCAAACCCAAAAGTTAGACTCATTGAAAGCCATGAAGGCTAATTCCTAGACCTACAGACATGAACAGGTGTGGACTGATAGTCAATAGCTAAGATGGATGCTTCAAATCAGGGAGGTTGACCAGTGCAAAACAGTCTTAGAAGTAGAAATCTATCCTTCATAACTTCTTTCATATGTAGATCTTTAATTCTAAAAAAAAAAAAAAATTTGGTGATGCTGACCCATGGGAAACAGTACACTGGTTTGTATACATAATCGCAGCAGGGAACAGTTATATGAAACAACCAAAAGAAATGTCATTGTCTAGAGGGGGTGAGCACTTTACACGATATGTCAGAAATGATTGTCCCCTGCTCGGTAACCACTGGAGTGAAGCCCACATGGGAACAATGGATCTGTTTTCACAGACGTGGGCTTCTGTCCTTGGTGCTGAGGTGTCTCAAATCAAGCAATCTCACCTTCGGTCACTTTTTGTTGAGTTGCTGTCACTGTTTGGTCTGTTGCTTGGTAGCCACACTGATAGATGTATAGAGGAGACTGGAATACACTCTAAATTTTTCTTAAGCCCAGACCACTTGCAGCCTTTAACAGAGGTCAACAGATCCAAAGACAGAGCCAGGTATTCAGTGGACAACTATAAAGAGTTGATGTAGTAATTTTGTCTGCAATGTCTGTAGAATTGCTATTTTTACACTTTTGCCACACAATTAACTCTATTTTTAAACTAGCCTTTTGTGTCACTAAACTCTACCATAGTGATATACTTCAAGAAAATAAATGCAAACCTGAACTTCTTTATATGCAACAAGATGGTGTGTACAGAGAAGAAACCAATTACTGGGTGATGGCTTTTTGCTCAGGTTATGAAGAGTTGTGATGGCAGATTGAGACAATGGCTCAGTGGGTAAAGTGTTTTTCACGTAAGCATGAAGACCAGAGTTTGACTCTCTAGCACCCACACAAAAGCCAGGAAGGCAAGGCAGCCTGCCTGCAACTCTAGTGCTTGGAAGTGAGGGACAGTAGAACTTTGGGCAAGCTGGCTAAGCTGGTGACAGCTGAAGAGCCCACCTGACATGCATGCTACACACAGCGACACTCAACAAAATTAAAAACAGGTAAGTGAAAAGTTGTGAGGACTGTGATGAGTAGCAATTAAACAAAATCTTCTCCCCATTTCCAAATTGCATCTGTGATTTCAGTTACCCAATCATCCCTTGCTGGGCTTGGGATTGCAATAGAGAAAATGCCTTCAATTGCACCTCATGAGAGCTTACACTCTTGCCCCAGGTTGTTTTATAACCCTCTGAGTTCTCTAGAACCCTCAAAGTTCTCCCTTTAGTCCTTTCTCTTGAAATAGATTTATGCCTTTTTGAAGCTGGTACAGTCTGCTGAGTGAAGGCATTGGTTGCTTAGAGTGTGGAGTGGACCAGTGAGACCAAGAATCAACAGCACTGTGGTCACAAGGAAGTCAGACATTTGATCTCAGTCCTCACTAAGGCCTATGGGACCAGATCTTCCCTGAAAGAGGCCCCTGGATGATCTGTATGCACACTGAGAAGCAATGGGTTAAGCTGTTGGCTGAACTGGAGACCCATTTTCAGTATTCTGGATGTGTTCGCTGGTCCTATTCATTTAGAACTAAGCGTCAACCATCTCCCTTGCACTCGCTCTGTCCTCAGTTAGTAAATAAAAGGCAAAGAGGGTTTAGCTCGTTTTCTCTCTGCCATGGTGTCCCTCTACCAACCCATTCTATTACTTCACCCTCACCGACCTCCCCCTTCCTCACTCCTCTTCTTAACTTGGGGTACCTGGCTTGGCTTTGCCACACTTGTTTCTGAGTTTTGCCTGTTGTTTCGGGTATTCCTCCCTCATATTGATTTCGAATGTTTGTGACCACTGCTGCTGTTTCACCAGTCACTGTTGAGGCTGCTCAGGGGCTGGCTCTCCTCCCTGAGTCTATGCGTCTTGCCTCTCTTGGAGCACACCTTTCTAGTGTTAGCAAGGAGAGCATTTCTGATCCTAGCTGCTACCGAGGTTTTTAGCAGTTGTGACCCCCTAGCAACTGCCAAGGTCATTCCTTGGGGAGAATTCATCTGACCTTGCAGAAAATAATGTCTCTCTTTTTTATCACACCAAATCGCCCCTTCCTCACAGCTTGTTTCTGCACATTTCCAATTTAAATCCCCCCCCCATTTGTGTGTGTACTATATGTTTGTTTGTGTGACAGTAAGTGGCTGATGTCCTTGTCTTCCTCAATTACCCATCACTTTATTCTTCAAGTCAGGAGCTCTCACTGAGCCTGGGACTCACTGATGTGACTATGCTAGCTGGCCGGCAAACCCCAGGCATCTTCCTGTCTCAGTCTCCCAGCACTGGGATTACAGGCATGGCCACAACTGACTTTTATGTAGGTGCTAGGCATCTGAATGAAGTCCTCATGCGTGTGCTCCAAACATGTCACTGACTGAGCCATCTTCCCAGCCCTGTTTCTTTCTAATAGCATAGCAATGAATTTCAAGTAGGGAAACAAAAGGCTGTTTTCTAGAAAGCCTGCTAACATCCCATCTCTAACCACCCCCCTCCATTCTCTTTCATCGCTCACAGAACTTGCTATACATTTAATGGACTCCCAACTCTAAGCCGATTTAATGAAGTTAAGAAATTACAGTAGAAACCATCACTCTTCCTGTGCAGTACTTCTAAAGAAGACAAACATCATTTCTGCTTTCTCTCCTCTTGAATGGAGCACTGCATCCTCTCAGGCTGATTCCATGTGAAAATTTTCATTCTCTCGACATTTATATCACACTTTATGAGGATATTATGACTTTATGTGATGCTATAGAAACCCTGTCACAGGCTGGGGGGATGGCTCAGTGGGTAAGAGAACTTGCTGTGAATGTAAGGGAATCTGAATTAGAATTCCCAGCACTCACATATAAGCTGGGCATGTATGTGTGTGCCTATAACCCCAGTGCTGGAGGCAGAGACAGGTAGATCTTGACAGCTCGCTGGTCAGCCAGTCCAGCTGAAATGTCAAGCTTCGTGTTCAGTGAGAGAGTCTGTCTCAAAAAGTATGGTAAAAAGTGGTAGATATATCTGACATACCTCCTTTTGTCTATACATGTGTGCACATATGGACACATATACCTGCATACACGTGTGAACATATTGCACACACATATATATAGAGAGAGATATAAATATAGATGATAGATAGACAAATAGACAAACAGACACATGTAGGCAGACAGCTAGGTAGATGGATTCTGTGACATTTCAGCAGTGTGTCTTTGTTACCTGGACTCTAGAACCACACTTGTGCATGGAAACCCATGAAAACACTCAAAATAGGTCCTTATGGTCTATACTCTGTACCAATACATCGCTATTCCAAGTCAGGATTCTGCTTTAATTACCTATTGTGGAATATTACTTTAACTATGTAAAGATGTGTTACATTTGTTTATATTGTGGAATATCATTTTAACCATGTAAAGATGTGTTATATTTGTATGTTACATTTGTTTAACTATGAAAACATGTGTTGCTGTTTTACCTTGCCTGCCTAGGGCACCTGACTGGTCTAATAAAAAGCTGAATGGCAAATATCTAGGCAGTAGAGAAATGGGTAGGGCTGGCAGGCAGAGAGAATAAGTAAGAGGAGGAATCCAGGCTCAAGAGAACAAGAGAAGAGAGAATGAAGGAGAAAGAGAAGGAGACACCAGAGCCCGCCAGCCAAGCAGCTGCCAGCAATCCAGACATGAGATGCAGAAAAGTAAGGCATACAGAAGGAAAGAAAGGTATAAAAAAAAAGCTCTGAGGAAAATGTAGATGAAGGGAAACAGACTAAATTAAGTTATAAGAGCTAATGGGACAGGCATAAGATAAGGCCAAGCATTCACAACTAATAATAGTCTCCATGTCTTGATTTGGGAGCTGATTGGTGGCCCAAAAGAAAGCCTTCTACAATTACTTGTAGTTTTTATCTTTCTCTCCACGATCTTATGGATAGTCTATTTCCAATCCTTTGTTTCTTCCAATCAAGCAGAAGTTAACAGTGCACCTGGAGCCCTCAAACACTAGAGCCCTTCACTCTCTTCTCATGCTTTCACTAAAATGTTTATCAGACTTCTATTATGCAGCAGAAATCATATCTCCATTGTATTTCTTAGTTTTTAATGTCAATTTGACATAAGCTAGAGTCATCAGAGATGAGGAAACCTCAATTGAGAAAACGCTTCCATAAAACTGAGCTGCAGGCAAGTCTGTAGGGCATTTTCTAAGTTAGTGATTGATGGGCAAGAGCACAGCTCACTGTGGGTGGTGCCACCTCTGGGCTGGTGGTCCTGCGTTGTATAATAAAGCAGGCTGAGCAAACCATGAGGAAGGAGCAAGAGAGTGAGCAGCTCTCCTCTACGGCTTCTGTACCAGTTTCTTCCTCCAGGTCCTTGCCCCTGCTTGAGTTCCTGTCCTGACTTCCTGCAGTGTTGGGCTATTACCTAGAGGTGAATGCAAAATAACGCTACCCCTCCAGTTTGTTTTTTGTCATGGTGTTTTATCACAGCACTAAAACGTATAAATAAGACAGACAACCACATTTCATATCATTATTGACTAAAGGAAGCTCTGTTATTTCAGGTTTCAATATGAAAGCAAAATCATGCAGATGGGAAGTTCAACAGAGATTTCTCCTATACCATAAAAAATGAATGGTTTTATTTATTTACTTACTGTGTATGTGTGCACATTCATGTGTGTAGCTATGCATGCTTTATGACATGCATGGAGAACTCAGAGAAGAACTTTTGGGGAATCAGTTCTGGTACTGTAAACCTGGTCAAAAATCCATGGCTGGAGAAATCACAGGTCCCAGAGAGGTATTTTACTGAATGGTCATGTTGTCAAGTTACCATCCAGTTACTTATGTTTATACCTATGGATTTGTGCTGCTCTCAGCCTCGGTCAGAGAGGCTTCCTTTTGCAGTGGGTGGTGGTTAAGGCAGAGACTCCTAGTCAGTCAAAGTGCTGAGATTAAGTGACTGAGAGTACCCAGCAGTAGATGGGTCATCTACAGGTCATCTATATCAACCTTCCCCAACCCAAGGCTCAGGGAATATCATAGAAGAGGAACTAGGAAGGGTGTAAGAGGCAGAGATTAAGAAGATCTGTGAAAGTCCACATTTTAAACATGACATGGCTGGCACCCATATCAACTCACAGCAGGTGTGCTTGCCCATATAAGACCTAGCCTTATAGGTCTTATATTTAACCTAGTTAAAATTCCACCATGGATGGGGGAAGGGCTTCTGGAGGCATTACTGGCTGTTGGTGGCTCCTAGGGAAGGCACAATCACTTTTCTTTGGGGATGTGGCTATTGGCAGGTTGCCCAGGCCCCTGTAGAGTCTCATACCCATGATCATATGGTCAAAACTAATAGGTTTTTAGGAAGTTGTTAATGGTAATAATTTAAAACGAGGGCATGGAACTGGAAATGAGATGGGTGGATGCATTCCAGTGGGGGAGTTGAAAGGAGGTAGTGAGGGGTGGCGATGACCAAGATACGTTATACACAAGTATGCAATTTTCAAATAATAAATAAAAACACTATTTTAAAAAGATGAACATCAGAAACTGTTCTTTTGAATGTCACCACCAACTGCAATGGTCATATTTACTATAAGATGTTGCTTTATCTTTGAGATTCAAAAATGTGAGAAATGCATGTGCCTTAGACTTGATGAACCAGCAGATGTGGAAGTGGAGAGACAGTAATGACGGGGATGCAGCAGGTGTGAGAATCAGGCTGGGAAAGTATCTTAGGTCTGAGTGGAGGCATGCACAAGACTCTAAGCCATGAATCCTTCCCCTGAGAGAGACCAGAGCTGCCAGGAGCCACATGGGCTGAGTATACTGTATGTGACTAACTGGGGATTAGCACAGAAATCTCATTACCTGGATGACCTTCTAGGCCTCTTGTTCTGTGGAAATTAGAACTGAACATAGAATGACACATTTTTGGATATCTTTCCCCCACAATATAGCTACCTTTAACCTTTTGAAATTAAATTCATTTTTATAACGTTACTGTGTAATCATTAGAGTAATAAAATCATTTTCTGAGTCCCATAAGAATACAGAGCCAGCAGGAGATGCCCAAGCAAAGTGTGTTAAAGGCAATTTTCTATGTGTCTAGTTCTCCCCCAGCCTCATTCTTTGACATATATCTCTGATGATTTTTTTATGATTGAGATTTTTGGGATATAACAGTTTTCTGCAGGGAATTATGCAGAGTTACAGTAGGCCTAGATGTGGTCCCAGTTTGATTTACACAGTTTTAAAACTTTAGAAAGACTTAATACATAGTTCAATTTAATAATGGAATATTTAAGTTCATGATAAATTACTGGGAGACTTATATTTTTAATCATTTTATGCAGAAAATGAAAATTACTAACACTTTCTTTTGCTTTGGTTCATAATGAGAAGTACTTTGAGAATGATCCCCATCATGAATTCATCTTAATGAAAGAATCACTTCCCATAATGATAAATAACTGCTAAAGTGGGACAAAATCATGAAACAGCAGTGTTCACTTGGGGTCGAGGTGGGATGGATTTTCATCGGGTAGAAGTGGTAGAATTGTGGATGGAGACCTCAGATAATTATTGAATACTGGCTATGCATCAATTCTTTGCTGGGGGGTTTACATTCATTGTTCACATTCTCCTGTGCAAATCTGTGGACTATATTTTTATCTTTTAAACCCCAGAGAGGCTAAGTATCTTGCCAGAAGTCAATTTTCATCAAGCAACAGAGCCATCCAACACCACTTTATGGAATTGCTCTTGTCACAGAGATGGTCTTATCAGTGACCTCAGGATGAAAAGTCCACAGGGAAGTTTTCAGTCCTTATCTGTTCTGTCTCTCTGCAGTATTTGAGGATGTTGATCACTTCCTTCTCTTTAATAGACTATCTCTATTTGACTACTAAGGCAAAATGTCTTTCAGAGTTTTCCTTTCTTCAGTAGTTCTATTTCCTTTGACCATAGTAGGGTGTGTCCCAGACCTGAGCCCTTGAATCTCTTCTCTTCTCTGGTGAGGCTCATACTTCCAGTCCAGGTTTCTTGTCCTCAGGGCTATTGACATTGTAGGTCTGGTAATGCTTTTGGGTGGGACTACACTGTACATCATAGTATGATGGTTCATTTTCATAGTTAATTTGTCTGGATTTAGATTCACCTAGAAGACACACCCCTGATTTCTGTGAGGTCATTTCCAGAGTAGAAATCATCACCCATCCAGTGGCTCAGGTATAGACAGGTCTGAGGAGGAAGCAGGACGCACCTGCCTTCATTGCTTCTTCCTGAGAGCCTGTGGCTGCTACTGCTAATGCAATATCACCTTCTGCTAACATCAGATCCAACTCCTTTGACCTTCCAACATGAACTCTTCAGGAATTCCAGGCCTTCAGCACCAGAACGGGCCTGCTGAGACACCTGGTGACGTGGACTGAGCAGCTGTTGCATTTTCTACCTCTACAACATTCAGACGGCTAATGTTAGACTACCCAACCCTTAAATTAACAATCTAATAAATCTCCAAATATATTACAAATAATTTATAAACATATATTTATACACACATATATATGCACATTCTTTTTCCATTGGTTCTGTTAATCTACTTAATGTAATAGATTATTTAGTAGTGTTCATGGCATGGCATTTCACAGCAGATGACAGTAACACCTATTCCAATCATTCTAGTTGAGATCCACCTCCACACATGACCTAATCTAGTCCCCAGTTCCCAAGTCTCTATCCTAAGTTTGTGTCCTTAGCACAGACCTTTCTCCTTAACTGATGCCCACTTAGCCTCTCCGCTTTAGGGATCTAATACTTGGGTCTCCATTTGTGTTTTATTCCTTAAATTTATTCTGCTGCAATCTGTCCGTCCCCATTAAAGGTATCACCACCTTCTAACTGATCAAGTTAGGACTTCTCTTTCTCCCCTATTCCACACACCTTACTGGTATTCATTCCATCCAGTTCAAGGTCATCTCAGCGTTTCTCTCACTGCCTGGTCCCACTTACCACGATCTCTTGCCTAATGGTTGCCACAGCCTCCTATCTTGTCTCCTTGCCTTTGCCTCTACAGAGCTTCATTTATCACTCGTATCCCTACTTTACCCTACCTACTGTGTTCTTGAGTGAATAGCCACTCAAATGATGGTTATGTGGAAGGCAGGGGTATTAGGGTGAAATGATGACCAGAGCAAACCATTTCATCATATAATTCCAGCCCTATCCCTTTCAGTCAAAATATCTGTTTGCCTCTAACACACAGGTCATCAATATGAAACCTGGCTTCTGTTTTAGGTTAGACTGTAAAGTAAATCTTAAAGCCAAAAACATTGGTAGGGTGTGAACTTTGTTTTATGATGACACTATTAGGTTAAATGTTTGCTGGAAAAAGTGACAAAACATCCAAATATATAAGCACTGAATTATCTCACTACATTCATGTATTTATTTATTCGCGTATTTATTTACTGTGTATTGGAGCATGTCTGTGGAGGTCAGAGGACAACCTGCAGAGGCTGCTTCTCTCCCTCCACCTTTGGTTCCTGGGAATCAAACTTAGACTTCCAGGCTTGGTGGTAGGTACCCTTACCCGCTGAGCCATCTCTGCCCATCTAAGTCTCTTCCTATAAAGTCCACAAATCTTTGGATTTGTGAATTGAAACAGGATCCATGCTTTCAAACATGAGTATCTAAAAAGGGAGATAATAATAGACACTAAAAACTACTTGGATTGGATTGGAAATAAAGGGGACAAGTACTAGAATTTACATGATATTGTTTAAATAATCCCTCAATCAAATTTAAGACTGAAATGCTTATATTAGCAACAAAGAGTAAAGCTGATGATAAATGTTCAAATTAATTTAAAAATAGAAATAATCCCCCAAATTGTGGAATAACAGAAAGAAGCAGGTGAGTTTGGGTACTTTCTCTTCCATTTGTCCATCAAGAACACCATAAAGGTCACATGGACTATGTTTCCACTATTGTAGTTATTATTCACCTATATCAGCCATTTATCACTGTAAAATCTACAATTAATCTCATGAAAAGGTTAAAAATAGAATTATGAGACCAAAAGTGTCCCCACGCTTAAGGCCTTTACTCTGTTTGGGGACTGGGACATGTAGCCGCTCTTGTTTGGCTACATGCTGAAATTACGCTAGCACCCTTGGTACAATCAACCCCTGCTCCTGATCTTGCTTTCTGTGTGGTACACCAGTGCATCCTCATGAGTGATGCACATGCTCACCTCTCAGATACTGGAACTGGTTACATAAAAGGAACTTTTCATACTCTGAGCACTCATTAACTGACTGCGTTTAGAATCTAGGGATACCAAGACTGGCAAAACAATTTGTCAAAGCTTTAGCAATATGAAATCTTGGGGAGAAGGAGTTCTTTGTTTGGAATCATTTCCCCAGGTGTAGCTGTCAGAATCAATAAAGAAAGTAAGTAATCAAACTCTCATATTATTACAATCCAATTTTGCAGACTTCTGGCCAGTAAAGCAACCCTAAGGATGCGTAAGCCTGGGTCTCCAGTTAAGGGGCCAGTAATAGCCAATAATTTCATAATCACTTCTTATTTGCTTATCTCCAATCTTGAGGCAAGTGTTTTAGATTGAGTAAATGTGATCACCTCTATATTAAGTATTAAGCCTTCTATAATGTTTGTCTTGATCCTGGTAGTACATTTTAGCTGGAGGGGGAAACAATCAGAAGACAAAGGTGGATTGGTGCTCTTTCTGATTCCCTATAAGAAACTGCCAAGCTTAAAGAGTCCTGAGCCATGGTTTAGGAGAGACTACACCCTGGTTTTCTATTATTACATCAAAGGCTAAAGCAAGGCTGGGGAGATGGCTCATTCAGTAAAGTTCAGGCTGGGCAAGTAAGAGGACCTGAGTTCAATCCCCAGAACCCAGATGAAAAAGCTAGACATGCTGGCACATGATTTCAGTACCAGTTTCAGAGAGGTAGAGGCAGAGACCTCTGGGGCTGGCTCACTGGCCATCTAGCCTAACCTAATCAGGAAATTCTAGGCCAATGAGAGACTCTATCTAAAAACAAGGGGGGGCAGCATCCAAGGTTGATCACTGGTCCCCACATACATGTGCACACATATGTATGTCTACTTGTACAAACACAAACACTCTCTTGAACACACACGCATGTCCATGCATACACAGATACACACACACACACACACATGCATATACACACTTGCACAGGTATACACACACACTCACACACACATTTGAAATCATCCTGAGTGAAGAACAAGTGAACTGGTTTCCCTTTTCCCACCTTAGAAGGTGGCTGGACACACACGCTGGGGCTCATCAACACATGAAATTTTAAGGCTCATATTCTTTCGTGGGCAACTAATCCTTTTGAAACACTTGCTTAAGACGGCTCTTTAGTGGGTGACTCATTGCTCAGTCACAACGATCAAAAGTGAGTTTTGATTTCTGTGACTCTGTTGAAGAACTATTGTTTGCAGATTCCATTATTTCCACCTAATTTGTATCTAATGACCTTTCCCCATGTGTGACGGATTATCAAAGCACTGATGTCATGAAAAGTCTCAGAAAACCTACTGATCCTAGAATGAGTTACTACCCAGCATGGATGGAAGGCTTTTCATTTTCTCAAACTACCCTAGTTGTGGATTTAGACATAAACACCTTTCACTGGCTCCAAAGATACCTCATTAACTATTTTAATTGTGTGGTAACCTTATTTATATAGACACTTGAGGAGGTCAAAGGGTGATGTTGGGATGGCTTCCTTAACACGTCTCCACTTTTCTTTTATTGTTTGGCATGAGGTTTCACTGAACCTAGAGAGCTTGCCATTGGATAAGCTGATTGCTAGCAGGCCCCCAGGATCCACGTGTCTTCATCCTCCAGTGTTACGGTTACAGATGCACCCTGTCACATCTCCTCTGTGGGGTCTAGGGAATCGAACTCAGATCTTCATGCTTGCTCAGCAAGCAATTTACTCTGTGATTCATCTCTCCAGCTCAAGTGTTTTGATATTTAATCAGCCTATGTTAATTGTACAAAGGGGCTTCATTATGACATCTCCACACATGCATATAGTGTACCTTGATCATATTTACCCTCTCATTTCTCTATCTTTTTCTTCCTCCCCTTCTCTTCCTCTTTTATATCCTATCAAAGTCTTCATAGATGACCTATTCTATACTATCATCTTGTAAGCTTTCGAAGCACTCTTCAAAAATATACAATCACCTTTCCATTTGATAAATGATAGTGTGAGATATTAGTCAAACATATCAAACATTAAATATGCCCAATACCATTTAAATGTAAACTCATTAAAATTAAATGAAATTTAACTATTCCCTTCTTGCCACTGGCTGCATTAGCACTAGATAGCAACACCAGTTTTGATGTTTATGCTGCAGCATCAATACTGAACATTCTCTGAATGTTTATAAACATTAGAAAGCATTCTATTGACCCATTACCTGGGATGCATCTAATATGCTTCATGAAGACTAAATGACATTCAGAATAGGAAGAAATCTCAAAACTCTTCAGAGGCCAGGAAGACAACAATAATATGCAAAGTAATATGGCATTTAGGAAAGTGGCTGTCTCTGTCGAACTGGACATTACAGAGCACTACAGTCAGCAGCATCCTTTCCCAAATGTGCCCTTGCATCAGAATCACTGACAGGCTTTAATTTCTGCATTGGTAGATAGTGGGCAAAGCCTGAGATATGACATTTCTCATATGCTTCAAGATGATACCAATACTGTTTGCTAGTGAAAGGATTGCACCTAGAGAAACCCTAGTTCATGCAATTACTGTTCATTCTTTTCAGCTTAGGTCACTTTCTGTGTTCACAGGTTAGATATAAACCATGTTTGTGCTTCTGGGAAAAAGAATGCATAGGCTAGAAATGAAAGATTCCAGAGTCAGTGTCTTCTTCTGGGCTAGGAGAGTAGAGAAGGTCTAAGGGTACTGAGGATGCCAGAGAAAAGTCACAGGAATATACAAGGGCATGACCAAGGAAGAGTGAAGGAAGGCTGGGTACAATCCAAAGCCACCATGGTGGCTATTCAGTAATGGGTAGAAGCAAAGACATGGCACACAGCCTTTTTCTGTTTTAGATAATCCAACTGCAGCTCAATAAAAACTCGTTTTCAAACAAGGAATAAGAGACCAGGAGTAATGGCACACTAACAAAGCACCTCTGAGGAACTAGGGCTGGGAATTGATTGCAAGGACACATTCTGGATGTCTCAAACCATGGTTGCCTCAAGGAGGAAAAGGAAAACAAGACTGAAGTCATTCTGGAGAGACATTCTCCACAATGAAAGGACCAAGGATGTATTAGATTATGTTTGTGCTATTGCCATTATCTATCTGTGTTGTTCAAATGGACATCACCCCAGACTAAAGAGACTAGGCTTCAAAACTAAGTGCAGGGACTTGCAAGTCGGAAGACCTCTTACTTGCTAATTTTTAATAATAACGTTTTAATCTTCTAGAGTTAGCACCCTCCCCCAAACCCTGATACCAACAGTGGTTTTGTACTTCAGGCATCCCTACTATCAATTAGAGAACTTGCTTATACTGCAGCTTATTTGGTGTCTGGTCACAAAGGATCATAATGTCAAATACAAGTATCAGCACATACATCCTGACCACCCATGCTTTCATTTCTCTCTGTTAATTTTTACACCTCCATGAGGCAGGTGTCCTTTTATTATATTTTCATTTTATTGATATGGAGACACAGAGACATATTTTAACTAGACTCAGCAAGATTTAGGAGGCACCTCAAATCTCAAGTATACTCTCTTTGTTAAGCTCACAATGAGCCAGATTTTCATTCTTTGAGGTTTCAATGTACAGAAAGTCATTCACATCTCCTGATTTGTGACTCACTTAGGACACAAAGTCTATATGGTACGCTGACAAACAGCAAGGAAACAAACAAGAAATTTCCAGCTTATCAGCCCAGAGTACTAAAGGTTTTTATTTACACTTCTTTTAAAAACATACAGTGCCCCAAGTATGAAGAGTCAGGCCAAAGTGGTTTTCACACTTTGCATCAATATATTTCTTATTGTAAAGTGAACCAACAGGAAAATAGAGTTTGCTTTTTGTGATAGCTTTCATTGAAATCCTACCCTTTATAGACAGGTGGCTTGGGTTTGTATCTTGCTTGCTATTGCTGGTTGTGTGATCTTAGGGGTTCTCAGAGTTTTAAAAAAAATGATGAAAACATCTTACTGTGTGTGGAGGAGAGGAAAGACTTTTAAGGTAGAAATTAGAGAGGCCTCTTGATTCCCTACTCCGCACCTCAACCCCAACTGCTCTATCAGGAATCAAGATGATCACATTCCTGCCCCACCCCCACCCCAAGGGGAGGGGAACTACTAGCCAGTTAGACTTCCAGAAATGTTCCTTTCCTTCTTATCCTCAACATCACTGGACTTCAAGGTCTCATCATCTCATGTTTGGACCACAGCAGTGCCATTACTGTTTCACTGCCTTACTCTGCAAGTCTGAAGACCCAGATCACAAATACAGTTCTGACCTCACCCTTATTGTCCCACCCTCTCCTCCGGAGTAGATGTCCTAAAGACCTTTCTTTCCTTGGTATTTCTGAGCTTAGAAAATCACACATCTGCTTATAAATGGGCAATGTGTTTCCCCACAGTAACTGAATTGTTTTGATATAGAGACAATCATCTTTGTAAACTCAGAACTCAGCATAGGGCTTCACAGAGAGCAGGTATTCAGTGGAGCTTTATATGGGACCAAATGAATGGTCAGATTTTCAATGGACGCAATAGGACTGGGATTGAAATATACTCTGTGAATGTTCATTATTTTTAAAGAATGAATACTTTGTAAATGTTTTAATGTTTATTCATTTGCATACACACACACGTGTGTGTGTGTGTGTGTTGTGTGTGTGTGTGTGTGTGTGCGCGCGCGCGCGCGCGCGCGCATGCTCATATATAAGCCAGAGGACAACTTGGGGGAGTTGTCTCTCTCTTTCTATCATGTACATCTCAGGAATTGACCTCAGATCATCAGGCTTGGCAGCAAGGATGTTTACCTGCTGAGCTATCTCCCTGGCTCTGAACAAATGTTTTAAATACTTAAAACTGAGGTGGAAGTAGAATTCTGGCTTTGATCTTTGACCATCATTCTTTCAAGTATATTATCAGTTGTCTCAGAATACAGCAGGCAATTGAAGATTGGTGGAATTTAGGGTGAATCAGCCCCAGGAAATAGGGGAGATGCTGTTGTCTCTGTCTGATGAAAGCATAAGATGAAGCTTAAGGTATGTGGTACTAAGTGTTGGCCCAGTTGCCTATAAGGAGGTGGCTGAGCTAGAAGGCAAATCCGAAAGTCCCTCTCATGTAGCCATACAGCAGCTGGTCCCCCCAACAAAGGAAACTGAGCGTTTTCCTCCTTCACTACATTGCTGGGTCTGATTAGAGATGGGCTAACAAGTCTGGAAATAGGGAAACAGATGGAAAACAGCTCCCAGGATAGCTGTATCTGGGGGGAAAGTCAATTTACAGAAGGCAACAGCTTTTGGTACACTGTGCTGCAGGAGAGTGAAGGGAAAGCTATATCGAACCCTCCAGTTCAGATGGGATGTTCAACTGATGGAACTCTGTATCTGTGGCCGTCCTGGAACTCACCCTATAGACTAGGCTGGCCTCAAACTCAGAGATCCTCCTGCCTCTGCCTTCCAAGTTTTGGGGTTAAAGGCATATGCCACCACTGCCCAGCTGAGAGGTGGTTCTTATATGGACTCCCTCTCATGTGTAACAACTACATCTAGATTCTACTGCTGTCACTGAAAAGATGCCATCAAATACACCTGTCCTGGAACAGCATCAGTCTCTGGGTGTAAAAGACACCAGCTAAAACTTATAGAAAGGTTTATTGTAATGTTGAGAGTCACTAGCAGGGAGGGAAGTGTTGAGGTTAATTTATGTCCTGGTATACTGCATGGCCAGTTGATTGTAAAGAAAAGAACGATAGAACTGGCTTTATGCTCAGGCCCAGACTGTGGTTCAAGTCCCTTCCCTTTCAGGTCCATCTGAGAGACCTAAGGGAAATTGCTATTCTTCTTCAAATGAGGAACAAAACCACCAAGACTTCCAGGGCTGGGGTGAGTGCTCCACTCCCTGTAGGTCATCAAATTCCTATATTAGAAAATAAAGCATACAAGCTGAGTATGGTGACAGAGGCATGTCATTCCAGCTACTTGGGAGGCTGAAGCAGGAGGATTTCAAGTTAAAGACATGCTTTGTCTATAGAGTGAATTCAAGGCTATCCTGAACAATGCAGTAAGTAAGACCCTATCTCAAAAATAAAATAAAATGAGGCTGGGAATGTCACTCTATGGTGGAACACTTGCCTAGAATATATAAAGTTCTAGGGTCAATGACCTATATAGACATGATTGTGCCAGAATGTAGAATCACCTATCTTGAATGTCACCTTCCTTAATGGAAGGCAACAAGCAACCATTTACAGTGTAACATTAACTGTACACTGTTGGGTGATGATTTGCAACAAAAGAACACTCATTTGTTATCTTACAATATTTTTGTGCCAGCATCCACTCATCTGCTTCCACCATTCAGGGTCTCATTCAGGCTAGAATGTAGGTATTGGCCTGGCTGCATCTTCTCCTAGATAATTGACTAGGAAAGTATTGGATTTTAACCTCCCTGGGGCTGTTGACAGAATTTGTGCGTATTCATTACTCCTGATAGTCTAGAAGCTACCAACAGAGAGGCAGATTCTGTTTGGAGTATTTTACATCTGGGACTTCCTAAACCCCTATTTGAAAGGGCTTCCATAATTAGCTCTTTTAAGTCAAAGTCAGCTGATTCAAGATCTCAGCTGCACCTTCATCTTGGCCATATAATGTGACATAGCACAAGGATGACATATCACCATTGTCACAGTTATTGGTTAGAAAGCGACAGGTCCTGCCCACATTTGAGGGGATGCAATTATGCAAAGATATGGATACTAGGAGACAGGAATCATGAGGGCAATTGTAAGGTATGTGGAGCACACTGTGGTAAAGAAAATATTTATGCTATTTTTGTATCATAAAATTTCTCTTATTGGGTGAAATTCAGAAAGTATTCACGTAATAGTAGAGATGTTTAATTAAATAATAAACAGCTTCTTCCCCCATAGTCTCTTCACACCTTTGATAATCATTCATGATATTCTGTACAAATAATCAAACCTATCTTTCTATTATACATCTGTAAAATGAGCATCTTAATTTTTCTAACTACCTTTTAACTGATGTTCTGAAGAGAAAATACTGAGACGTCTTAGAAAAGAGGTACAGGTAATACAATATAGATAGAAATTTTCTCCATCTTGGAGCTTAGAAAAACAAGAAAGAATGTTCAAGGTACCCCTTCCTCTCCACCTTTCCTTACATAATGTCTCCCCCATACATACTGGGTCCTTGGGTTTTACAACAAGCCTAGAGCAGCCCTTGAGGTTCCTGTTTCCTGGTTGTTTGCTGCTAAGGGCCCTTCACCTGGAATGTGATGATGGGTGACATCCAGTCACAGGAAGGACGCTGTCATTTCTCCTCTTTCCTCATCCTTCAACCACTGAGCACACATAATATGACACTTTCCCCCTCTTATGTAAGAACAGCCATTGGACCTGCTCCCTTACCTTCTATTTACCCTAGCATCAGAATGGCGGCTCCTGAGGAAAGTAGTGTGGCAAAACAGAAGGGCCACCAAGTCTTGGGACACTTAGGAAGATACAGAATGAACTTGGGAATCAACCAGACCTGGGCTTCAGTGTCTGTCTTCGCGTGATTTGTGATTATTTTTTAGGAGTTTACTCAATTCTCTGGGCTCTGGTTTCTTTCTTTGTTAACCCTGCAGGGTTGTTGTATGGATTGAAGGGATGGCATGTGAGAAAGTACTGGCATCATTTCTGCCATACAGCAAGAGCACATCAATCAATTAATGCCCTGTTCACCCATAAATGCATATTAAGGTATTGTTTTGGCTTCTAATAAGTCATGTGGCTCACAGCAAGCCATTTCTCTTTCCTATACCCCCAAGATCTTTGTCGTTGGGATAATACAATGGTTGGGATACCTTAAGGTTCCTAGCACTCACCTAAAGAATCTAAAACTTCACACCTCACAGCCATGTACACAGTTCCACAGGATCTGGGAAGGCACTTTGTCCCCTTTCTCACTTCAGGTGAAAACTGGTGTTGACATTCCTGGCTCATTTGTTTTGAAGAATAGCTAATGACATCAATGGCCATATGCTTTGAAAAGAAGTGCAGTGGCTTTAGTTCCAGACTGAAAAGGTTTTTATTTTGTGTGTGTGTGTGTGTGTGTGTGTGTGTGTGTGTGTGTGTGTGTGCGCGCGCGCGCGCGCGCGCGCGCGCGCCGCACAGGGGGGGCACACATGTGTGGGCCATCTGCCATGGGTGCTGGGAACCACACTCTGGCCCTCTGCAAGAGTAGCAAGCACTATTGATTGCTGAGACACCCCTGCCCCACCCAATATTATTGATCACTGAACTATATTGGTTGTTGCTACAGAATGAACAAGACTGAAATGTGTGACATAACAAATTCATTTTTGAAAACAAACAACACTTTGGAAACTGGTAGCCTTTGCTTGTTTGTGTTCATATCATTATTGGTCACTTTATTGGCAGGCTACTTTGTGTCTCTACAGACACTGAATTTAAGTGGAGATTAGGGCAAATTGGATAACTTTGCATAATGTCACTATACAAAAATAGGACACACTTGCTCATCGTCAGGAAAACCTACTGGGACTTTAAAAATAGGCACTTCAATTTTGAATTTTTAAATAGGAACTAAAAAGGTCTAAGTAAATATAACAAGTTGGCATGTATATTAAAAATGTGCGGGGATTTTAAACAAGTGTTTTCCTTTTCCTTACTGCAAATGTAACACATTTTAAGGTAGAAAATTAAAAAGAAACCTTATATTTTTTGTAATTTAGCCACTGAGAAATAGTTATCATTTTTGATGTGTTTTCTTCTAGTTATACACATATATATGAGCACACACATGTATGTTTACTGGTCTTTACATGTATGCCCCAGCTTAGATCTCATCTCTGAGAGTTAAATTCATTTAGCCAACTACCATTTTGCACAGCTGTCCTGGTTTGTTCAGGACCTTGTGGCTTCCTACGCTATGTAACTTTGTGGCTTCCTACACTATGTAACTTGTGTTTCCTTACTTTATTTGTGGCTTTCTACGCTATATACTTTGTCTTTTTTTTTTTTTGCTTCTATTTGTAACTTTGTGGCTTCCTGTACTATGTAACTTTGTGGCTTCCTACACTATGTAACTTTGTGGCTTCCTACACTATGTAACTTTGTGGCTTTCTACACTATGTACTTTGTGGCTTCCTACACTATGTAACTTTGTGGCTTCCTGAACTATGTAACTTTGTGGCTTCCTGCACTATGTAACTTCTAGTGATAAACTGGGAGGATTCTGGGCTAGCTACTGAACGGCTCAGAAACACCTTAAACTCATCAACTACAAACTTGATATTTCCCATCCCAAACCTGTTCTGCCAGTGTCTCATATTAAAGTATGGTCCCTTCCCCCACACATAAGAAAGCCAGGAATCAGAGACCCACTCTAGAGTTCCTCCTTTTCTTCTCCCTATACACAACATGCAGTTTGGGCCTGAGTTCTGATCACCTCTTATTGCCATGACTTTAACTGGATCGCCTACCTCAACCTCTCTCCTTCCAAGTTCCACCCAAGAACACAAACAGCATTTCATGACCTGTCCACATAGAACCACTTAGTCTCCTTTCCTGAGATCAAAACCTAAACTTCTTAAGTGGAAACACAGGGCTGTGTTTAATTTACTAACTGCAATCTCCTACCTGTTCTTGGAGCCTCTGGCAACACATTGAAACAAGAGAGCCTCCAGCTCATTCCACTCCTCATGTCTTTAGGACATAGACTCATAGTCACTGGATTTTCCCAGGAACCCTTGAAGCCTCTGAAGGAAACAGAGCTCTTGCTTTTGCCAGTTACTTGGCAACTTACATGGCAGCAGAATCTGATGACTCATTGGCTGGAATAGTCTTAGAAAGCTTTCTGGACAGTGTTGCATGACTCTGGGTGGTTGTTTTCCTCATTGATTTTAGGAACCCCATCCCCACCCCAAACAAAAAAGCCAGGCCTGGTGGCATAAGCCTGTTGTACTGTCTACTCAAGAGGCTGAGGCAGAAGGATTGTGACTCTGAGCCCATTCTGTACAGTACCTGGACTCGATCTAAGAAAAGTAAAGGGCTGTGGGCATAGCTCATCAGTAGAGTGCATGCTTGAAGCCCCAGGTTCAATCCTCAGCCATGAAAATAAATCCAAGAGGGGATTAAAATTTTTCAACGCTTTTGTAAATACATCTGTTGTAGAATGCTGCTTTTGAATAATGCAAATATAAAGAAATCTGGGGGTAGGAAAGGGGGAATTGAAGGAAATATATTATTATACTTGTGGATCATTTCTTCTATATCATTAATTCTCTAAATGTGAATGGGCAGTGATATCAGCAGCACCTGGGAAGCTATTAGCCATGTACACACTTGGGCCCCAAGCCCCGCTGCATCTGAAACTCAGGAATCTGTGTTTTAACAAGCTCTCTGGGTGATTCTGATGCTGCTAAAAATTGGCAGCATTGTTTGGGATCCCATGGTGACCTCATTTGAAGGTCTGTTGTGCTTTGGTGTATCATAGGCTGTCAAGAGTCGATTTCATTATTGGAAGTAGCAGAGTTGAGGGAATTGTAAGGGAGTTTATGAAAAGGGCCAGCTGGTCTGCAGGGGAGATGAGCTGGAGGTAATGCCTCCTGACAAGTCCATTTAGTGATTTTACTCTTTCATGGGATGTTTGCCATAATGTGTTTTAAATGCCAGTGCAATCAGGCATGCTGGGTAGAGAACAATAATGATGCTGGGTACAGGTTTAATTGCTAAGGGGAAAAAAGGGAGGGGTGAGGGATTCATCTGTTGTAGAAAAGTTCTGAGGATCAGAATCGGAAGGACGGCTCTTTCTCTTCTCACTCTCTTCACGACTTTTAATTGAATCCTGTTTGTCTCACCCACCCCAGCCCCTCTCCTGATTTATTCCACTGACAATCTCATGGCTTAAAGGTAAGCCAGGATTTATCATTCTTAGCCCTAGACTTGGTTCATGCCATTTCAGAGACTGTTCAAAGGAAGCAAAGTACTAACCCATGAAATATGGCTTTGAAACGAAAGGGACCTGACATTTGAAAAATCCACAAAGCTGCTTTTGTCCCCACTCCTTTTCTGAGAAGAATTTAGTCTCCATATCCTCCAAAAGCTGTGCTCTGAGAGCCAGCTCCGGCACATACCCTTCTTATTTGTCAGACTCTCTCCCTGTAACCCCTCATTCCTGAAGGTATGTCTCCTCTTTGCCTTCCTCCCCATCCAGACTCCTCCCTTCCTGTAACCTGGGGCTGATGGAGGGAATTGTCTGGTAATGTACAAAGAAACTCTTAGAAGAGAATATGATAATAGTGTACTTCAGTGGGGGACATTCCCAGGACACGATAAAAAAATGTTTTCATAAGTGACAGGATGTGTACCAAGTCCAAAATAATGATATGGACACATCTCTAATGAGTGAATATATATATGCAAGGTTAAGGTTATTTATTTTTCTTGGGATTATTTTAAAAAGGTAGAACAAATAGTAAAACTATCAGGAAAATCTTTCAAAGACTCTATCTAATGTAACTATGGATTTTGACATCCATCCATCCATCCATCCATCTATCCATCAATCCCCATCTATTCAACCATCCATTCATCCACCCATCTATTAAGCAAATACTTATGAAGACTATACTGCATACATGCAAAGCACTGTGTAGGTAGATGAAGCCGATTTCTTTCCCTTAGACCTTGCTGCTTACATTTCAGTAGAGAAGATAAACCATAAGCATGTACATAAATGAGAAAGATTATTACAGATAGTGGTACCTGCCTTGAAGGAGATGAATAGGATGATGAGATGGGCAAATGGAATATGAATGGCACACATGACTATATCTGAGTAGCTGAATTCTAAACTGATGCATGAAGGTTAAGAATTCAACAGCCATGCAGAGACAGGGCTTTAAAAAACACATTTAAGGGACAGATAGGGATTTTCAGGTTTACATTTCACTTTAAAAATGTGAACTCAGGGGGCTATTTGAATATGTTAAGAATATTTATGCACAATATAGACTTAAAGACATGGGTGTGACTGCATGTCCTTTCAATGCCATAGGGAAGCTTTGTTAAATAGGTCCTTCCAAGGGTAATTTATTTCTCTACAAAAGCATGTCACTGTCTGATTTAAAAACTTACTACTATTAATTAAGGGATCAGACTATATATATTGAACTATATCCATGTGTGTATTTTTATATGTATGCATGTATGTATGTATGTGTGTGTGATACAATGACTTTTGTCTAATAACAAAGTTAACCCTGACATTTGTAGTCAATTGCCCTGCAGACATTAACCCATTTCTATGTAGAAATCTTAGTTCTTCATAGGTGTTATGGAAGCGAAGAGGGGATATATGGTGGCAGAAAAGTTTAAGCAGGGATGGGGTGGGCACAGGGAGTAGGGGTGAGGCACAGGAAGACAGAGGGGCAGGAAGAGAGAGCTAACCAAATGAAGGGTGTGTGAAAAACTGTATGGAATTCTGCTACTTTGTAAGCCAATTAAAAATGAAGGTTTAAAAAAGGAGTTAGAAAGTAGTTTCCTGCATGACTGGATAAGGTTACTCCTAAAAGCCACAGGATATTAAAAAATTCCAGGAGCAAATTATGGGCTAGCTCCTTAGGAGTTACTGGTCAGGGAAGCCCCAGAGAACCTCCAAACAAGACAGGATCTTGCCATTCCCCATGGTTGCCTACCAAAACTAAATGATAAGTTCTATTACTGAAGATACCATACACATTGGTTGCAAAATATAGAGAAACTGAGCTGGAACTGAACCAGAAGCATCCTCCTGCTGGCTCTCATAATACTTGAATATACTATGTCTGCTGCTAGAGAAGAAAAAGAATTGGTGGCCTTATTCAGCTATGGTCCTTATGAACCACAAGGCCAACATGTCACAAAAAAATGTGTAACTGGTACAACAGTGGCTCACAGTTATAGCAATAATCAGCCATTCTTGGATTAGATTTGAGACTCACTCCATAAGAAGGAATTCATGGTACTATATCCCCAGTAAAAATCCACTGCTGAGGAGGTTTCAGTCCAGGGTGAGGAGGCTTGCTATTGATGTTACTATTTGATGACAGGGCATCAAACTCCCTTTAAATACTTATGGTTATACCCATAGACGAATGCAACTCCCAATCTTAAACAGAGAAGCTTCTCTTGGCTGAGAGTGGTGCTGAATCGCAGGAACTCATGGCTGTTCAAGGCCCTGAGACTAAGTGACAGCTGAGTGGGAGTTATCAGCTTTAAACAGAACATTTATACTACAGCATCTAAAATGCAGGGAGAACCCAGAGATGGAACAGAAAGAATGAGAGAGAGAGAGAGAAGATTGGGAGGAGGGCTGGGAAAGGCTTTCTTCAAGGCATCGCAAACATGACTTCCTAGCAGCTGTGGTTGCCTGCACCGGGTCTACACATGCCTGGGCCTGTCAACAGTCAGCTGGAGACTAGGGAGGGGCTCAGGGACCCTAATTCTCTCTGCTGAACTGTTGGCTATTGGTGGATTCTGGAGGAGAGGATATACTCACTAAGGAGCCCAGGAGACACCAATGGACAATTCCAAACCTATCATCACACATGGTCCTAATTAAAAATACATGATCGTGGGAAAGGGACTTAGAAGGAAAAGGGGGATGCACAGAGGTGGAGAAAGATAAGTGGATGGGAGGCAAGAGTAGGAAGAATGCATTGTATACATCTATGGAATTGTCAAAAGTCAATAAAAAGGAGATGGGATTTAAAAAAAGAGAGAGAAAGATTAGTCATACTCCTGTTTAGAGGAAAGGACAGTGTAAACTGAATTCCTGAAAAATGCTCAGTTTTATCATCTCCTGTTTTTCTCATTAATTGATGAGTTGACTACAATGTAGTGAACATGTTCATTTGGAAGTCCAGTGAGAATATTGCTTTCTTACTTTATCAACATTACAGCTTGAGAAGTGTCGTCCACGGTCCAAGTCAGAGGTCTGGAAAGTTGCCTTGAAAGATTTCAATGTTTATTTCTGCACAGTCAGACATGTTTTTTAACTTAACCTTGTCAATAGGAAGGTCTTCAGAGTTGGACTTGACTTCCTGAGAGGCATTTACCTCTGAGTCAGTTCTGTAGGATATGGGGATGCATGCAGCCTCTCTCCTACAACATAAGTACTAAATAGGAATGTGGTTTATTGAAGGAGGAGGAGGAGGAGAAGGGGAATCACAATCCATGGTCATCCTGGGCATTTTGCTCTGGAAAACATCTTCAACAGAATCATCAGACAAGACAGGAGGAAAATTATCTCTGAGGAAAAACACCAGGTTTTATAAAGACAGCCCCCAAGGCTGGGTGCTCTGGCTACTGGTATTTAGACACTAGAGAAGAGCTCTCTCTATATGGAGTATGAGGAATATAGGTTTTTTCAAAACAATTTATTAGTATTTTATTAATTTCTTATAAATTAGCATGTGGGAGTCAATTCTTCCAGGTCCTGTCAAGTATTTGGACAAAGTCAGATTCCTTTCATTGAAGAAGCTGGAGTCTACACCAGACTCGGGTTGGAAATTCCAAAGATGAGAAGCCTCTGTAGGAAACATGAGGAGGCATCTCTCCATCTCTTCCTCATTTATCTCTAACTGCATGAGGCAGAGGTGTGGCTGGCCACTGTACTATTTCCCCTCTCTCTCTCCCTGTCCCTCTCCCTCTCTCTCTCTCTCTCTCTCTCTCTCTCTCTCTCTCTCTCACACACACACACACACACACAAACACACACACACAACACACACAGACAGAGAGAGAGAGAGAGAGAGAGAGAGAGAGAGAGAGTCATTCCTCTTGTTTTTTCCAAGACTGGGTTTCTCTGTGTAGCCCTGGTTATCCTAGAACTTGCTCTATAGACCATGATGGCCTTGAACTCACAGAGATCTGCCTGCTTCTGCCTCCCAAGTGCTGGGATTAAAGGCGTGTGCCACTGCCTAGCTAGTCTGTTTCTTCTCTTTATTGGGATAGTCACAAAGTATTTGTGTTCCCTTTTAGATAAAAGGTCATAAAAGAAGGCAATCCCTTGTTCTCAGAAAGCAAATAATTAATTCCTTGCAAGGTTAGTAAGAAGTTTTTTCTTCCTTGATATCCAGTTTGAGGAATTTGTTTCATGTTCACATATATGACATAGCCTTGACCTTCTATAGCCCACTCTGATGGTTGAAGCTGTTGCAGGCAGGTGAGATCTTGGGAAGGCTGTACCTATGAGGGGAAGCTGCTACCTCCTCTAGGTCTGGAGATAGCCCTTGGGATTGCCCTGGTTAGCACCCCTGCAAGTGAGGATCACTTCCCTTGGCCTCAAGGACTCTCTTCACAGAAGCTGACATGCTTCCTTAGAGATAACTCTCCTAATGTTTTATTTGAAGATTCTATTGAAAATATTTTCTGGAGAAAAACTCTCAGAACAGCTATAAACTGTGATTCTCCCCCCCACCCCGAAAACACATTGCTATTTAATGTTTAAGTTGGGGTGGAGCCTCATGCATACTCTGCAGAACCGACGACTCAGAGGCAAAGGCCTCTCAGGAAGTCAACTTCAGTTTGACCTTCCTACTGACAAAGCCAGGTTAAAACATTTCCAACTGTGCAGAAACAAACACTGAAGTCTTTGGAGGCAACTTTTTCAGTTTCGGTGTTAGCACTGTAGTACAATAATTGATGGAGTGAGTGGCTTAGGTTAGCAAGCCAGCAAACCAACCAACCAACCAACTCAGCAATGAGCAATCACTGTGGCCAGCACACAGTGTTGTCTGAACAGAACAGCTAGTCTCTGTGGTGGTATTGTGTTCCCCAAAATATTGTTCACCCTAATAAACTTATCTAGGGCCAGAGAACAGAACAGCCACTAGATGTAGAGGCCAGAAAATGGTGGCACACACACCTTTAATCCTATCACTTGGGGGCAGAGATCCATCCGGATCTCTGTGAGTTTAAAGCCACACTGGAAACAGCCAGGCATGGTGACTCATGCCTTTAAGCCCAAGAAGTAAGCTTTTAATCTCAGGAAGTGAGGGCAGAAAGCAGAAAGGTATTTAAGGCGTGAAAACAAGAACTAGGTTGGTTAAGCTTTCAGGCTTTCGAGAAGCAGTTCAGCAGAGATCCATTTGGATAAGGACTCAAAGCCTTCTAGTCTGGGGAAACAAGACCAGCTGAAGAACTGGCAAGGTGAGGTGGCTGTGGCTTGTTCTGCTTCTCTGATCTTCCAGCATTCACCCCAATACCTGGCCTCAGGTTTGTTTTTACTAATAAGACCACTTAAGATTCATGCTACAAGTCTCACCAGTTAGAATTATTGTACAACTATATCAAGGGATTCCCCAAATTCCACTCAGACTATTCTTTTCTACATTAGCTACTTTTCTCTTTGCTTTAATAAAACACCTGACAGAAACGAGAGAGTAAAGGCTTATCTTGTCTCCTGGCTTCAGAGGGATTTAATCCATCCAAGCACAGAAGGCACTGTGGGGTTAATGGTGTGGGAGAAGGTGGTAGAGACTCCTTACCTGGTGGCTGACCAGGAAACACACTGGAACCAGAGCTGGGTATAACCTTCAAAGGCCTTCCCCCAGTGAACCACACCCACCAGTTAAGACCCACCCCCTCACCTAAAGATCCCAGAGCTTCAAATTAGCACTCAAGAACTAAGTAGGGAAGCTCGCCACCCACTATGGGTCTGTGGAGAGCGTTTTAGATTCAAATCACAATCACCTATCCTTTCCTCATCAAGCAATGTCATCTGTCCTCTGATTTCATCCCCAAAGCTGGTCACCTGTCACTTTCCAGCACAGAACTAGCTTAAATATGAGGAAACTGCCTCCCTTCAGAACAATTGTAAGTTGTTCAGTTGGATGCCATCTATACTAGGGGAAGCCTGGTATCCAGAGAGACAAGGGAATCCCCTCTTTACTTCCATCTGGGGATCTCACCAGAGAAGTGTCTGGTGCTTGCTCAGGGCTTTTAGTTCACAATTCACGTGATTATCTTCAAAACATTCTTTGAACCAGTCAAGAACTGACAGGTTATCTGGACAGACATTAAAAAGACATGCCATGGCCATAGACCACTCTGCTAATAAAATAGTTTGACTTCAGTGTCACTTGACCTTGATATTGAAGCAGTGCCTACTGCTGACCTCATTCCCCTCCCTGTGAAGTTACTAAGTGCAGCAGGCACAGGAGGATCCTCATTAGCACCAGGGCCATGAAACACAGAGAGGCGATCTTCTACTCAATGAATGTTTGAAAGGATGATATGTGGGGAAAAGAAGGATGGGATATTGGTGCCACCTCTACTGTACTCTTCATTCATAATGGGTGGGCAAAGAAGACTCCCTCTTCCCACAAGGGTTTATGAAACAGAAGAACTTGAGTGTCAGAAGGAATCTTTGGGAGGCTGCCACACTCTCATACGAGGTGACTGATGGAGCAAGAACAGATAAGATGCAGAAAGTGTAGGCAGGAGCCAAAGGCACCACAGTACAGTGATGTCAGGTAGATGTTTCAAGTTCAGTCATGTTAACTGGAAGAATATTATTTATTTATTGTGGCAGAAGATTTATCATACTGCATTCACCATCAAATTGTTTTTAAGTGCATAGCTCTCTAGCATTAAGTACGACCATATTGTGGTATAACCATTATCATTATCCATCACTGGAAATGATCTGTCTTCCTCACTAAAACTCCATGCCCATTAAACACCAGCTCCAAAGACTCAGCTTTGTATATTTCGTGTACAAAACAGAACTTGATTTGGGAAGATGGTCTCAGTCTGAATCTCACTGATAAAACATCACCTTGCTATTGAAGCACCACCTGCTGGGTGACCCCTTTTGCAGGAGGCCTCACTCCTCCCCCTTTGGAGCTACTAAACAAGACAGGCAGAGGAGGGCTCTCATTAGCAGCAGGGGCCTGAGACACAAAGAGGGGCAACATTCTACTCGAGATGGAAAGGCTGATGTTTGGGGAAAGAGGAATAGGTTATAGGAACAGGACAGCCGAAAGCAACAAGAAGCTTAAAGAGAAGGTGAAAGGCTGGAAGATAATTGGTCTGGCCAAGCGTGTATGTAAGTCACTGCTTTTCTGAACATGCAGACTTAGTATAGATCTGTCCCTTCAGAAAGCTCAATTGTACAGTGATGGCGTGGAATCTAGTTCAAAAGTCAAATAGACTTGGTTCCGTTCATGTCACTTTAAAACTTTGTGTATCTAGGTGTTAGAATGTTATTTTCTTCTTCTTTGCCTCATTTTTCTCATCTGGAAAAAATGGGTGATAAAAGCATTTCTCCATGTGAAGGTCAAATAGCTGGTGACAAAAATCTCTTTGCTTTTCTTTATAGGCATCTAACTAGACTGCATTGCCCAGCTTGCCTTGCTGCTCAGTGTGACAGAGCTGTGTTACTGAATTCTAGTAACTGGTTTCAGCTAAAACTTCTGGAGACCCAAAGTTTCCTCTTTCTGTTTCCTGGATGCAAATGAGTAATGGGGTATGGGTGAGCTACAAATACAAGGAACCTGAGTCCCACCCCCAAGGCTTCTCTCCAGGGTATGATTACATAGCTTATGCTAGTCTGGCACTTGCTATGTAGACCAGGGTGGCCCCAAACTCATAGAGATCTACCTACCTCCACCTCCCCTTGTGCTAGGATTAAAGGTGTGCACCACCACATCCAGCAGAAACCTGAGTTCTTGAATCATGGAGAATCAGACACTGATCTGAATGTTTTATCTGTGCTTGTTAAATAAACAAGACATAAACTTTGGCTACTTGGCAGCTCTCTGTTAGTCCAGGATTGCTTTTTTATGTCTTGTGTACGTGCATATGTGTGTAGAGCAGTGGAAGATGACAGAGTCATTTTGACTTGCTCCCTCCCTTATGTTTGGAGACAATGTCTACCTCTGAGCCTGGAGATCACTACTGATTCAGCTAGACTGACTGGCCAGTGGGCTGGGCGACTGTTGTCTCTCCTGCATTATCCCCCAGGGCTGGGATTACAGATGCATTCAGTTGTGCCATCCTTTTAATGTACTTTCATTAAAGTACTTTTTCAGTACTAGGGAATCGAACTCAGGCCCTCGATGTTTGCGCAGTAAGCACTTCCCCCCCACCCCCCAGGCATCTCCAGCCCTCTTCTGGATTGTTTAAGGCAAGATAATTATGGAGTTTAGTGAGAAAACTTAAGCCAAGGGCCTAGCACAGTTCCTGGAGCCTGGCAAGCACTCAGTAAATATTATCTGTTCTCTAGCAGAGACAATGGGGCATGAGAGACCTGGGTTTAAGCTAGGACCATGCTCATTTAGCTGTGTAATCTTAATTTTTCTACAAAGCAGACTCCCTAATTCCTCATTTGTGAAGTAGGACAATGTTAATGAAAAGGAGGAAATACGAAAATGAAGAAGCCATGACCCTGTCTCGGTTCAGAAGCCGATTCCTGAATTATTTAACACTGCTTTCCACACCGTGGTATTGACTACAGATCGCAGGTAGGATCTGGGATCAGGGGTGCCATTTACTCAAGTGGAGTGAAGAATTCCAGCACCACAGATAACTGAATCAAGAGAGATTTGGATGAGTCTTCAATCCGCCTGTAAACTTCTGAACATTTAGATAGGGTGTATGAGTGACAGGCACAAGACCAGCAGCCCTGAAGGCCATGAGGAGAGCACTTGAATTTGAACAGATTTTAAGGAAATGTAATAGGATTATGAACATCCAAGTCCCCCCACCCCCACCCCCATTATACACAGTAGAGAGGGAAGAAAAGTTTCTTTCAACTGCCCAATAATGCCAGGCTCTTAATTACAATTTCCAATAATCCTGAGCATAGTAATGGCCTCTTCAATTCCAGTTGGCTGGAATTGAAAAAAAAAAAAAATTGAAAAAATACTTCCAAACCAAAAACCAAACAAACAAACCCAGAAAATGTTGAAATCTAGAAAATGTACACACAGGCATGTGCACTTGGCTTTGTGTTAAGATGACAGGAAAAAGCTGACGTGCTGAAGGGAGGGGCCAGCAGGAAGTGAGCTAGGCTGCAGGGGCAGTGAGAAAGAGGTGATCTCTTTTAGTCCATGCTTAGCAAATGGCTGGCTCCAGCACTAAAAGGAAGACTCCAGCCTTACTGATCTGGGATTTTGACTTAACAGATCACTCTAAAGATCATTTAGAAGTCCAGCTTTGGGGTTGTCAGGGGGCAACCTGGAAATATAGCTGTTTACAGTCAATCAGCGTGCCAGTCCAGAAGAGTGGAAAGATGAGCAAAATAGATGGTGGGCAATAGTATCCCCTGGGGGTTGCTTTTATGTGTGTTTGGGCTTCCTTTTCCATATTCACGGGTCCGAGTCCTCCTTTAGCTTCCACATCTTACTTTCTGTTTCTCCAATTACCTGCCTATGTTTTGTCTGTGCCCACCTCACCATGATCTCACTTACCAACCTAGACCTCTTGCCTGCCTAAGGCGTGGGGGCTGGGGTCACAGAAACCACAGTTCCTCCTCTCAGTCCCTCTTCAAGGCAGCTAGCTGTCATCAACACTTACTCCAAGGATGTCACATGAACTCTACAGAAGGGAGTCTCCAAGTCATCTTTGTGGCTGAGATATTAGAAGAGCAGACAGAATCTGACCCTTTAGCGGGGGTGATTCAAAGTTCTCAGTGTGAGCATGTGCAGTTTGTCAAGATTGCTCTGCTGTATTTCCCCTCAGTACCAAGCACGCTGTTATGACAATACATGCTTGCTGATGGTGCTCCTCTGGCCTGTAGTTCTGTAAGAGCCCCCCATCTGGAAGAACCTTTGGTGAACACCACACTGTCTCTGAAAAATTATGACTTATGTAGGAGCAGTGTGTTGCTCAAATCAAAGGAAATGATGAATACTACATTTCATTGAATTGTTTTTTTGGGAGAGTATTTTTCCCTTAATGGAACATCGAGTGATTCAGGGTCTCAGACCTCATAAAATAGCTTACATGTAGACATTTTTCTTGTTAAATGTTACAGTGACAGAAAATGATGCCTTTTGTTTTAGTCGAAAAATATGATTATCATGGTGATTTATTTTTTTAATAAATCAAATACAGGAGGAATGGATCGAAGAGATATTCAACAACTTGACTTCCACACAAAGCTATATTAAGGAATAAGAAATTATAAAGCCTTAAAATTCATGATTTCAAAGCTTTGGTCTAAAAAGCAAGGAAATTATTAAGCACCCGATGCATGAGATTTGTGTTTGAAGAATTCAAGGCCAACGCAAAAGAGTTTTGCTCAAATATGGAATGATGCAATATGTTAAAGGATTAATAATAGCTGAAATAGACTGAAACACTCATATGAAAAACCATGAATTCTTAATAATACCAAGAGCATTCTTGTCAGAGGAAACAGAACTTGAATGTGTTCAGGCCCCAATGACCCATTTATAGGCAACAGAGAATATAGGAAACACTCCAGGAAAAACCATACTAGTGTTTTCTTTAAGAAAACTGCACAGAAAACAAATCTAAAAACACAAAAGGGAACAAAAACTAATTCATTAGAAGAGTCTTAGTCACATCCTGGGCTTTGTTTAAAGTATAATATAAAACCAGAAAAACTGGGGCTGGTGAGACACCTCAGCGGGTGAGAGAGCTTGTTGCATAGGCATGAGTTCAAAGCCCCAGCACTCAAGTAAAAGTTACGTGTGGCCTCATGTGCATATGCCAGCAGCCCCAGCACTTTGTGTGGATGGGGCAGAGAAGGGATTGATGGGGCTTGCTGGCTGTGGGCCTAGCTCCAGATTCAGTGAGCTTGTCTCAAGGGAACAAGATGGAAAGTGACAGAGCAGGGCACCCACCCACACATTCTCCTCTGGCCCCAGCACTCGTTTGGGGATATGCACCTACACACAGGTGAGCATACACAACACACATGCACACACATGCACACATTAGAAAACAGGAAATCCAACTGTTTAATAAGTTAGCGAGTCACTAGGAGAGAGGCAGATATGCACAGGTGGCGGGGTATCTGATAGCATAGAGCAACTCCAGTTAATATTCTTGGGCATGAGATGGTTTTTTGGTTGTGTTTATGGGAGGGTCCTTTATCCTTCAGTAGTACATCCTGGAGTATTTTCAGGTCAGGAAATATGGTGGCTAAGATAGGACCATGGCATAGTATTGGTTGGCCTCGGGTTCTTTTTCCTTTATGGCTTTCCAAGTAGATTCCCAGGGGCCCTTAAACCACCATCATTTTATGATGTAGCAAAACATGTAAATAGTTCATCCAATTTGAAATATTCTTTTTCCTGCTAATTTTAAAGAAATAAGAGAACTTGGGGTGGGGGTGGGGTCCCTGAGAGCACTGTATGTCTTCTGTTTGCTCACTAGGCTTCATAGTCATTGACCCTGCTCCGGATTTGTTTCAAAATGGCCCACAGGTATGAGTGGGACAGGGAACTTCAGGGAGTGGATGGCATGAAGTTGGCCATATGAGGAGAAATCTGGGAAGAAAAATCAAGGAGCAAGAAAAGAAGGAGCCAGCCACCCAGCCAGACACAGAATAAGAAGGAAAGAAAAGATATACAGAAACAGAGAAAGGTAAAAGCCCAGAGGCAAAAGGTAGATAGGATAATTTTAAAAAAGCTGGTTAGAAACAAGCTAAGCTAAGGTCAGGCATTCATAAGAAAGAATAAGCCTCTGTGTAATTTGTTTGGGAGCTGGGTGGCAGGCCCCCAAAGGACAAGGAGTAAAGAGTAAAAAACAACCAACAACAGAAAGGCTGCATAGAATCCATCCTGCCTATCAGAAGAGCCTGTTTTATAGTGAGTGAGCTGGTGAGTGCCCCTGGAGGGCCAGCATGTCAGGGTGGGGGGTGCTCCAGGTGGGCATATCCACACCTCTGCGCTAGCTACCTTCACTATTTCACAGGTCAATGCCAGAAACAGTTACTGCATATGACAGTTACTGCAAGCCCTGGATGTTCTGGGTGTCTGGATGTACAGTGAACAAATGTACTTTTCCTGTGTGGAGAAACAACAAGCCAGGGAGACAGAGATACCTGCAGGCATCTGCAGGAAGACTGAGAACTGGTGAGAGCGCATCCTGCAAAGAGCTTGCTTGTCAGACATGAGGACTTGAATTTGATTCCTTGAGCCCACATTAAGTAAAAGAGCCAGGGGGTGATAGTGCGTGTTTAATCCCATCACTGTGATAGTGGAGACCAGCAGACTGCTAGGGCCCACTGGCAAGCTGGCTTAGGCTATGCAGTGAGTCTCTGACCAGTGAGAGATCCTGCTTTGTTTTCTGAAGGTGGGCATCACCTAAGGAAAAATACCAAGTTGTCCTCTGGCCTTCAAATGTATGTACATTTGAACATAAACACATACACACAGACACATGTGCATACTCACAATCCCACAAGGGTTAAGGAAATATTGGTGAGGCTAGAAAGCATCCCATAGATATTAGAGTCCCCAGGAAGGTCTTCTGTGTGTGGGAGGAGATTGAAGAGACTCAGTATGCTCCAGGAAAAGCAGAAGAATGAGGTGAGCAATTCCTGGTCAGAGAGCTGACTATAGTTAACCCTGCATGTGGAGAGAGTACAGCCTGGGCCTGAGCACTGGGCAGAGAGGAAGGCAGGAAGAGGAAGGCAGGAAGAGGAAGTGCAGCATGGAAACTAAAGAAAGCCGCCAACGCTTAATCTCAAAGTCACTGGAACAGGAGCATGAATTCCATCAGGAAACCTGATAGAAATGCAAATTCTTATGCCCATTCTATACCTCTTGAATCAGAAACTGGGGGTTGGGGTAAGCCTCAGCCATTGCTATTTTAACAAGCCCTGTAGGCATTATGGATATGTCAGGAGTTTGAGAACATTGGTCTGTGCCAGCAATTCTTAATTAAAAGTGATTTGACCCTCTAGGGAACGTTTTTCAATGTCTAAATATATTTTTGGGTTGCCAAATTGATGAGAGAGGGAGGGAGGGAGGAAGGGAGAGAAAGAGAGAGAGAGAGACCAACACTAAGCACTGTATAGTACACAACACAGTCCCCCAGAACTGTACCCAATGTAGCAGCTGTGAGGATGCTGAGAAACTGAGCCTTCTTCCAGGTTTCACTCCTGCTTCTCTTCCTCTTTCTTCCTTTATTCTTCCAGCTTTCTCCCATTCCTTATTTCTGCCTCTTTCTACTTTCCATCAGATTTTCTCTGTATCTATCTCTTATGGATTCTTGTTTCTACAGAGACCTCAGAGCTCTCAACAACCCACAAAGTCCTCCTTATTTGCATTTTTATTCATTCAACTGTTTCAACACTCTTTTTTACCCGTTCAGTAATTCCCAGTGACAAAACACCAAAGGAGGTGTTATTTTATTCCCAACCCAAGGAAGACATTTATCTCCCTGGAATGGGTGAGCCCTGTTCAGAGCAGAGTTGGTGATTGCCACCCATTCCCAAAACTGTAGCTCTTGGGCAACTTGAAAAGGAATTTCTACCAAGAAACTCAGTCAGAAGTCCCAATTTTTGGCATGAATGAGAGTTTCCAGAGGTTTTCCTAAAATAACTTTGTTTTTCATAAGACGTAGAGGTAAAACTTGGACTTGTCACTAGCAACAGGAAGTCAGCGAGTTCACTGACAATTCAACCACAAATTCCACACAGAGTGGGGTTAAGCAAAGATATACAACATTAATGTGACTAGGATTAACCAAACAGATGGGATTCTAACCAGAATAATAACACTGAGACTAAAAGAGCATTATCCATCTGAACAAAGTCTTCAGAGTGAATGGGATGAGGAGAATGCTGTGGGATGTTCTGTATGGCAAATGTGTTGCTCTGATTGGTCAATAAATAAAATACTGATTGGCCAGTGGCTAGCCAGGAAGTATAGGGGGGACTAACAGAGAGGTCAATAAATAAAATACTGATTGACCTGTGGCTAGGCAGGAAGTATAGGCGTGACTAACAGAGAGGAGAAAAGAAAGAACAGGAAGGCAGAAGGACTCACTGCCAGCCGCCGCCAGACAAGCAGCATGTGAAGATGCTGGTAAGCCATGAGTCACGTGGCAAGGTATAGATTTATAGAAATGGGTTAATTTTAAGATATAAGAACAGTTAGCAAGAAGCCTGCCACAGCCATACAGTTTGTAAGCAATATAAGTCTCTGTGTTTACTTGGTTGGGTCTGAGCGGCTGTGGGACTAGCGGGTGACAAAGATTTGTCCTGACTGTGGGCCAGGCAGGAAAACTCTAGCGACAGGGGAAATGCAGTCACAAAGGCAAATGGCGGCAGTGTCTAAACTGGACAAAAGTGAGAATCACCAGGGAGACGATCCCCTGGGCCTGCCTTCAGCCGGTTATCTTCATCATGTTAGTGGATGTGGGAAGACCCATTTGAATGGTGGGTGGGGCCTGAACTGTATAAGAGTGCAGAACTGAGCTGAGCACTAGCATGCATGATTCATTGCTCTCTCCTGGCTGCAGATACAACGTGACCAGCAGCTGCTTCAAGGGCCTGATGCCTTCACTCCCCCACCATGATGGACTGTAGCCTGGACCCGGGAACTGAAATAAACACGTTTTCCCTTAAGTTGCTTTTGTTAAAGTATTTCTATCACAACAACAGGAAAGATACCACGATAGTGCCCATCTCACAATTTTCTGAGGATGTGTTTCTGAAAAGGCACACATGAATGTTTATTTTGAGTGGTGAGTGGAACATTCCTTTTGCCCACATGTGGAAGAGGATGCTCTCGACTTTCAGCATCTGAAGGCTAATGTCTGAGGTTACCCAGCATCCCTGCCTGTGCCCTCAGACTCTATTTACTATTTACCTTCTAATAACTGTCTTCCTTGTTTGCTCACAATATAATGCTCTAGAGAAGCTTATGGGGCCCTGAATCTACTTGATCATCATGTTTCTCATGGAACATTAATCAACTGGACTTTTGGCTTATAGGCACTTTGTGTTCAATGAGTTAGTTAGTCATCCTGAATCAATAGAGTCAGATCTGTGGTATCAACAATGGAACTTCTTAAGCTTCCAAGATCAAGGACAGGCCAGCCCATTGACCACAGCAGGTGTCCACAGGAACTGATTTCTGGTATTCAGTCTGTTGTCTCCCTTTCATGATTCCTGACCCTGATGGTGCATGGACCCCACACCCCCATTTCTACATTCACACAGTGCTCAAAGCATTTGTAGTAGATTTAAAAAAAAAATGGTCCTAGAACCTTGCAATTCTTCCCATGGAGAGGTAGAATCTATTGTGTCTGAATCTGAAGTAGGCAAGTTACATACTTTGGCTTCTAGGCTGTGGAGGAAGTAACTGAGTTCTTAGCCTTGCACTCAGAGGCCTTGCAGCTTCTGTTTGAGCCTCTTGGAACCCACAGTTATTATACATAAAAGTTTAAGATAGCGTATATGATGATGAGAGCTAAGGCTCAACCTGCCTCCCACCCCCAATGCATACAACCGCCTGCCTACCTCCAGAGCTGTCAACATGTTCATGGGCATCAGAACACAAATGCCTAACAGAGACCAAGCCAGCTCAGTCTAAGAACCACCTAGACCAGGCCAGTTTGCCAACATACAAAGTTATAAGCTAAACATGTTTACTATTTCAAACTACCACACTGGTGGGTGTGGGAGTGGGGAGTAACACATTATATAACCATAGATATTTAATGAAGAAATATTTTCCTTCCAGAAACTTCCAATTATATTCTGAAGTTATTACCGCATTTTGTTTCTGAGAAGCCCCAGGCTCTGTCTTCTGACACAATACATTAGGATTTATTTTGAGCTATTGTCTAAGCATCAATAGCTCTGGCAGAAGAAACAGCCTGCCTTTCTTCCATTAAGATTCTACAAAGTGAGAGGGTTGAAAAAAAGTGACAGAAAATTCTGGGTGCCAATGTTCATGTGAAAAGAAGAAGTAGCATTCAATGCATTTCCAAATTCACATCTCTTAGATGTGGATCTAACCTTTAGCCGGCGGTCTGGATCTCCGCTGCACAGAGAATTTACTGATACTTTGAACGACTTCCAGGCTGGGCTTAAGTTATTCATCACAACCTGGGAAGAGAAAGGCACGAATAGTGATTTGAAGAGGGAAGGCTTGACAGTTTCATACTTCAACATAGAAACTACTTGAGAAGACACAGCAGTGCTTATGAAAGGACAAGTGTCTGGAACTTATAGCTTAGTGAAAACTTGAGAGCAGTGAGTATTTTAAGAGTGGCCACAAAGTACATCATTATGGGTGGAACTCTATGGTCACTTGCCCAGATATTGTTTCATGAATAAGGATAGTGACATTGACTACTATGTGGATAAAGAAGGTGACCTCTTCTATAGCAAAAAACCTGGAGTTGAGGCAAGGCTGCCTCTGGCTACTGATAAAGGATTCTCCAGCCCTGTAGGACCATCAATCTTATGGCATAAATTATTTCTCATTGGAGTCAGCAGAGGAAAGGTATTTGGTAAGGTTGGAGGGGTACTATTGAAAATCACCACCCCTAACTGAGGAGTTATGAGCAGTTCATGGTTGCTGGAGCCAGGGAGCCTTTTAGTCTCATGGTGTAGCCCCTGGTGAGTTGTCCATGCCCCAGCAAGCAACCCCACAACCATGCCCATGCAAGCAGTCCTGGTTAAATTCAGTGGGTCACACAAACACAAAAAAACCCCATCAAAGTAGGAGGCAAACTTGTTGATTAGAAGGCATCCAGTGAAAGAGGGTTAAGAGAGAGTAAAGGTGACAAATGACCATAATACACTATATACATGTATGTATGACACAAATAGATTTATATATATACACACATATATAGGAGAGCTTTGGTAATCTGTGACCTTGAGTCATATTGGACAGAGAGTCAGAAAATTTTCTTGATGAAGAATACTAACAGTAGTTTTACATTAGCCCATCACCATGTATCTCAATTAGAATATTTAGAAAGATATAACATGGAAATTCTTCAGATTATAAACTAAATCAATAAAATAGCAAAATCTGTTTAAAATCAGCTTACTAATCATGAACTTGGCTGAATATTGCCCAAGAGTCCATGAGACTTAGACTGTCTTTTGACGGTTTGAATAATTCAGCTTGGTTCAGTGTGAATAAGTACCAAGCACGTATTCTAGGGCAGGGACTACCAAACTGTGGTTCCTGGATTAGTAGGCGCTATGCTACTAGGAACTTCTTACAAACACAAATTCTGGGCTCCATCCAGTCCCATAAACAGTTTTGAGGGAGGCCTTCCAGGTTATCTGGTGAATGAAGCCTAAAAACTATTGCTTTTTGGGGGACACAGAAATAAAGGTAAATTGTTAAATTGAACTCTGCCATGTTAATCTTTCTTTATATGAAGTTTTTAGGTAGATATCTTTGTGGATTTTTAAAAAATAAGTCTGTCTCCAAATAATGTAATTTGTAATTATTCACAAATGATTCCCACTTCTACTGAATTTTTTACTATAACTATGAATTATTGATTAGATCACAGATTGATTATTAAATTTATTTTAATGTGTTAAAATACAGAAACAAGGTTCCTTTGTGACTTTGTCTTGTCTCCAGATATCCTGGGCATGATCAAATTATTGTGAGAAGGAAAACTGGATAATATGGCCTGTGTTCATTCTAATTCCTTACATTTACTAGCAACATTTTCATGTTTTTTTGAAAATTCAATAGCAAATCAAATTTCAACTAAAAATTTCAAATCTATATGCATGCATGTATGCATGAGTGTGTGTGTGTGTGTGAATGTATATGTTTGTATATGTGTGTGTAACCACCCCAAGAGAATAAAACTGTGTACTTATTTTGAAACTACTGATTAAGCAAAGGAACTATCAATGCTATGCTGTTTGATCTGTTAGAAAGCTTTGTAATCACCAATATTATGAGATTCCAAAATTCCCCAACACTGGGAAAGGGTCAGAAATTGCAGTTTCTTGGGAACAGAAAAAAAAAAAATCCCAGTATCAACAATTGGAGGACACCTGACAAGAGCCATGGAAAAGAGGATCTTAGGAGAGGAGAATCCAACAATATTAATTAGTATCTCTTCTCTTTCTTCTGTTCACCACCTTCCCCAAAGTTGATTTTTAACATAGGAATCTTTATATTAGCAGAAAAGCATTTGTTGATAGTAAGAGGCGAGCACCCAGGGAACCTGTACTTTCTATTCATTAGTCAAGTTTCCAGGGACTGAAGTCCAGACAAGCATATTGTTCTTCAGCATACACAAGACACCCCATTTATACAGCCAACTCTAAACACTTATCTATTCTTTGATTAAGCACCTACTTTGGTGCAAGCCACATGCCAGATCATATCTACTAGTGGCCCCTTTGAGACTGTTTAATTCTTGTCAACTTTAAGAATAACAGAATTCCCCTTTGCTGGTTTAAGAAAATAGATCGACAAAGTGACATGGTAGGAATATGGTGCCCCCACTGCCACCCATGAAAATCATAGGTATTCCTGTTCCCCTTCCTTTGCCATTGACACATACAGCCTCTTCTCTGAGTGTCAGGTCATTCAGCACAATTATTTTATTTCCTTCTTAGAGAATTCCCCATGCTCTGATTCATAAATCTAATAAAATAATAGAGATTGGAGTTGGTTGTTGTATTAGTTTCTTTCCTTATTATGTTGACAAAATGCCTGACTAAAGCAACTAACATGGGAAGGGTATATTTTGTCCTCGTAACAGGGAGAGCATGGCAGAAGGTGTGTGAGGTCACACTGCATGAGCAGTCAGAAAGCAGACAGAGACGAATGTTGGCACTCTGCCTGCTTTCTCCCTTCTATTCATTCTGAGACTCCAGCCCACAGGGTTGGGCTTTCCCTGACATAGTCAATGCTCTCTGGAAGTACCCTCATACATGTGGTGGTTTGAAAGAAAATGGCCCCCAAAGGGAATGGCATTATTAGGCTTTGTATGGAGTAGGTGTGGCCTTATTGGGGAAGTGTGTCAGTGTGGGGGTGGTCTTCGAGGTCTCTTATATGCTCAAGCCACTCCCAGTGTCAAAGACCATTTCTTGTTGCCTTCTGATCAAGATGTAGCCAGCACCATGTCTGCCTACATGCCACCATGTTCCCCACCATGATGATAATGGACTAAACCTCTGAAACTGTAAGCCATCACCTCAGTTATAAGAGGTGCCATGGTCATGGTGTCTCTTCACAGAAATGGAAACCCCAATTAAGTTCTCTTCCCCTTTTCTTCCCATGAGGTGCACACCCCCCTCTTCTTCTCTCTCTTTCTCTCTATCTCTCTTTCCTATCTTTCTCTTCATATCCCTATTATAATAAACTCTCCACATGGAAAAAAAAAGAAACCCTAATCAAGACAACCCCACTGGTATTTTTTGTCTGGTTGTTGTTGTTGTTGTTTCCTCTCTAGATGATTCTAAATCCTATCAAGTTGACAATGGAGGCATAACCACCATAGGCACAGGTTATATACATGAGACAGTCACACCAGGGGTGTAGAGTAGGGAAGGATAAGGGTTAGGACCTGTTATAGTGTGGCTCTGAAATGCCTCCCACAGACTTATATATTTGAATAGGTGTTCCTAGTTGGTGGCATCTTTTGAATGCCTGTGGAAACTTTGGGAAGCACTCACTGCCTAGCTGCGAGACATTGACCACAAGGCCATGTTTCTGGTCCTGTCTCTGTTTCCTCCTTCTCAAAGATGTAGTTAAGCCCCATTGCAAGTTTCTGTACCTTGGACAGCGCCACCCCACCCCGGCTAGGCTACTCTGCCTCCTCTCCCACAGCAGGCTGTATTCCTTGACAAGAGCAAAAACAAAGCACTCAGCCTTTATGTTGCTTCGACCAGGTATTTGGGGACAGTGGTAACAAAAGCAGTGCATGGGGGCTGTTGGGAGGGAGAATGAGTGAGAAGGAGCACTGTTTGACCCAGTGGAAGCAGGGCTTCAGCTCCCATGACAGCTCCAGGATAAGTACTTTCCCTGGGGAAGCATATTGCCTTACAAAATCATGAAGCTGACTCAAACAACTTTGATGTAAATATCAGCCCCACACATTGCCAACTGTGAAACGTGGGAAATGGTGTAACTGTCCCAAAGCCCAGTTCCTTTGACTGAAAAGCGGGGATAACAGTCTTTCTTCCAAGGAATGAGAGGTAAAATACTGCATGTAAATCATTTCAGGGGATGCTTCATTCCCAGTTGTCTCATCAAATGTTTGCGCATGTCACAGTTAATGTGTTCTGTGTTTACTTTTCGTGTGCGCACACGCACATGCATGCGCACATGTGGTGGCCTCTACCTGTTGCAGTGCATGGACAGAGGTCAGAGAACAAGTTTTCGGGGTCAGTTTTTTTCCTTTCATATGTAGGTTCTGGGTATCAAAACTTGGGTCACCAGACTGAGCCACCTTGCTGGTCCTAGTACTCCTAATTTATTGTAACTAAATTGCTGGTTGGCTGTGTTGAAAGTCAGCTATGGGAACATGAATCTAGAAGGGAGGGGGAGGGGTCTTTTCTTCAAATTTATCAAACTAGAGTAAAAGCCCAAGCCTAAAACGTAGAGGATCATTTCGAGGAGAGAGAGGACCTAGGTCTTTGTCTACGGGCAGTAAGCCAACAGGGCAGAGGAAATGTTATGGCCCCAACCCTAGACAAAGAACTACGGACAACAGAGGAATGGTGAGAGCAGGACAGACAGCCTTCCCCAGACAGAGCCCCTCGACTCTTGTTCCAACACCAAGTGGTCAGTTCTAAAACTTACAAGCAACATTTTATGGACTAAGCAGGCTGTATTTCTTCTATATGTAGGAATACTACGCCCCCCCATTAAAGAAAAAGAGGTCATGAATTTGAGGGAGAGCAAAAGGGTACATGGGAGGGGTTGGAGAGAGGACAGTGAAGGGGGAAATGGTATGATTGTATTTTAACTTAAAAATTGAAAATTATTTACAAAAAAGGGAAAGGAGTATGGACGCTTCTCACGCTGATCTCCTCAGACGGGGGACACAGGCTTCTTACCTCTGTCCGGTGCACAAGCTGCTGAGTTGCATCATCATTCATTCTGAAAATTTCCAGAAATGGGTCGGATTTACTGAAGAAATCCTAAAATGGACAAACAGCATTAAGTTTTTTTCTTTTTCTTTCTCTTCTGAACTTGACCTAGCACTGAGCGCTGGTAGGCTTAATTATCATCATCTACCCCCTGACTCCCTGTGCAGTGGAGGCCAGCTTGGCATTTCTTTTCGGAAGTCCAGCCTCAGCCTCATCACTTTCTCCTCCCCGAGGCTGTGCACACCGCCCTTCTTTGCCATGTTCCTGTTCCCCTAATCCACTCCCTGGCCTGGAATTAGCTGCAACTGAACTCCAAGGTCTTTGTAAAGTGTTTACTAGGCTGAACTCTGAAGGACTCTTCACAGATGGATTCAAATGCGGTTTGTTGACAAGTGAGATATCTGTTGTCTCAAATACGTTGATCATGATTACTGCAGAGCTGGTCTCTGCCCACTGTGAGGTCTGGTTCACTTAAGGATCCATCTCTATTATCTGTTTCTTGGTTCTGCTTCTTGGTATATTTGTTAATTTTGATAAAATAAACACCATATGGGGAAGATTACAAAGGTTTTAAATTCATCCTCAGCATATATAAAGGAGTTAGAATGGGGGCAGTGCCTTGAATATAATCAGGATTAAGCTATTCAGAAGTTGGATTTCTTCAGAAGTCTTTAATAAAAAGAACCCATCTATATTGGAGTCCTTCCTTCCTTGGGTGCTGTCCTTGGAGTGATCTAGCTGAAAGCCAGAGCGTCTATGGAGCAGGTTCTCCCCAGTGAGGACTCAAGGCTCCCTGTGCCTCTGAGTCTCCTCTATCCTCTTTTTTCTTTAGGTTTGTTCTCTGCTGCTGTCTGTTAATTAGTGAAGGCCTTGAGAGCGAAGCCCATCACTGTACTTCTCCTCTGCAGCATCCCTGTTCTCTTAGTGGCCCTGAAATTCCAGCTTTTCTTTCCTTATCCCATAAGTCTATTAAAATTTGTGCTCAGTTCTGGTAGGCTTCGTAGTCTCTATATCCATGCTATTTAAGGAACTAGGCTTGCATGGGAAACCTGCTCAGAATATCTCAATTATCTTGCTGGATTTCTTCTCTGCTCAGTTCTGGTTCCCTTCATCTTCATCTGGGTCCCTTCTCTGCCTGAGAACCCACAGACAGATGTCCCTTGTATCTTTTCTAGTGCTTATGAATGCTTTTAGTGTGTGAGGGAACCTATACAAATAGGTGCTTCATTACTGGTATCAGAAACTACAGAATCTGCATCCTCCTTATAATTTTTTTTATACAGTAGTTGGCAAATTCTCAGAAAGGAGGAACCATGCTTTGTTTCCACTTACATGTTTGCTGTATACTTTCTCAGTATTTTACCGTGTATAAGCTTTAGTAGTACCTGGCGTTTATTGAAGGAACACATGCGTGAATTAATACAGAAAAGAATGAATGAATAAACAAGCCCTTGGTGTAGAATAGGAAGCCATCTACTCCACAGCCTTACTTACACACTCTTACCAGCCCCATGCCCATCTAAACTGTAACAAAACAGAATTAAATCTATATTTGCCCTAACAGTCGTCAAACTGCTGTCATTAACAAGATGTCATCGGACATTATTTTATTTCCCTTTGGCTTCTACTTGTAAAATTCTCTTCTCTATCTGTGTCTTTGCCAGCCATACTCACCTTGAGCTCAACAAAGGGTTTTCAGGGTGTGTGAAGGCCATAATGCCTTTGTGCTAATGTTAAAATCAAAGGAACACTAGTACCTAGCTGCAGTCTCTAAGTATCATCAAGTTTGGTGAGAAGTATAAGAGTTGACCTGACTTATGCTAAAGAATGAAGGAATACATATTCAGGGGTTCTTAGAGAGGAGGAATATGATCAATGTGACTGTAGAAAGTGGCTGGGAAGAGGCTGTATCTCTAGAGCAGGAATTCTGTGAAAGAACAAGCACGGAGAGGAGCAGAGGAAGCAGTTATTAACCGTGTGTGTGGTCAGTGGGTCAAGGCAATGCTAGCAAAGTTGGCTCCATAGTAAAGGCCACTAATGCTCATTAGGTCATTGCTATCCTGGAGAGAAAGCACAGAGCTACCAAGGGACAGTGAGCAGGAAAACAGTACAATTACCTGTCATGAGTATCAGTCTAAACAGAACTGATGTACTTATGAACACTGTAGTGGTTTAAATAGGCATGGTCCCCATAGATTCATGTGTTTGAATGCTTGACCTACAGGAAGTAGCACTACTGAGAGGTGTGCCACTTGTTGGAGTAGGTGTGGCCTTGCTGGAGGAAGTGTGTCACTGTGGAGGCGGGCTTTGATATCTCTCTACACACAATGTGGGACACAGTTCACTTCCTGTCACCTGTGAATCAAGATATAGAACTCTCAGCTCCTTCTCCAGCACCATGTCTGCCTGTATGTTGCCATACTTCATACCATGATGATAATGAACTAAATCTCTAAAACTGTAAGCCAGCCCCAATGAAATGTTTTCCTTCCTAAGAGTTGCCATGGTCATGGTGTCTCTTCACAGCAATAGAAACCCTAACTAAAACAAACACACAGAGACTGTAGAAGCACACACAACACCTGGACAGGTTCAAACCAGGTAGGGGCCCAACACAGAGAGGGCTGAGTAGAGACAGGGTCCCACACCCAACCAAGAAGCTATTTGCAATAGATACCTGTTGGCAAAGAGAAAATCAATCATTTTTTTTCCAATGAGTGCCATTGGGTATATTAACCAACTACACTCTAGGGTGGACCACTATTTGCCTAGGAGTAGTTGGCCAACACAAATACATCAGACTCCTTGGTTTGGTGTGTGTGTGTGTGTGTGTGTGTGTGTGTGGTTTCATCTTGTTTAAGCATATTTTTATCTCTTTGTCTTGATTTTAATTTTTAATGATTGTTTGGTTTATTTATGTATTTATTTTGAGAAAGAGAGAGCACATGAATTTCAGTGAGTTTGGAGGTAGGGAGGATCTGGGAGGAGTTGGGGCATGAAATACACAATCAAAATATATTTTATGAAGAAATTATTTAAATACAAATGTTTTTAGAAAGAGTATTAGCCTAGAAACTTCGTAGAATAACCTAGAAAGAGAAGAGATGGGCAGTGGAGAACCCCCTTCTCTGCTGCATCCCTCCCTATTCAACCTGAGACTCAAACACCAGTGTTTTCACTCAATATCTGAAAGTATGAGAGAACCACAGCCTTCCTCTTAGCAAGAATCCAGTGTCTACCTTCTTCACTAGCCTAACCCACAAACCTTGTCTCATCCCCAAATGGCCCATTTATCTTTCAGACATGCTCATAGCTGATTTGCATACACCTGTCAGGGCATTTGCATCTCAGCCTATTTCTGTTTTTATATGCATCTAATAATATAGTTAACACCCTCTCTTAGCCCTTCCCTCATGGATGTGGGCCACAGACTCCTGCTTTGCCTCCATAAATAGATTATTGTCCCCTCAGGGATGATTATGAATTATACTTAAAAACTGCTGACCACAGTGGAAGAACTCTATCAAGTATTTTCCTTTTCCCTCTTTATTGAAAAATTTAAACTTTTCTTATTATCATTTTTACTTAAAAATGGAAAAATGTAGAAAAATATAAAATAGAAATAGAAATATGGGGGGAGAACACAACTCCCATCTATAACTTGGTGCATAGAATCTGAAATTTACATTGTGCATTTCTCTTCTGAATACCAAGAAGACAGAAGTTGACGGTAGCCTCAGAGAACTATGTAGCTCTCAGACATCATCAGAGGAGTTTCTTTGTGCAGTAGATGGTGGTTAATATGGAATTCATAACTAGCCAGAGTACAGAGAATAAATGTCTGTGAGTCAGTGGCTCAGTCACCAATGGGGCATCTGAATCCTACTCTTGTCCACAAGGCTCAGGGACCATTGTGGAAGAGGAGGTAGTAAGAGCCAGAGGCTAGGGAAGACCAGATTAAACAACATCTTCTGGACACAGCAGGACCTCTGCACTCAAGAACTCACAGAAACTGTGGTTGCTTGCACAAAGCCTGCGTAACATCAAGCCAGTCAATATTCCAACAAGGATAGGAGAGGAGTTTATGAACTCTCACACTAAGCTAAGGATCTATTGACAGTTGATGGCTTGGGGGAGCAGGGGGCAGAGATTCAGTTTTCTTTTGGGTGTGGTCCTATGTTCCAGACAGACATATAGTTGGAAGGGGTTGGGATGGGTAGATCTAGGAGAAATTAGGAAGTAAATATGATAAAAATACATTGTATGCATAAGTGAAATTCTCAAAGAAGTAATATATAAAGAAATTGGTGGGAGGCAACAGGTTTATTCAAGACTTCAGAGTTTCAAATCTATCTCAGCGTTCCAAGGTGGTGTATAGATGTTTTTTCCCAGATTAATATCTTCCATCTTGGAGGGAAGCTCATTAAGACATGATATTAAAGGGGAGGTTAAACAGTGAGATATCTTAAGACGACATGTTTACAGGGAGATGAAATAATAGGATGTTTGAAGTGGAGGTGAAATAGCCCATCCTCCAGGGAAGCTTGTTAAGCTCAGGAAGTAAACAATTCAAAATTGCTTCAGGAAGTTCCCAAAATTGACCAGATTCACTAAACCCCTCACTTCTCAAGAGCATTTATAAGTATTAAGGTTTGCTGAGAGGCAGGCCCAGACAAACTGAGCTGCTAAGAAGAGGCTTGGGCTTCATAAGCAGTCTAGAAGAAGCAGAGACCAGCAGAGCTGTCTGCAAGAGAGTCAGACCAACCAAGCCACCTGGAAAGGACACCCAACCACCTGTTGAGCTTCCTGTGGGTTGCACAGTACATTGCTCTCCAGGTTTCCAGCTTTTCTGAGCTGTCACTTATTCTGGGGTGGGCTTTGGTGATGCAGCTGTCTTTGTCATTTCTTTTCTTGCAAATAACCCCTCACCCATATTCCTGTAAGTGACCCCAATAAAACTCACTGGTCCATCAAGTCAGACTTTAGTATTATCTATACTTTGGTCTGTAATGGTTCCTTATCTGAGATGAGCAGATGTCTCATCATGTCTCCCCAGGAACAATGTCTCATGACACAGAGTGTAAAGGTCTTATGGGACATAGAAAGGTTCCATTGAGACAATGGGTGGGATTCACTGGCTTAAGAAAAGGTCCTTCTCTCTAAAGGACCATCTCCTTATTCTCTTCTTGTAAGTCACCTACAGCTTGATCTCATGGGACTGTGTCTGCATTTTCTTTTTAGAGAAATACATTACTCCAGTGAGTCCGTTCATATGAATAGAGGAGAGATGGGGATGCTGGGGATGAGAGGACTTACAAGGGATGCCTTGTGAAAAGATGGACCCTTAAAAGATCAGGGGAAGGATCGAAAGAGGAGGCAATAAAGCTACAAATTCTTTTCCTTGTATCACCATTTCTCTCCTCAAAACACTCAACTAAAAGGCAGGTGAGATGTCTCAGTGGGTGAGGGTGCCTGTCACCAAGTCAAACATCTGTTTTGGTTTCCAGAACTCAAAATGTAGTAGGAGATAGCAGACTTCTGAAAGTTATCTACACACACACACACACACACACACACACACACACACACACACAGGGAAAGAGAGAGAGAGAGAGAGAGAGAGAGAGAGAGAGAGAGAGAGAGAGAGAAAGTGAATCAAGACATAGTAACCAACTTAAGTATTCTGGACATTGCATTTTCTATGGTACAATTGAAATGAATATATTACAATTTGCCCAAATATCAACAGTATTTTGGTAAATCTAGATATACTTTATGTATAATTCAGTATTCTCTCACTTTTCACTTGGTCATATGTTAAAATGCTCTATTTCATTCCACATTTAAAAAAAGATTTATTTTTTTTATTTTATGTATATGAGTGCTCTACCTGCATGCACACCAGAGAAGGACACCAGTCCTCTCTACAGATGATTGTGAACCACCATGTGGTTTCTGGGAATTGAACTCGGGACCTCTGGAAGAGCAGCCGCAGCTCTTACTGCTGAGCCATCTACCCAGGCCCTCATTTTTTCCCACATTGTTTAAAAACACTGTTCAGGGTATGAATGAGAATTCCTGGAAGGAAGCTGCGTCTGCCAGGGCTAATTAGAACTTCAATGATGTGGGAAGGTTAGAATGTAGCAAATCCAGAGCAAATTCTCCTAGAAGGGACTTTTGCTCCTTTAGTAGCCTCTTATTGCTCTCTCTGTACACGACCTAACGTCTCTTGTGACCATTAGGTAGATCCTTTGGAATGTATGAACAGACCCACAGTTCCACCAACCAAAGGGCCAAGACTGCTGCCAGACAGCATCGGAGGCCAAGACAGAGTTCCTCCTGCTTTGCTGTAACTACCTACCTGAGGTACCTGTCAATGGAGTTGAAAAGTGTTTTTTTTTTTTTCATGCCTGTTTAAATTCTGTTGCTATAAAAAGTTTATGAAATGGCAACCTTACTGAAGCATGGTGTTTGGGAGAAAAACCTAAATCTGTGTTCCAGCCATGGTCCCTCATAATTGGCTCCAGAATAAACCATCTCTTTCGTTCCTGTGATATGGGACTGTTTCTTTAATTGGCAAGGGTTAGCACAAAGATGCTGTGAGGGTATCAGAGTGTGAAAGGGAGAAAGGGAAGTTGTGTCTAGTCTCTGACTTCATATAGGTGAAAATCTAAAATGCTTTAGCATTACTCTCAAATCCAAACTCTCCCACATCTACTCTGGATGATTCTGGGCACAGGTTTAACGTCTCATGGCCTCAGTTTCCCATCCACAGTGAGGAGAACGTCACTCTTGCTCTACAGCAGTATGGGGAGAGTAGGAGAGCTGTCCACATGAGTCTGGTGTCTGTCACGTGTTACACTCATAAGTGCTGGCTTCTGGGACTTATCAGTGGGAGAGAGAAGTCACACAGACACTATGAAGAACTATTCAAATATGGAGATGATGATCATTTGATTCCAGGAAACAAAACCACTCAAAAGCATTTCAAAAACGTATCCATGCTGACAAGCATTATCTTCAAAATCACAACTCTGGGCACAGTTGTTTGGCCACCTTAATGTGGACTCTTTAGTTTTCTTTGCATCAAAGCAGTCTTTGGAACAGTTCACTGTGATGAAGGTGAATGACTCAGGCCTTTTACTCAAGTTCTGCTATAGTGGATTATTTAATACCCTGTAGGCCAGATTACTTTGGTCTGTAATCCAGTATGAAAGAAATTTGCTTAAGTGAGAGGGTAGAAAAATGGTCACTAAAGACTGGGAAGGAGGGAGAAGCGGGTAGAAAGAGGTAGAGAAAAGAAAATAGAGAGATAGGCCAGCTCTAGTGTTCTAGAGCAATGTGGGGTGACTAGGAAATTTGTGGTATTTTCAAGAACTATAAAAGAAGACTGAAAAAGTTACCAACAAATAGCAATAACGAATGTTTGAGGAGTTAAAAATGTTAATTTCCATAATATGCTCATTACACATTGAATATGCATACCAGATTATCACACAGCTATTTGTCTATTTAAGAAAAAAGGAAAAGAAAACAAGATGCTCTACATCCTTTAACAGAGATATGTAACACATCCACATTCCTATTGTTCTTTTCACAATAGCCAGGAAATCAAATCAGCCCAGATGTATCAACCGATGGACAGATAATGAAAACGAGGCCCAGTTATACAAGGGAGTTCTATTCAGCCATAAACAAACATGAACTTGTGGAATGTGAAGGAAACTGGATGGAACTGGAAAACAGCATATTAACCCAAACAACCCAGGCTCAGGTAGACAAATACCATACATCCTCTTCCATACATGGCTCCTAGCTTCTGACCATTGAGTGTGTGTGTATCTTGGTGGGAATAATCATGGATAAAGGCCAGGAAACTATAAAGGGTCCATGGAAAACAGGAGGGGGCAGAGAGATAACAGAACAAAGTGGAAGGGGATATGTGAGACAGAAAGGGCACAGACGAGGAAAGGGAGAATAGGGAAATACGCGTGCGTGAGAGAGAGGGGAGAGTCAGCTGAAACTAAACATGCATGGAAAAAAACACACGGAAACCTGTTCCTTAGCAAACAAAAGAAAAGTATAATTTCTATAAAGAAACAGAGAAAATTGAGCAGTGCATACCTCCTGCAGCAGTCTTTGACCCAGAACCCTGGTTTGTAGGGGAACTGGGAGGAAGAGGCTGCCATATCCAGACCCCATGGCTGGTTTGCTTTGTGACTGTGGGCAAAAGTTTAAGCTCCCCGTGTTCTGTCTGTAAGTGAGAAATAAAAGTGCCTCCCTTTGGAAATACAGTTAGCATCTTAGAGATGATGTGGGTTAGACACTTGACGCCTGGTACACTGGGGCTGTGCTTAGTAACTATAACTTTTCCATTATTTGTGCAGACCAGACTGCAGTTCCCAGACAGCCATATACAAAACACAGGGCAACACAGGGCAACGAGCAAAGATTTCACATCTCTCTAAAGCAGGAGTCAGCCAACTACGACAGGAGAGACAAATCTAGCAATTGCTTTTATGAATAAAGTTTTATTGGACCACTGCCACACCCATTCATTTATGTTTCATTTATGGCCGTCTTCATGCTTTAAGACACAGCTGAGTGATAGGAACAAAGACCATATGGCTTGTAAAACCTACAATACTTACCATCTGGCCCTTCACAGGAAAAGTTTGACAACCTCTATTTTAGAGACAGATCTGCTTAGTCATCTACCACTCCATCAAGCTAGCTTCAGTGAAATGCAGTCTATAATGACATCCTTTACAGATGTGGAGGCCAATGGAAGAAGCAGTTTCTCTACACCAACCTGGATACTTTCTCAGGGAAGGGAGGAGAAGGAACATCCTATTAGTTTTCATGTTCCAAAGTGGTTACTAGATGCGTCTGTGTGCCTACCTGTTAGGCTAATTGCCAACTGCCTACTAATATAATAAATGCATGCTAATATGACAAAAGAAATGATAAAGGCTCTCTCTCTATTATGTGAGTACATTAACATTAGATAAATAAGTTACTCTTCACAAATATAATTTATTTTATGTGCTGGCTCTTAATGACAAATACTTGTCAGGTTTCAAAAATGTCCAACTTGGGTAGATGGCTGCTTGTCTGTTGAACAGGATAAAGCAAGCTAAAAAAAATTACTTCCTGCCAAGAAGAGTGGACATATTTCTTTATCACTGTGGTTTGCAAAAGCACTTAGCACTCCCTGGTGAATCCTACAATAACAGTTCTCAGACTTTTTTTCTTAATATTCCTTTGCATTTTTAAAAATTGTTGGGGACCCCCAAACTTTTTATGTGGATTGTATTAGTTAATACATAAAACATCATAAAGCTTATACATTTTAAAATATTCATCTGCTATATTATTTTTTAAATGACAAAACCTAAGACATAACAAAATAGCATTTTATCAGGAAAATAACAATTTCAAGGAGGTAGTGAGGAGAGCATTATTTAACATTTGTGCACATCAGTTTAGTGACCTCAATAGGAAGGAGAGGAAGCTAGGTTCTCATATCTGCTCCTGTACTCAGCGTGGTTTATTCACCCTTGGGAAAACATCATTGTTCATGAGTGAGAGAGTGAGACTCAAAAGAGAAAAGATGTCATGGTGTTACTATGGAAACAGGTTTAACTTTGGGGATTTCCATGGAAGGGTGCACAGATACTAGACCTCCCTTTGACAACCACTGACCTCCAGCATGCCCTCACCTTCCTGCTCCCGGCTTCCTGTTCCTCTGAACCAAGTGTCCTACGTCCTGAAAGCAACCCAAGCTTTGGCTGGGAATCGGGAGACTCGCTGGGTCACTCTCTGTCCTTGATTTTTGCTTTTTGTTTTGAGTTTATTCATGTAGCTTTAGGTGAATCACTTCACATCTCAGAATCTCAGTTTGCCATCTATTAAAGAAGGCAGATGGATAGAACAGTGCTTTTTATTTAACCTGTAATATTTAAATACTTGAATGTTACCAGACTAAGCAGGAGATGGGATTCTGATGTTCTGTGACTGATAGGAACTGGATACAGCCCATTTCCCCACAGATTTATGCTGCAATTTAAATGCATGTGGAAATCAGTTACTTTAATGTTACTCACTAATATAATAAAACCCAAGAACTTATTTGTATCACAACGGCTTTTAGTCCTTGATTTCTAGCCAGTGACTATATCTGCTGACCACGTAAGTGGTTGCAAAATTATTTAAAGCTAAAAGACTGGAAAGGAATCTTCCTTGAGAATTTCCAGAAACAATTTTTTTTTCTACTTGTGAAAGGAAAAAATTGTACTGTGTTATTCTGATCTAGCAAAAAAAAAAATATTATGGGAGTTCCAAATTTTCCAATGATGGCTTCCACAAGTTTGGGATATACATATTTTCTATAACATGGGTTTTGCCATTTTCCCATAGACCTGGGTTCTACTTTTCTGCTTGTATGTCTGGTGTATGACTTCTAAGATTGAGTCAGCAAATTGTTTGAAGTTCTTACATGGTTCTTGAGAGGCACTTTCTGGGAGAGGCCAGGCATGCTACAGAATATCTGTCATGTAGGTACTCTACTGACGATCCTGCTGAGCCCAACCTCTGGTCAGCGCAAGTGCCAGGCACCAGCTGCCTTTTAGAACCATGGGAAATGTGACAGCGGCTCTTTCCTATGAACAAAAGGGAAACTGTTCAAGCTCCTTAGAGCCTGCAGAGCTGCTAACAAACCTCCAGCCCCTTGCGCTGTAACGTTAGTTACTAAGAACAAATTAGAGGCACTTAGAGGACAACAGAAGATGAGAAACCATTGCAAGCCACGAAATGAGCTACCTCCAACTATTATGCTCGCTGCAAAGAGACCACAGGGCATTGTTGTGAACTCTTCTGAGACTGGAGAAGACACTGGAAGAGGAGGAGCTTAATAGTCATGAGAGGGTGAGGATTTAAAGTCCAACCCCCCAGTCCACTGGGCACACTGCAGATCCAGCACTCAGCTCTGAACACCAACAGAGACCACTTTGTAAACGTTTCCCATTAGCTCCTTAAGACATAAAACAAAACAAAACACTGAATGGTACATAGTTTGTGGGGCTGAAGGAATAACTCAGTTGATAAATGCTTAGTAAGTGTGAGGACTGTGTTCAATCTGTAGAACATGTGTAAAAAGCTGGGTGTGAGAACTTGATGGTAAGACTCTCCTGCTGAAGACACCACCCACTTTGACTGCAAAACATAGAGAAGCCAGTCGTGAACTGATCAGAAAATTCTCTACCTAACAGTTAGCTCGCTCTCACAGTGCTGACACGTGCTGTGCAGGCTGCTGGGGGAAAAGACATCGATGGTCTTATCCAGCACTGGACCCTCAGTGCTACAAAACCAACCTGCCAGACAAGATGTGCCCACTTGTGTAATAGTGGCAAAACTATTTATGGGGTGACCCACTGCTCTCTTGATTGGATCTGAGGGCTGTTCCACAAAAGAGGATTCCTATCTGGTTTTATAAATACGATTAAAACCCATGGCTACTGAAGTCATTAACCTAAGAGGAAAAACTCTTGATGTTATTTGGCTAAATGGGTGTCAAACTGCCTTCTAAGCATTCCTGCCTCTATCCATAGATTTGTGTTGATCTCAACCTTGACCAGAACCAGAAGCTTCTTATTGCCATGAGACTCAAAACTGGTCAAAGTGTTGGGATTGACTGAGGGTACCCAGCCACAGATGAGATATCTTTATCAACCCTTCCCCCAGTGTTCAGAGAATTTGTAGAAGGTGAGATGGAAAGGATGTAAGAGCTGGAGGATGGGGAGGAGAGCTGGGAAATGCTGTCTTCTGGATGTGATACGGCCATGGCACACATGACCTCACAGTGACTGTGGTCATCTTCACAAGGCCTGCACACAATCAAGCCGGTTAAAAATTCCGGTTAAAAAAGTGTTGGGTGCAGAGGGGCTCCCCAGGCCTCACTCCCAGCTGAGGTATTGGCAGCTGATGGCTTCTTGGGGGAATCAGTTTTGCAGGTATAGAGGGTTGGTTACTGGTACGTGCCCATACCCCAGTGGATAGCTCTACACCTATGTGCATATAGGCAGCATTAATTGGACTCAGTGGGTTATAATTTTTTAATTAAAAAAAAAAACATGAAGTTGGGAGAGAAATGTGTTGGCAGGGGCCCTGAAGGGATATGATCAAGATACATGTGTGCAAAAATTTCAAAGAATAAGTAGAAGAAAAATATCTAGACTTGGTAATCCAGGTTTGTAGTCTCCATGCTGGGGACACAGAAATGTGTAGCTCCCTGGGATTTTCTGGCCAGGCAGTCCAGCATAATCAGTATGTTCTAAGTCCCAGAGAGAGACCCTGTTTTAAAAAAGAAGATGAATGGCTCCTGAGGAACAATATTCAAACACACACACAAACACACACACACACACACACACACACACAGAGAGAGAGAGAGAGAGAGAGAGAGAGAGAGTCAGAGAGACAGAGAGACAGAGAGACAGAGACAGACAGAGACAGAGACAGAGACAGAGATGCAGACACTTAGTTTATAAGGTTTAAAGTTTCTCCTAATATTGCCAGGCAGAATGAACAGCCACCCTTTCTGGATACTCATCTTCATACACCAATTATCATATCTTGCACATCATTATAACCTTACAGGTTGTGTAGTTTTTTGATTTACATCTAACTTAGATGATGAAGTCCAGGCTGTGGTGTGAGAGTGGCGTGTCTCCTTCTTAGCACTTTGTTGCTAACAAACAACCAATACAGTTTGGGAAAGGAATGATGAATGAAGGAACAAACTGACAAATAAGAGAATGTATGTAAAAATTGATTCTTACTCCAGGAAGATGGAGTCCTGCCTGTGTAAATAATTACGGATGCGACATGGTGTTTTACTTAAGGATATATTTGAAGGGAAATCATAGATATGATATGGTTAAACTGGGAGTCTAAGCTTTGTAAGGTGTAGCCCCCCACACACACACACACTCAGGACTAACTGGGTGTTTGGGTGGATGTTACCATGGAAAGAGCATGATGGAAAGTAGACTGACATGGGGTTGGATCTTCAGTTTTATCACTTACTATCAGGATGTGGTAGCCATGGAAACATACCTTGAACACTCTTTCTCTGGGGAATGGAACTGACCAAGGGTTATAGGCTGCTGAGCTCTGATGTCCACCCTTGCATTTGTACTGCAGCCAGACTGCCTAGGGCTGCTCTGTCCAATCACTAAGTACATAAGGGATATTAAGGCAGGCTCTTGGTTGGGAGACACAGTTCTCAGTGGCCAACTTTGGCTCTGGAACTTCCTAATGGCTTTACTGAACCTCTCTTGATCTGGGTAGCATTTTAGGGGACTTCTATCCATACTCACTCATCTCTTTTTCATTTGGGGTCAGAATTTCCTCATGACCACATTTTCTCCCAGCTTTCCCCTTATGCAACCCATAGGCATTTCCATAGATACAATCCTTGTGGCTTTCATTCTGTCTTGGTGTCTGTAACTCAGTGGCTCTGGACTGTGACATGGAGGAAACTTGGACCACTTATTTTATCTTTTAATCTCTTTCTTCATCTGCATTAATACTACCACTTACATGAAGACTGTACAAATGACTAGATGAGACAGTGTATGCAAAGCTCTTAACTGAACTTGGCCGACACAGATGCTTACAGATATGTCATCAGACTCCCCTTCAAGGCTTCTCTTTTTCTTTAGAATGATCCTAATGATGGGGGAAAGTCATATTTTCCTGGGCATGGCTGACCTCTGGCATATGGAAACAAAAGATGACTTAGTCTTACCAAATGCTTCTCCATTTGGGGAAAACCTCATCTTCCAGACCTCTCTGATGTCTTTGATGTGTTTAATAATGTGGGTTGAAAGGGAAAAATAGCTGCGAGGAGGAATCTGATTAAACTGTGTGTCTTAGCTTTATTACTTCCTTCAATGAGGTCAATGCGAGACGTTTTACCTTATCATCCAATTTCCGTGCATTGAATGCAAGCTCCACATAGTCGTCATTGCCTGATAATTCTTCAGCAATCACCTAGGGGAAAAGGCACACATCAGCTGCTGTAGAGAGTGGACCCTTCAGTCCAGGAAGCCTATCGGCACCTCTGGGTAATTTTGGTCTCAAAATAAACAAACACAGGCATTGGGCAAGAAGTTTCTCCACACTCCTTATGCATGTGGTGCACCATTTTCAGCTCTGGAAGGGAGCTCACTAGAATACAGAGCAGTGTGTGAGTAGCTTTCATATGAAGAGTGTGAAATTCGAGATGGAACCATCAGGAGCAGCAATTAAGAAAAGCTTTCTTTCTGGGTATGGAGATGCATGCTTTTAATTCCAGCATTTAGGAGGCAGAAGTAGCACTATCTCTGTGAGTTTAAGGCTAGCCTGGTCTATATAACAAGTTCCAGGCCACCCAGGGCTACACAGTGAGATCCTATCCCCTGCAAAAATTTAAAGTGCCTGCCTTTTCTTTAACAAGTCTCCAGACTCACTAACTATTGAGCAATTCACCCATTACTAGTATCAAAAAGGAATTGAGTTTTGGCATTTATTTCATTTTAAATAAAGAATAAATTTGCTTAAATAACTACTGTCTATGGAACCAAGTAACAGAGCTCCATTCTATTACTCAATGAAGAATATTAAGGTTGGCCTCTCCTTGGGAAGCAAACCAAACTTTGAACTAAATGCTTTTAAAATAAAATTATGGAGGGGGGCCAGTGGGTGGCACTTTGCCAATCTGAAAACCCAGTCAATTCTGTATTCTTACTGTGTCCAATAAAGTCCACTTTCTTCTCTTTCCTACTCTGTCTTGTGATTTCTAGCGTGATTGCAGAGGCTCTCAGGAGAAGTGAGTGACCCCACTTTCAAATCTACTTTCCTTCCCATTCTCCCTAAGGGTAGAAGGATCAAAATGGTTTTAACAAGAAAGAAAAAGAAGGGGGAATAAAAGGACGGAGAAGCCTTGGGTATTTCAGTCAGCTCCCAGCAGGCAGAGGAGTTCGCCATCCTAGCGTCTCTTTTGGATCAGCGAGTGCATGAGGTCTGACACCTGTTGCCACTGCAGGGCCAGCTTACCGTAATGGAGGATTTTCCAGCTGTGTTCCCATGCTTCAGCAAGGACTTGGAAAGCTTTCTCTGGGATACAATCTGCAAGGAGAAACAAAAGGAAAATGCTACATATGCAACTACAGACCTGTTTTAAAACATCCTCCACTGCCAAATGCTTCACTGACAGCTGCACCTGAAATTATATATATATATATATATTATATATATATATATACATATATATAATATATATATATATCCATTTATGAGTCCAGTTTTGTCCCTGGGCCTCTCTGAAAATGAATTAGCCCCCTATTTCCTTCTTCCTTGTGTGCTGTGAGAAAGGGGGTGAGGAATTTAAATAACTCATTTGGGCCACAGTGGCGTAACTGTTGCTGAGGCATTTACATCAGAATCAGGAGGGCAGTGTTGAACATGTACATCAAGCTAACGGAAAGGAGGCTTCACAATCATCTGAAATTAGCATCAAATCTTTACAAAGTAGGCACAGGGAGGGGAATGTGTAAATATGTAACTTCTGGGTCTGTAACCTCTGGAGTTCTATTTTTAATATGTTCATCAGGGAGCTATATGTCTCATCAGGAAACCAATGCTCAGACAAGTCCACAGGAGTAACTGGGGTGCTTTTCATGACCCAGTGTCAGAGCATGCACACAGGGACAGTTATATCATGGAAGTTATTCTTAGAAGAACTTGCTTCTCTCCCTGATTCCCCCCGGCTTTTTTCCCTATTTGTGAAAGGTAAGTCTGGCAAGGCATTGTGGTTGGGATGTCTACAGAAGCTATGTCCAAAGGGGAAATGGAGTGAAGAGAGTCAAGGTGATGCTGTGCCTGTACTTAAGGAAAATGTCCCTCTCTTTGGTGGGCAGCTTCTATCTAACCTGGTCTTAGTGATGCTAGCTTGGTGTGGTGCTGTTTTGTGAGCCTCTCTCTTGAGTATGGGGTGGTACAGTGACTGCTTCTGGTTAGTAGGGAACCTGAGGCATGGAACTACCATCTCTCCTGTTATTCTGGGGGACAGCAAACAAGCATATTGTAAGTCAGCCCTGTACAAAGCCTCACAAGGAAAAGAGCTGATGCCCCCTTTTTAACAGCAGTGTTCATGAGCCTGGGAGGAAACCCCCCACCCTCAAGCTGAGCCCAGGGACAATAGCACCCTGATTACACTTTTGACAGGCCCTTGTCTAGAAGACTTTAAAAAAGGCATACCCTGATTCTGGAAACAAGAAGTGGTAAGGTAATAAATGCTTTTTTTCAAATCTACCACATTTGGAGGAAGTTGCTTTTATATATATATAATCACAGAGGATAGGAGAAGTCAGTGTCAGTGTGAAAGGCAGGTAAGATAAACCCATTCTCTGAAATTCTCATACTGTGTGTTTTTTTTTATCTCTCAGTTAGAGTAGTGAAAATACAGAGGATTTCAGGCCAGAGGGAAGACGTCTGTAAGACATTCCTAGACTGAACAGAATGACAGATCCATCAGGATCATATTCTCAAGATGCTCATCATGCTGTGGTCTGAAGAGCAGAGAGTATTCCCAACATAAAGCAACCTGATGGTCACACCAATGATGCTGGTAACACTGATGATAACTGTGGCGACCTCAATGACATCTGCAACGGAGCCTCCCACGTAAGGAGCACATCACTGTGTCAGATGCCTTAACTCTGCAGACTTTCACCCAGTCCCCACTGCATGCTGTGAGACCTTGTGAATAGACACGGAAGCGAAACCAGATGTCACACCTGACCTCAGGAAGCAGCAGAAGAGTGGGGAGGAAATCATGAGCAAATGAAAAAACAGTTATTATCTGTGAGCAGAAACTGGGCAGCATCTGACTCAAGGCATTTCCCATTTTCCAAGTTTACTTGTTATCGTGAGGCATTTCTTTCTATTTCCCTCCTGCTTCATCCACACTGCTTACCTGCCCCTGGGTCCAGTTGATCTCAACCACCTTAGGCTGACAGGTTTTGAGACAGGGTTTCTCACAGGCCTGGTACGCCAGTGTAGCTAGGCTGACTGGCCAGTAAGTCCTAGAGAACCACCTGTCTCTCTTTTCCCAGCACAGGGATTACTAGTGCACACCACCATTCTTGGCTTTTATTTATTTATTTTCTTCACATGGGTTCTGGAGACAAAACATGGATCCTCACACTTGTGAGGCAAGCACTTCCCCTGTTGAGTTCTTTCCCCAGCCCCATGTGCCATCATCACTCTTACCTAGACATACCAGCATTTCATTTGCAGGGCATGGATAGTGTAGCCTGTTACTCTGTGCTCACTCCCGCCTTCATGTTAGGAAGTGGGCATTTGGGGTACAAGTGGCTAACCAAGCAGGCAATAGCAACCTGCTTTAGAGTCTCCAGGCCTCCAACTCAGCTTCAAAGAATGAGTAATAATTAAGGTTTCAATGCTTTCATGGTAACAATGATAGACATGCAGTGGGCTGTCACTGATGCTGCCGTTCTTGGGCAAAAATAGCATGGATGCCCAGCTGGGGTGTTGATCTGTAGAGAAGTCTGTTCACTGCAAACCCCACTTATCACACATGCTCTGTTGCTTTTGAAATGACTGCATCAGGCTGGGGGAGACCTTAGGTCATGCCTTGGAATGAGGAAAGCAGAGTGACAAGGACTCACCCTGGCTGCAGCTGACATTTGAGGCCAACAAATAATAAGGTTTGCATGGCTTCGAGGCTAAAGGGGATGTACCTGTCAAAAGTCCTCTAATTTGATTCTTTTCACCCTGTGGCAGGGTCACAGCTGCAGACCTTAGCACACAACAAAAGGGTGATGTAGAGAGAGAAGAGATGGGAGCTGAAGCCCCCTGGGTTAGCAAAGTTGGACCAGAGGGACATTTGTACCACTGGGAATCTGGTCTGCATCCACCCCGGGGTCAAGGGGGAGGGCAGATTCCTCCAATGAGGATGACAGTGGTGTCCAACAGCATGGGTCTCCGTTTTCAGTAAAGCCCAGGGTTTCATTTAAACAAATAGGAACAAAGCCAGGAAAATAAACATTTAAGCCCATGTTGTAGCAAGTATATAATCAGTTATATTTCAAAACAGTCATTTGGTGACTAGACACACATTTGTCATAAGGCTGTTTTTAGTGAAAATATTCTCAGGATTCTTTTATAAATTACTACAGTAGCAGATATTTATTGACTAGCTTCTATGTGTCAAACGTTGGCTCATAGGCTACAAGGGTGGAAAGAAATCAGTCAAAATATATTTATAATATTTTTAATTTAAATAGAATACATAGTTTTCCCTGATCCTTTTCTCTCCTCTAGCCCCTCCCAGTTACCATCCCTCAAACTCCTCTTATGTCCTCCACTCAAGTTGATAGCTCTTTTTCTTTGCTTATTGTTAGTGTTGATATTTATATGTATGTATATATGTATGTATATGCATATGTATGTATATATGTATACACTCATATATATATACTTACATAGACACATATACATATAGCTAGATACTTAGCAAACTGTATACACACACACACATACACACACACCACACACACACACACACTCTGCATTGGACAACCTGTAAAGAGGGATCATCCCTGGGAGAAACTAATTCTCCTTCTCCCAGCAGTCATGAGTTGACTGTAGTTGTTTGCATAAAGGTGCAGTAAGTGGTACTCACATGTCGGTGTCAATCAACAGCTGTCTAATTGGAGTTAAGATCCATTCACAGGAAGGAAATCATGTATGGTACTGGAAACATACGTGAGTGGGGTCTTAGAAAAGAATCTATGACCAACACTGGACTAGCACAGCGCCATTCCTCGCCACATCTAAATCTTATCTTTATACCGCAGATAAGTGTAGCACCACCTCTCATTAAAGAAACTTCTTTTTCCACCAATCACAGAAAAACCACAACTGGACCCAAGGCAGAGATCAACATTGTGGGGAGCCCAGCTCCAATGGATATATCTATATTGCAGCTCCTGCATTTGTGGCTCAGGGAACCCCTCAGAAAAAGAGGAAAGATTGCAAGAGTCAGAATACCAGAAGCCTGCTGTGAAACAGTCTCTCCTAGAAATGGCTGCATAAACAAGACTGGAACAAGGTATATCAATGGACATGTTAACATAGAAGGGGGAAACGTTTATAATATTTTTAATCACTTCCCTATTAGCCTGACTGTTAATCTCTAAAGCATGTGTTCTAAAACTTGTCACTATTTAAAGACAAGTGCATGGTAAATACACTTGTGAAATACAACTGGGAGTCACCAGTTAAAGCAGGTTTAACATGTCAGCCTCGGGAAATAACATGTCAGCCTCGGGAAATCTCCGAGCCTTAGCTGTGAGTCCTTGAGGACAAGCATGTATGTTGTTTTGCATGGAAAGTACTACACACAGGCTCAGGGAGGAGAGCATGGATACCGGGGAGCAGAGTGGATATTGCCAGGGATTGGGCAGGGGTTGGGCAGGGATCCATATTGAGTGTCTTCTTTCGTTGCTCTTCACCTTATTTGGGGGGGGACAGGATCCCTCACTGAACCCAGAGCTTGTTGGCTCCTCTAGATTAGCTAGCTCGTCTGCTCCAGGGACCCCCCTTTCTCTGCTTCCCCAGCACGGGGATTTCTGGCCCGTGGTACTGTGCCCAGCTTTGACTATGTGGGTGCTAGCTGTGAAACTCAGTTCCTCACATTTGTTCAGGAAGCACTTTACCAGCTCAGTTCTCTTTCCATCCCTGGGTACTGTCCTTTGTTCGTTCGGCTTCCCCCCTTCTTATGTGTTTGCTAATACAATTTCTAGACCTACATCTACAGGAAACATAACAAACAAACAAAATGCGGCATTCTGGCAGTTTCCTGCAGCAGGCAGGGAACTTTCCAAGAACCTCACGGGCTTTCCTGTTATAGAGAGGGTCAACCTTCCTACAGCCACACTGGCCATCTCTATGCTTTGAGTGGTACTCATGCCTCCCATCCATAGACACAGGAAACAGGAAGTGGGAAGAACTAATACTTTTAGGGAGCAGCCCTCAACCAAGGATGGGTAGACTTGGTATATAAACACCCCACCTCCTTTTCTGTGAGCTAGAAAGTGAGAACACAGACAAATAACTTCAGTGCGCAATGTGATCAGATTTTGAAGATGTATTTCAAGGGGGTTTTAAACTAATTTATCCTGTTGGAGTTTCACCAAGGAGGAAAAGTTGTAGGAGTTAAGAAAGGCACAACCTGCCTCCCCCATCTTAGGCCCTGGGGATTAAAGCTAAGATTTTACCACTGAGTTACATCTTTCTACCCCATTTTTACTTTTTATCTTGAGATAGGTTCTCAGTAAGTGGCCCAGGTTGCCCTTGAACTCACTCTGTTGTTCAAGCAGGTTTTGGACTTTTGAATCTCTTGCTTTAGCCTCCCAAGTAGCTGGGATTAAAACAGTGGTTCTCAACCTTCCTAATGCTGCACCCTTTAATACAATTCATCATGTTGTGGTGACCCTCAACCATATAATTAATTTCATTGCTACTTCATAACTGTGATTTTGCTACTGTTATGAATCATAATGTGAAGATCTGTCTTTTCTGATGGTCTTAGGCGACTCCTGTGAAAAGGTTGTTTGACCCCTGAGGAGTCGAACTCACAGGTTGAGAACCACTGTATTAGAGACTGGTACCACTAAGGCCAGGCTAGACCGATACCATTCTGAAGCTTTGTTAGGCATAATAGGAGAGAGGATGGCAGTGTGCCTGTGTACTTACATTTTACACAAACTAAGTACAGTCCTTGGCCTTTAAGTGGAGTCCACCAAAGGTCCATCCTGGGGAGAACAATTCAGAAGGGTAGAGAGGGTGATGGTCTCAATGGGTGATCTATTGGTTTAGACTTCCTGCCTTAAGCTTTCTATTAAGTAGGATTCTAATTACTTCCATGTAATTGCAGGCTTTTACCCATTCTCTGACTTCATTAGCAAGAGTTGGAGAGAAGGGAAAGTTTCAGGGAGGGAGAAGGATTAAGGTTTAAATCCTTCTGTGCACTAATTACTCACCTTGTCACTTGTGTAAGGCCACATGACCATCACAAATGACTCAGCTGAAGTGACTACTCAGCACTCACACGTCCCTCATCCCAGCCCCGCCTGCCACACCACAGGCAATCAGGAGAAAGAAGAAAGAGTCGTTCACCCAGCTCAGGGTCCAGGCCAGAGCATTCTATCAGGACAAGGACACACACCAGCTTTTCAATCACCATCTTTGGCAGGTTGTACCTTGTCCATCCCAAGGCTGGCAATCAAGCATCAGCAGCACTCGATGGCCTTTGCATTTTTTTAAATGAAAGATGGTAACCTGATTTTGGGGTAGACTAACTGTCCTTATTGTTACCAGTTAAAGGTCACATGGCTAAGAGCTGTTATAAATACAATGTAGAAAGCTCTGACTGTGTGGTAGCTGCTGCTGTAGAGAGGGTCTCTGGGTACCGATGGGCTCCATTCTCATGGCAGCCAATGAAGCACGGCTATATGTTCACACACAGAGAAGAAAACTAAGGTGTGGAGAGTCTGTGGTTGGCCAAGGCTGAGAGAACAAAGAACTACAGACTTGCAGCTTAAAGCAAGACCAATTAATTCTGTCCAGGGCTCCAGAGGGCAGAAGTTCGAAAGCAAGGCATCGGCAGGGCCTTGCTTCCTCAGAGGATATGGGGGGCATTTTAAATCTTGTTCCTTCAGCTTCTGGTGCCTGCCCTGGTCCTCTGCTTGTGGCTGAGTCGCTCTGTTTCCTTTTTCTTTAGATGGCTCTTTTTTTTAGAGGGCACTTGTTAATGGATAAAGAACTCACCTGGCTCATCCAAGACCTCCTTATCTTGAGACTGTTCACTTCAGACTATAAAAGCTTTTGCTAATTGGGGTCATGCTCACGGGACATGAACACAATTTTGGGGAGCTATCATTTAGCCCACAACAAAAAGGTAACTTACTGAGACTTTCGCAGCCAGTAAGGAAACTGTGATCTGAATCCAGACAGTCTAGTTACAGTGTCCACATTCATTACTACAGACTATTACAATTCCCAGGAATGACAGAGGCAGGGCCGAAGGGACTCTGGCCATCTCAAGTGTGGCAAGCATGGCTCTGGCAGGCTTTGCCCTTCTCCCCCACTCCCTCTGCTTTGCTAAAAACCATTAGATTACATTCCTAAAGCTAGCCACCAAGGTCTGTTCCCTTATTTGGCCACTTCCTCCTTCTAAGGCTGACTAGGAAGGTCCAACTATCATTTATCTATGGCATGAATTTCTCGTGTGTATAATGACCATTAACAAGATTACAGAACCAGGCAATGGGTGCTTAGAAAGTGCTATTTTTTTCCCTGTCTTGTCCAATCAATCCCCACTTAAAAGATAATTATTATAGTGGGTAACCATTCCAGCCTTAATCTGGAAGTTCCAACCTCCATTGAGGCTTTGGTAACTGTCATGCCTACAAGGCGGGACTGAGTGAGGACCCTCGAAGACCCAAGATCCGGATGGGCTGGCTCTCTTGGTTCCTGGACCCAGGATGCTGAAGGTAGACCCAGCAGAGTTCTCCAGAGAAGACCGTCCGACTGTGCTACACCTTTCCCAGACCCTGCAACCTATATCCCTTCACTTGTAAGTTACTCCACAAAACAAACCTCCTTTTTAACTACATGGAGTGGCCTTAATAATTTCACCAATAAATTATAGTCACCTATTGGCTTGGACTGGGGCCTGGAGGTAGAAGAAAAGATGGTCTGATAGAGGCACGGAAGACACTGGATTGATCAGGCCTCATGATCAGATGATAGGAAGGGTAGGGAGCGAGAGGTGAAGAAAGGCTTCCAGACTCATTTCTTCAGCAGCTGGGAGGATGAAGGTGCCACTCACTGCCTGCGCCCCTCTAAAGGAAGGATTGATGGAAGGAGCTCTGGAGAATGCAAGGGGACACAGTGAGTTTGGATTGGGCTATTGAATCTGAGACGTCTGTGACCCATCGTGGAGTTATTGCCTTTATTGTTGGATATCTGAGGAAGTGTCCTGTCCTGGGAGTCTCCAATGCATGAATAATGAATGGAAAAAAAGGGCCGGGTGGTGGTGGCACACGCCTTTAATCCCAGCACCCGGAAGGCAGAGCCAGGTGGATCTCTGTAAGTTCAAGGCCAGCCTGGTCTCCAAAGCGAGTTCCAGGATAGGGAGTATATGAAAGGGAACAAGGAAGGTGTAAAAGTGAGACAGCCTTCTAGGCTAACCCCATAGCAATGTCACCATAATTCACTTATCCTCAATCTTTGTGTAGGTGGACTTTCTTTGGACCACCAGCTCCCAAATAATGACACAGACACTTACTATTAATTATGAAAGCGTGGCCCTATCTTAGGCTTGTTCCCAACTAGCTCTTAAAACTTAAATTAACCCATTTATATTAACCTGTATTCTGCCTTATGGCTCTCTCTGCTCAGTACCGTGTGTACCACTTTTTCTGTGTCTGGCTGGTGAATCCTGCATCTTTTCTTCCCATAGTTCCTCTCTCTCCCATCTATCCTATCCTGCCTAGCTACTGGCCATTCAGCTCTTTATTAGACCATTCAGAAGGTGCCTTGTCAGCAACACATCTTCACGGTGTACAAAAAGATTATCCCACAACACCCTTGAACAAACCCATCAGTGGGGAACTAACCTCTAGGACTGAGGGATGGCATTCAGCTCTCTGTGTTCTCCCTGCTCATCTGGGGCTAGAGAAAGGTCTGTGTGTGAGGAGGGAACATCTAATTCAGGGCAGGGTCTGTCTTCTCATTTGTGTAGGGATAAAAGCTTGAAGAGAGACTCATTCAAAAATAAGAAGTTGGAGGTGTTACTGAGGATGCAGTTGAGGGGACCTTTGTGCATCAAGAAGGGATGTGTAAGTTCTGTAAAGTTTCTGTGTGGACCATCAGCAATTTGTGTCAATGACCTTAAATTTGGTGTCTAAACATTCCTGTTAAGTTGCTCTAGAGGAATAGAAGTATCTAGGGGACTGAAAGGTCCATAGAGTATAATGTTCATCCAGATGTTGTACAGAATGACAAAGGACTGGAAACAGCTTTAATGTCTATAACAGAGAACATGCTACATCAATTTTGCCACGCATCTTTTAAAATTAATGAAGCAAAAGCATGTACATTCACACTGACAGGTTTGTTGTATATTTGTTGTAAAAAGTCAAGCAACAAGTCTAGGGATGTGTCTTAGGTAGCAGAAGGCAAATCTAGCATGCATAAAGCCCTTGGTTCAATCCTCAGCACTATAAAGTTCAAGATTATCTGCAGAATAGAGAGTTCAGGACCAGCCAGGGACACATGAGTCCCCATCAAAACAAAACAGAACAATAAAAATGAAACAAATCACAGAAATAAAAACAAAAGAAGACATAGCTATAAAAAGCATTCATAAGTGAACAAGTATTTATTTAGAAAAAGAACTGTGTGTACGTGCATAATGGAAGAAAAGCTGTAATGTATACCAACGTACTTGAACTATCTCTCAGTAGTAAAAAGAAGGGTGAGTTTTGAGCAGGTAATTCCTTTCATGCAGTAAAACAATAAATCTATTTTCTACAAATAATGTGGTTGATGGACAGTCTTTCTTGACAGATGCCATGTGGAAGATCTTGGGTGTTTGTAGAAAGAGCCTGGGATTCAGCAAACCTTACAGAGAGTTGAGGGTGGGGCTGGGGAACAAAGGATTCAGAAATTGTCACAGTTCACTCTTCCAAGAACTCAAGGACCTGGAGATTTAAAGACTACCCCATGGACCAACAGATGAGGCAGGCTTTGTAGATGTTCTTTCTCAGGGATCAGCTCATCTCTAGAGCTTGTACTACTTGTACTAAAAGTGCTGCCATGGAGGGCAAAAGTTCTGTGTCACATGCAGAACTATTCTGTCGATGAGACACAGATCTGCTCTAAGAGTCAGAAAACCTGGGCTAAAATCATGGCCCCGGCACTTGCGCAGCGAGTTACTTCAAGGTTCAAGTGTGTCACAGACAGAGCAGGAAGTCATGGTATCTTCTGGAGTTTCAGGAAGACTAATGAAGTAACCAGTGCAAATATTTCATCACTGAGTCTAGTGGCAGTATCATGTCTCAGATTTATCTTTAGAATTCAGTCAACATATTATCCAATATGAGATGAATTAACATATGAGCATAAAAGATCCTCAACAAGGGCAAAACAGGGCAAAAATACTCAAAGTTGCTTAAATTCCCTGGTCCTGGAGTATTTCTGATAAATATTCACGAATGGGGTGCTGAAGAGCTCCCTGAGCTTAGGAGAAAGGCATTTTTATTTTTCAGACACAGGAGACAATTTATCAGCTTGTGGGGAAGAATGTCCCATGTTTGACTTGTGTGACCAGTTTCACAGTGGTGGTATTCAGGAAGAACTGCATACTATGCTTCTAATTTACAAAGGATTGGGCTGGAGAGATGACTCAGCAGCTAAAAGCACTTGTTGCTCTTCAGAGGACTGGGTTTTCAATCCCAGCACCCACACGGAGACTCATAAGCATCTGCCACCCCAGTTCCACAGGCTCCAACATGCATGCAGACAGAACATTCATACCCATAAATTAAATAAACCCAAAGTTATTTCCAAAGGGTTGTAGAAATTGCCTTCCATTTGATAAGTGAAGTGGTATAATGGAAGGCTCCTGTGGAGATCAGCTCAGCTTAGTTTTGAACTGGTGTCATGCATATTGCTTTCAGTGTGATCTTGGTGAAGGAGCTGAGCTCCCACAGCTGACTCTTTATCAATTAGAGACAATGGTGCTCTCATTGAACTCAATACTCTGTGACAGAATAAGGCTTCGTGAAAATTGGTCTCTTTTTCTTCTACTTACATCTCATGGGAAGACCTGGGAAATTTTAGAGAGTTTTTAAATTTTTCTTATTAAGGATGTGAAACAAGAAGCCAGAGGTCACATAGCTTAGGAGCAGGAGAGAAGCAGCTTAGAATTCTGTGAATCCAAATGTCTGATGTTAACTTTTTGCTGTGCCAATTTGGAGGCTTGTATTCTTTCCCAAGTTATGATGATGGTGATGTTGGTGATGATGATGATGATGATGATGATGATGATGATGATGGAGGTAGTGGAGGTAGCAATGGTGGTATGATCATTACAGTGGTGATGGTGATGATGGAGTGGTGTCCATGATGATGATTAATGGTGGTGGTGATAGGTGTGGTAGTGGGGATGGGGTGATAATGAAGGTGATGGCAGTGATAGTTACTGATGATGTCAGTGATGCACTGATGGTGATGATAATGGTTGTGTTGGTGGCGATGTGATGACTATGACGATGATAACTAACGGTGGTGAAGATGATGAAGACGGTGGCGATGGTATTAGTGATGATGATGACATCATTAACAGCACCAAGGTCACAAATACCAGCCAGACCTGAGACCAGCTCTTTGAAATGGTTAGTTATGAAAGTGATTTATTATTATAAATTGATCATAAGAATATATTATTCAAATTGGGACTTTTTTTTAAAAATTAACAAGATGTGATTAATTAAAACAAAATAATGTGCTTAAGTTAGAATGGCCTGGGCACATGGGGCCACAGTCTACACTCTCAGTATGTGGCAATCTCATAAGAGAGGATACAGTCTCCTCCACAGAAATGTTATTGAGAGGCTAGGAGCACCAGGCAAAGGAGAGCCTGCTCTGTTGGGGGACTAAACCCAACCCTGCTGTCTCCTCAGTTCTCAGCTGTCTGATTCCACGGGGCCCTGTCAGCAAATTAACTGTAACAGCAGACTGCTTGCTTTGAACTTTAACAGAGGGAATAGAGGTTGGCAGGATTTCTGCTCCTTTGTTCCCCGGACTAGTGAGGTCAAGAGAGCTGCCCTGAGCATCCAGGTGGGCAGATGCTTCGGAGGCAGGAGTTAGGACTGGAGTCAGCTTACTCGGGGCCTCTGGGATCTAGGACTCAGGAGTGTGCACCTTGACTGACCTGTGCTGGTGTACAGAGAAGCCCCAGAGGCCTATGTTCCAAGCAAAACAAAGCTAATTAATTCATACCTGGCCTCATTTTGTCCTTGGATCTGAATCTAAGACTCGTGGGAATGACTTTGTAAACCAAGCAGGTATTTTTTTTTCTTCCCCTAAATTTTATTAGATTAATTCAAAATACAAATATTATGTTTCTCAAATTTGGCTTGAATCGGCTCTGGGAGACTCTCACAACCTCTTTGCAGATCTAATGGTGGTTCCTTAACTTATTTGTTGGTAGTGCCCCAGGCCCTCCCAGGTCTCTTCGGTAACCAAAAGTAATATAACAAACGATCAGAATCAGATTAGCCGGGCCAATTCTGCTTCCCATGGGCAGAGGGTTGGGGACCAAGGTTTTCTCAAAAGCATCTGATGATGAATTCGCAGAAACCTTACATATACTTCACTGAAAAGGCTTTTCCTACTGACATCCCGGCCTGAAATTCTTCATATTTGTGAAAGTTCATCAGTGGGTCAAGAAATTCTCACTCTTACTCTCACTCTGCTGTGTGTGTGTGTGTGTGTGTGTGTGTGTGTGTGTGTGTGTGTTGTTACATATATATCTATGTGAACACTCATTTGTGTGTCGGGGGTAGGTTTAAGAATCTTTAAAATGTATGCTGCTTCCTCTTTTGCTTATTTGTAAGTGTTTATGATGATGTTTTTACTAAAACTCATTGTTTCTTTGTATGTGTGAATGTGTATATGTGTATACAGTTGCACATCTGTGTGTGTGTGTGTGTGTGTGTGTGTGTGTGTGTGTGTGTGTGTGTGTGTGTGCTCACACATGCATGTGGAAGCCAGCGTTAATGTCAGGTGTCTTCTTCAATTGATCCCCATGGTCTCTCTCTCTCTCTCTCTCTCTTTTTTTTTTGAGAGAAGGTCTCTCACTGAACCTGGAGATCTCTGTAGGGTTGGGCTGGCTGGCCAGTGAGCTTCAGAGTTCTGTTCGTCTATATCTCCCTAGTGCTGAGATTGTAGACACACACTGGTTAACCTGGATTTGATCTGTGCAGGGAACCACAAGTCTAGTCCTTATGCTTTTGTGGCAAATACTTTACCGACTCCTAAGCTCCTTTGTCGTATTTTGTATTGTAATTCTGATATATATTCATTGTAGGAAACATAGGAAAATACAGTTACAACACTGCAAACCAACCATAATCCCACAACCTAGACCCCCATCACTGCCAGCACTTAGACATGCGTCATCCCAAGTCTTTCTCTTTTGAAGTGGGAAGCACAATGACTATCACCATATTTTCCTACCATTTTGGAAGAAAGCACAAGAGATGATTTATTCCTCTTATAATTATGTTTAGTATTCAGAAAAGTTCATCATCAACACTAACTAAATTTCATGTATAGCTTGAAGAAGAAGAAATCAGAAATAGTCACAAGTTTTAAGATAAATATAGTAAACTTTATAAGATAAAACATTTTAATTTTGTTGAGAATGGTTTTGGGGAAACTAACTTTTTGGTTACTGAGGTTCAGCCAAATTGGTGATTTGGCATATTGATAATTCTGCTCATGGTGATACAGTGTTTTCTGGCTCCATCCTGTAACAAGGACAAGGTAGTCTTACCCAATACTCAGGAGGCTAATATTTGATAAGGGCATCAAGAAAGCATTTTCAGAGGAAAGACAAGTGGCAGGTGGTGGGAAGAGTATGCTACACGTCATGGAGACAGGGCCAGCCTGCATGGAGTTCTGAGCTGGGTGGGCTTAAGAATCTAAGGAAAGCTGGCTAGGAATGGAAAAGCAGAAGCTGAGGTGGTCTCAGGTGCACCATCTTGCTTCTTGTCTGGGTAAGCTGGCCTGGGTGCTGAGTGCCTTGTACTAGCCTGGATTAAAGGGCTGCGACCAGGACAAATGTCTAGAGCTGTCTTTAACACAGAGGTGGAAGTCTGCAAATTGTCATTCGGTCCCAGCTATCTCACCCTCCTCCTCTGAATCAGATAAGGCTAAGACAGGTATCAAATAGCTGAATAGATGTGAAATAGGGCCATAAACACAAGCTCATTTAAATTGCTACTGAATATACCTTTTTAATATTATCTTTGAAATTGAATAGGCACAGGATTGTTTTCTCTGGGGAAGAGGGGTGCCTAGGTAGAACAGTACCATCTGTTACTCAATGGCTTCTAATACTTAGCACCAGGGAAATGCTGAGTCACAGATGGAAGGAAGGGGGTGCATGCGGGCTATGTGGTGGGGACTCGGGAGACCGTTTTTCGAATGAATGAGTACAGAAAAGAATGCTTAATTTCTGAGAGATGAAAGGTAAGAAAGGAGTGACAGTCATTGACTCCGGATGTGAAGGAACTTAGGAAGGGATTGATCCAGAATCTTCTACAAAGACAGATGAAGTCTATGACCCATATGCCACAGAGTTAGTTGTTAAGCAACTTGTCTGAGGTAACATGGGGACTTGGTGGCAGTCCTTAGATGTAATGCATGACTCCAGTTGTGGACCCTCTGAAGGCGGTGTAGAGCTGTGACAGGAGACTTCCAGAGGAAGCAGAGAGTTTCCTGTGGCCTGCATTGTAGATTACTAGACTGAAGAGCTAGCAAAGGAAAAGGAAGGAAGGGATTTTGTTCTCCTTGGAGACATGGGGACTTGCTTGCCTGCAAGCACCCTGAATCCTGCCTGTCTGTGAGCAGAGCATCAACAGTAGGGGGCAGCACTGTTTTACAGGGTTCCACACCTAGTCCAGGGGGCTGACAGGAGGCTGTTACCTGTGACATCATTCATCACTTACACAGTTGCCACTGCAGCGACACTGTAAAATTTGGGAAAGGTTTTTTTTCTGAGAAACAAAGGGGAAATGGGTTGCTTGCTATAAAATGTAAATTTACTTCCCTAGCCATCAATTTTAAGGCACAAAAGCACTAGATATTATAGAACAAAATGCTGACATTGGGATCTTGCTCTGGGCATTACAGTGAGTTTGGATGACATGTTTGGTGTCCACAGATGGGGTCAGTCTGACTCTAAACCAAATTCCCACAGATCATGACAACTTGAGGTCTATTGGTCTTTTCAAGCATCAGCTGATATAATCTGGACTTCTATCTGTGTCAGGAAGGAAAGGTGCTGTCTGGATGATAGGTCCCTTTGACTGCATTTAATGGAGAGCAGAAACAAACAGTGGCAGCCAAGATCTCCACCACGGGCGAATGGGATAGACAGCTCAGTTGGTAAAGGGCAAGCCTTGCAAGCCCAAGGACCTTAGTTTGTTCCTAGAACCTACATTTTAAAAAGGCAGTGATGGGCTGGGGAGATGGCTCAGTGGTTAAAGAGCTCGCCATGCAATCATCTGAAGCAGAGTTTAGGCCATAAGAAACCCAGTTAAACATGGGGTGGGCACGACACCCTGCCCTGTAATTACAGTTTCAGAAGGCAGAGGCAGGGGATCCCATGAGCAAGCTGGCTAGGGAGACTAGCCAAGTGGGTGAGCTCCAAGTTTGACTGAGTGAATAAGGTGGAAGAGCCAGTAAGAATGCTTCTAACATCACTGCCTTGGCCTCCATATGCAGGTGCGTGAAGGTGCCCAGACCCCTCTACACACACACACACACACGCACGCACGCACGCACGCACGCACGCAAAGTCATATGACACACATGACAAATAAAAGAAGGAGAAGGGGAGGGAAGAAAGAAAAGCCAGTGTGTATTTGTAATCCAAACACCAGGAAAAGGAGACAGGGGCTCACTCGCTGGCCAGCCGACCTGGCCTACCTGATGAGATCCAGGACAATAGGAGATATCATCTCATAAAGTAAGGTAGACAGCACCCTAGGAATGATACCCAAGATTATCCTCTGGCCTCTACATTCACACATTTACACATGCACTGCTCCCCAAACACACACACACACACACACACACACACACACACACACACACACACACACACATTCTGTCTCTCTCCCTCAAGAACATAACACATGAACCATGCTGTAGAAATATAAACTTTATGTTCTTGCTCCTTGGCCCTTAATTTCTTACATCACTACTTTCTTTCATCACTAAAGCTAGTGATAGAGTCTGACCCTTTAGCAGGTGCAGGGTTCTCAGAGTGTAGTCTCTGGTCCATCACAATGGGCATCACTGGGGAACTTGGAAATTCTCATTATGGGGTCTACCACTAGACCCTCTGAATCAGATGCTCTGGGATAGGCCCAGCAGGCTGCATTTTCATAAGGTTCTGGATCATTGGCTAGAGAAATGGACCAGTGGTTAAGAGAACTGCCTATTCCTATAGAGGAGTTGGGTTCGATCTCTAGCACTCACATGGTGCCTCACAACCATCTGTAACTCCAGTTCCAGGAGATCCGATGCCCTCTTCACAGGCACCAGGCATGCACATGGTGCACAGACATACATAGACAATGGTTTGCCATCCATCTCTTATGAACAGAACCAAAATACCCTGTGACACTGAGTCTAGTACCCCTTCAATGGCTCACAGATTGAGTTCTCAGTTATTTTGGAGAAGAAAACACATTGAGAAGCAGCCATGTGGCAATAAAGAAGAGGGATTTATATGGCTGTAAATGTTACTGAAGCATAGAGAAGAGAAAACACATGCAAGAACTTGAGAATGAGTGGTCAACATGGCTAGGCAAGGAAGGAGCTCTGGCCAGGTGGGGATGCCCTGGATGCCAACTTTGTAAGATTCTGTCTTGAGGGCACTGGCAGTCACACCAACACTATTCAAGAAGCCATGTTGCAGTCTTTCCATTTTAAGACTTACTTTGTTTTTTAATTTTGTGTATGTGTACATCTGTGCCCCTGGGTACAGCCACCTGTGGCTGGCAGAACAGGATGTTGGATCCCCCAGAAATGGAGTTATAAGAGGTTGTGAGCTGCCCAACATGGGTGCTGGGAAATGAACTCAGGTACTCTACAGGAGAAGCAAGTGTACTTACCGAGTCTTCTCTCCAGTCCCTATATTTTAATCCTAAAGCAAATGTCCTTCTTGAGGGAAGATAACTAATGTTGTGCTTTTGCAAGAGTGTTTACAGATCATCTCTATTCCTTCCGTATAAATCATAAAACAAATTTAACTGAAAGAAATGCTCCACCAAACACTACCCAGGTCAGCTCCAACTTGGCTTTGCACTAATACTACTTCTAATTTATACTAGTTAGTGTTGAACTAGAATAAATGGAAAGAACCATAAAAAGCTATGCGATGATAGACAATGCACCTGTGTTACTTGGTCCTATTTTTCTCAACTGTTTAATGACAATAACAGTAGTGGGTAGTGTCTCTCTCTGCTGGGTGCTGGGATAGTAAGTGACATTGACATGCAATCCAGCAGCTCCCTAGCCTAGCAGCTGGGGAAGTCGTGTTTGTTACTTATGACCACTGTCTTTGGTGAGTGAAGAAAGATGGACGTCTAAGGACGAGTGAACAAGTTAATAAACAATGAAAGAGGAAAAGAATGCCAGAGGAAGGGGCATCTTGCTCTTCCATGTGGGGAGGGATCCTGTCTTTCCTGGTGAGTCCTCTGTAGGGTGTAGGAGAAGATGGGCTTAGCTGTGTGTCTAGTTTGGGACAGGATAATCTCCAAGCTCTTCCAGAAGGAAAACAGAACTCTCTGGTCACTCTGTGTCCTCACAACTCGCCCCCCTCTTCCATCTGCTGAGAATGTACAGTTCTGCCTGGAGTCCTCTCTGAGGACACGAACCTTCCTTGGCTTCACTTGGCATTTTTGCTCAATGCGGAGTCTCTTGCTGTGCTTGGCTCCAACTGCACAGTCAATGCCAGTTTCTAGCCTGCTGAGGGCTGCAGCTTTTTTCCTAAACCAAAAGTCAGGCTGTTTGTGGCAAAGTAGGCAAGTGGCAAACGCAGCAACCACCTCAAGCATCTGTGGAAGCCTTGGGGGACAGGCTCCACATGTGTGACTTCCTGTGTGGTTTGGTGAATTCACTCCATCTCTGTTGGTGGACCTTAGTTGTAGCAAGGTAAGTGTTGAAATACCTACCCAGACTATTTTAACTTTCTATTTTAAAACCGTTTTTTTGTAGGGCATACATTCACATGAGCCAATGTGTGCCTTGAATCTTTGGACTGAATGATATTACAAATGAGGCAAAATTATACATTTAATATATGCTCAGGACATGGGAACTCATCCTTTATAACTCTCCTTCCCGCTACTCCTTCTCATCCTTCCCTAGATCCTCACTACATGAACAATACCCCAAGTGCTTCTGCTATACCAGGAACTCTGCCTAGAATTTTATAAACATTGTCTTACTAATGTGTAGGTAATCTTGTGTGAGCATGTATGTCCATAGGTGGATGTTTGTGTATGCAGGTGCATGTATAGGTGCTCACATTCGTGTTCATATGTACATGAGTGTGTGTGTGTGTGTGCACCAGTGTGTGTGCACACTGGTGCACATGCGTATGGATATGGAGACCAGAAGACAACCTTCTATGCCATTTTCTTAGGCAGCTGTCCCCTTTGTTTTTTGAGAAAGTATTTCTCATTGGCCTGAAACTCACCAGTTAGGCTAGGTTGGCAGGCTAGTGAGTGTCCATTTTCCAGTGCTAGAATTACAAGTTCATGGCCCCACACTCAGATTCTCTTCCTCCACTGGTTCTGAGTACCAAACCCTCAAACTTGGCTCATCACGCTTGCATAAACTGAGCTATCTCCCCAGCCCGATTCTCATAGTATCCCCAAGTGCTGCTACCATGGCTTTCTCTATTGGTAAATGAAGAACAGAGGCGTCGACAGTGTGGAGAATTTGTCTTTGGACAAATCAGCTGAGAGCACTGAGCTAGAACCTTTCTGAGACCATTAAGAAGCCATCAAGCAGTCCAGTACTGCAGCCTTAGGAAGCCACACCTGGGACACCGGCTGTGCCACCCCCAGGGTTGACCTCCAGCCATTCTGTGCCTGCCTTAGCTACAGAAGACAAAAGCCTCCTTTCACCACCACAGGTATCAAGAAGGAACGTGGTGGTGGTTTTTCTTTTTGCTTGCCCATACTTGAGAGAGCAACAATTTTGAAAAACATTCCCCCTCCAAAGAACAAAAAAACAAAAAACAAAAAACAAGCCAAAACAACAACGAAAAGTTTCCCTTCATGTCAGTGTTTCAGTGTCTAAGCTGTGAAGGGTAAAGCTATTCCGCTGCCCTCCACGGCTCTAAGGGCAAATGCACCTGTCTGGATTGTTACTCCACATGCAGAGGATGCTCAACAAAGAAAGGCTTTTGTTGTGAATTTTAAGACATCAAGTTCACACTATTATTTGAAAGATGTAACAGGAATCTTAAAAGGTTTTATAAAAAAAAAAAAAAAAAAAAAAAAAAAAAAAAAAAAAAAAAAAAAAACAGAGCCAGATATTGGGGTAAAAGCTGAAAGATCAGAGAAGCAAAGATTTGTGTTACACAATGAAGAAAGATGGTCTTAAGGTTCTGTGAGCTGTGAAGAATCTATTGATTCATTCTAATATGACATGTTCAATGGACTTCTTCCACAAATGCATCATCATGCTTGCTACCTACCATGCTACCTACCAGCATCTCTCAGGAGTGTTTCCTTCCATGCTACCTACCAGCATCTCTCAGGAGTGTTTCCTAACACTACATCATCTATTCCAGACTCAGTGGGCAGCGGCCACTGACAATACCTCTGTTTTTGGCACAAACACCCTGAGCTTAATTACAGGTAGGTCTTATGCTGCACTCCCCACCCCTTCCTTGAATGATTATCCTCAGGGACTGTCAGGGACTCCTCTAGTCATCTGGCAGACACAGCCTCCTTCACTTAGTCTCCAGGCTTGCGGACTGCAGACTCTCCCCGGGTCTCCTCCTCTGGGTCTCCTTCACTGTGGTCCTCCTTGCTCCTTTGCTACTGCACTGATCTCCTAAGTGCTTTTCTTGCCTCCACATCTCTCTGCTCCCATGCATCCTTTGTGAGCATGCCAAAGTGCTCTTTCTAATACATGCATTCAATCTTGTCCTTCCCCTGGTTACCAAGGCCTTGGTGCATCAAGCTGAAGCTCTTTCTGTTTTAGAAAAAAACAAAACAAACAAACAAAACAAAGCTGCTTGGCCTGGCTCTTCCCCTCATGCCAGCATCTTTATTCCCTTCTCATTCTCATTTGACCATCCACTTATGTCCAGTCTCTTCAGATCTCTCTGCCATCATCCTGATACCCTGTCCCACTATGTCTTTGTTTGGAAAGTCTCATTTTTCTTTTTCTGCACAAGTGAACTGCTATTAACTTCAAGTTTCAAGTTCAGTGTCATATTTCCTATGAGTTCTCTTTGATGCCCTTTGGGCAGATAAGTCTTTGTTCTACAACTCCTGGGACACATTTCCATTGTAGCATTTAACCATGTGCACTTTGTGTATCTACAGGTGGATGTCACCCAGCTAATTATAGCTTTTCTGTGGTAGAGTGCCTGCTTTCTTCACCTTTGTATCTCTAGCACCAAGCATAGTATTTGGCATATCCAGGGGACCTGGGTATATTGCCTCCCCCAAACCAATCACTGTAGCCATAAAAATGGGATGCTTTGATTGACTGAAGCCAAGCAGTGCTGAATGCAAATGTGTGGGGAAAGCCAATCCCTACCAGTCACATTGCCAATAGGATGAGGTCAGAGGCCAATCCTACCAATCATAGGGTCAATAGAATGAGGTGATTATGAAGGACAGAGGCCAGCATGTCATCTGGAGTTGGCTTCAGGGGCAGCAGGTCAAGTCTGTGCCTCCATGGCTAACTTTAGCTTCTGCCCCCACCCCCGTGGGGTTGGTTATACATACCCCTAGCCTTGCTGCAAGACCACTACAGTGTTCTAGGAATCTCGGGCAAAGTGAAATGGTCTTTATTTGTATCTCTATTCTAGGAGCTTTCAAATAACACTCTCAGGATTTACTAGTTAGTGCTGGCCACAGGCACAGTGCTAAGCCAAACTCTGGCAAGTGGAGGGATGAGATCTATGGCTGAGCTTAGCCAGGATTCCCTTCTGAGTTAAGGATGGAGCTATTTCTACATGGCCAGATGGCAAAAAGTAATGATCCAAAAATGATCCACGTATGACTGCTAAGAGAATGGGTAAGAGGGTATTGAACAGACAAACTATAATAAGAAGCAAAGAACAGGCATACCTGCATCCTGTTTCAATCACCAGGCCCACGAAATAAGCACACATACTGACTTCTGACTACCGACACTGAACTTCTTTGCTTGAAGCTTCTGCCAATCCTTAAAGCCTCCTTTGCTACCCAGGCAGCCAGCTAGGAATGCTGGGAGCCCGATGTTCCCAGCCTAGGAACAGACCTCCCATTATGCGCTATGGCAGCTGGCTTGACCACACACCCTTGAGGGCTGCTTTTCTTTCATTGGATCACATTTTTTAGACCATTATGGTGGTTCAACTCTTTTCATTTCTTAATTCAGAGCTAGTGTTTTGACAATATCAAGGGTGCTCTCTACCATATGGCCAACTCCTCCTCCAGTCCAGAGGCCTGTGCATTGTTTTCCCATCTGTGGGGAATATACTTCTACCTCACCATTTCAGTGTGAATGCCACTTTCCTTAGGAAGCTTTCACCCCTTCCCCTCCCCCTGGTCATCTGACCCCCCATCACATACACCTAATGCTTCCCAGTGCCCAGATATTATTATTATTATTATTATTATTATTATTCTAGTTATGCTCTATAATTTCTCATAATGGTTATAATTTTACTGTTTAACCCTTTACCTCTCACCTTTAACCTAATTAGACGTGACTGGCTTGCAGGCAAGGATGCTGTACTTGCTTGCCTTTGTATCGTTGGCATCTAGTACAATGGCTGCCATGAAACAGGGCCACAGAGTCACTGGCTTTTGGAAAGATGAACCTTATGAGGAACTAAAATGTAAGTTCAGGGTCATTTTCACAGGTGAAATTATCAAAAGTTTACATGAAAAAAGACATAAAAATAAGACTTCAACAAAAATCTATAATTATTTCCTGGGATAAACACAACTTTTACCCATATAAAGAAGCTTAGTGCCTGAAGGAGAATCTTGACATGGTTCATTAGCATCCATAAGAGATATAATTTTTTATCATCATTGGGTTTTTAAGATTTATTCACATCATTTCCACTCATCCTCCAACTCTTCTAGTGTCTCCTTACTGACTCTGAAATTCATGA